>NC_067399.1:340018955-340643955 GCF_016432865.1 Antechinus flavipes | reverse complement strand
GACTCTAGGCAGTAGAAGAAAAAGGAGATTCCTATGTCCATGCTCTCTTCTCTCCCTTCAACAAAGAATAAAGATCAAGGACTTTTGCTTATCCTGACTCCGGCTGATTCTAAAGTATCCAGGGTGCTAACATGGTCATCACAAGCTTTATGCATGGATTTTAATATATATTATCCCTATATCTGATTTACTATATAAATTCCTGTGATAATACTATCTTTCCCCTTCCCCAACCCCTGCAATGTTAAGTAAAATGTTATGTTTGAGATAAAAGTGTCAACCAGTGGCTGGTTTGTATAAATAGAAATGGATTGATGGAGACTCAAAAAATAAAGAGATAAGAAGAAGGAGTCTATTCTTCCTCTACAGAGTTATTCTTAAGATGTTAAGAAAAATGCAACCAGACTTGCCTGTAAGAGAGCAGGTTTGAGTAAGTCAATCCAGAGAGTAAGAAAGAATTCATAGGCTTAGGTAAGAATCATAAGGTGTTACATTGTGGGTGGAGATATATCCCAGCCCTATTTATTCCAATAAGCATTCACTTTATACAAAACATTTTAGATAATGTGCGGGAAGGGAGGGAGAAATGGAGAGAGAGATTGAACTGGTAAAAAAATATATATATACAAGGCTGATAGGTTTTATTTCATTACAGGGCAAGAGTGGAGGGAAAAGAGCAGTATGGATTCTATTATACAATTAGCTGGACATTAAAATAATTCTGTAAGTTGTGCGTCTGGCCAATTTTATTTTGAAACAATCATGTGATTCATATGGAAGCTGACTGTCCCATGATGTAGCTTTTAGTTATTTGCAATGCAACTCTCCAGATTCTCTCATTTTCTAGATCCCATCAGGGCTTTCTTAAGAATATTAAAATGATGACACATTTTAAAATGTGGTAATAGAGCCCCCCACCTTGGTTGAATCATTTTTCATAGAAAATAGGAAACTGCCAGTACTAATTTCTTTCAACTCCCAGATTTCCATGTCATTTGCAAAGTTGCATGAGACAAAACATTCAGTGACTGCTTAAGGCAATTTTTAGGCATGAAAAGTTTTAATAATTTCCAGCTAGGAAGGTACGATATAGAAAAGGGTTCTAACAACAAGCCAAATCCTGAAGGAAAGGAAGAACAAAGACTATTGGGCCACATTTCCAGAGGCTTGTCCAGTCACATTCCTCCTCTGGAGGTACTGGCAGGCCCAACATAGGGTTGAAAAACTACTACAGCAACTTGAAGTGGTTGGCTTGGAGCCCTTAGGAAAGCCATGTCTATTGGATTTAGCCTGGGACACCAAGGCTTGATATGAACTACTAAAGGATCAGATCTAAGAAGATTAGTCTCTACAAGTCAAGAATGAGGTGCCTGGTCCTTTTCTACCCTGGCTGTCTAAATCCAATTCATTATATATTAGGCACAAGAGGAAGGAATTTGGAATAAAGTTTTTTACTATTATATAACTGACTTGAAGATGCAAAAAACAAATTAATTTGACATCTATTTGGTAACTATATGGAAAAGAGTTTCAGTGACATAGATATTTACTTTATTATATAATTTCATATAGTTGAATTTTTACATACAATTTTATAATCACAGATCTTATATAAAGCAGGGACAAGATACATGGAAATAATTCTTTCTAAAATGTAGAAAACAACATAAATTTAATCTCCTATAATGAGCATGTCACTGGAAAATATAGAGTCATTTTCCAGCACAGTCATTTACCCTCAGATATGTAAATTATCAGACAAAACAAAAACATTCACACACATGCACAAAACACCTTCATTAACATTTCCCACTAAAAGGATTTTAAAAGGTCTCCAATCTAAATTTAAAAAATAGTAACGGAAGGGAACTTCCCTTTGAGTGACATTTGAATAATTTTTAATAGATTGGCATTTAAGAAAATGTTGCTTGTCGAACTATCAAAGCATTGATTGACCTTTTATTATGTTTGTCACATAAAGATCACTAAGCTAAGCAATACTAATTCAAATAGTCTTCTTATTCATTAGATAATATATGCTTTCCAAAATAATAAAGCATTATTTTCCGTGATACTTAATATTCTTTGTCATTGAATGCCTTAAATGAAGATGTAATCTGGCCAAAGGGCACTGATCAACAATGAATTGGTATTCACGTCTATGTGGCCACAGCTACTCTTTGGATATTTATGATGACCCTCACAATAAATGCCAGATGGATAATAACAGGAGATGGAATGTCCAAAAAAAGAAAGGAGGAAAAAAAGAAAAGGAAAGAAAAAGAAAGAAAGTGAGCAAAGCAAGAAAGAAAGTGAGCAAGAAAGATTATAACAAAATAGTTTTTTTTTTCTTTTTTCTTTTTTTTCCCTTTTTTACAAGTCCATGGTTTTGTAGTTGGCTTCATTTCAGATTTAGGCAGAGGTCTACTTTGAAGATTATGTTCTTTACTTATAATTCGTCTAGATTACAGTCATCTCTCTTTTTGTTGTGACTAATTTTTATAGATTTTTCAGTACTTTGGGAATCTCTCTCTCTTTCTCCCTTCCTCCCTCTCTCATTTTGTGTTTTGGCTATTTCAGGTGGGTTTGTAATACCTACATCAGTCCATACTAATATATTAAATTTTTTTCTACTCAATCAGAAGACATCATTAATTCAAAGTAAAAGCTTTCAATAAAATAGCATATTGAGAAAAGAAATATCATAAACCTGTGACATATCCTCCTACAAATATACATATCATCAGTGGGAAGAATGGATTCACCAAGGGATCACACATATAGGGAATATTCAGAGATAGGGAACATTCATGAAATCACAACCCATGCTTCCTTTTTAAAAATATTTTTTTATTTAAAGATTTGAGTTCTAAATTCTATCCCTTTGTCCTTTTCTTTACCCCCTCGAAGATGGTAAGCAATCAGTTATAGGTTATATATGTGCAATTATGTAAAATATTTCCATATTAATTTTTTTTGGTAGAAAACTCAAATAAAAGAAAAAATGAAACACAGTGAAAAATATTATGTTTCAGTCTATATTCAAACAATATTAGTTCTTTCTTTGAGGTGGATAATATGCTTCACTATTAGTCCTTTAGGACTGTCTTGGATTGCTGTATTACTGAGAATGAGTAAATGATTCACAATTCTTCACTGAACAGTACTGCTGTTACTTTGTATACAAAGTTTTACTGGTTCTATTCACCTTAGTAGGCATCAGTTCATGTAAGTCTTTGCAAATTTTTTTCTGAAATCATCCTGCTTGTCATTTATTATAGCACAATAACTTTCCACTACAATCATAAGCCACAGCTTATTTAGCCATTTCACAACTGATGTGCATCCCATTGATTTCCAATTTTGAGCTACCACAAAAAGAGCTGCTACAAATATCATTGTACAAATAGTTCCCTTTCCCTTATTTTGGATGTCTTTGAGATATAGACCAACAGTGCTGGACCAAAATGTATACATAATCTTATAGCCCTTTGGGCAAAGCTCCAAATTGCTCTTTAAAATAGCTGGATCAGTTTATAACTCCAATAATGCATCAGTGTCCTGGTTTTCCCACATCCCCTCAAATATCCAACATTTTTCTTTTTTGTCACGTTAACTGATATGTATGAGGTAGTATCTCAGAACTGTTTCAATTTGCATTTCTCTCATCAAAAGTAATTGAGAGGAGTTTTTCATAAGGTTATAGATAGCTGGTGGTTTCACTGGGGTGATGTCTTGATGTGTAGCACAGACGCTTTGCTTACCTAGGGGGCTGCTGCTTTGCAGGAAGGTGGAGCCTCCCTGGTAGATTTGTCCCAGGTTTGAAGTTGTGCAGCAAGCCCCTTGCTTTCAGGCTGGCTACTGCTGCTGCTCTTAAATCTAGATCCATTCACATTCCAGACAGAATTTTCTTGCCAGGCTGGTAAAAGTACTTCCCTACTCTAGGTCAGTTCTGAGGTGGTTTTCTAATTTTGGAGGAGTAATTTGGAAGGGCTTCAAAGGGCTCTTTCTTCATTCTGCCATCATGACACCAGAAGTCCCCAAGTTATAGTTCTAACAATGTAGAACTTCCAAATGTTTCCTCCATCCTTTCTCGTGCTTCCAATTCAGTTACCAAATACTGCAAGAACCTTCTAATTATTTTCTTTTATTCAGTACTCTTTATTTCTCTAATATACACTCACAGAACCAACAAATTAATATTTCTAAAACCCTAGGCTACAAAAATATGATTGTACAGTAGTAACTCATTTGACAAGGTAAAAATCTCAATAAAAATAATTTCTTCAAATCTTCAAGAAGGATCCATAATAAACAATTAAACAATATGCAGTAATAAAAGAGACACAGGGGAAAAGGAGCGGAGGAGGCAAAGAGATCTTCATGTCCTCCGGGATAAGGTTTTGTTTGAGACATACATGAAATCTTCCTTGATTAAAGTAGAAGAAAAATAATTATTCATTTCTAGTCCCAATTCAAGGAAGTATTCTTTCTCTGACATGACTGGAACAGAGATAAGCATATTATATCTCAATAGAGTGAATAGAAAGCCAATTTTAAGCCAAGAAAACCTTGATTCAAGTCCCATCTTTGACAAATATTAGCTGTAGATCCAGAGTAAGATACTTGGTTTAAGTGATCAAGTGGGACCCTCAATGTCAATCCATTTTTAAAAAGTTACTTTGTATCAAATACTATGCTAGTTTTTGGAGATACAAAGAGAAAAAAATGAAACAATCTTATATTCTATCAAGGGAGACATGTGTCTTTGAGATACACTCAAAATAAATAGATAAATGCTCGACAATTTGCTAACTTCTGGGACTGACAGTTCTCAAACTTTTTAAATAGGGGGCCAGTTCACTGTACCTCAAACTGTTGGAGGGCCGGACTATAGTAAAAACAAAAACTTTGTTTTGTGGGCCTTTAAATAAAGAAACTTCATAGCCCTGGGTGAGGGGGATAAACGTCTTCAGCTGGTACATCTGGCCTGCAGGCTGTAGTTTGAGGACCCCCTGAGAGATGGTGCTTTGAGTTTTGAAGGAAAGGGTGCATTCTAAGGAGAGGAAGCGATGAAAAAATATATACCAGGTGGGGAGGACTGCCTGTTCAAAGGCAATTGAAAAGAGGAATGTGAGGAGATGGAGCATAACCTCAGGTCACCTGGCCTTGGGAGTGAGGTAGTTGGAAACGATGCATTTCTTCCCATAGGTTATCCTGACTTAGATTACTCTATAAAACCTGGATGCTATGGCTACAAATATTGTTGGCTGTCAGATACCAGCCTGTTGGTCAGTGATAACAAAGTTTCTGAGACTAATGAGCAACAGTAATGAGGTACTTAAAGTTGATTCAGGTGAAAAACAAAGTTGGTTGTCCGTCACTTGACCCAGTGATGTTTCAGGCCTAAAAGCACACCTCCATAGGGCTCCTACCTACCCCCAGCTCTGCCCAAAGAATTGTGTGTATTGTACTTGCCCACAAAGTCAGAACCAGACCACTCCTCAACTTTACCTCTAAGCCATAAAATTAGCATGTTAGTAACATGAAGCACCTGGTTTCTCTTAACTTTTTCCTCTAAATTTATCTTTTTGCCCCTGGTTCTTTGCTAACTTCTTCAGAAATTTAACCTGCTGTTAGTGGTGCAATAAATCTCTGACCCTTAATTTGCAGACAAATTGACTCTCTAGATTTGTTTGCCAGACTTGTGACACTGACTGGGGACTCTAACACTTGTTGGGATGGCATACACCTGAACAAGGGGAGGGACTGTTCTGTGAGTGAGGCTGTAGAAAGGAATGAGATGTAATAAGGATAAAAAAAAACTTTGGAGCTAGATTGTAAAGAGTTTTTATTTGACTCTAGAGGTAATAGGAAAATCACTTTAAGAAGCTGTGTTAATGATAAGCTAAAGAGGGGAGTCTTAAAGCAAGGAGACCAATCAGGAAACTACTGCCATAATCCAGGTGAGATGTAGGGGAGAGGGGTACTCCTGGACTAAGGTGATGTCCATTTGATGGAAAGGAGAGTGATATAAGAGATGTTGTGGAGGTAGAAAAAGACCAGGTACAGTGCTGAGCTTGAAGTCAGGAAGACTCATCCTCCTGAATTCAAATCCAGTCTTAACATTTGCTGGCTTTATGACCCTAAACAAGTCACTAAAGCCTGTTTGCATCAGTTCCTCATATATATATATATATATATATATATATATAAAATGGATTGGAAAAGGAAATGGCAAACCATTCTAGTATCTTTGTCAAGAAAACTCTGAATGGGATCATAAAGAGTAAGGACTTGGGTGACTTTTTAAGTCTCAAAGTTATAGATGAGTTGTTAATCTGCCTCAGTGGGTAGAGTTTCTATATCGGAATATCCACACAACAGTGACATCAGAAGCCTCTCTGTCCATAGAGGTTGTTTCCTTTATTCATTGTTCTTTTTGAAAGCAGCACCCACACACTCTGCTTTCTTTACCCACATCCCTTAATGTCTTTGTAAGATATTTGGCCTTATATGAATATTAATTGATAATGATTTTACCTAGGGTTTACTGAAAAAATTATTAATCAAATCCTGGCGGCAAATTCTCTCTCAGGTCAGTGATCAAAAATATTGTTACTGATCTCAAAGAGCAAATATTTTCAAGGAACCTTAAGAACTTGGCTAGTCCGGCTTCCATTCTGAATCTTTGTTTGATCTACACTCTAACTGCCACTATAATGCTGAATATGTGAAACACTTCATGGTTTCAAAATATTTTACCCATCAATGAGAAAAAAAGAATTTAATTTTGCATTTAACCTTCCAGGTCTCCAATGGTAACAAAGCTGCTGCAATGTAATTAATTAATTAGAAGGCGCATTAATCCCAGCTCAACCAGGTCACCAAAAATAAATAATTCTGGAGTGAATCTCACCAAAATTCCATTATTCTATCTCTCAGAGAAATAAAGCAAGGCAGTATAGTAATACCAATGTTCTTTGAAAATGTTAATAAAAATATGTAGTTTTAATCACCCAGAGAAAAGGCCTAGCAAAAGAATTCTTCCCCTGTTTTTCTGCCCAGTGCTAAATGTAATTAATAGCAATGAAGAACTCATACTAGGCATCCACATCAGAAAAAGTGCTCTAGGATGGTTTCAAACCACCCTGCTTAAAAGTTATGAAAGTTATGGTCAAAACAACAATGGATTTGCCTTGTGACCTAAAAAAAAAAAAAAAAACAAAAACAAAAAACTCCTTGATGAGTATATACTATGTATCATGTTGGCAAACTGGAACCGTTTATATCTGTCACCCAAACCAAGCAGAATTTGATTTTAGAGCTTCATTGTGCCCTTAACCACCCATGAAACACTCATCTTGGCTTTCCCTGGGATAACTTAAGTTCCAAGGTTTAAAACCTCAAAACAAATACTTTTTATTCATGACTAGCAAAATCCAGTAATCTGGCTTTGTCTATCTAGAGCTAATGTCTTCCTAAACTGGTATCCTTATGATTAACAGGAAAGATTAGCAGGGAGCATGATATAGGGGCTAGAAAAACCAGTCTCAGAGTCTTCAAGTCCCATCTCTAACTTAGACTGGTTGTGGGACCTATCCATGCTTCAGGCAACTTTGCAAATCAATTGCTAATTTGCCCTAGTAAATTGAAGATTTTGAAGAAGAAATTGCAATTCTAATTAAAAAAAAAAAACCACAAACAAAACAAAATCTAATAAAAGACGAATATAAGGTCATGGTAAATTCCTATAAAATAGTTTCAAGAAAAAAAAATCAAATGAAGGTGGCTTAGCTGTACCAGATCTAAAATTATATTATAGAGCAGCAGTTACCAAAACTATTTGGTATTGGCTAAGGAATAGATTAGTTGATCAGTAAAATAGGTTAGGTTCAAAGGACAAAACAGTCAATGACTATAGCAATCTAATGTTTGACAAACCCAAAGACCCCAGCTTTTGGGATAAGAACTAACTGTTTGACAAAAATTGCTGGGAAAATAGGAAACCAGTATGGCAGAAACTAGGCATCGACCCACACTTAACAATGTACACCAAGATAAAGGTCAAAATGAGTTCATGACCTAAACATAAAGAATGAGATTATAAATAAATTAGAAGAACATAGGATAGGTTACCTCTCAGACCTGTGGAAGAGGAAGGAATTTATGACCAAAGAAGAGCTAGAGATCATTATTGATCACAAAATAGAAAATTTTGATTATATCAAACTGAAAAGTTTTTGTACAAACAAAACTAATGCAGACAAGATTAGAAGGGAAGCAACAAACTGGGAAAATATTTTTACAGTCAAAGGTTCTGATAAAGGCCTCATTTCCAAAATAGATAGAGAATTGACTCTAATTTATAAGAAATCAAGTCATTCTCCAGTTGATAAATAGTCAAAGGATATGAATGAACAATTCTCAGATGAAGAAATTGAAACTATTTCTAGCCATATGAAAAGATGCTCCAAGTCATTATTAATCAGAGAAATGCAAATTAAGACAACTCTGAGATACCACTACACACCTGTCAGACTGGCTAGAATGACAGGGAAAGATAATGGGGAATGTTGGAGAGGATGTGGGAAAAGAGGGACATTGATACATTGTTGGTGGAATTGTGAATACATCCAACCATTCTGGAGAGCAATTTGGAACTATGCTCAAAAAGTTATCAAACTCTGCATACCCTTTGATCCAGCAGAGTTTCTACTGGGCTTATATCCCAAAAAGATCATAAAGAAGGGAAAGGTACCTGTATGTACACGAATGTCTGTGCAGCCCTGTTTGTAGTGGCTAGAAACTGGAAAATGAATGGATGCCCATCAATTGGAGAATGGCTGAATAAATTGTGTTATATGAATATTATGGAATATTATTGTTCGGTAAGAAATGACCAATAGGATGATTTCAGAAAGGCCTGGAGAGACTTACATAAGCTGATGCTGGAATGAAACGAGCAGGGCCAGGAGATCATTATATACTTCAACAACACTACTATATGATGATCAATTTTGATGGACCTGGCCATCCTCAGCAATGAAATGAACCAAATCAGTTCCAATGGAGCAGTAATGAACTGAACCAGCTACACCCAGCAAAAGAATTCTGGGAGATGACTAAGAACCATTACATTGAATTCCCAATCCCCATATTTTTGCCTGCCTGCACTTTGGATTTCCTTCACAAGATAATTGTACAATATTTCAGAGTCCAATTCTTTTTGTACGGCAAAATAACGATTTGGTCATGTATACTTATTGTGTATCTAATTTACACTTTAATATATTTAACATCTACTGGTCATCCTGCCATCTAGGGGAGGGGGTGGGGGGAAGGAGGGGAAAAATTGGAACAAAAGATTTGGCAATTGTCAATGCTGTAAAATTACCCATACATATAACTTGTAAATAAAAAAAACCTATTTAAAAAAATAAATAAAATAAAAATAAAATAGTTTCAGGAATGCTAAAACTCAAAATAAGTTGAGTCTAGTGAGGGAAGCTAATGATAACAAAGAAGGATGTTTATATTGAGTGTGGAAGGGAGAATGTAATAAGGAATAGAACTTTGTACTTGGAGATGGCTAAGGCAATGAAACTGACTACAACAAAAGGCAGAGTTGCTTAATTTATTTATTTCTTTTTTATGCAAAGAAGAATGAGTTTTACATTGAAAACAACAGGAGGAAATGGCTAGGAGAAAACAGAAACCCAAGAAAAGAAACACTAAGAAAACACCTGAATGAATTTAAAGAATTCAACTCATTTGGCCCAGATGATTTACACATATGGGTGCACTGAAAGAAGTAGAAGGTACCAATGAGATGTGAAAGTCCAAGAAAACCATAACATTGCAGGGACATCAATAAATCTCTTTTAGACTTAAACAAATCTAACAGAAAGTAAATAAGAAAGAAATTAAGGACCTGAATAGAATTTTAGAAAAACCAGAGAGTAGATTCCTGGTGATTACAAAAATTGAACATATATTAAGGCATGAAATTCTCACAAACAAATGCAAAAAATGCTAAATACATTTTTCGATGAGCACAATACAATAAAAATATATTAAAGGGCCTTTGCAGAAAAAATTAAAAATTATTTTATTATTAAATAACAGTCCTAAATAATTAGTTGGTTCAAGAACAAAACACATAAAAATAAAAAATTTCATCAAAAATATACCAAAGTTAATTTAATATTTATAACCATTATCACCAACCAAAAAAAAAATCAAATAGATTAATTGGTATGCAACTACAAAAAGATTGAAAAGCAGCAAATAAAGCCCCAACTAAACATCAAAGGGCCTTGAAACTTTGATATAGGAGGGTCACCTAGAGAAACTAGGCATGTTCAAGATGAAGAAAAGAAAATACAAGGGGGACAATAGCTGTTTTCAAATATTTAAAAGGTTGTTCTATGGAAGAAGATTAGGTTTGTTCTGGTTTTTTTTTTTTTTCCTCACAGAATAGAATCAGAAGCAATGGATAAAAGCTGCAAAGACAGTTTAGACTTGATATAGCCATAATCCACCTCCAGAGAGAGAATTGATGAATTCTGAGTATAAACCAAAATACACAATCCTCTATTTTCTTTTCTTTCTTTTTTTCTTTTTCTTTTTTTTTTTTTTTGGTAGCATGGCTAATATAAAAATAAGTTTTGAATGATTTAACATGTATAATTGATATCATGCTGTTTGCTTTTTTGGTGAGTGAAAGAACTTGGAAGGAGGGAGAGAATTTGGAACTCAAATTTTTTTTTAATTAAAGCTTTTTATGTTCAAAACACATGAATGGATGTTTCAACATTGTTTCAACATTGTTTCAACATTGATCCTTGCAAAACCTTGTGTTCCAATTTTCCTCACTTTCCTCCCAGCCTCTCCCCTACATGGTAAGTAATACAATATATGTTAAAACATGATAAAAATATGTTAAATCAAATACATGCAAACATATTTATACAATTATCTTGCTATACAAGAAAAATCAAATCAAACAGGAAAAAAATGAGAAAGAAAATAAAATGCAAGCAAACAATAACAAAAAGAGTGAAAATGCTATGCTGTGGTCTGTACTCACTTCCCACTGTCTTCTCTCTGGGTCCAGATGGCTCTCTTCATCGCAAGATCTTTGGAACTGACCTGAATCCTCTCACTGTCAAAAAGAGCCATGTCCATCAGAATTGATTATCATATAATCTTGTGGCCATGTATAATGATCTCTTGGCTCTGCATTAGCTCATTTTAAATCTCTCCAGGTCCCTTTGAAACCATCCTGCTGGTCGGATGATTTCTTATAAAACAATACTATTCCATAACATTCATATACCATAAGTTATTCAGCCAATCTCCAATTGATGGACATCCACTCAGTTTCCAGTTTCTTGCCATTACAAAAAGGGCTACCACAGACATTTTTGCATATGTGGGTCCTTTTCCTTTAAGATCTCTTTGGGATATAAGCCCAGTAGAAACACTGCGGGATCAGTATTAGCCCTTTGGGCATAGAAACCCAAATTTTTAAACAATGTTAAAAATAAATAATTAAAAAAACAAAAACAAAAGAATGATAGGGTATCCACATAATATTTTGGCTCCCTGAATAATGTATCATATAAAAAAATTTACTTGCCATTATGCTACTGAAACTTATGCCCTACCCACTCAGAAAGCACTAGTTAACATCCATACATTTTTTATTAAAGCTTTTTATTTTTCAAAACATATGTGTAGATAATTCTTCAATATTAGCCCTTGCAAAACTTTGTGTTCCAATTCCCTTCCCTTCCCCCATGCCCTCCCCTAGATGGCAATTAGTCCAATATATGTTAAACATGGTAGAAACATATGCTAAATCCAATATATGCATGAAAATTTATACAATTATCGTGCTGCACAAGAAAAATGAAATCAAACCAGTAAAAAAAAAAAAAAAGAAAAAGAAAAAATGAAGCAAAATAAAATGCATGCAAACAACAACAAAAAGAGTGAGAAGGCTATGTTGTGAACCACATTCAGTTCCAACTATCCTCTCTCTGGGTGTAGATGGTTCTCTTCATCATTGAACAATTGGAACTCATCCATACAATTTCAAACATCAGAAGACTGTGGCAAGTTTCAGAAGCAAAGCAAAAATAAAGTTAAGTCTTGCTTTGTTAGCCATCTAAAAGTGACAAATACTATCACTAAGAATTATTTACGCACATCAACCTGTTTTAAATTTGCTTTTTAAGGTTGAAAGGGATGCATAGAAAGTCTTTTAGGCTGGGCCAACAAGGGGTCTTTTTGCAAGAATCAGATTATCCAAGATATCTGTTTTGATCTGACCAATGAGAAGGAACTTAATCTCCTATGCAGAAGAAAACTATAGTCTTTAGATTTATTACCCAGTCACAGATCTAATGCCAAACTACTGTTTCTTCTAATTTGAAATAAAATGGCCATTTACTTTGAATCATGTGGGACAACCTAGATGGGACAGAGACTGTTATATATTCCTTCTACACTCCTACACAGACACGTGAAAGCTCTGAACATCTGTCATACTACCCCAGAAGCAAAGCTCTTCAAGCTGAAAGTCACATATAGGAAGAAGCTTCCAAAAGTTCTTTCCAAGGATTATCCATTGAATACCATATGGAATTCATTTTAGATATAGATAGGCAAAATATTTGTTAAATGTTTACTATGTGAAGATACAAATTTAAGCAAACAAGACAGCCCCTGTGCTCAAGAATCTCATATTCTAATAAGATGTTGCTTATAGGGGTGCTAGAAAAAAGGCATAGATTATTTTTGAAGGCATGGCTGAGAAATGTTGGGAAATTGTGGTGGAAGCCTGACAAGAAAATCACCTATCAGACTTAAGGGAAAAATTCAAATTGGTAGAAGGTATGGTGTGGAGGTGGCTAGAAAGTGCTACTATTCTGCACAATTTATTTGTGAAAGAATTTATTTCATTGGTCAGAATATAATACTGATGTGAGGCAAAGAATCCATTCCAGTCAAGTCCTTCTGAATCAGCTAGCTCCTTTAAACTCTGGGAGTTATCAGAGAAGAGAGAACCATTATATAGCATATAAAACCAGTTAAATTAGATGTAATTATCATGGGCAGAGGGTGCTAGTGGTTATCATAAAGGAACAGAAAACCAAGAATCCAGGGGTCCTCTGTTAAGGTATCACAGATCCTGGTCAATTTGGGAATATTGCTAAACTTCAGTACACCAACGATTTTCTCTATAATTAAGATTAAAATGATAATAATACTGACCCATTGGGAGTAGAATAAGGTTTTATCCCTTTTTTGACTTCACAATCATGATGTTACCTATCATGTCTGCTTTATTAAACCAAGTGAAAATTTCTAGCTTCAAATCGCTGACATAAGTGCTGACAACATACAGTAAGACAAAGACAAAATCAGGCTCTTTGAAAGAAGGAAAATGTTGTTCAAAAAAAAAAAAAAAATGCCGAGGGGGAAAAAAGTGTTGCTCTCTCTCAATGACAAGTTGTTCCTTTAAGCCAGCTACTCAGATATGTAAAAAACAGAGTACTCTACCTCTAAGCATATTATTTTTCTCTAGAAATTTTTTCTTTCTCAAATTTTAATATAGCTCCAGAATTCAACCCACTTATCCCACTATATCCAGTTACTTTTTTCAAGCAGTGTCAACATGAATAGTTAGTACTTTGTACACATCATTGATACTATTTTGGGAGTAATATCAGAGAAAAAAAAAAACAGTCATGAATTGAGTTAATAAGAAAATTGCAAAAGGAACAGGATACCCTTTCAAAAAAGACTGCAAACTCTCCATTAGACCAAGGATGCAGGATGTCCTAGGTCATTTTAGTTTGTCATGAATTCAATAAAACAGTGACCAGATTTCCTGACAATAAAAATGACAACACCCCCTCCACTTCCCACCATGATATCAGCTGTTACCCATTTTAAAGAGATTGGGGGGGGGGAAGGACACATACTTATACATATAACCACAGAGCCTTCAGAACAGCTCATTCTTTGCTATTATAAGGGCTACTTAATTCACCTGAGTGTCCTGCAATAATTTCCTTGTTAAACTTAGGTCTCTTGAAATAAACCTGCCCATATCTTCTTTTGTGACTTTTCTCCTTTGAAGCATATGTTAGGTTTCCCTTAATCAGTGGTTAAGAGGACATGACACATTGTTGTTTAACTCTGATTTCCACTTTAAAACTTTCCAGGGAGACCAAATTTCAGTCAAACAAAAGAGGAGGGGGAAGTGGTTATACAGAATGAAAAGCAGGGAATGATGGAGAAAAGAAGGAAAGAGGGAAATGCTGTTACATTCAGTTTTATATATCATAAAATTATTCTAATATTGGAAAAGAGCTATGTCATTTCAGGATATTCATCCAACTAGAACTAATAAACCCAACCAATACAGAGCTGTAGCTTTCCTTGTAATAATTCTGGAGAGATATAAGAGGAAGAAAAATAAATGATAAAAAAAAGAAGAAGAGGGGCTGATTAAACCACATGATACAGCAGAACACACAGTCATTTTGGATCTGGGAACATGGGCTCAGATTCTGTTTCTGTTATTTAGTTTTTGTGTGATGTTAAGCCACTATCTTCACTTCATCTTTATGGAATTCTTCTAAATCCAAGATCCTTATCAGTTACAAAACTTACAAACCACTGGAAGGGCAGGAAGGAAAAGGCAAGGAAAGACTGTGGAAAGAGTTGGAGTGTTAGCCTGAAGAGGAGTTCAGATTACCCACAAAAAACCCAGAAACACTCTAAAAAACAAACAAACAAAAAAAGTAAGAAAGAAAGAAAGAAAAATGATAAAGAAAACCAAGTTTCTCTACTAGGGCCAAAGTGCATAAGACTGTCAAAATCCTATGGTACATATGGTGGGGTAATTGGCAGGCAAACACTGAGTTCCACAGCAGAACCAATGCCTGTGCAGAGAGCCATAACTATGATAGGAGTCAGGGACAGCCCAGAACATTCATAACCACCACTCCTGAAACACCACTCACAACAAAATCCAGCACTCAGGCAACCCACGTGTACCTCAGCCTCCTATGACCAAACCAGAACACAGACAACTTGGCTTAAAGTATAGTAGAAGATAAGGCCAGATCAAACATCAATTTATTCAAGCTTTCAGTGCATGCACAATTTATACCTGAGGCACCAGAAGGTAAATGACAATTGAAGATAAAACAAAATAAAGATTATTAATTTATTTTGTGTCATAGACCTCTTTGGCAGTCTGATGAAGCCCATAACCTTCTTTTCAGAATAATTTTTTTAATAATGCATAAAATAAAATTATGTATGCAAGACAATTCAATGATGATGAAAGTTATCCATTTTAAAAAGTTTATGGAATCCAGGCTAAGAACTCCTAAAATAAGAGAATAATAGGAAATTATTTTTGCTTAATTACATGCCAATAAAATTGATAGCCTACATGAAATGTGTTTTTATAAAAATATAAAATATTTAAATTAATGGGTAAAAATTAAAGACTCAAATATCAAAAAAAGTAATTGAATAAAACTATGAATAAACTTCCAAAGGGGAAATTGAATTCTATCAGACATTCAAGAATAATTAATTCTAATATTATGTGGACTATTTGAAAAAACATTGAGGAAAAGATACTTTCAAAATCTTTTTATTATACAAATATATTCTTGATAACTAATACAGGAAGAGATAAAATATAGAAAATTATGAAATCATTATCCCTAATGAAAACTAGTATTAAAATATTAGCAAACAGGCTACAACATTTAGTTGATTAAACATTTAGAAGATTAAACTACATGACCAGGTTGGAGTTATATTAGCAATGTAGACTTGGTTCAACACAAGGAAAATTATAAGCATCATAGAATATATCTAGAACAAAAAATAATGCAAACTAATGATGACATCAATAGATTCTGAAAAAGATTTTTAAAAATCTAATTTTTGTTTAAGGAAGCATAGGAATATATAGTCCTTTTTTTGAAATGGCAAAACTATGAACCATTATTATATGCACCATAGCAAAGGTTAGAAGCACCTCTAACCTTTTAAATAAGATAAGAGGGAAAGCAAAGAGGTTGATTATCTTTTCACTATTATTTAATATAGTTCCAAAAAGCTAGATATAGCAATGTATGAGAAAAAAGAAATGGAGAGAACAAGCACAGACAAAAGGGAAAATAAAAACATGTTGGGGTTTTTTTTGCCAATGACTCTAGAGATATTAAAAAAAAAACTAACTAAAATTAATTGGAATAATGAATCTAGCAGAGGAGCGAGATAAAAAATAATCCACTCAAATCATTATTATTAACAAATCTAATAGAAAGAAATTCTACACAAAAGAACTATAGCATGTATCAAATATAAATTATGCAAGTACTTCATGAACTCCTATTAAACAATCTTTACAAAAATAAAGACAGACCTATCAGAATAATATTAATTGCTCATGAGTAGATTGTGCTTTATTTAAAAAAATATTGCCTACATTAATTTAATTATTCAATTCTATGCCAATCAAACAGTGAAAAGATTATTTTTTACAAAGCTAGAAAAAATAGCAATGAAATTAATCTTAGGAAGAAAAGGTCAATAGTTTCAAGAGAAATAATGGGAAAAAAAAGGAAAGAAAGGAGTTTTGTACCATCTTACAAAATAAAAAGCAATATCAAAATCAAAAGCATTAATCATTAAAACAATCTGATACTATCTTTAAAAAGTTGATTGATGAAACAGATTATGTTAATATAAAGAAACGAATTAAGTAGCCTTGGGTTTTTCAAATCTCCAAACACCAACAATTTGGGTAAAGATTTGTTATTTGGCAAGAATTATTGGAAAAACTAGGAGCTAGATGGCAGAAATTAGATGCTAAAGATGTGAAAATTACACATTTTATACTAAGGTAAACTCTATATAAATAAGTGACAAATATGAAAGTTCACAAGGTTTTTATCATAAACAAATTTGAGGAAGAAAGAAAATACTACTTTTTGGGACTATGGATAGAGGAAAACTTAATCACTAAACATAGAATAGAGAGGATCATAGAAGATAAAACTAGATCATTTTTATTACATTAAAATTTTTACATAAATAAAATGAATGTAACTAAAATTAGAAAAGAAACAGATAATTAAGGAAAAAAAACAACTTTGCAATAAGTTTCTCTGATAAGTACATTATATTTAAGATTTATAGAGATTTCATTCAAACATGTAAGAATGATTATTCTTTCCAAGAAAAAACTGAGAAAAGGACATGAATAGCCAATTCTAAAGAAAGAAGTTCAAACTATCAGAAAAAAAAAAAAAAAAGCCTTAAACTGCTAATAATTAGAGATATACAAAACAATCCTGAGATTGTGCCTTATAATGATTGGATTAGAAAAGGGGAAAAAAAAGGAAGTAAGTCATGGAGGGACTTTGAGAAATTAAGCACACTAATACATTGTTGAAGTTGTAAAATGACCTAGTCATTCTTCTAAACAATTTGGAACTATGCCCCCAAAAGAACACTAAATTGTGCATACCCTTCGACCTATTATTGGGCCTGCAATACAGAGATCTAAAGCATTTCTTTTTGTTGTTGTTATTGTAAAGACTTAGAAACCAAGTGGGTGTCCATTAAACTAGGGAACAGCTGAACAATTTGTTATATAAATGAAATGGAATGTTACTGTTCTTCATGAATGATAAAAAAAAGTTTCAGAAAAACATGGGGAAATTTAAATGAATTGATGCCGAGTGCCATGACCAAGAGCCAGGAGAACAATTTACACAATTTCAACAATATTAGAAAGACAAACAACTTTGAAAGACTTACTCCAATCAATGCAATGACCAACTGTGACTCCAGAAGACCAATAATGAAGTATGCTTGCCACTTCTTGGCAGAGAAGTGATGGATTCAGGATGCAGAATAAAACATACATTTGTGGGAATCTGTTGAGCTTGACTATGCATGTTAGTTTAAAAAGTTCTATTTTCCTCTTTTTCATAGGAATTGTCAGGGGAGGATGAAGAAAGAAAAGGAGAGAGTAGGGATAGCTTTGTGAAAAGAAACAAAAGAGGGTCATTGATGGATTTTTTTTTTTAATGAATAGGAAAGAACAGAAGAAAGGCCATAAGGAATCATAGACCAGCAGGACAGCTTTGAAAGTTACACAATGAATGTATTATATACTCAAAAATAAAAACAAGGTATACAGAATTGCAGATTTATGTATAATACTCTTTTCTGTTCTACACATTTGTGTAAATGTGTCTTTGGTGTTTGCTAAGTTGAAAATTAAAAATATAGAAAGACAGAACAAAAGGCAGTCAGAAAAAGCACAGGAAAAGGATGTAACACAAGCCAGTATTTGGCTGATTTTCTTCAGACTTAATATTATTGCTTTTTGACAAACCAATCATTAGAGAAAAAGAGATAATTTTGATTTTGAAAATGACTGAAACAGATAAGAGAAAGGATTAAGAGTGAAACTCTTCTTATCTGACTAATATACTCAAGTAAAGAAAGAGAAAAATAGCATTTAATAATTTGAATATCAGTTTAAAAAATATCAGGTGAAAAGAGGAAGTCAGGTTTGGGGGTTGAGGTGAAAACAGTCCTCCACACAGCTTGGATGTCATCTTTTCCACTCAAAAGTAAATAGGGCATCTGATTTCATTTCCACCCAATACCACACTAGACTAAAGGTGCCAAAACAGGAGGAAGTCAGGAGGCCAAGAGGCACCCTGCAATTTTAGTTAAGACAAATGTGGCTGGCTTAACTACATTCTTTTTAAAACTCAGAAGCCATTTTCAAGATTGATTTAGAGACCAATTTTATTGTTCCTAGCACTTGAATTATGAGATGGCAAGATCCTCGGTGAAATAAGTCTTACACCTACTAATGGCTCCAATCTCTAACATCAAAATAATAAGCCTAAATAACATTTCAAAACCCCAGAAATTCTTGGGCATTTTAGCAAAATCTTACTTTCCCATGAATTCCAACAAAATGAAAATACCATGCATGGCATGTGCAATAATATGGCATGTCTAATAGTATGGCTTATGAAGTACATTAAAATCTATTGAAATTCCACAAGAATGACAGTTGAGACAATAATTCCACTATCTTGAATTTTTTTCTTTTTCTTTTTTTGTTAGTAGAACCTTATTTATTTATTTATTTATTTATTTATTCATTTATTCATTTATTTATTTGTTTGTTTGTTTGTTTGTTTGTTTATTTATTTATTTATTTTTAGGCTAGAAGCCAGTAAATTTAATTCATATGGGAAGAAAATTAAAGAACAGATACAAAGATGCTAATACGAACAATACAGATGACAGAAATATTCCTAACTCTCCCTCTCCTTAAGTTTCCCATTTCTGAATTTTACTTTTCACTGTGCTTTATGTTTTTTTTTTTATTTTAAATTTTTATTTAATAATTACTTTATATTGACAGAATCCATGCCAGGGTAATTTTTTTTTACAACATTATCCCTTGCACTCATTTCTGTTCCGATTTTTTTCCCCTCCTTCCCTCCACCCCCTCTCCTAGATGGCAAGCAGTCCTTTATATGTTGGATATGTTGCAGTATATCCTAGATACAATATATGTTTGCAGAACCGAACAGTTCTCTTGTTGCATAGGGAGAATTGGATTCAGAAGGTATAAATAACCCGGGAAGAAAAACAAAAATGCAGATAGTTCACATTCGTTTCCCAGTAGAACCCTATTTAGAATTCATTATCAGTGGGTCAATTCCTTATTTCTGAATCAATAGGAACATTTTCCAGCAAATGACAAGGACTTAAACACATTTCAACCTTCCCTCTTAACCCACACAAAGGAATTTCATTACAATCATTAGAGGAGGAATTTAAAGAGGCAGAGAGGGAGGTGATTTTCTTAAAAGCATACATGAAACTAGTAATTGGCAGAGGAAAAATTACAATCTCAATCTTCAGAATATTTAGAGCTGAGATTCTTACCTTGGATCTATGAATTGTTTGTTAAAATTTTTGATAACTCTTTTAAAAATTAAAATTGGTTTTCTTTATTTCTATATATTTTATTTTGTGGATTTAGAAACATGAAAGTAGGCTTCACTCTATTATCAAAGGGTTTTCTTCTCTCTCTCTCTCTCTCTCTCTCTCCTCTCTCTCTCTCTCTCTGTCTCTGTGTGTGTGTGTGTGTGTCTGTCTCTCTCTCTGTCTCTCTGTCTGTCTCCTCCTCCTCTTCCTCCTCTTCCTCTTTCTCCTTCTCCTCCTCTTCCTCCTCCTCCTCCTCCTCCTCCTCCTTCTTCTTCTTCTTCCTCTCTCTCTCTCTCTCTCTCACACACACACACACACACACACACACACACACACACACACACACACACACACCCTAGGTTAGAGATATAAAATAATACTTAGAAAAGACCTAGGAAAACATTTCAACAAAATCATCGCTGGAGAATACAACTTCCTCATTTTATGGATTGATAAAGATAACAGAAACTTCTACAGCATTTTAAAGCTTCCCAAGTACTTTACTTTTCTTTGTTTTTTAATTTTTAAAGCTTTTTATTTTCAAAACATATGCATTGATAATTTGTCAACATTGACCCTTGTGTTTCAGATTTTCTCCTCCTTCCTCCCACTCTCTCCCCTAGATGGCAAGCAATCCAATATATGTTAAAGCATGTTAAAATAAATGTTAAATTCAATATATGTAAACATATTGATACAATTCTCTTTCTGCAAAAGAAAAATGAGATCAAAAAGGAAAGTAAATGAGTAAGAAAACAGAATGCAAGAAAAAAACAACAATAAAGAGTGAGAATGTTGTGTTGTGATCCACATTCAATTCCCATAGTCCTCTCTCTGGGTGCTCTCTTCATCACAAGATCATTGAAACTGACCTGAATCATCTCATTGTTGATGAGGGCCACATCCATCAGAATTGATCATTGTATAATCTTGCTGTGGCCATGTACAATGTTCTCCTGGTTATTCTCATTTCATTTAGCATCAGTTCACGTAAGTCTCTCCAGGCCTCTCTAAAATCATCCTGCTTATTGTTTCTTATAGAACAGTAATATTCCATAATATTCACATAGTTTAATTTATTCAGCCATTCTCCAAATGATGGGCATCCACTCAGTTTCCGTTTCTACCCACTACAAAAAGGACTGCCTCAAACATTTTTACACATGTGGGTCCTTTTCTCTCCTTTAAGATTTCTTTGGGATATAGGCTCAGTAGAAACACTGCTGGATCAAAGAATATGCACAGTTTAATAACTTTTTGAGCATAGTTTCAAATTGCTCTCCAGAAAGGTTGGATCAATTCACAACTCCACCAACAATGTATTAGTGTCCCACTTTTCCCAAATCCCCAACATTCATCCATATCTTTTCCTGTCATCTTAGTCAATCTGAGAGATGTGTAATGGTATCTCAGAGTTGTCTTAATTTGCATTTTTCTGTCAATAATACTTTGGAGCATCTTCTCATATGACTGGAAATGGTTTTAATTTCTTCATCTGAATATTGTCCATTCATATCCGTTGACCATTTATCAGTTGGAGAATCTGCCAAGTACTTTACATACATCATTTTGCAAACATCCTGACAAGCAGGTACCATATGTGTTGTTATTCTTATTTTATAGATAAAGGAAATTTAGACTCAGCTGGTAACAAAAGTAGTATGTGAACCCAGATCTTCTTAACTTCAAATCTAACAAAAATCCAGATCAAAATCTGATTTCCAGAGAGAAAATTGTTAATATTCCTTATAGTGTTAAATCCTGTAATCCAACAATATATTCTCCAAGATCTTCCAACTCTGCTTAGAGATTGCCTGACTACAATATCTGTAATTCTGAGAATTTAGTCCAAGGCTTACTTGATGATTTCATAACTACCTGAAGCTAGGGTCTTCCTTTCTCTGTGCCTCAATTTTTTCACATTTTCTGAAAAACTGGATTTTTAGTTTAGTAAATAACACTGGAAGTTGCCAAATCATGTGAGAAATATACTTTTTTTTTTTTCTGGTATTCACAAACTCTCAAATACCCCCCAAATAGAAATTTGCATAACAGGCAAGGCAATTGGATCCATATCCAAAAACCAAAACAGCAAGATTGATGAGATTTAGATTTTGAGGTTCCCTTTTATAGGGAACCAAATGATAAGGTCTATATTTAGGGAACTAAAATGAGATTAGGGTTTCTGGTGGTCAGGGAATTAAATGATAAAGTCTAGTGGCAGGTTCGGGGTTCAGGAACCAAATGAGAGCTCCCCTGTACCCCCTTGGAATTTGGCGCAAGGGTAGGGAGTTTTGGGGAACCCCCTTCTGGCGGCACAGAGATTCTTTGTAAAGAAATTTACAAATCCAAAAATCTAGATTGATTAAAAAAAAAAAAGTGTATTATAGGGATTGGGAAGTAAGGTTAGAAATCCTGACAGAGAGGCATAAAGTCTCACTAGGGAAATAGGCGAGATAAAGAAAGGGTAGCTCTGGAAAAGAATATTATCTAGTGGGCAGAGGCCTCCTTGGTATAGCAAACATGGCATAGCTGGCACATCTAGAACCTCTGCAAAGAAATGAGTTTTTAATTGCCATTTTTATAAGGAGGTCTTTGGTTGCAAGCTAGGCCTGCTCCCCTCCCAATGAAGCTGGTGGATGGAATTGAATTGAATAGAAGATCTTTAATTGAATAGGGTTGGAATTCTTTTAGCTTGGGACTGAACCGACCCCACCTAGGTAACAGAAGGAAGCTGTTTATCTTGTTTCCCTTAGGTGGGTTACCTCACTGAGGCAGAGTCCAAGGAGAATTTCTCCTTCAAGGACTTTTAGAGTTTTGGGGTCCCTTCTTCAAGATGACTTACAAGGTATCAACTTTTTGAATTAAAAGCTAATAACTTGTTAACCCTCTCTTCCAATATCCACCACTGACTTGTGTTCTAGGACCCAAACAAAGGGCTTAGAAATTTCCTTACTGCTGTTGAAGTCTCTACCAGTACATTCACCCTATCCTTCTTCTTCCTCCTTCTTCTGTTCTATGACAATAAATAGTAAAGCTCAACTCTGCTTCCTCATATGCAAAGGAAGGAGAGATATAGGAAAGTGTAGGGAGCTCTGCATCAACCAGAGAGTTAACTGGAGAACACCAGTGTGTGTGTGTTGAGGGTTGTATTTGGAGCCAATTCTGTTCCTCTACTTTTAGAAATCACAAGGACTATTGTGAGAGTGACATAAACTGAGATCTTTTGGGGGAAAGGGTTAGAAGGACTCTGATGTGAACTGTGTCCCTTTGCCGGGAAGGATGCTCCTAACTCTCAAATCCTGGGAGGAGCACAACCTTCCCAGACAACTCCCAGATCAGTAATTTCATTCAAATTTGAATTGAATTGAATTGAAAATCAGTCTCTCAGATTCATCCAGAGATTGGTCGGCCAAAGATCAAAGAAGGCCTAGGCCTCAGAAGGCTAATAAAAGGCACCTTTAAAACTCTAATCTTTGCTAAATTCCTAGCTGGACTCAGCCCACTGAAGAAGATATTTTCTTCTCAGTGTCAACCCATCTTTGTAGAAGGCCTAATAGGAGCCTGACATGAAAACTGTCTTCTTAGTGTACTGCTTTCTTAGCGTAAATAAAACCCATTCTTTGCCACCTCGTGCCTGTATTTATTGGGGTTTGCAAATTCTTTCACAAAACCTGCTCAACCTGCCAAGGGGATTCCATTGCTGTTAGGCGATCTCTTTTCCTGAATTCTCACACCTCATGAAGAAGAGGCTGAGACAGCTTGGAGGTATAGACCTAGGGGATCTATCATCAAAAAGAGAAGTCAGAAAGTGATTGATGGGGGAATATAATATAAACAGAAATATATTAAAATAGAAGAGAATAAATATATTTTAAATAAATATAATAAATAAATAAATGAAAAATAGAAGAAAAATAAAATAAATGTGTATAAATTCTATACATAAATATTGCAAGATAAAGGAAATTGATAAGGCATATGGATTTTCAAGAGAGTATAGAAATATGGCAGCATATTGCTGAATGTTTCTAAAGAGAAAAAAGAACATTGAAAGTAAAATCTAAAAGGAAATAAAATGGCAATTTATGGTCTACAATGTCTTAATAATTGCCAGAATAAAAAAAAAAAAAAAAAAAAAAAACTTGAATACATGGTGATGAACCTCTCCAAAGAAGCACAAAAGAGAATAATTCATTGGAAATACAAATATCCTGAAGTTAAGGACAAATTATAATAAAGTACTATGGTAATCCATACCATACAATACCATACTTTTATTAAGTGCCTACTATATACCATATGATATGTGTTAAGCACTAGGAATACAAGTAAGAAAAAAAAAAAAAACAGTTTCTGCCCTCAAAGAGCTTACAATCCAATGGGGGAAGGCAACACTTAAAAAAAAATGAAAAGTAGGAGGGAAATGTAGGAAGAGAAGAGACTATCCAGCTGGAGTGCATGATGATTATGGAGAAAAAACCCAGAAGTACAGCTAATGAAAAATAAAGAGTTGTTTGGAATTCTGAGTCCTCTTTAAAAGAAAAATTTGGGAATTTTCTCCTCCTCCCCCCAACACTCCAATCAGAGGGGCAATTCCACTAAAGAAATTGATAAGGTATGAATACCAAAGCACAAAAGTGGAACAAGAGCTACAAAATGCAATAATGTCAAAAGAACACATTATATCCATATAAGAAAAATGCATTACTCTAAAATAAAAAATACACAGAGAAAATTTAAAAATCATAGCTTTTCCATAAGAACATGACAAGGAAAAACAAAGAAAAAACCCTCAATATCATCATATAAGAAGTAATAAAAGAAAACTGTACTGAATTCCTAAATACAAAGAACAAAGTGCCAATTCAAAAAATTCAAAGGGCTCCTTTGGGAAAAATGAGGGTTAGGAAAGAAGCTTCACTTCAAACTCCAAGTCACAGAGATGAAATTTAACAATTCTAATGACAAGTGGCAAATTCTGCAAGCAATCAGAAGAAAGACATTCAATGATAAAGAAAAGGATATTTGAATGACACAAGGCTATTTTGTATGCACCAGAAACAACAGGAAGAACTTTAGTAATATTCTGTATTAAATGAACTTCAGAGGAGGAAAGTGGCAACGGAGAATAAGGAGCATGTGTTCTAAATGTCCCACTACTACAGATGAATCTAAGATATTATGAGTGAAAAAGCAATTAGTACTGGAAAAGTTGGTCAAGGATCAGGAAAGAGTTAGATCTCAGTAAATGCCAGAAGATGGAAAAAATGATAAGGAAAAGTTTTAATAAGAAAGGAATTTTTTTAAATTGTAGAAGAAGCATTCCAAAAAGTACAATAGAGGAGGATAAAGAAGAGGAATAGATCAGAGTAAAACACTGTGAGGAGAAAAAAATTGAAGATTTGAGTGAGGAAAAAGGAAATAAGTTTTGCACAATTATAGGTGAGGGTTCAGAATCACTGGGATGGGGAATGTTTTGATAGCATTGGAATATAGAAAAATTCTATCATGGAAAATTCTGTCAAATCATTTAAAGATACTCATACTACACAAATTGTTCTCTAAAATTAAGAAAGAAAGCATTCTACTGGATTCATTTTATGAAACAGCTCTATCCCTTATACTTACATCAGGAAAAGAAAAAGGAAAGGACAACTATAAATAAATATAATTAATGAATATCAATTTAAATTTTTTAATAATCTCTGTGAAAAAGATGACAAATTTGGATTTATTAAAAGGCTGCAAAAAATCTAGAAAAAAATCAAAATAGTCATATTAAAAACAAAAACATCCAAACTATATGATTATCTCAACAGATGTAGAAAAATCCTTTGACAAAGTAAAACATCTATTTGTGCTTTTAAAACCCCTACAAAATATATACATAGATGGACCTTATTTAATATTATGAAAATTAGGTATCTAAAACTGAGGATACTCTAAAAAATTCCCCCTAAATATGAGAATAAAGCAAGAATGCCCACTTTTTTCGATATTATTTAACATATTTATAAAAATACTAGAAATAGGAAATAAGATGAGAAAGAAATTGAAGGTGTAATGATAGTCAAAGAAAAGATAAAAATTATTTGGCATGCTGGTTTGCTGAGATAATGCTTAAAGAAATAAAGAGCAATTTAAATCTTGGAGGATCATTCAATGCTTATGCCTGTGATGAGGTTAGTGTCAGTGCAGAGAGTTGTGGGAATCCCTCTTTGGTTGGCACAGGTCCAACGTGAAAAATTCACAAACTTGAAATATTAGACTGACAAAAGGAAGTTTATTGTTGGCACTGCTGAAACCAGCTTTTGTTAAGAAGACTGACTTCCCACTGACAAAGTCCTGGCAGAGAGATAAAAGTCCTAGCAGAGAAATCCTGGCAGAGAAATAAACAGAGATGTTAACACTGAGAAGTGAATGTCTTCTCAGTGGGCAGGGGTCCTGACAGGCAGCTATGCCAAGAGAGAGGTTCCTTAACAAGGCATGGTCCTGTTTTTGGGCCTCTGAAAAGAAATGAGCCCCCAAATTACCCTTTAAATAGGAAATCTGAGACTGAAGTTTCAATTGAATGAAATTATTTCATTGTTGTCACTGCCCCCAGGCCTAGATTTCCAGTAGAATGAGACCACTTAAGTTTGAGCCAAGTAGGAGTGGTCCTAGACTAATTTTCAGCTCAATGGAGGGTATAGCCAGTTACTCAAAAGAAATATCAGGTCCAGCTCTCCAGCCAAATAAGACCATTTAAGTTTGAGCTAAGTAGGGAGTAGTCTTGGACCAATCTTAATGAAACCACTAAATTGCCCCAAGGGAAGAGGGGGGGTGCTGTCAGGAGAGTTTCAGGGCTCACCCCAAAAGTCAAAAACTCTGCTCATTTCTCACTTCCTCAAGAAAGACAGTTTCAGGGTTGCTCCATCACCTGGACAACAATAATATGATTTTTAAAAATAACAATACGATTAAAGTTAATTTTGCAGTTTTAATGTTTTACCAAACTATCAAGTGGATACTTTACAAAAATATATGAAATAATTATAAAATTCACTCACAGAAACAAAAGAGAAATAACTAAAAGAGATAGGGATGAACAGCGAATAGTATTTCCACAACTCAGCATTTACTGTATGTCAGTTGTCATCAAAACCACTTGTAATTGTTTATTTTAGAGAAAGAAAAGTAGATCAGTGGAACAGACTAGACAATGGACAATCAGAAACAATACAACTCAATAATCCATTGTTTAATGAATCCCAAAAAATAAATTACTTAAGAAAAAAACTGATAAGAACTCTTGGGAAAACTAGAAAGCAATCTGGAAGAAATTATGCTTAGATGAAAACTTAAATCATGGTCCATAATAAATTCAAAATGGATTAAAGATCATGACAATAAAAATTTAAAAGATCATCTTTCCATGGTTATGGATAGGAGATTTTTAAAAATAAATTACAAATGATAAAGACTATATTATTTTGATTCTGTGAAACTGAAAATCTTTTGCATAAACAATATTAACATATCTAAAATAAAAAGTGTAAGCCGAATGGAAGAAAAAATCTTCAGATCTATTTTTTATTTTGTATCTAAGATACAAATAGAGAAATGATCAAAACTCATCCCCCAATATATCACATAATATATATGTGGCTAAGGAATATGAATAAGCATTTTTCAAAAGAAGAACTGCAAATTATTAATAACCATAAGAAAAGAATGCTCCAAATTAGTGGTGTCAAACTCAAACAGAAATGAGGGTCAAGAAATCATACATAAAGAAACCTGTGGACCACATATTGACTTAGAAAACCTAATAATAATAAAATTATCATAATAATAATAATAATAAAAGAAATGAAATTCAAAACAAGCCTGAGGTTTTACCTAATACCCTGAAAATTGGCAAAGATAATAAAAGACAGCTATAATCAATGCTGGAGGAATTGTGGGAAGCTAGGCACATTATTTTATTATTGATGAACCTGTGAATTGGTACAATCATTCTGAAAAATAATTTGGAATTATTCTAATAGTGTGACTAAAACCTTTGATTGAGAAATTATGCTACAAGGCATATACATAAAAGTGGTTGTTGATAAGAAGTTCTCATATGAACCAAAATTTTTATATTAGTCCATTTTGTGGTAATAAAGAACTGGAAACAAAGTAGATATCCATCAATTGAAAAATTGCTAAAGAAATTGTGATATATGCATGGCATTAAAAAATACTGTGCTATTCAAAATGATGAATATAGAGAATTATATAAAACTTAAAAGAACTGATCTAGAAGTGACATATGCAGATATAAGAAAACAATATGCATAATGGTCCCAGCAATATAAATAAAAATAACCACACAGAAATAACTGCAAAACAATTAAAATCAAATGTCACAAAATTACAAAGAATTAGCATGGTCCTAAAGAAGAGACAGAAGAAGACTTTCTCCCCTTCCTTTGCATCCTAAAGGAACATAAGGCAGTAAATACTGAATATATTTTTAGACTTTTCATGTAATTTTGCTGATATTTTCTCTTCTATTTATTTTTCTCCTTTAAAATAGTTTTTGTTATATAAGATGACTTTTTGGGAAGAGAGAAAAGAATTCTTAGAGAAATTTAGGTAATTTTTTAGAAACTCTAAATATTAATAAAATTTATTTTATAAAAGAATTTAAAAATGAGTGTGAATTATTTGCCACTTGTTTTACTTAAAGAAATCTGATCCCCACATTCACCCTTAGCTGCACCTTTCCCTTCATTTGCCAAGCTCAACCTCATATACCTTGATTTTACTTTTACTGATATATTTTTTACACTTCCCTTTTTCAGACTGGTTAAGTATGTTTCATGACACTCGAACCTTATTTTTCCTCCACCTCCACTTTTTTGTCTGAATGACTTTCACCTTTGGCATCCCAATTTCAAAAATTTATAAGTTACCTCTTTCCTTCACCTTTCCTTCCTTTGTTATGGTCTGAATACCCTAACAGCTGTTCTCCCTTAATTCACTCACCCTTAGAAAAGAGGAAACTTTTAAGAGATAAATATTCTTGTCACCTTCTGGCAGAATTTACACAATGAGTCATCATTTAGCCTTTTCATGCTACGTGTTGTTTGCTTTTAAAAGTTTCTTTGTTTGTATTTCAAAAAACTTTGCTCATTTCTCACTTCCTCAAGAAAAAGGACTAGGACTGATTGATTCTGTTGAAAAAAAAAATTATTGTAAAAATGTACTTAGCTTTAGAGGTTACTTTCTCTCATTTCTAAGCAGTCCTGCATATTTTAAAATGGAATTCCTTAATGTGAGAACTATCTCTTGGAAAGTCTGGAACTTACACATAAGATGTCTAGAGGAGTTAAACTTAATGTTTCTCTTTGTAGGTGTCTAATTTGTCCCCTAAATCTAATTTTTGTAGGTAATTTGTTTGAATTATTTCTTGAAACAAGATATTCAAGCTCTTTGTTTCACGGTTGTTTTTTCCCTCTCTGAGAAGATAATGATCTTTAAGTAGTATATATGACCTGAATTTACTCTCCCTATTTCTATTGACAAGAGGTATGCAAATTGCTACTATTTCTCTCTTCAGAGTTCTATGGTTTAATTCTGAGAGTTTGGGGGTACCTAACTGGAGCCCTCATCTGTGTACTTTTTCCAGTTGATTATGAGTTGATGTCAATTAGTCAGCCAAACCTGTATAGCTTTATTAAAGAAAAGTTTTGCTAAGGTGTTATTGTAAGAATAGATGATAAAAATTTAAAAAAAAAGAATAGATGATATAAATAAAACATTTTCCCTCTTCTCCAAAAGAACATCTACAACACATTCTTCTGACAGAACATAGATAATCAAAAGAAAAGAAATTATAGACCACATTAGGCAAAGAAGTAACAAACCTCACCTAGCTGCTCAAAGTCCTTTTCTTCTCTTTATAGGGTACTCATGAAGTCCCAAGAGGACATAACTTTTCTTTTGAATTTTTCTTTACATCTTAAAGTTATCTCTGATCAGTGTGTATAATTTGATTTTAGGTCCTCATAAAGATATTGTCAACAATCGCTGCTGTTTGAAAGACATTGATGAATCCAAATCGTCTAGCCTTCTTCCTTTGAGGAGAAATAAAGGGGAGAAGATACTTTTGTCCTCTCCACACAAACAATTCCAAGTGGAACTTCCCTCTCCTGAAATACTACTAGAATCCCCCAAATACTTCTTATACAATATTGTTTCCCTTTTACTGCTTTACACTCCTCCCAAATTGATCAAGAACTTTTTGTTGTTGTTGAGGCAATTGGAGTTAAGTGACTTGCCCAGGGTCACACAGCCAAGAAGTGTTAAGTGTCTGAGACCAGATTTGAACTCAGGTCTTCCTGACTTCAGGGTTGGTGCTCTATCCACTGCACCACCTAACCTCCCTGATCAATAACTTTTTTGTACCTAATCAAAATGCCTTTGATCGATTTAACAATGATGCCTAGACCTTGTTCATTTCAAGTTCATATCTTTGACTAATTCAAATGAGAAATCTGGGCTTACCATAATGATTTAGATAGTGGTATAGGACTCCTATCATAACACTCAAATAATCTCACTCAGCTTCTCCCTAAATTGTCTCTAAACTTCTGTCATATTTTATAAGATAACCACAAATAAGAGCTTTCTACTCTTTCCATACTTTTAAATTGCTTAATATTTCTAAGTCTATCTTTACATTCTTTTTGTTTCTTCTTTATTTCTGACATTTTTCAGAATGCTTACTACCTCATTAGAAATTTTCATCTTCTGTCTTAAACTATTAATTCTAGCATCTTTTCAAATAAAGAGATCAAAATTTTATTTTATTACTTCCTTATTTTACTAAGGTTTATACCACTCTGTACATTCTTATAGTCATTCAATTCTCATTTCTAGAGGTTTAGTTGAAGCTATTTTATTATTTTCTTTCCATCGAGATATGACCTTACTTTCTTTTATCTCATTGTATCATTATATTTCCTTTTTCTTTTTAAAAATGTTTAACCATATTCTAGTTCTACTCCTCCTAGCACTACTCCTGAGTGCATCCTTTTAAAAAATCTTACTGATCTTTGGTTTTTACATCACAGTCATTTCTAGAATATCATGGATTTATTGTTGTTGTATTGTTTTTCAGTTGTAGCTGAATCTTTGTGATGCTATTTGGAGTTTTTCTTGGCAAAGATGCTTAAGTAGTTTGTCATTTCCTTCTCCAATTCATTTTACAGGTGAGGAACTGAGGCTGAACTGAGGGTTTAATAACTTGCCTACGGTCACACAGCTAGTAAGTATCTGAGGCCAGATTTGAATTCAGAAAGATGAGTCTTCTTGGCTGCAGGCCTGACACTTTATCCATTCTACCATTGTTTTATACATTTAAAATTAGAAGGGACCTCAAGAACTTATCTGATTCAGATTTCATATACATTACTTTTATATTATATAATTTATTATATATATAATTATATTATATTATATTATATATATATATATATATATATATATATATATTACTTTTAAAAAGCCACAATACTTTGGAATTCAATATTATCTCATTTGAAGCTATAAAAACATTTTAAAAATAATGTATAAAAATTGCCCTTAAAATAATATATGCATTTGAAAGATGAAAAATGAGCTACAGTGAGACTAAGTAGTTTAAGATCATATAGTATGTTTAAATAGAAGATGGAGGGATACAATCCAAGTTTTTTCTTCAGGCAAAAGGAAATTTTTATATTTATGGACCATGTTCTAACCACCAGAAACTCATTCTCAATTTCTACAATCCCTTGGAAAAACATTGACGATTATGTTTCTTTTTCTCATGGAGGTCAAGGAGAAATCATATTGGCTTGATTGATAAAATAGAAGATCTCTTAACAGCAGAATGTCCCAAAGAAAAGTCACCCAAAGAAGGAGAAGGAAAAAAAGCAAATGCAAGTGGGGGCATTATGTAATACCACCCTCAGTTTTTTGTTTTTTTTTTTTTAAATTGCAGGGGGGAAAATACCATTCATTGTACATTCCTAGAGAACCACCAATCAAGCATGCTAACATAAAAACACGTTTCCTGGCTACAGACTTGCTATAAATAAATTTAATAAGAAGAGGAAAAAATTACTGCACTATTTACAGTTTTCTCAATTCCAGCTGACCAGATCCAGGCCAGGTCTTTGTTTTACAGGAACAGCAGTAGCAAGAGGAGGCCTTGGCGGTGAGTCTGAAAAACCACCATGAGGATTTTGTAAAGAAAAGAAGAGCAAGGTGGGTAAGGGGGGTGGGGGCAAACTTGGTTGAAATTTAATCCTGGTTTAACAAAAATGCAGTAATTAATTTATTTTGTACCTAAGAAATTCAATTTATTAGCTTCTCCCCCCACTTCATCACCACTTTCAAAGCCACAGAGGCTTGGCTGGTAAAGCCTGAAATTGTTGTTCCATAACCTTTGCTTTTAAATTAAACAAATGACTTCAGGTTTTGGAGCAGTTGTTGACTCAAGGGAAAGTATGCCATTAAAAGTGTGCCAGAAACAGATTTAATTGGTACAAGTCCCAAAAAAATGCTCAAAAGAGCACAGACTTCCCGCATATAGATTTCAGGGAAATTACTCAAAGACCTCAGAGCTTTGTCAGAATTTGAGATGTGAAACAAGGCATCTAAAAGACTCCGTATCAAAAGGGTAAATTCAATTCAGGAGATATTAATCTGATTACCTAAGTAGTTCTGCGAATCGGATATGCTCCATTGTGTACTTTTGTCCAACCTGGACAGATGGAGGAGCCAATGGGTTTGCTTTCTTTGACATATAATTATGTTTTAAGATATGATCAAGTTACAGATACAAAGTTTTAAGAAATATTTCATTCAGGAGTGGCATTTACAGTGCTCACCAGTTGCAAGAAACATTGTTCACTTTACTTTTCTGAGTTGTGCTGGGGAGTGCTTGGATCAGGGCCTTGGAGCCCAGTGTTTGCGTTTCAGGCTATAGTAAATGCTCTCTGTGCACCTGCCTGGAGGAAAAACCAGTCCAGCCGCCTCCCAAGACAAAAGGGCCCTGTACTAAGCACAGAAAACCCAGACATGAACTGACCCTGTCAAACTCTAGCCAGCAAAGAGAATATAATATTTTCATCCAAATCAACAGAAGCTGGCAGGTAGGTTTATGCATTTCCTTTCCCATCACTGATAAGTCTGATTGAGAACTTGTTGTATAAAAAGAAGCCACTCCTTTCTGATTAATCTCCTCCCCTTTTTAGACTTCTTTGTGATGGTATAATTCATTTGTCAGTAGAGAATAATTCCTTTTTTGAAGCATAACAATCTGGGCCCTTAGTGACCTAATATAAGAACATTCTTTTATTTCTTCACTATGCCCATTCCATCAGGATCTCATTAGTGTTGATAAGTAAATTTAATGGGCATATTCCCCAGAGAAGTGGGTTTAATTAAATATTTTTATACAGTTCTAAAGATATCCAATACACAAATTTGAAGACACACATCTATTTACAAGAATGTTCATCGCCAGGCCCAAAGACTTGAAAAACATGCCTTTCCCTGCCCATCAGAAATCTCAGTAACAAAGACTATATTAAAATTCTCAGCTTTATTGTCTAGTTATGGTAGCCTTCTTTTTGGAAGGCAACTGAATTTCAGCTCACCTGCATTTATGTCTGCGTGTAAGTTCAAACATATCATGCTAGACTCAAGTGGCCCAAGTGTTCTCACTGGGTGAGGTAATTTCTCACAAAGCCAAGATCCAAATTAGGTGGTATTTCCTGTGCTTAGATTAATACCTTGAGTTTCACAAAGAGAATATGCAATTTCAGCAGAGTTCACAAAGGAATTAACAAGGTGAGTCATGTGCCACAGTCAGAATCGGAAGAACCCACAAGTTTTGATCCCTTACCCCATCTCAAGAAAGAAGAAAGGAAATAAAATATTATTTATTTTGGCCATTTGTTTAAAAAAAATCAATCATTTTATATTTAGGATTTAGAGCTCCTGACATCTTTTAGTTTCTTAGTGAGTGAAGAGTAGGAGAGAAGTACCTGAGATTGCTACACTTTGAGGGGTTAACATGTTTTCCTTAGGAAGATGTGGTAAAGGTAATATTGCTTCTACTTCTTTTCCATTACTGGTCCCTTGGGACCTATAAACCAGGTGATCTGCCTAGGGAATTTTGGTTTCCCCTACATAACCATACAACAAGAATAAATTTAATTGTTTGTGTCTGGAGTAAGAATGTAGCCAAGTGGCAATTTATCTGATTTGGTGCTCATTAAACCGCTGGCCAAGAAAAATAGTTACCCACCACAGGTGCTAAGCTACATGGCGCTACCTTGGCCAGTCTGGCAAACTCTCTGTGAAATCCCAGGCTGATTGACAGAATGCTGTTTTATGAGTGGGTCATCACACAGGCACCAGGTGGCCTGTGATAGAGATCCAGGACACAGGGGTATAGCCCAAGCTAAACATGGTAGAGCTGGCATCTTGGTAGGAACTGACCATCTAATGTGAAGATTACACAATTGTCCCAGTAATCACATCTTTTCTCTAAATTCCTTTGGCACCCTCTATCAAATATTGCTTTTATCCTTTTCTGTGTGCTGTGCTAGAAGTGTTACTTAATTTGTTAGTGTCCTTTTAGGATCTGTGCACTTAGAGGTGGAAAGAACTATCCAGTTCATAAAAGCCAACTTCCTTGGTTTCATAAAAAGAGGAATTGACCCCCAGTGCAGTTATGAGTTACAGGTGGTGGCAGATATAGTTCTTTTAAGTTTTGCAATGCAAAAAGATAAATCTTTAAAGTTTAGAATCTCATTTAGCCCTCATCCCAACCTTGGGAAATTTGTGCTATTAGTACCCATTTTAGAGATGAAGAAACTAAGGTAGACTGAGTTTAAGGGATATGCAAAGGGTTATACAGCTTCTAAATACCATGTGAAATTTGAATTCAGGTCTTTCTGACTCTACGTCCAGCGTTCTATCTACAGCAGCATGAGCTGTTTGTTAGTGAGTAGCATAGATATGATTTTTTGGGGGAGGCAATTGGTTTAAGTGACTTGCCCAGAGTCACACAGCTAGGAAGTGTTAAGAGTCTGAGACCAGATCTGAACTCAGATCCTCCTGACTTCCATAGACATGATTTTAAGTAGTAGCACACTCATAAGCTCTGATTCCAATTCTGGGACTCCATATCATGCTGCTTATGTCTTCCCTGATGTGCCTTACTAGCATTTTGCCTTCTCTTTCACCTTGTCATCTTCTCTTTTTAGCTTCAGACTCTTTTTCAAGTTTCCAACTTTTGAAATTAAAACTTATTTTGTTATTGGTCTACTTGGTTCACCTTTACTTTCTACCGGATAGCTCATCCCAGTTTGTGAAAGCTGATTATTGCATTTTCATTATAAAATATTTTTATAAATAATTAAATCGGGGCTTGATTTATTGTCTTGATTGTTTAAACTTAAGAAAGTGATAGAGAAAATGGCAATAATGTAGATTAAACTTAAAAGTGCTGTATATATATTTTCTTTAAAGAGAATCAATTGTTAAACATTTACCAGCACACTTCTGGATCCAAGGCCAGCAGTTTCCTTTTCAATTCCTTTTGGTGTACTATGGAGGAATTTTTCCAGCAAGCTCCAAAATCCATCCACTATTATATCTGGAAAAAATGCCTGACATATCTATTAACTGTCCAACTATTTGAGTTCTTTCTTGGAAATTGTCTTCTCTTTCTATTACTCCTCTGCCACTTTTCTTCTTAGCATACTCTAAAGAATAGATCTGAGAAACCTCCCCCTCTGAATAGCTAATCCTGGTGTTGAGTTCACTGATTAACTTATTGAGGTCACTGGGAAGTGCATCTTCCTGGGGCTGGCATAAGCATGCCATTGGTATTTTACTGGAAGGAATAAGGACTTTTCCTGGCCCAAGGGACTCGTCAAACATTCATAGCACAGTGAAGATGAGTGAACCTCAGTTATTAAGGAGGAACTGATTGGCTTGGGTTCTTGTGGATCAGAGCCAGTCATTTTACATGGGACTGTAAAACGCAGAGCCCTCCCTTGTTAGGGGGCTTTTTCCAGAAGAAAAATTTCTAAGGGGATAAGAGAAGCAGCCTTCTCATGGACTCTGTCTTTCTAAGGATTCTATTAATGGCAAAATGGTAAAGTTTCTTAACTAGAGGTCCACAGAGACTCATCCATTCAGTCTCCAGGACCGAGAAAGGAGGATTTCCTGGGCAATGCCTGAAGAGATTTCCTAGAGAACAGCAACATTTTGGAGAGAAGAGGATCTTATATACTGTCAGGGACTTGGGGGAGCACCAAGAGATTGAGTTATAATTGAGAGAGAAAAAAATGCTCAAGATAATCATCCAACCTAGAACTACCCAAGAAGATAGCTATGGATTTGGGGAGTAGATTTAACCTAAGGCGCAGAAACCAGCAAATGAGGGTAAAGTCAATGGTCTCACCTATTGAACTCAATATGGGATAGAATCAGCCCATGATAGATTTCCACACTGTAAGATAATAGCCAGCTAGTGCCCTGTAAGTAGGAGATCTGAATTCAGCATGATCCCTGACATGGAGTTTGTAAGGTCTGCAGCAGGGACTGGAGACACTGCTCAGGACTTGTCAAGAAGAACGTAAACAGTGCAGAAAGAAAGCATCGCCCCAATTAGGGAATAGAGGGAAAAAGCCAGGGATTGTGGTGGAAGGCCACTTGGTCATGATCACCAAATTCAGAACTGCATCAATAGCAGCAGACAGACTACAGAGGAGAAAGCGCCAAAGATATCCTTCTCATTCCAACTATGAATACAGGAGGGGACAGGTAACCTAACACTAAGTCACAATCCAAGAACTTTTTTTAAAATATGAATAAACAGAAGAAAATGAGGGATAAAATGAAGAAACTGTGGGATAAGGGAATTAAAAAAGGTTAAAGAAGAGTAATCTCATAATAATTACATGCAGAGCCTCGAAATAAACAATCATATGGTCCCAGAGACCACAGAAGTGGCAAGGAGAAATGAAGAATTTTAAAAATGAAATTAGAGTTTATTAGGAAAAAATTAAAATAAATTAAGTATCTACAATGTGTTAAGGCACTGTGCAAAGCACTGCAAAGAAAAGAAATAGCTTAAAATAAAAGAAAAAACCCTTTTTAGAGACATGAATTCCTTGAAAAAATAGGATGCAGCAAATAAAAATCAATAATTTCATGAGATGCAAATAAGATATAAGACAAAGACTGGGAAAGAGACTAGGTCAAGGTAAATCAAAGCAAATTGTCATATTTTTCTGTTATCTGTATCTCTTTTTCTATTATCTATATATGAAAATGTCTGTATAGACAGCTAGGTGGCCTAAAAGTAGAACCTTAGGTCTAGATTAAGGAAGTCGAACCTCAGATATTTACTAGCTATGTGACCTTGACCAAGTCATTTAACCTCTCCCTCAGTTTCCTTATTTATAAAATGAGGATAATAGCACCTACTTTTCAGGATTGTTGTAAGAATCATATGGAAAAAATATTTACAAAACACTTTGGGCTATAATAATAATAACTTGGCCCATAATAAATGCTATATAAATGCTATCCATAGTGATGATGTTGAATGACATTTATTTAGTTCATGTTAAAATACATATATGTATATATGTATAAATTATGGACATGAAGCAACTTATATTGAGACAAATCTAACATTGCATATATTTCAGTTTCCTATGAATTGCCTTGCCTTCCCCAAGAGCCCCATCTTAAGAATCCAATCAACAAGAGCAACACATAAAATAATTAAATTACAAAAACAAATTCTGGCTCCCCATCCCTCCAAACTATTTCTCTGGACTTTCCTATTTCTGTTAATAGTTTACCATTTTTCTATTTACTCAGGCTTGAAATATCAGTCATCTTTGATTACTACCCTTTCCTTCATCTCAAAAGACAATCAATCACCATATAGTATGGATTTTTACCTCCAGAACATGTTTAAGGCCCCTCCTTTCCATGTTCACTGCCATCATCCTGGTTTAGGCCATTCATTACTACACTTTGCTCAGAGGTGATGGCAATAGTCTCTTAACTGCTCTCTGCTTGTACTCTATCCTGCCTTTGGTTGGGAGTTGAGGGGTTGGGATGGAGGAACTGTGGGGTTCCAGACCTATGATTTCATTGGTATAGGGGAACTCCCTGATATGGAAACTCCCTCCTGTGATGCATATCATCATCTTATTAAGACTAACAGTCTTAAGAAGTTGCCCAAGACACTGGGTGGTTAACTATCCTTAGCCACAAACCCAGAAGGTTTCAAGGGCTGGACTTGAGGTTAAGTCTTCCTGACACAGTATGCTGCCTTTTATCCTGCATATCACTATCCAATTAATTGTAGGTATAACTCTTAACCATATAACCCCTTCACTAGAAATCCTCAATAATTTTGCCTCTATCTACAAGGTAAAGTCATAGATCAAAATCCATAGATCTAAAAGGGTAACTAACTTACTGACTCCATATTCCTTAGTCCTTTAAAGGTCTGCCATGTTTTGACCCCAACTTACCTTTCCAGAGTGATCTCTCACTATTCTGCAAATACCTTAAACACTAACCAAATTAGGTTAATTATCATTTCTCCCAAAGTCCTGTTCTTTCCCACATCCTTAATTTTGCTAATTCTGTTTGCTCAATGGGCTTGGAATGCTTCCCCACTAGCAAAGAATCAAACCTGAATGACTAGAAAAATGACCTATTACTCCATTTGTCCAGCTCAAATGCCACTTACAGGAAGCTATCCTAAAGTCCCTATTCTCTGAAGCTCATTGAATTGTGTTAATATATTTCACAACACTTATATTTTGCCTTGGCTTACTTTTATACGTGTTTTATTTCCTTTATTATGGAGAAAGAACATAGGGAGTTTCTGTATCAGTAGTTTCCTTATACCAATGAAATCATAGGTCTGGACCTCCACAGCTTCCCGCATCCCAAACCCTCCCCCTACTCCTAACCAAATATGAGATGGATTACAATAAAACAAGATGAGAGAAAGCATAGATACTCATGTTGTCTGCAGTGAGACAATGAACACCCACATCACTAAAATCACAGATCTATTAAGGCATGAACATCTGAGTTCAAATCCTGCCTCAGGGACTTACTAGTTTCGTAACCCTGACACATCATCTAAACCCTCCCTGCCTCAGTTTCCCCATCTCTAAAATGGGGATAATAAAAGCACCTATCTTTCAGGGTTGCTGTAAAGATAAAATGAGTTTGCAAACCTTAAAGCATAATAAAATGGTAATAGTTATTGTTGTGATTGATATTGAAATGTAAATAGATAATACCTTCCTCAAAGATGGGAGGGGGCAATATTCATTTGTATATTCTCCTAATCTTTTAAGAGGAATTTATTTCTGTCTGGAACAATAGCATAGCAAAATTGCTTATGTGAGCAACTTCATCCAAATGAAGTCAATAAGAATAATTATATGGTATATTTTAATAATGGGCGCTTTTGAATTATGAATAAAGATCACGAATTCAGTTTCCATCTGACTAACTTTTCTTTCAAGTTTTGTGTTGGAGTATTAAATAAAAAAGACAGGCAAAGGCAAAATACTCCTTCATGTAAAAAGTCAGATTTTTGTATATTGGCTCAAATGTTATTTCTTTAGTTATTGTGTATCTTTAGTTATTGTAGTTATTTCTTTCAGTAAGACTGCAAAAATATTATACACACACCTACTTTTCAGGAATTTGTCTTTTTATAAAGGGAGATCAGGGTGACTACTTTCTATTTATTGAATGCCTAAGTGCTGATCAAAATAATGTCTCTTTCTCCCTCCCAAAAAATAGTCTAATAAACATAACACCTGTTTTCTGAAGCCCTGTCATGCCACATTACAAGACAAGCTAATTTGTCCCCTGGGGACAATCCAGAAGACTGCCATTCTTTCATTCATTATAATACTTCTTGCTTTGTGGGCCTCTTAGCCTTGGTGTAAAATTCCATGGATAGAGATATGCAAGTTTCCTTCTCATTGAATTGCTCTAAAACAATAGTTCAGAATTGCTCCAGAGTCTATTGAACTTTTTGGAGTCTCTTCTTGTGGGCTTTTTTTTCTTTTTTTTTTTTTAAACTCCCTTCTCTCTGCAGCTTCAATAGAGACTATTTTGTTTATTTGTTTACTTATGCCTCTGTCTGTACTCTTGGCATCTAAGCATCCATAGGGACATATGCAGATCTGGGAAACTGGCCAGTGAATCCTGGAACCCAAGGAGGGAGGATCTGAGGCAGGGGGTGTACTTGTGAGGAAAGAACAAGAAGAAAGGACTTTGGATCATTTGGCTTTTCCTCCCACAAACCAACAAAAAACTGTTTTCTGTGCAGGACATATTAGTCCTCACCTATTTTGACATCTAAATGTCATGCTTCAAATGCTTCTCCATGTGGGATGCTATTCCTCGCCAAACCAAACTCTAGGTCAAGAAGTCTGCTGTGGTGTTCAATTTTAATGTTTCTTTTCTCGTTTTGATCTCATAGTTCTTAATTGGATCCTGTTGCTGAAAACCACACAATTTCCTCTCTCTCATCTTCAATGTTTATAGCCTTTCAAGATTTAAAATATAAGAAGAGTAAGAATAGCTGGGATTGATGTAGTACTGTATATACATTATCTCCTCTTATTCTCACGACAATGCTCTGAGGCATTATTGTTGTCCCCACTTTACAAGTGATTCTACCTCAACCTCATTATACAAAATTTATCGCACGGTAGTGCTGCACATATTTGGGGATTTTATTCTTCTTTCATAAATCAGGCAATTTCCATTCTGATAAGAGTTACCGGGTGCATGAAGTCCTGGTTTTTTGTTGGCATCTGTATAGTCCTGAGAGGCTGCAGAGGACAGAGTATAGGCCCACCATATGCCATGCATCTCATGGCTCTTTGTCAATCTCTGATATGAGTGGCAGTTTCTATGTGGATGTGTTGTATGTCTGCTGCTTCAGAGCTGAAAACAGAAGTCCATGAGGACATTTATGCACCTTCATCCGATAATCACTCTTTCCAAGGCAGCTCTATTTAAGCCTAGGATTTAAAGTCAGGAACTCTGGGTTCTGTTCTTGGCATTGACACTCACTTACTGTGTGGCCTCTGAAACAATTCATTTCCCTTCTTTATCCTTTGGTTGCTTTAGATGGATTAAGAAATTAATCACTTTAAAGCATTTTAAAAATCTATGGAAATGCTAGCGTCAGCAAAAGAGATAGATGGTTTCATCCTTGATAATATTAACCTTGGCACTATGTTGTCAAAGCACAAATTAATCTGTTAACCCTCAAGATACTCTAAGGAAATAGGTCCTTACAACACTTCCAACCACACCCTGCTGCACAATCTTTACCAATTTACATTTGGTTTGCATTTTGGCTGAGGAATGGCTCCAAGGTACACTGGTGGGAGAATTCTATTAACCTGACCCATCCATCCCGACTTTTGTGATTAATGTATTACAAATTTGGGTAACAGAGGATAGTAAATCACAACTACAAAAATAAAGCTGAAAGGATACACAATTTGAGCAGAAACACCAGTGGAGTTTTTTTTTTTTTTTTAATCGGAAATAAAAAAGACCATTGATCATAATGACTGTCTGAGATTAGCAGGGAACCACATTTTCAAACATCCTGCAGTAAATCCAAGTCGATCCAGCTGGAAATCAAGAGTAGTTCTGGATTCTCAGAGTGTGCAGCTCACTTTGAAGTCTTTTTCTTTCATAACCAACAACTCCCAACTCTTCCATCTCACCCCCTCAAGCTTCCTAAGCTGCTCTAGCTTGGTCAGATTTGTAAATGCACGCCCTATACTACAATGTAAACTTACAAATGGACTCCAACTTCTGGTCAGAATGGCTGGCCAGGCAGCATAAATCCTCGAATACTGTCTTTAGCAGATGAAATCAGTTGTCAAATGCCCAGTCACAGGCAGTTTGGTGAACAAAAAGATTTCCATTATTAAAAGAAGATTTACTTCATTTTATGGATATTTTCTGCAACCCTTTCCCTTCCTTCTTCCTTCTCTCCTCCTCCAATTTGAGTTATTTTCTTTCCAAGTATTTTTATTTTATTTTAGGTTGCCATGCTCTGTGAAAGAATAACAGGAATGAGAATGAAACGAGTGTCAGTTCAAAGAGAAAGGGGAAAGGGAGAGTGAGAGGTAGAGAGGGAGTGAGAGAAATGAAGGATGCTCTGAATATTCAGAATGGCAAATTGATCAATTGTTCCTGTACATCCAATCCAACATAGATTAAATGCCCACACTGGGAAACTTAAGGTAATCTAAATAAAATGCTTTGAAAGCCCATTAAAAAATTACAGAAAAGTAAGGCTTATAAAAACCTTGGCAGTGGCTTCTAAGTCACATAATATTGTGTTGGGCCTGATTCAGGAAAACTGAATTCAAATATTTAGTAGCTATGTGACTCTGAACAAGTCCATTTTCTGTCTCCTTCAGTTTCTTTAAATAGATATTAGTGTGTGTGTGTATATATATATATATATATATATATATATATATATATATATATATAGAGAGAGAGAGAGAGAGAGAGAGAGAGAGAGAGAGAGAGAGAGAGTTTATATATTTATATATATATATAGTTTATAATGGAGATAATAATAGTAAAATAGTAATAGTTGTAAAGCCCTTAGCACAGTTTCGGGTATATAATAGGCACTTAATAAATGATCATTTCCTCCCTCTCCTCTTCCCTTCCTTCCTTCCTTTCTTCTTCTCCTTCCTCCTTATCCTTTCTTCCTCTCACCTTTCTTTCTTCCTCTCATCTTTCTTTCTTTCTCTTTCCTTCCTTCCTTCTTTCTTTTTCCCTTTCTCTTCTTTCTTTCTTCCTTGCTTTTTTCCCTTACTTGCTTCCTTTTTATCTACCCCCCTTCTCTCTTTTCTTTCTTCCTTCCTCTCTTTTCCTTTTTTCCTTCTTTACTTCCTTCATTCTTTCCTTTTTTCCTTCCATCATTCATTTCTTCCACAACTTTTCCAGAACTGTTTCCTAATCTATAAAGTAAGGAGACTAATTTCTAAGCGATTTCTAAGATCCATTCTAGTTCTAAAATGTAATGGTTCTATGTTCTCACAACTACATCAAACAATGCATCTACCTTACATTATGCCCACTGACATCTCATGTTGCTCTAGCCTATTCTACATTGTCTGGCCAGATGTACTATCGGCTGTCTATCCTTACTACTTACACTCCCAAGTGAGTATCTCTCTTACTGATTACCTCCCAAGTAACATATAGGTAAGTATATGATCCCTACTTGTTCGAATTTTGTTCATGAGGAAAAAAGAGATACTATCTACTCCTGAGATGGCAGAGATATTCTTATTGTTCTATGTTATCACTAAGATTATAAGGAAGAACTCCCAATGTGACCAAGCAATATATTTCTTAGGTCAGCTTGATAACTCCAGAAAAACCAGGGCTTTAGTAAGCCAAAACGTGCTTAGTTGTACAATGTACCAATATCTAGACTAAAGAATAATGGACAAAATCAAGAATAAGGATTTCTGCTAAGGGACGTTTGGTCCCTTACTCTGGGCTTCAGAGCAGCTAGCTTCCTCTAGCTGCTGAAGCAAAGGAAGAGGTCAGGTGTAATGTCATTTTGAAATTCCAGATCAGGAGGAAAGGAAATCTAAGGGTCTGTCCTTTGGGAACCCTTTCTGCAGTGTAGAGTCTTCTGGCATAGAACCCCACAATTCCACAGCAGAATGAAAGCACATTGAGGAGAACAATCTGAACTGAGACAGCGATCTTAATTGATATGACTGTAAAGTCATACAATGAGTGAAGCATTACCAAATATAAGCAAAAGCATACAAAACAAGTTTAATTTTTAAAAAGCACAAAAACAAAGCAACTCTCAACTTTACAAACACCAGATAGGCAGCAGCTGGTCAGCTGAGATGAAAGGAGCCTGAGAGAATGCCTTCCCATCTCCCTACTTCTCCTCCCACAACAGCTTCCCTTCAAACCAGCAGGGATAAGGCTTTACAGCAGTGTGCAGATGACCTTATTCCAGCTAAGATAGGGACTCTCTTTTGATCTCAGCATGGGGAGGCTCTGGGCTTGCAGCTGACAGATATTAATATCTTAGAATCTTCTGGGGTGGAAAGGATCTTGAGGAAGGACGGTCACTTACAGTCCCTTTTCTGCATTACAGCAGGGGTGATTTCATTTCCCTGAACCATTCCCTGCTGAAAGAGCACCACTCAAATCACTTTATCAGTGGCTACTCTTGGTCACTCTCTCTCTTTCTCTCTCTCTGTCTTCTCATCATTGCTGTTAAAGGAGAACTACTTAAGGAGTATCTTCTCTTCTGCAGCTGAAACCTATTATTTGTCATTTGATAGAAAACAAACAAGACTAATTTGACCCTTTGCTCTTCCTCATATCCCAATCTTTCTTATTGGTTCGCATGTGAGAGAGATAGAAGGAACTGAAAGAAACAGAGACAGAGAGATAGAACAAGCAGGAAGTGGAAGAGGCACGTAGAAGGCATTTTTTAGGCTTATGCAATATTCAAGTAAGTGCCTACTTTGTGCCAAATACAGTGCTAAATACAGGAAATACAAAGAAAAGCAAAGGTTCCTATCTGCAAGAAGTTCTCATTCTAATACAAGAGACAACATGCAAATAACTAACTATATACCAACAAGCTATATACAAGATTAGTGAAATAATCATCAGAGGGAAGGCACTAGAATTAAGGGGGATAGGAAAAATGAGATTTAACTGGACAGAGAGGGATGGCATTCCAGGTGTGGGTGAAATTCCTTTTATCTAGGATGTAGTCCCATAAAGATATCCTTTTTCAAACATCTGTTTACTGGTTGCCAGTCCCCCATAAATGACATCTAACATATCTGTGAAGTTTTGGTAACTGAATGCTCCACATTCCAATGCATACATAGGGTTAAAATGACTTTAAAACAATTATAACAATACTTCAAACATATAAAGCTACAGTAATCTGAAAAACCATAAACAATAACCCTAAAATGGATATCAGTGTTCTAAGGCATTCATCCATTTAATTTCATTGGCAAGTGACTTCATCACAAATCTTTTAGGTAAATGTATCTTTATGACCTCTGTGAGAGCCCTGTTGAATAAAGAACAGCATAGCCTTACAAAAACAATGAGCAGGACTCATCCCATCTTTAGGAGCTCATAACACAAAAAAAGCCTTTGTAAGTTTCAAGAGACATCTTTTCCCCAAGCTGAAAAAAAAATTTTTTTGCTCTAGTTTTTTCACTATATTCTTCTGGGCCTCCTTTATATTCCAATTACAGACTCTTCTCCAAGTTCTTTCTACAAGAAGCCTTCCCTCATCCCTTTTAATAACAGTGCCTTTCCTCTGTTAATTATTTCATATTTATCTTATGTATAGCTTGCTTTGTAGATATTTGTTTATATGTTGCCTCCATTCCCCATTAGATTATGATTTCATTGAGGACAGGAATTGTCTTTGCTTCTTTTTTTATATCCCTAGCATTTAGCATAATAAGCACTTCAAAAAGACGAACTTGTCATATTAAGTAGGCATTTAATAAATGTTTTTTATTAATTAATTGAATTTATTCTCAGAAATAACTTCTTCAAATCAGCAATGTCCTCTTTCTGTAGAATCATTATGGAGTAGAAGAAAGAGCATTTTCTTTGAAGAGGGACCTGAGTTCAAATCATCCCTTTCTGCCTAGGTGACCTTGGTCAAGTAATAATCTTTTGAGAATTTAGTTTCCTTATTTGTAAAATAAGAAGGGCTGGACTAGAGGGTTTCTAAGCTCTAAATTTTATGACCTTCTGAAGAGAGAGGCAATAGGGCAGAATGAATGGGACAATGAAATTCACTAGGGCTGCTTGATATTCAGATATGAAAACACAATGGGCTTCTGGATTGGTAATTATAATACGAGACATTTCTATAAATTAGCTTAACTGTTAGGTGGTATAGTGCACAAAACATGTGGTCTGGAGTCAGGAGGAATGTAGATTCCAGTACCTTCTAAATATGTGTCCCTGGATGAATCATTTAATTTCTTCCTGCATGAGTTTTCTGATCTATAAAATGGGGGTAATAACAGTATTTACCTTATTGGTGTTATGAAGCTCACATGAGGCATTATTTGTAAAGAATTTTGAAAACCACAAAATGCTACTTAAATGCTAATTATTATAATAACAAATATTATTTTACATCATCATGATCATTATCCAACTGTACTCATTTCAGTTCTTCAGGGATTTCATTGAGGCAGTCTCATCTCACTCACTTTCCAAGTGCAGATTCCAGTCCCTCCTACAATTTGCCAGATACTTTAAAAAAGATATTATGGCAGCAATAATCAATCACCCTGTAGTCAACCTGATAATGAGTGTCTCTGACATTAACTAGGTTATTCCTTGAATGGTAAAGTTAAGTCTATCACGGGGCCTGAGAAGATGTTCCAGCTGGTAGAGCCTTTTATTTCAAAATGTAAAAGCCATTTGTAGTTAGTAAGTATACAAAAATAGGTGGCTGTCTGGATTTTGGCACAGGGGCCATAATTTGCTGATTTCCATATCAGAAGATAATACAGGGGCAGTTAAGTGAAATAGAGGATAGAGCATCAGCCTTGATGTCAGGAGCACCTGAGTTCAAATGTGGCCTCATTCACTTTATATTTAATATCTGTGTGATCCTGGGCAAGACACTTAACTTCAATTGCCCCTCAAAAAAACAATTGAATTGAAAGAAGATATACAAATCATTAAGTTCAACTTCTTTATTTCAAAGAAACTTTTTCAAAGGAAAGTTTAAGTAATTTGTTCAAAGTAAAACAAATTGAAAGCAGCAGGATAGGGATTTGAATCCAGGTTAGCATTTTTTTTTTTTTTTTTTTTTTTTTTTTTTTTTGCCACTATACCATGCTGCCTAGCAAAGGAAAAGGTGCAGGGCAAGTGTTCCAAGATCAAAGAGGAAGGGGAAGAAAATAAGTCTTTATGTAGCATGTACTATGTGCCAGGCATTGTGCTTTATAAATATTATCTCATTTAATCCTCATAACCACTCTGGAAGTTAAGTTCTAGATATCTATTTTATAGATGAGAAAACTGAGGTAGACGAAAGTTAAGTGGCTTGATCTAATAAATGTTTGAAGTCACATTTGAACTCAGTTGCTCCTGACTGCAAGACCAGTGCTCAATCCTCTGTGCTCCCTGGCTACCTTCGAAATATACACTGGGCATAGCCTTGTACAGCATATGTATGGCCTTGACAGAGTTTTTATTTTAGGGCATAAGAGGACAAATAGCATGGTATAATGAATAGGGCATAAAACTTGAAGTCAGAATAATCTGGATTAAATTCCATCACAAATTTGATGATGATGGCTCAGTAAATAAAGCACTGGGCCTGGAGTCATGAAGATTCACATTTGGCCTTCAATACTTACAAGTTGTGCAAGTCACTTAACATTCTTTGCATTGAAGTTGTTTGTCCTTAGTTTTTCAATGAGGATGAATAACATTACAAATGACATCTTGATTTGTAAGTGAACTGGAATTAAGTGTGGCAGTTGCATCAAATCATCAACCTCATTCTCCATTCCAGGGAAGAAAGGTCCACTGGAGAAGGAAATACCAAAGCATTCCAATGTCTGCCAAGAAAACCCGATGAACAACATTGGTGTGCTACTATCCCTGGGTCATGAAGAATTACACATGACTGAATAACTAAACATAAATGTATGCTTATACAATAAAGTTTGAATAAGGAAGTTATAGCCAGTTGTGAAGGGGATTGGGCTTGCTAATTAATCAATGGTTAGCCCCTGAAGATTTCTGTTCACATTTCTGAAAGCCCAGTTTAGGAAACTTAATTTGGGGCTGGGGGGGAGGGTAGAGAAGAGGAGGAGGAGATAGTATATAAGATGGACTGGAAAGGATCTACAATGAAAGAAATAATTTAAGAGCGTATAATAATTATTTGATAATGCAGATATAGAGTAATGGGGGAAATGGAAAAGGGAAAAAGGAATTACAAGTTTAATGTAAATTATGAAGGAAATAAAATATAGAGATGAGGAAAAGAGAAGTATCAAAGGATTTTTGAGTCCTTTTGCAACTTTTGAACTTTGGCATCTCAGAATGAAATTGCTTTTTGTTTATTTGTTTTATGAAAATTATAGCATGTCTATAAGCATCTGAAGGGCAGCAAGGTGGTGTCCTCTTTCTAACTTCAAATCTGGCCTCAAACTAGCTATGTGACCCTGGGCAAGTCACTTACCCATTTGCCTCAGTTTCCTCATCTGCAAGATAAGCTATAGAAATAATATAACTCAAGTATCTTTGCCAAGAGAGCCCTAAATGGAGTCACAAAGAGATGCACATGCTTGAAAATGACTGAACAACAACATAAGCATCTTATCCAATAATGAATTAAATGCTATTCTTTCTGGAATTTCTTATAGAGAATCAAACACAGAGAATGTAATAATTTGACAGACACTATAGTAAAGCAGGACAGTTAGAGAATGGGCCTCCAGCCTCAGACATTCACTAACTGTGTGAACCTGGGTAAGTCATTTAACCTGTGTTTGTCTTAATTTAATGGAGAAGGAAATGGCAAACCACTCCAATATCTTTGGCAAGAAAATTCCATAGGAGGTCATGAAGAGTCAGATAAGACTGAATAACAGCAACACAGTAAAGCAGATACATTAAGAGGCCAAGTAGAGAAGCAGAAGAAAAGCCAAAAGCTAATCCAAGAACTAACATTTAAAAATTAACTGGCAGTGGACACATAAGAGACACTAAAAATGATTAATAATCTTAAATATGTCTCAAAACATGCCTTTATTCTGAAAGAGAATCAGATCTATAATGGTGATGATAACAATAGCATTTATATAATTCTTTAATGTTTGTAAAGAGTTTTTCAGTAAGTGTTTTTCTTATTCCCATTTTATAAAGAAGGAAACTGAGGCAGACAGAAGCTAAGTCACTTACCTAGGGTCACACAGATATTTAAGGGTATGAAACGGAATGTAAATCCAGTTCTTTCCAACTCCAAATTCAACACTATTCACTGAACCATCTAAAATCCCCAAACCACAAACTGATCTAATTCATCTCTCTATTAAGATTTATTGTCATCTGGAATATAATTTCTTGAGTATGGAACAATATTTTGTAGATTTTATATACAGAAGAATTATTGAAATCTTTTTTTCTTGTACAGAATTAACATAAATAACTACATTATTTAGTTAAAGCTGATTTGCATATATGGTTTAGGACATTCGCAAAAGTGGCCAACATTATAATTTATTTAATTTCTATATGGAAATCAACTTAGCTGATGTGTGGTCAAAGACTATATTCAAGTAAAAGAAAAAAACTAATCATATCAGTTCACTAAGCATAATGGGAAAGCACTGGAGATAAAAATCAAATAAAATACAAATCTAAATGGTGGGTGTCTTTTGAATATGGTTTACTTATGACACTAAATAGGGGATTCTCAGACAGAGCAAGGGAGTCTTCAGAAAGGTATTGAATACAGAGCAAGATGAAGAAGACAAATTCACAAAGCTCTGGCTTAGTTCACTGGCCAGAATTTACTAACCATGTCCCTCAACTATTAACAGGATGCTGAGAGGCAGGTGGAGATATATGTCAGGGTCAAGTTTCAGCCTCCATAGGACAGATCTCTTACCTCCCCACAGGGACAAATCATCGGCTGGAGACACCAGGTCTGCCTGAGTAGTGAGGTCTCTGCTCGGATGAGTTGTAATTTGATTCTCAAGATAACCTGTGAACAGACATGGAGAAAGTTTGGGGGTGGGGGTAGGGACAGTAGAAGAAAGAAGGAGAAAACAACCAAATTAATTATTAGAGCTATCAAAAAGCAGATTGTAACCTAGGTGAAGAATGATAGCCACATCAGCAGGAAGGCCCTGACTCCGACTTTCAGCGACTTTATCTCTAGGCCAAAACAGATTATGCTGTCTGTCAGCTACTGATGACGCAGAAATAGTAGGTACTCAGGTAGGTTTTTTCTAAGCTTAAACCATCAAATAAAAGTATGATTTAAATTATAAATAAACAAAATTTCAAATTGAAAGAGGTTTTGCCTTGTAAATCTGACAGAAAATTGGTAAAAAGTTAAAAAACACCTCTGTCCTCAGTCCTGTCTATATTTGTGTTTTAAAACAAATACAAATTGTAACTTCAAGCCATAAAATGTAATAGACTATTACCTTTTTAGGGATAAAGATTTTTTTTTTCTTTGTATTCTTAGCTTCTGGCACAATGTTTGACACATGGTAGGCATTTGATAAATGCTTGTTGATTAAATTTATTGTGTTGATGGTGTCTAATAATGATAATAACAATAATAATAATAATAATAATCCCACTTAGAAAAACTGTATCTTCTTCAAGGGAAAGTACCTTTTATCTTATTGACTTATCGTGTCATTAGTTTCCTTCTTCTTTAACCCTATCTGTAAAGGGGGGATGGTAGCTTGTTAAATCTTAAACTTTTATCTCCCTAAAACAGAATAATTATGTCATTTTCTCCAACTAACTGACTTTTAGAAAATGTAACATAAAAGCAATAATGTCTCTTCAGTAAAATTCAGAAATTTCTGATAATGTTGCTCTATCAGTTTATATCACATGTTTATTATTAAAGTTCCTGTCAACAGACTTTAAAGCCATAAAAATAACATTGGTGTACAGTCATGTAGTGTTTCCCCACTAGCCACACTAAAAAAAACACAATCTTTGAAAACAGTTATACAAAACTTTCATTGCATGATTTACAAGTTTAAATATTGAATGGGAAAATTGCATGATGCTTATAGCAATTGTAAAAAGTTAGATTAATCTCTAATCCTTATACAACTGAGTGAACATATACAGACCACTCCCTAACCTACATAAATCTCAGTTTCCTCATCTATAAAATTAAGATAAAAATATAACCGTAGTGCCTACTTTGTAGGATTGTTGTGAAGCTCCAAGGAGATAAAGAAAATATTTTATAAACCTTCCATTATAGAAATGTCATCTATTCTATAGGTAAGAGAAATCTCAATGTAGCTGAAAACAACTAGCATCTTAGGCATCAATCATTCAGTTAATCAGTCAATTAATCAATCAACAAATATTTAGTAAACACCTACTAGTGCCAAGCACTGTGCTATAAAAATATCAAATGCTCCCTGAATTTAATCCAGAGGAAATACTTCTTCAGAAAGACCACTGAACATTATTAGGCAACTATATACATAGAACATCTATTAAACAAGTTGCTTCAGTCCTATCTCAAGGATCAGTGTTGGTTTCTTTTGTGATTCTGACTTGAACAAAAATAAAAATCATCTCCATTCCCTGACACCAAGTTGATGTTTGAAAAGCTTTTCATCCACACTTCTACTCCTGTCTCTTGGGGGCAGTGACACATTATAAATCCTGTACCTGTGACATCTTAATGGGAGTCAGAGAGAGTGACTGTATAGTGGGGTCAAGAGAAGGAATTAAAGGGACCAGAAAGGGAAAAGAAAAATATTTTAAAAGACACAGTTAAATTAAGTTTGTGAGTGACTGATTAATCTATAGAAATAACTTATGAATAGTAGATTTTTGTGGTCTCTGATTTGTTGTATAGGAATAGATCACTAAACTTTAACAAAGTGTTTAAATTTGCTAAGGACAGAACATTTCTTCCATAACTAGAAGTTGTCAGCATCTCAGACAACACAACAACCACAAATCATAAACATTTATATGTCACCATAAAATTTGTATTTTCTCATCTGATTATCTGACCTGTTTTCCAGAAGAAATGATTCTTCAGACAAGAAAAAAATAGATATGTATTTGTCTATCTTTAATCCATCAATTCATTAGTATTTCAAGTGAATAGCTTTTAATACTGACACTTTTCACCTGTGAGCAATCTAATTTCAAGTAGGAACAGAATTAAAGCATCATAATGAATGTTTTTAGGACAAGAGCTTATAAAAGTCTTTAAATTTCCCCTCCTGACTTAAGACTAGACAGTGTTACATACTGTTCAGAATAGTTAAAGAGAAACATGCAAATGATGGAATGTTGAGGGAGAAGAGTAGAGGAAGAACAGTGTGTGTGTGTGTGTGTGTGTGTGTGTGTGTGTGTTTGTAACATACACAACTGGTTGAGCTTCCTTTACAAGATCTGGTTCAGACAGCTTCATGATTAGGGCTTCATTTTATTAGTTCACAAGAGTGATCAAAGTGTAATGGTTAGATTCACATTAACCAAAAATAATGCTAAATAATCACAATGACTATTTTATTAATTAATAATGAGAAATATAGCTACCAAGTAGACTGAAATATTCATAGCTTTTTAAAATTTTTATTTTTCTCAATGGTACATTATTTTTCCAATTACATATAAAGATATTTTCAACATTTATTCCTGTAAGAGTTTAAGTTTCAGATTTTTTTCCTCCTTTCTTATCTCCCCTCTTGTCAAAACAGCAAACAATCTGATAGAGATTATATGTATACAATCGTTTAAAACATTTCCACACTGCTCATGTGTGAAAGAAAAATCAGAACAACAACAAAAAAAAAAAAAAAAAAAAAAAAAACATGAGAAAGAAAAAGCAAACAACAATCACAACAAAGAAAAGTGAAAAAAGTATACATCATTCAGTCTCCATAATTGTCTCTGGATGCAAATAGCATTTTCCATGCCAAGTCTATTGTAATTGTCTTGGATCACCACATTGCTGAGAAGAGCTAAATCTATCATAGTTGATCATTATATAATTGAGGCTGTGAAACACTCATAATTTAATCAGCATCCAGTCGGAAATCAATTAATATGAGAAGCTTAAGAGAACATACTAGAAAAAGCAATAATTCAACTAGGAAACTACCTTGATTAAAGCCATGGCTATATCAGTCATTAGTTGTCTACACACACACACCTGTGCTTATCCTCCATAAGAGCTTTGACAAGGACTACTTTCTATCTTCAGAGAATTCATTTAATAAATAATAAATTCAACTGGATATTTAAATCATTTTTTTATTTTATGTCAAGACTGCTTGGAAATTTGCTTTGAGCTCCTGATGGGTTCTTTTGCCACTTAATTAATGAAATTATTATTCAAACCTATAAGTAAACCTGTAGGTATACCTCTACTATCTATGGTAACACCAGAATGAGAGTTAAATAGAGGACTTAATTTTTCTTCTGTGATAATGTGGTAGGGGAAAAAAATAACAATAGTTCCTACAAACCCAAACTATTTTGACCCTTGCTTTAAAAAAATAAGATCCTTAAAAAATAAAATGACAGAATGCCAAAAAAAAAAAAAAAAAAAAGATACCAGAGCTTTCTCATAGTGCTTCTACTAATGATAACACATGCCTTCATAACCTCTTTTGTATTCTCCCCTTTCTCTCTGAGACTGTCACCACTCTGATGACTCTAGAGGAGAGAATAAGGCTGGCGACTTAGCACAGCTCTATCTCACTTAAATCCATTTCACTTGCCAAGTCAAGATACCATCCTGCTGATGTCAATGGTCTTTCTTGAGAACAAAGTAACAAGTGATAGCTCAGCACTTGGAATTTAGGGGGCAATAAATAATTACTTTTTGTAGGGCAGCAAATTGGTACAGTAGATGTGTGGGGCCTGGAGTCAGAAAAACTCATCTTCCTGAGTTCAAATCCAGCTTCATATTTCTATTATATGACCCTGAGGATGTCACTTAATCTTGAAATGCTTCAGTTTCCTCATTTTTGAAATGAGCTGGAGAAAAAAGTGATAGTACATGCCAATATCTATGCCAAAAAAACCCAAATGAGATCATGAAGAGTTAAACATGAAAGAACAAGTGTTTTATTTTTTACTTGATTTGAATGCAATAACATGGTGTTTGTGTGTTTTTAGAAGTTTCATTCTACAAACTGAGAAAAAAAGGAGCATTTCCAAGTAGTATCCATTACAAATAATCACAAACTAAACAAAAAGATCTATGGATTTTTAAGTTAGAATAAAAATGACTGCTATTCAAGAAGCCTATTTAGCCTCTCATCACAAATCAGAAAAAGTCATGAGTCATTGCAATAACACCATTACTAAATTCTTTCCTATATTCCCTGATACTTCCATGTGTGATTTGCCCTGTGTTTTTATCAGATCTAGAAAAACCGAGGGCTTTGGGCACAGATGGTGCTGGTGGAGACAAGTCCTGGGGCATCTGAACCTTCTTAGCTGAGCCTGGAGGACAGAGCTCTACTTCTGGGAGCTCATTTCTTTGTCTCAGTATCTCTCCCATATCGGCCTGACCACTCCCCCCAAACTGTCTGTCAATCACTGCTCCAAGTCTAAACCAGCATCTCTTCACTCAACTACTAAGAGAGCTGCCCCAGCTGCGCCTGTGCCAGAGCACTGGCTGCAGTACTCAGGATCTTGGACAGGTTATTATTAACTGTGTTTATGAAGATAAGTTGGTAAAAGAAGCCAATTCATGTCTCTTGACTTTCTCAACCATGACCTTTGCAGGACTCTGCTATTTCAACTACCAGGATATAGACCATTGCACAGCTATTGTCATTCTGTGGACCATCTGACCTCCCTGGGAAAAGAATTGATTGTCCACCCATTGCCTCTGCTGTATCACATTATTTACCAATGAAAAAGAAAGGAAAGTAGCAATGAACTCCAATGAAGAGACTTCCCTTGTTCTCCTAGTTAGGCACAATTATTTCAACAACTGGTCTCTATAAGGAATATAATCCAAGAAGGATTAGATTAAGGAAACTGTGAGATTAGTTCGTGTTCCAAATTCTGATGAGTACTAAATTCTTTCAGGCTCACTCTGGGTTTTTATCTTGCTTAACCCTTCTAAATTGTCACATTTCAATTTATTGAACTCTTAAGAATTCAGTTATTCATCATCCTGCTGTGACTGGATTTATCCAGCAGCTCTGCCCCTGTTATAATACTTCTTGTCCTTAGGAGTACTGGGTAAAAGAAAAAAAAAAAAAAAGGTATCTTATTAATTCATACAATAAAAAATTACAAGAATGGAAAGAAAAGCAAAGGATTCCAGTGTTCACCTTTCCTTCTCTCCATTGATATTATTTGTTTAGAATAGCAACAGACAAAGTGGGCAGCAAGTTGGTGCAGTGGATAGAGTGCCAGGCCTGAAGACCTGAATTAAAATTCCATCTCAGACACTTCCTAGCTATGGCACCCTGGTTTAGTCACTTAACCCTATTTATCTCAGTTTCTTCCTTTACAAAATGAGCTAGAGATCAATATCTTTGCCACGAAAACCAAAATTGGGGTCATGGTGAGTTGGACATTACTGAAAACTTGAACTAGGTAACCTAGTAGGTCCCTTCCAGAATTAAATCTTTGATCCCACGAGCTCCCACTGCATCAGTAAAATACTGACTTATACTTTTTGACGAAGCAAAATGCTAGAAATAAAGTAGTTTTTCTTTATTTTCCCCAGTTAAACTGGGATGCATATATATAATAGTACTGCCACAAGAAATTATGAATATATAGGACAAAAAAGCCTTAGATGAATTAATGCAAAGTGAGCTGAACAGTACCAAAGGGGGAAGAAATACACACACGTATACACTCACACAATCACATAAAATGACTATAACTAAGTAATCTAAATTAGAATAAAATAATTTAGGCTGAATATTAATATAATCAAATATTATTCTGAAGAGTATCTGTGAGAATGCTCCTTCCTCGTTTTTTTACAGTTAAAGAAAGCCTGACAAATGAACTACCTTTTTGTGTTATCTATCCCAATTAGAGCGTGAGGAGCTCTTTAAAAATCAGAGATATTTCCATTTGTATCTGCAGCATATAACACAGTGTTTGGCACATAAGTACGTAAATGAGTTCGCACAGTGGATAGAGTGCAAACTTAGAATCAGGGAGATCTGAGTTCAAATTTGGCCTTTGATACTTAGTAGCTATGTGACTCTGGGCAAGTCAATTAATGCTAGTTTATCTCGGTTTTCTAATTTATAGAATGAGCTAGAGAGGAAATGGCAAATCCCTCCAGTATTTTTGCCGAGAAAACTCCAAATAGGGGACACAAAGTATTGGACAAAATTGAAATGACTGAACAACAAAAACATTGAAATGCTTTATCATTCATACCTTCACTCATTCCTGGAACACATGGCCTGGTACTGATTAGTTTTGCTAGATTGACTTTTTCTGTTTTATTAAAGATATCTTTTATAAATCTAAGCTAGAGTGGTTATAATTGGCACAAAGAAAGAAAGAAGACACTCTTGCTAGAATTTAGAATTTTATATCTCAAAATAACAGGAGCCTAAATATAATTCAACTGTAAGTCTGGATTCTGAGCATGGTGTAACTTACTCTCTCCATCTCTTGAGGGAGAATGAAACCCTTTAACTTTTGATAGAAGAAAGTCTCTCCCCCAATCAACATTTATCACTAATACAATTGCTGGCCCAATTTCCTCTTTGGTTTGACATATCATAAAGAAATGTAATAAAATGTGGTCTACAAATCTCAATTCCTCTTCCTCCCTCCCCTCTCAACTGTCATTACCCAAAGTTAAAAGGGAGGACCTGAATTTTTCTTAATAAAAAATGGATTATTTTAGAGAGCCAGTTGCTAAACATTGACTAATATATCACTGGATCTGTTATGCAGTATTTTTTGTCATAAGGACAGGTCCCTCAATTCTATTTACAGCAAGACTTTTTCTACAGCACACCAAAGTGCGATAAATAAAAAAATTTATCTTTTTATTGATTTCCCCTGAGGTAAGTAAATGACAAATACTTTAAATATGAGGCTAAGTCTTCTCATCTTTAAACTAGATATAATATTTTTACTATCTACTTCACAGAATTATAACAAAAAGTAGGAGCTACCATTATTATTAACCTCATTTTCCACATAGAGGAAATGAGGTAGAGCAGACTTTCAGTTCTTTGTCCAGGATGAGCACCATAACTAGAAAGAGGTAGCTATCCATCCCTCCCTTCACTGCCACCATGGCAGCAAAGCAGTATGGTTAGTAAGCTAAGTAGAATAGAGAGCTCTGACTTAGAATTCCACTGCCTAATACTGGAAAAAGAATCTCTTTGGATTTTGCTCTGATATTCTCTAAGATGGAAAATTATACCTCAATTAACAAAATGCTAACAAACTTGATTTCTTTCACACATGCAAGCTGCTCTATGAACTGCTTAAGTATCAAATTCTAATAGATAACAATTAGCTGTCAAGAACTACTACAAAAACGCAAAGCATATGAGGCAATCCAAAACAAATCTTAGTACCTTTTTGACAATATTTGGTGACCCAACTACATACTCTTATCTCACTTCCGAGATGGAAAACAGGCTTGGACAACAAAATTTCATGGGGAAGAAGTATACATAAGCAAATAGAGTTCAAGTGTTCAGTTGTTTTCTGTCATTTCAGATTCTTTTTGGCTTTTTTTTTTTTTTTTTTTTACAAAGATACTGGAAAGATTTGCCATTTCCTTCATTTTACAGTTGAACAGAGGCAAACAGGGTTAAATGACTTAACCAGAATCACACAGTTAATAAATGCTTGAGTCAGGAAAATAAGTCTTCATGACTCCAGGCTAGATATTCTACCCATTGCACCACCTAGCTGCCCAAGGATTCAAATAGTGGGTTTTAAAAATTAGTGATGTGCCAGCTAAGTAACAGGGTGGATACAATATTGGGTTTGGAATAAAAAATACATATTTAAGAGTTAAAATCTGGCCACAGATACTCACTAGCTGTGTGACCCTGGCCAAGTCACTTAACCCATTTAGCTTCAGTTTCTGTAAAATCTGTAAAATGAGCTGAAGAAAGAAATAGCAAGCCACACCAGTATCTTAGCCAAGAAAATCCATAACAGAGTCACAGAGAAATGGAATTTCTTAACAATACTGATATCTGTGCTGATACTGTTGACTCTTCTTTCTGTCTTCTCTATCTCTCTCTCTCCTCCTCCTTCCTTTATTTCTGCTGGTCTGTCTGTCTGTCTCTCTTGGAATAAAAAAATCAATGATGCAATGATAGCCATTTCAGGGCAACTTCTCACCCCTTACTGAGCATCCACTTCCTTCTCTATTCCCCCTAAAGGTGTAACAATCTAAAACAAAGAATCAGAAAAGTTTCAGAATACAAAATGCATAGTGCAGCTAAGTGCAGTGATTTACATGGCTATTTCTATTTCCCTGTAAAAGAGAATGGGATGGGGGGCAAACAAGAAAGTGTCAGTGAAAGATGATAAAATAATCAAATCACAAATAACTACCTTTCAAAAAGAGATATAGGAGACTTTTGATTTAGAGACCAAGAAACTGTCCAAAGCTACAATTGTGAATTTCGTTAAAAGAGAGCAGAGTCAAAGGAAACTTCACTTAAAAAAAAACTGGACCTTGAGTTTTTTGGCAGCTGGAAAGCACAGTGGATGGAGTATCCAGCCCAAAGTCATGAAGATTCATCTTCCTGCATTCAAATGTAGTCTCTTCCTAGTTGTGTAACCCTGGTAAAGTCACTTAACACTGCTAGCCTCATTTTCCTTATCTGTAAAATGAGCTGGAGAAGGAATTGGCAAACCACTCCAATATCTTTGCCAAGAAATCCCCAAATGGGGTCACAGAGTACCGGACACAACTGAAATGACTGAATGGTATAAATGAAAAGAGAGAAAACCCGAGTACAAATCTAGTTAAGGCATGTACTTATTAGCTAATGTGACTCTGGGCAAGTCATCTTAATCTGTTTCCTCAAATGTAAAATGTGGATAGCAATAGCACTGATCTCAAAGAATTGTTGTGAGGGTCAAATGAGATCATATTTGTAAAGTGTTTAGCATAGTGCTTGATACACAGTAGGCACTTAATAAATGCTTATTCCTTTGGTTTCTTTAGCATTCAGGAAGACCTAGTTTCAGAGTCCTTTAACCTCTCAATGTCTCAGGAGATTTTCTAAACCTGAGAATTCCAGAAGACTTGCAGATCTGCTGGGTACAGCATCTGATGATGGGAGGACTTCCTCAAGGTTGTGAAATCATTAGCCTTTTCTGACCTCCATTAGTCCTAAAGCATGTTTAATGTTTTATAAGAAGTTTTACTCTGTAAAATGAAAGTGGCCTCAGTTGTCAGCCAAAGCACCTGATGCTTCTCCAGTTCACCAGATGGAGATTCTCAATTCAACCAAATGTCATTCAGTTCTTTCTGACAAACAGTCTGCACTATGGAATGAAGGAAAAAGAAGACAAGGGAGAAGGTGTCCACAAAGGTGGATCTTCCCATGCCTGCTGCCCCATAGGATTTGAAGGAAGAGAAAAATCATGCAAATAAGAAGATATTCATAAGTTACAACTTGTACCACTAGAAGGAGTATGTGCATCAATAAAAATTAGGACCATCAATTTTACATAAATATGTTGGTACAAAAACATGATGCCAAATACTCCAAAATTTGACAGTCACAAAAACAAATTTTGTTTTAGTATTACTGGCTTAGATTTGCTACAATAGGAAAATCTACAAGTCATTCCATCCTTGTAAAATTACTTTTTTCTCTTACTTCATTTTAGTACATACAAAATGCCAGTGCTAGAACAAAGAACTGATGATATAGTATGGCAAAATACAATTTCCATCTTGAAGAAATATGTGACTTTATCTTTTTTTTGAGAAAATGTGAAAAGTTTTGGGTTTTCCCCTTTTAAAATAATTGTGGTAAGAGAACGAAACTCTAGGTTTAGCAAAAGCAGACACCTGTGTGGGAAGTGGACCCCTGAGTTCTATTTCTAGCTTTGCTGCTCTGGTCAACTTTCTTAGCCTTTCTGTGCCTCGAGTCTTGCCTTTAGAAATGTGATGACCCAAAACCATTTGGTACTAGATAAGAAATAGAATGATCGATCAGTAGAATAAGTTAGGTTCATAGGAAAAAAAATAATCAATAACTATAGCAATCTAGTGTTTGACAAACCCAAAGACTGCAGCTTTGGGGATAAAAATTCACTATTTGACAAAAAATGCTGGGAAAATTAGAAACTATACTGGCATTGATCCACAACTAATACTATGCACCAAGATAAGGTCGAGATGAGTTCATGATCTAGACATAAAGAATGATATAAACAAATTAGAACATAGGATAGTTTACCTCTTGGATCTTTGGAGGAGGAAAGAATTTGTGACCAAACAAGAACTGGTGATCATTACTGATCACAAAGTAGATAATTTAGATTATAAATTATAAAAAGTTAAAAAGTTTTTATAAAAACAAAAGTAATGCAGACAAAATTAGAAGAGAAGCAATAATCTGGGAAAACATTTTTACATTGAAAGATTCTGATAAAGGCCTCATTTCCAAAATACATAGAGAATTTATTCAAATTTATAAGAAATCAAGCCATTCTCCAATTGATAAATGGTTAAAAAATATGAACAATTTTCAGATGAAGAAATTGAAACTATTTCTCGTCATATGGAAAGGTGCTCCAAATCATTATTGATCAGAGAAATGCAAATTAAGACAACTCTGACATACCACTACATACCTGTCAGATTGGCTAAGATGATAGGAAAAGATAATGATGAATGTTGGAAGGGATGTGGGAAAAGTGGGACACTAATAATACATTGTTGGTGGAAGAATGGCTCCAACCATTCTGGAGAGTAGTTTGGAACTACTCTCAAAAAGTTATCAAACTGTGCATACCCTTTGATCCAGCAGAGTTTCTGCTGGGCTTATATCCCAAAAAGATCTTAAAGGAGGGAAAGGGACCCATGTGTGCAAAAACGTTTCTGGCAGCCATTTTTGTAGTGGCAAGAAACTGGAAAACTGAATGGATGCCCATTGGTTGGAGAATGGCTGAATAAGTTATGGTATAAGAATGTTATGGAGTATTATTGTTCTGTAAGAAACGATCAGCAGGATGATTTCAGGAAAGCCTCGAGAGACTTACGGGAACTAATGCTAAGTGAAATGAGCAGAACCAGGAGATCATTATACATGGCAACAACAAGACTATATGATGATCAATTCTGATGGATTTGGCTCCCTTCAACAATGAGATGATTCAAACCAGTTCCAATTGTCCAATAACAAAGAGAGCCATCTGCACCCAGAGAGAGGACTGTCACAACTGTGTGGATCACAACATAGCATTTTCACTCTTTCTGTTATTGTTTGCTTGAATTTTTGTTTTCCTTCTCAGGTTTTCTTTTCTTTCTAGATCCATTTTTTCTTGTAAAGCAAGATAACTATAGATATGTATACATATATTGGATTTAACATATAACAACATATTTAACATATATTAGACTACCTGCCATCTAGGGGAGGAGGTGGGGGGAAGGAGGGGAAAATTTAGAACAGAAGATTTTGCAAGAGTCAATACTGAAAAAATTACCCATGCATATGTTTTATAAATAAAAAGATATAATAATAATTTTTTAAAAAAAGATCAGTGTTATATACTTTGTAGACATTAAAAAAATACTAAATTTGAAAATTCCCAAAGTGTCTTTTATAGGCTTGTATGAATAAATTTTCATTAGGTAAGGATCCATTTACTGAAAAATAGATAGATGGACACATGGATTGATAGATATGAATGCAAATAAATAAATAAATAAAGACAAAAAGTAGAACCAAAAACCTCGTTTTTTAGAACTGAATAAATAATTTTGTCATTTCTAAAATTTAACATCCTAACCATTTTCTTGGCAGTTATAAAAAATTACCTAACTATTTATTATATTAGAGAATTATACAATTTGGGACTAGTCCATAGTGCTACAGGCACAAATAATGCAATTTCCAACTCAGTCTCAGAGTATTTTTATAGCACTGAAATTTTGTATATTTAATATATTTTCCTTTCTATTCATACAATGATTCTCCTTTACTAAGTTCAGTCAAAGCATTTACACACAATGGAAAATCTTTGCAAAGGAGTGGCTGGTTTAGCCTCTGCCATGAGCCATAGCTCACCTGTTACTAGCTTAAGTGTTAAGTGGCTAAGAGAGTGTTTAAGGAGGCTAAATACTATAACTTCTTTTAAGTGCTTCTCCCTTTAAAAACTGTTTTCCTTCCTCAGTTCAAAAAGATGCCAAAAAGATCCAAAACATATCTTGGGCTTAAGTTATAAGAAAACCTTTGATAATCAAACTTCAGAGACAGGGTTTATTTCTCCAAAAGAAAAAAAAAATGTTTTGATGAAACAATAACAGTTGCTGCAGCATGTAGCAATTCTAATGTAATTCTAATTCTAAAGGTCTAAATTCCAAAATATATAGAGAATTTACTCAAATTTATAAGAATTCAAGCCATTCACCAATTGATAAATGGTTAAAGAATATGAACAATTTTCAGATGAAGAAATTGACCCAATTTCTCGTCATATGGAAAGGTGCTCTAAATCATTATTGATCAGAGAAATGTAAATTAAGACAACTCTGAGATGCCACTACACACTTCTTATATTGGCTAAGATGACAGGAAAAAATAACAATGAATGTTAGAGGGGATGTGGGAAAAGTGGAACACTGATACATTGTTGGTGGAACTGAACAGATACAACCATTCTGGAGAGCAATTTGGAACTATGCTCAAAAAGTTATCATACTGTGCATACCCTTTCATCCAGCAGTGTTACTACTGGGCCCATGTCACAAAAAGATCTTAAAAGAGGGAAAGGGACCCACAAGTGCAAAAATGTTTGTGGCAGCCCTTTTTGTAGTGGGTAGAAACTGGAAACTGAGTGGATGCCCATCAATTGAAGAATGGCTGAATAAATTATGGTATATGAATGTTATGGAATATTATTGTTCTATAAGAAATGACCAGCAAGATGATTTCAGAGAGGCCTGGAAAGATTTACAGGAACTGATACTAAGTGAAATGAGCAGAACCAGGAGATCATTATACACAACAACAAGACTATATGACAATCATTTCTGATGGATGTGGCTCTCTTCAAGAATGAGATGATTCAAACCTGTTCCAATTGTTCAGTAATGAAGGCCATTTATACCCAAAGAGAGGACTGTGGGAATTGAGTATGGACTACAGCATAGAATTCTCACTCTTTCTGGAAAATGCTTGCATTTTCTTTTGTTTCTCTTTTTTTTTTCTTATGTGGCACAAAAATTGCATAAATATGCATACATATTTTGGATTTCACATATTTTTCTACCATGTTTAACATATATTAGACTACTTGCCATTCAGGGGAGAGTATGGGGGAAGGAGAGAAAATTGGAACACAGGATTTTACACGGGCTAATGTTGAAGAATTGTCTACTCATATGTTTTGAAAAATAAAAATCTTTAATAAAAAAAAATGTGATGAACATTAAGTGGTTATTGTTGCTGTTGTAATTGTTGTTGTTCAGTCTTTTCAGTCATGTCCAACTCTTTCTGAACATAGTTTGGGCTTTCTTGCAAAGATATTGGAATGGTATGACATTTCCTTTTCTAGATGATTTTACAGCTGAGGAAACTGAGGCAAAGAGAGTTAAGTGAGTTGCTCAGGGTTACAAACAATAAGTTTTTGAGGTGAGAATTGAACTTGAAACATCGTGCCTCCAGCTTCACACTCTATTTACTGTGCTATCTTACCACCCTGATCATCAGATAATTTCATAAATGCAGTAAGAGGATTAAGACAACTAACTCTGTATGTACCTTCACATCATGGGACATGTGCCACATAAACATCATATTATTGTTGTCAACTCACTGAAACATTTTAATTGATATTCACAAATTTATTGAATGATATTTTCCTTTTCTAAGAAAATTTTGATATTTTTTTCTTTCCTTTTTAACTAAAAAGTAGAAAAAGAAAAAAGACAAAGAGAAAGCGAGATCCAAATTTAATAAAATAGAAATCCCATCACATAGTAAAAAGACCCTGATCTTGGAGTCTTCTGACTCAGTTACTTCATAACAACAAATAAACAGTACTTATTGTCCATTTTGTTTCATAGCCTAGATCACTGGTAACAGGTGGTTTGATGGTTGTATCTTCAACACAACCTCTACATCCTGTAAGAGCTCTGAGGCCTGCAGCAGGAAGTAATCTATCTTTGTATTAAATCAAGAGCTTGTTCACAGTGACTTAAAATGAAGCTGTGTAGATATAGCCAAGCTATTATTAGTGAACCTGAAGAAAGTTTTGTTTAAAAAAACTGACAAAAAAGCACCCAGAAATATAAGGCCGTCAGTATAAACCCACAGTCATTCACAAAAAAACTGGAGTTTTTCCTATATTTCTGTCACTGCTGTGACTATATACATACATTCAGAGGAAATATACTGCAGGCTAGATGCATGCCTGCTTTTTAGCCTAAATAAACACTGAGCTCCATTAAGCAGATTAGATCCATAAAGGAGGTCTTTTTTTTTTGGCTCTTGTCTTTTCATCTAGACATGCAAAGGGACCCAAATGGAAGACGTCAGATGGTCCGCAGCTCAGAAGCATATGACATAACATATTCTGGTGGCCCAGATATGCAAGGAGGAGCAGGGAGGAGACTGAGGTTAACAAGTTGTGCTTCTTGGGCCTGGGAGCTGCTGACAGTCACCAGAGCCACGAGAGCAGAGGGGGTGTGACATTTCCATCTTCCCCAGAACATTTGAGTATTCTTTGGCCCCCAGCAGGAAGTTATATGTACTGGGCTGAAACTGCAAGCTATGTTCACAACACCTTAGAATCTGGAGCATTTGCCTATTGTATGCAATTAGCAGCCAGAAGGCAGCCAAAAGGATATCTCAGGCCAGCAAGAGTTTAGGAAAGAAAAAAAAAAAAAAAAACAAAAACAAAAACAGACATTAGTCAGACAGCTTTGAGGTTTAACCAGATATGGAACAAACTTTCCTACTGTGGTATGTTGTATAGTAAAATTTCAAGGGCTAAATCTTTTTTAGTCTTTGAGGTATAATTGGGAGGAGAAATTCTGTTTCCTCACCTTTCATCGACCACCCACTAATCTGAAGCAAAGAGTGAAGGAAGTGACTTTCCAACAGCATCCTGAGTTTGTTGACTTTTGGGGGCGTATTCTAGTTATTTGAAAGTACTTTCATCATATATTCTCATATTTTGGGGAATCCCCCTCATTTTAATTTGAAAGAAGAAATAGAAAGAGACATAAATGATCATGGCAAAATGCTGATATTATTAGCTCATTTCCTCTCGTTTTCTGTGGGGGCCTTGTTTGGTATTGAGAAAAAGTTCTGTTGAGTAATTCCCCTTTGGTGGGTGTGGGCTTAGAAAATGGCATGTGGCAAGGTCAGAATTTGGTGAATATCAATGAGGATTGATTCTAACAGTCTTCACCTGATGGGGAACATCAAGTGTGGATCTGAAGTTCCACAACATGTTCAAACTTCCTGTTATCCCTAGAATCCCCAAAAGAGAAATTTTATCAGATTTAGGCTTACTATCCTGGTCTAAACCCTTATCCTTAATGCTGGTCCAGCGCTAAGTGGGCCTATAGCTGACAAGAGTGAATCATAGGGCTAGACATTTTGAGCTGGGAGTCACTTTAGATACCATCTAATCCAGGAGTTCCTAATCTATTTTTTTTTATCTTGGACCATTTGGGCAGTCTAATGAAGTCTCTGATCCCCTTCTCAAAATGATATTTTTAACTGCATAAAATAAATGAACTACAGAGGAAACCAATTATACTGAAATACAATTATTAAAATATAGTCTAAAAGTAGGTTCACAGACCCTGAGTTTAGAAGCTCCAATCTAATCCAAATTCTTAATTTTACATCTAAGGAACTGAGAACCAAAGCTTTTCTTTAAGTAATAGTGAAAGATTTGTGATATGAATCCAAATCCTGAGTTAGAAACTCCTTTGTACATCAGTGGTTAAAATGATGCAGACAGTTCTAATCCTCACCTTAACCTTCATCCAAACAAGCTCTGAAGAATGAGATATACTCTGGAAAAGAGTCACATAAATTATTGTATGTCTTTTCAGAAAAGATACAGCTGATCTACTTATCCTATGCCCATGGTCACACATATTATAAAACATAAAAATAAACCCCACAAAGTATATCTGGTTTCTTTATATATAAAGCTCTCTCTTAAGCACAATGAAAGGAAAGCTGAAGAGATGGTATCATATGGAATAGTGGAATAGTGGAAAGAATGCTGGATTTTACATTGAAGCCTGGATTTGAATTTATTCAGTGCTATTTACCTTAGGTAGGACCAGTGCTATTTACCTTAGGTAGGACATAATATCTTTGGATCTCAGTTTCTTTATCTTTAAAAATAAGGAAATTAGCTTAGTGTCTCTGAGATTCCTCCCAACTCTAAATCTAGGACTTTATGTGGTCTCTATTTTCAAGAGGTTTATCCTGCTTCAATGGATGCTGTCAATGTAGACAAACAAATAAGAAAGATTGATTCAATATATAACAGACATGCAAAGATCAGACACAGAACACACACATTAAAATGGCTAAATATTTATGTGATAAATCATAGCAGGCTTCACTCAATGAAAATGGAATGAAAAAAACTGGATTTTAGGTCTACCTCTGTCACTCATTAACTGTTTTGATATTGGATCAGTTATTTAACCCCTAGGCCTCCATTTGCTTCATAAGTAGCATGAATGAATTGGATATAAGTCCTTTAAAGTCTTTTCAAATTTCAGCAATGTAAAATTTTTAACTTTTCTTTTCAACTTTCTCTATCCTGCATCCAAGATTGAAGCTTGGCCCAAGGCAAGATGAGCAATATAATAAAGAGAGTGGGAACTTAAAAAAAGAAGTGGATGATATAGAAAGGACTATTACAGTTGGGAAGAGATGGGGAAAAAGGGAAAATATAGCTAGTGCAAGAGTGGTGGCTTAGCAGAAAACTGAGAGGCAAAGGAACTGGAGGGTAGACAGCCTCATAAGGGTTTTCATGAAATATTAAAAGAACCACATGCAGAACTCTATTGGTTTGATTATGTTCCCATTGGAGAATTTTCCAATATTCACCAGCAAAAATTGCACAGGATAAAGAACAGATGTTGGAAACAATTTTATCAGAATAATAAATCATGACTTAAATGAGATCATGTAGAAATTGCCTTTGAGGTTTTTCTTCTTTTTATAGAATATTTTCTGTGCATATTGGGTGATCACCGGTTGTCTTGACCTTTCCCTTGCCACTGAACTTCACTGATCCTGGAAAAAAGAAAGGCCGATGGCTTTGCACATTTCTGCACCAATCATTCCAATCCATGTACAAGTCAAGACAATCACCCTCACAATGTCATTGGTCCTCTTTGAGAATGAAGAATGAACAACAGCAGTTGAATATAATGCTCTTCAATCATCCTTAATATGAAGTCCCAGTTGGGACATTCTACAGACCACCCAGTCTGTGGCTCTGTAGAACATTAATCTATTAACTTGAGCTTTGTCATGGTCTTATTATGGTATGATAATACAGTAGAAAGAGGAAAGGATCTGGAACTAGAGTAGTCGGTTTTGAATCTCTACTCTGAAACTATTTGTGTGACTTTGGACAAGCCACTTCATCTTAGTTTTCTCATCAAAAAGGGGAATAGATAATCACCTACAAGGTTCCTTCTAGCTCTAAATCTAGGACACCATTATTTCACCAATGGACAGTTAAGAAGTCAAATTTCACTCCTAAATTTTAGTTTAGGCAATTTTCTCATGTCCCAAATTTGAGTGCTTTGGTTGTCCTTTATCATTAAGCCTAAATTAATAATGTCAATTTATATTTTACATAGCATTTTATATTTTTCAAAACATTTCCATATATATTGTTCTCAACCAAACAATTCTCAAACTCACAAAATAATATTCCATTTTGCAAATGAGTAAACTGAAATACATGCTGTTCTCATTTCCAACTCTGTATAACATGAATGTTAGTTGTTCAGTAGTACCAGTTGTGTTCAACTCTTCATGATTCAATTTGGGGTTTTCTTGGTAAAGAAATTGGAGTTGCCTTCTCCAGCTTATTTTTACAGATGATGAAGAACTGAGGCAAATGATTTGCTCAAAGTCACATGGCTACTAAGTGTCTGAAAACAGATTTGAACTCAAGTCCTTTAGATTCTAGACCTGGCACTTGTGATAATTATTATTTTTTTAATTATAGCTTTTTATTTACAAGATATATGCATAGGTAATTTTTCAGCATTGACAGTTACAAATCCTTTTGTTCTAACTTTTTCCCTTCTTCCCTCCACCTCTTCCCCCAAATGGCAGATTGACCAATACATGTTAAATATGTTAAAGTATAAGTTAAATACAATATATGTATACATGTCCAAACAGTTATTTTGCTGTATAAAAAGAGTTAGACTTTGAAATAGTATGCAATTAGCCTGTGAAGGAAATCAGAAATGCAGGTGGACAAAAATAGAGGGATTGGGAATTCTATGTAGTGGTTCATGGGTCATTTCCCAGAGTTCTTTCCCTGGGTGTAGCTGCTTCAGTTCATTACAGCTCTATTAGAGCTGATTTGGTTCATCTCATTGTTGAAGATGGCCCCATTCATCAGAATTGATCATCATATAGTATTGTTATTGAAGTATATAATGATCTTCTAGTCCTGCTCATTTCACTCAGCATCAGTTCATGTAAATCTCTCCAGGCCTTTCTGAAATCATCCTGCTGATCATTTCTTACAGAACAATAATATTCCATAATATTCATATACCACAATTTATTCAGCCATTCTCCAATTGATGGGCATCCACTCAGTTTCCACGTTCTGGCCATTACAAAGAGGGCTGCCACAAACATTTTTGCACATACAGATCCCTTTCCCTTCTTTAAAATCTCTTTGGGATATGAGCCCAGTAGTAATACTGTTGAGTCAAAGGGTATGCATAGTTTGATAGCTTTTTGAGCGTAGTTCCAAATCGCTCCCCAGAATGGCTGGATGTGTTCACAATTCCACCAACAATGTATCAGTGTCCCAGTTTTCCCACATCCCCTCCAGCATTCTACATTATTTTTCTCTGTCATTCTAGCCAATCTGACAGGTGTGTAATGGTATCTCAGAGTTATTTTAATTTGCATTTCTCTGATTAATAATGACTTGGAGCATCTTTTCATATGGCTAGAAATAGTTTCAATTTCTTTGTCTGAGAATTGTCTGTTCATATCCTTTGACCATTTATCAATTGGAGAATGGCTTGATTTCTTATAAATTAGAGTCAATTCTCTCTATATTTTGGAAATGAGGCCTTTATCAGAACCTTTAACTGTTTGTTGCTTCCCTTCTAATCTTGTCTGCATTAGTTTTGCTTGTACAAAAACTTTTCAATTTGATATAATCAAATTTTTCTATTTTGTGATCAATAATGATCTCTAGTTCTTCTTTGGTCATAAATTCCTTCCTCTTCCACAGGTCTGAGAGGTAAACTATCCTATGCTCTTCCAATTTATTTATAATCTCATTCTTTATGTCTAGGTCATGAACCCATTTTGACCTTATCTTGGTGTTGTGTGGGTCAATGCCTAGTTTCTGCCATACTTGTGATAATTATTACTATACTAATAAAGTCCAACAACTTATCCTTGTCACTGGGCAAGAAAGAAAATGGCTGGCTAAAGGAATTCAAGTCCAGATCATGTACTTAAGTAACAGTAAGAACACCGTAAGGACACTCTAGTAGCTGTGAAGGCCCAATAATAATTTGAAGTGCTGGCCAAAAGACCTCTACTATTAAGTGGGTTGGCATCATGGTCAGTCCGATGGCAGGATTAAATTGCTCACTACTATTAAAAAACTCAAGAGTGGCAGAGAGTTATAGACTGCCCCAACTTGAAACAGCAGTAATGATCGGAATAAAATGGAGGATAAAGATATATCAGAAATTCTATATACTTTTAATAAGCAAAAGGCAAAAATCAAAAAGTTAAGGCTACACAAGTAGGAATCAAAAAGAAGGCAAGAAAGAGTCATTTATTAAGCATCTATTATGAACACTTATTAAACACCTATTATGTACTAAATGCTTTATACATATTGTCTCAGTTGATCCTCATAATGACCTAAAGAGATAGGTATTATTATTATCCATACTTTATATTTGAGGAAACTTTGGTAAAGAGAGGTTGAATCAGTTCACAACTCCACCAACAATGTATTAGAGTCCCAGTTTTGTTGGAGGGGATGTGGAAAAACTGGGACACTAATACATTGTTGGTGGAGTTGTGAACTGATCCAACCATTTTGGAGGGCATCTAGAATTATACCCAAAGGGCTATCAAACTGTGCATTCTCTTAGACACAACAATGTTTCTAATGGGCTTATACCCCAAAAAGATCATAAAGGAGGGAAAGAGACCCAAATGTGCAAAAATGTTTGTGGCAGCCCTTTTTGTAGTGACAAGAAACTGGAAACTGAATGGATGCCCTTCAACTGGAGAATGGCTGAATAAATTGTGGTATGTGAATCTTATGGAATATTATTTTTCTATAAGAAATGATCAGCAGGATTTCAGAGAGGCCTGGAGAGACTTATATGAATTGATACTAAGTGAAATGAGCAGAACCAGGAGATCATTCATTGTACATGGCAACAAGATTATTATACGATGATCAGTTCTGATAGACATGGCTGTTTTCAACAATGAGATGATTGAGGCCAGTGATGTTATGATTAAGAGAGCCATTTTCATCCAAAAAGAACTGTGGGAACTGAATGTGGAACACAACATAACATTTTCATTCTTTTTGTTGTGTCTTACTTGTATTTTGTTTTCTTTCTCATTTTTTTCCTTTTTGATTAGATTTTTCTTGTGCAGCATGATAACTGTATAAATAAATAAATAAATATAAATATATGTATATATACATATATATGTATATATACACACACATACACATATATTGGATTTAACATGTTTAAATATATTGGATTAATTGCCATATAGGGGAGGGAATGGGGCAAAGGGATGGAAAAATTTGGAATGAAAAGTTTTTACAAGGATCAACATTGAAAAATTATCCATGCATATGTTTTGACAATAAAAAGCTTTAATAAAGGATACACAACTCAAGGATATACAACTAAGTGTCTAAGGCAGAATCTGAATTCTGGTTTTTCTGGTCCAGTGCCAAACTAAATAGCCCAAAGAACAAAATAAAACAACTCAGTGTTTTTTGTTTGTTTGTTTGTTTGTTTGTTTTTTTAATATCCTTTACTTTTTTTCCCCCATATACTTTTATTTATTTATTAATTTTAATTTTAATATCTTTTTATTGATAGAACGCATGCCAGGGTAATTTTTTACAGCATTGTCCCTTGCATTCATTTCTGTTCTGATTTTTCCCCTCCCTCCCTCCACCCCTTCCCCCAGATGGCAAGCAGTCCTTTACATGTTGAATAGGTTACAGTATATCCTGGATACAATATATTTGTGCAGAACCGGACAGTTTTCTTGTTGTACAGGGAGAATTGAATTCAGAAGGTATAAATAACCCGGGAAGAAAAACAAAAATGCAAGCAGTTTATATTCATTTCCCAGTGTTCTTTCTCTGGGTGTAGCTGCTTCTGTCCATCTTTGATCAATTAAGGCTCTCTTTATCGAAGAGATCCACTTCCATCAGAATACATCCTCAAACAGTATCGTTGCTGAGGTATATAATGATCTCCTGGTTCTGCTCATTTCACTCAGCATCAGTTCATGTAAGTCTCGCCAGTCCTCTCTGTATTTATCCTGCTGGTCATTCCTTACAGAACAATAATATTCCATAACGTTCATATACCACAATTTACTCAACCATTCTCCAATTGATGGACATCCTTTCATTTTCCAGCTTCTAGCCACTACAAACAGGGCTGCCACAAACATTTTGGCACATATAGGTCCCTTTCCTTTCTTTAGTATCTCTTTGGGGTATAAGCCCAGTAGAAACACTGCTGGATCAAAGGGTATGCACAGCTTGATAACTTTTTGAGCATAGTTCCAAATTGCTCTCCAGAATGGCTGGATGTGTTCACAGTTCCACCAACAATGTATCAGTGTCCCTGTTTCCCACATCCCCTCCAACATTCCCCATTATCTTTCCCTGTCATTCTAGCCAATCTGACAGGTGTGTAGTGGTATCTCAGAGTTGTCTTAATTTGCATTTCTCTGATTAATAATGATTTGGAGCATATTTTCATATGTCTATAAATAGTTTCAATTTCTTCATCTGAGAATTGTCTAAAACAACTCAGTGTTAACCCAAATCTTTTTTTTTGGCAGAAATTTAAAAAGCAAAACCAGAGGAGCGTGTAAAAAAAAAATCTGATAGTTTTTATTGTTGCAAGAATTCCAGCAAATGAAAATGTAAGCTGGATCAATTCACAAAATTTAGACACTTAATGGAATGAATAACTGGATAGGTACATAAAAGGAAGAAGTTAAACTCTTACCTACAAAATCAACCAAGGATAAGATCACATAAAACCCACAGTTATTGGTTCGAATATTTCACTAGGCCTTACAATTACTAACAAAACACTTTATCAGTTCCTACTCTGACATTAATGTGACTCCACATTTTCACAATCAATAAGCATTTATTAAGCACCTATGTGGTATTAGGCACTGTGCTAAGTACTAGCAATGAACCAAAAAGGCTTGATTAATAACTTAACAAAAAGCAATTCAATATTAAAGAAACACAAGATCTGAAGCCCCAAGGAAGCTACACAAAGATTAAAACTCCCTATGAGTTGTAAGATGGAAGATGGAAGAAGATTGATAGACATTTTCAGGGTATATAATAAACAATTAGAAAAATTAGAGAAAAACTTTTGAATCAGGCAGACATTTCTTCACCAATTATCTTTTTGCTGGAAAGGAATTTACAGAATATTTAATTCAGCTGCCTCACTTTACAGAAGAAGAAACTGAAACCATAATTTGACCCAAGTTCCTCTGATTCTAAAGCCAGTGCTCATACCAATAGGGTAATTTACTTCTTGATATATTGTGAAGATGCAAGAATGGAATCATCCTTTTTTTTTTTTAATTTAATTTTATTTAATAATAACTTTGTATTGACAGAATCCATGCCAGGATAATTTTTACACAGCATTATCCCTTGCAATCACTTATGTTTCGTTTTTTCCCCTCCCTCCCCCCCCCCCCAAGATGGCAAGCAGTCCTATATATGTTAAATATGTTGCAGTATATCCTAGATACAATACATATTTGCAGAACCGAACAGTTCTCCCGCTGCACAGGGAGAATTGGGGAATCATCCTTTATGGGTGACATCAGCATAAACCAAGCTTTGACAATAAGGTATCAAAAGAGCATAAAACAAATGATTGAGTTGAACAGACAAGTTTATGAAAATGGAATGGGTTTATGACAGCAATTTAGGACCGCTACTAGAAATTACAGAAGGATTATCCTAAATGAGCCAGCCTAAACATTTAACATAGTTCATACAAGGAAACAACTGTACATGTATATCAAAAAGTGAGCAAAATATGACCCGATGGCTAGAACCATACATTTTGGAAGTTTACAATCTTTTAAGTAATAATAATTAACAAATCCTCTTGCTTTAAACACATACATTCAAATATCCTTAAACTATCCATAAAACTATAAAGGAACAAGACTATTATCCCAGACAGAACTATCATCCATAATGACTCAATTATAACACCTATGTAAAACTTTAAAAACAGTGCTTTTTCATCATTTCTAACATAAGCAGTCTCTATACTATATTTTCAAGCCACATGTATCAAAAAGCTTTCAAAATACAGACCTAGTAGGAGCATTCAAAATCAAAGAACAGGATGAGACATACATTATTTCCATTGTCCTATGTGCTACTGTAATTTACAGAGACAATTTCAATTACCCTACAGAGTGTGACCTTATGTTCTACTATGTTTATTCAACCACAAAAAAGTAACTTATTTACTATGTAGTAGTTGTAGAATATTATATATAGAATAAAAGCATGATAGTAACTAGTCTGAGAACAATTTGAATTGTAAACTAAGAATACTAACTAGATCATAGCAATAATAGCAATAACAAAATATTCAAAAGGTATTTTCAAAAACATATCAAAGCAGTAATAATAGCAATAAAATATTCAAAATATATTTTGAAAAAGATACCAAAGGTCAAAAGGGATACAGAATTTTAAAAAAGTATTGTTTTAATCACCTTCTTAAAACTTAAATGTCAACATTTGAAAATAAATAGAAAAATAAAATTTTATGGACAATCATTTTATTTCTGGTTTATATATTTGGACATTTGTGTTTGTTGATGGTAGTTCAGTTTATAAAGAAAAAAACTGCTAAACCAAATAGTTTTTTTTTTTTTTTTTTGGTAAGAGCATAGATTTTTGAGGTAGAAGGGAACTCAGAGGTCATCTAATCCACCTCAGTTTAGAGGTGAAAGAAACTGAGGATCATAAAGGATAAATGATTTGTTCAAAATAACACTGGTAATCAGAAACTCAGCTTCAACAATAAGATGCCAAAAGAGCTTAGAACAAATAGCTGAGTTGTATGTAAAAGTTTATGAAAACAGAATGGGTTTTTGATGGCAATGATGTTTGGCATGGCTTATAAAAATTTCATGCCTGCAAGAGATTGGAAGACTCCTAGAAAATGAAGGAGCCAGTCAAAAAAATATAGATGCATTTCATATATATTTTTGCAATCTTAAAATAGATGGTGTTTATCCCAAATAATAACTTAATCATTATAAAGAGAAATGAGACAAATTGTTTAAACAAAAACCAAAAAGTCACATAAATATATTCTCAAGAGAAAGTCTTTTCTATTTGACTACTGAAGTTCCCAATATTATGACTTTTAGACATTAAAAAAAATTATAATCAGATCTTTTGTTGATAATCTGTGCAAATACAAAATGAATGAATTTAGCAAGTGAACATTTTCCATTGGACAAATATTGTCAGTAAGAAATTAGAAATAAAAATCTCACCTTAGACCAAATGATGTGTATATTATTAATTCATAAAAATACTAGTGATTGGGGAAAAGCACTGAAACTTGTTTCAAGGAGAAATCAAATTGATTTTCATGATGTTTTCATTAACTCCAAGAATTTTGTCAAGGGTTTATGGGAAAATAAATCAGAAATTAAGAGACCCCTTCAAAAATTGCTTTCAAATGCATAGAGCTGAAGAACATAATGGAAAGATGAGCAATTGAATTTTACAATCAGTATTAGAGTATTTAAATGAATATCCTTAACTTTTACATTTGTATTTTACATTAGAGTGCTGATTTGGACTCCTTAGGGTATTGCTTCCATATTACATGTATGTCAGTTATGTTGCTAATATACTCTATAAGGGTTCCAAGTGGGTTCTAGAGAGCCTGAGTACCACATGAAATGAAACTTATCAATTATACAGAAAAATAAATTGTAATATTCATTGATAAAAACCAAAACTGTAAGTATTCTGCTTCTCAGAGAAAAACATTAGTTGTTTAAGAATTGTTCTATTTTATAAAACATGGAATTTTATGGAATAAACTAATGTATTTTCAAGCATGAAATTAATTAGGTGCTCTTATGTAGGAGCCAGTATGACAGTTAGAACACTGCTCCCATAATAATACCGAAACTTTATGAAATATTTAGCAATCCAAACAGTGAGGAAGTATGCTCCATTGGTTAGAGTAGAGGACCACAAGAACAGACGTCCTGGCTTCTATTTCTGCCTTTGACCAGCTGAATAAGCTTTGGAAATTCACTGCAAGACTATTTTCACTTCTGTTAAAAGGTGGTGATGAATATATTGCAAGATAGGTGCCAGACAATTGCAAATGGCAAAATAAAACTGGACAGTTATCTGACTAAATGTGGGACAGCCACAAAGAGCACCAGGATTTGTAAACACAGCTACAGTTGGAAGAAACTGTTCTTGAACTTAATTATTTTCCAGTCACTTTCATATATGAATGGAAAAATTACCAATGCAATTTTTAAACACTTGAAGATAATATACAGGATATATTTAATTTGAATTCAATGAAAATTAATAAATTGGTTTATTCCTTATTCCCTTTTATTATCATTTTCCAGGATTAAAAATTACATTGCTTAAAACCACTTAAAGATCTCTAAGTTACTCAATAATGACATTTATTTGTATGTATATATAACATGCACGCAAAGACACAGACATATATGTATATATAAAATCTTAAAAGAGCATTTGATTTTTACTGACAATATAGAATCACAAAATTTTAGAGCTATAAGAGATCTTTCATATTTCAGTTGATCCAATGCTCATATTTACAGACAAAGAAACTAGGACCCAAAGATGAAATGGTTTTCTCTGATAAATATATATATATATAATAAAAATATATAAAATTGTATGTATGTATATAAAATAAAAATAACAATGATGATGACAGTAACATTAACACCTCATTTGATCTTAATAGCATTCCTGTGAGCTAGATATTATTACCCACATTTTATAGATGAGGAAACTAATGTTATGCCACAGTTCTCTTTTATTGTCCTGACTTAGTTTCCCTAATTGTTCTGCCTCAGTTTGTAATTTTTCTGCTCAATCCTGCAAAACCACTTCTCCCTCTTAATCAGAATATTTGATAAGGGTAAAAGCTCTTATATTTTAGAATATCAGAATGACTCTCCCCTCTCCCAAGCTAATAGAATGTCAGATACTATCTTATCAAGATGCCTCTCCCAATCTCTGGGATTCATCCCCCCATTATGTCATCCCCATCTCTGGTGGTTCGTCCCACCCTGTCAGAGTCCTGTTCCCACTCTCAGCCCCTGCCTCAGTCTACCCCCCTGTGTCTGAGCCATGTATATATATGTCTTTGAGAACTCACACTGTTTGCTGGATTCTTGGAGACGATAGTCTCATTCAGCCCTGGGACCAAACCGTGGATCCATTTGGTCCCAGTAAATCTCTTCCTTTTAAATAAATTATTAAATACTCTCTAATCTCTATCTTAGAAAATGAGAGCAGGATTAGAGAATAGAGACATTTGGGTCTCCACCTTGGGCCTCAGGGTGGCTGGGGATCTGAGTTATTGGCATGGAGAGGCTGGCCCTGTGGACTTTTTTTCCATTAGCCTCTGGGAAAGAACAGTTTCCAGCCACAAGAGTAAGTCTGGATGTGTTAAGACCTGTTCTGTTCTGTATGTCTGTGCTAGCATCTGGATTCCATAGTATAAATCTGGGTGTCTTTTTAAGACACCATCTGGCTCTGGTTTTGAAGGCACCAAACTGGGGTTTGGGGGAAAAAAAGCTCCCTTTGGATTCTGGGAAGGAAGACTCTTGAGCTGACAACTTCCCTCAGGGGCTATTCTAAGGTTTCTAGATTGCCTCTGGTCTCTGTGTTAAATGTTTTGACTGTGCAGTCTATATTTGTGTGTTCTGTGTGACTTGTTTGTCTGTCTTGTTGGTTGGGACCTCTGCTGAGATTTTATGAATAATGATTAAGAAATTTGGGAATTGGTTATTTCCATGTTAAGCAACTGTCTTTAGTATAAAATTTGCTTGCGATTTTAAATTTTTAAAACAGGCACTCTGTTTTTTTCTTTGAATAGTTTAAAATTCAGACATGGCTTGGATTGAGCTAGCCTAGATAAGGCCTCTGGAGAACAAAAGGAGTTTATGCTAATTGCTTCGAACTCTGGCTGGAGAAAACATTTGATTAGGAATTTTAGGATGATTCTGAAATTGTGGGAAATAATTTTAGTATTGCCTTTGCATGCCAGATTTGTCTGAGTATTCTTTTGGGCAGTTTTAAAAATTATTATTGTTATCAATATGAGGTTATGGTATTTCTAAAAGTTTAACAGTTTTAAGAAACTCTTGGATTCTTTTATGTGGTATTAGGATATTCTGTATAGGATATTCTAAGTTTTTTTTTTTTAATTTTTTATTTAATAATTACATTAAATTGACACTCGTTTCTGTTCCGATTTTTTTTTCCCCTCCCTCCCTCCACCCCCTCCCCTAGATGGCAAGCAGTCCTTTATATGTTGGATATGTTGCAGTATATCCTAGATACAATATATGTTTGCAGAACCGAACAGTTCTCTTGTTGCGTAGGGAGAATTGGATTCAGAAGGTATAAATAATCCGGGAAGAAAAACAAAAATGCAGATAGTTTACAGTCGTTTCCCAGTGTTCTTTCTTTGGGTGTAGCTGCTTTTGTCCATCATTTATCAATTGAAACTCAGGTCTCTTTGTCAAAGAAATCCACTTCCATCAAAATATGTCCTCATACAATATCGTTGTCGAAGTGTATAATGATCTCCTGGTTCTGCTCATTTCACTTAGCATCAGCTCATGTAAGTCTCGCCAGTCCTCTCTGTATTCATCCTGCTGGTCATTTCTTACAGAACAATAATATTCCATAACATTCATATACCACAATTTACCCAGCCATTCTCCAATTGATGGGCATCCATTCATTTTCCAGTTTCTAGCCACTACAAACAGGGCTGCTACAAACATTTTGGCACATACAGGTCCCTTTCCCTTCTTTAGTATTTCTTTGGGATATAAGCCCAATAGAAACACTGCTGGATCAAAGGGTATGCACAATTTGATAATTTTTTGGGCATAATTCCAGATTGCTCTCCAGAATGGTTGGATTCGTTCACAACTCCACCAACAATGCATTAGTGTCCCAGTTTTCCCGCATCCCCTCCAACATTCATCATTATTTTTTCCTGTCATCTTAGCCAATCTGACAGGTGTGTAGTGGTATCTCAGAGTTGTCTTAATTTGCATTTCTCTGATCAATAATGATTTGGAACACTCTTTCATATGAGTGGTAATAGTTTCAATCTCATCCTCTGAAAATTGTCTGTTCATATCCTTTGACCATTTATCAATTGGAGAATGGCTTGATTTCTTATAAATTTGAGTCAGTTCTCTATATATTTTGGAAATGAGGCCTTTATCAGAACCTTTAACTGTGAAAATGTTTTCCCAGTTTGTTGCTTCCCTTCTAATCTTGTTTGCATTAGTTTTATTTGTACAAAGGCTTTTTAATTTGATGTAATCGAAATTTTCTATTCTGTGATCAGTAATGGTCTCTAGTTCATCTTTGGTCACAAATTTCTTTCTCCTCCACAAGTCTGAAAGATAAACTATTCTATGTTCCTCTAATTTATTTATAATCTCGTTCTTTATGCCTAGGTCATAGACCCATTTTGATCTTATCTTGGTATATGGTGTTAAGTGTGGGTCCATGCCTAATTTCTGCCATACTAATTTCCAATTATCCCAGCAGTTTTTATCAAATAATGAATTCTTTTCCCAGAAGTTAGGGGCTTTGGGTTTGTCAAACACTAGATTGCTATAATTGACTATTCTGTCTTGTGAGCCTAGCCTTTTCCACTGATCCACTAATCTATTTCTTAGCCAATACCAAATGGTTTTGGTGACTGCTGCTTTATAATATAATTTTAGATCAGGTACAGCTAGGCCACCTTCATTTGATTTTTTTTCATTAATTCCCTTGAGATTCTCGACTTTTTATTGTTCCATATGAATTTTGTTGTTATTTTTTCTAGATCAATAAAATATTTTCTTGGAAGTCTGATTGGTATAGCACTAAATAAATAGATTAGTTTAGGGAGTATTGTCATCTTTATTATGTTCGCTCGGCCGATCCAAGAGCACTTAATATTTTTCCAATTATTTAAGTCTGACTTTATTTGTGTGGAGACTTTTTTATAATTTTGCTCATATAATTCCTGACTTTCCTTTGGTAGATAGATTCCCAAATATTTTATGGTATCAACAGTTATTCTGAATGGAATTTCTCTTTGTATCTCTTGCTGTTGGGTTTTGTTGGTGATGTATAAAAATGCTGAGGATTTATGGGGATTTATTTTGTAGCCAGCTACTTTGCTAAAATTATGAATTATTTCCAATAGCTTTTTGGTAGAATCTCTGGGGTTCTCTAGGTATACCATCATATCATCTGCAAAGAGTGATAGTTTGGTTTCCTCATTGCCTACTCTAATTCCTTTTATATCTTTCTCGACTCTTATTGCCGAGGCTAGTGTTTCTAATACGATATTAAATAATAATGGTGATAGTGGGCAACCTTGCTTCACTCCAGATCTTACTGGGAAAGGTTCCAGTTTTTCCCCATTGCATATGATGCTTACTGATGGTTTTAAATATATGCTCCTGACTATTTTAAGGAAAAGTCCATTTATTCCTATGCTCTCAAGTGTTTTTATTAGGAATGGATGTTGGATTTTATCAAATGCTTTTTCTGCATCTATTGAGATGATCATGTGGTTTTTGTTTGTTTGGTTATTGATATAGTCAATTATGCTAATAGTTTTCCTAATATTGAACCAGCCCTGCATTCCTGGTATAAATCCTACTTGGTCATAGTGTATTATCCTGGTGACAATTTTCTGTAATCTTTTTGCTAATATTTTATTTAAGATTTTAGCATCAATATTCATTAGGGAGATTGGTCTATAATTTTCTTTCTCTGTTTTCAGCCTACCTGGTTTAGGTATCAGTACCATATCTGTGTCATAAAAGGAGTTTGGTAGGACTCCTTCAATCCCTATTTTTTCAAATAGTTTATATAACATTGGAGTTAATTGTTCTTTAAATGTTTGGTAGAATTCACATGTAAATCCATCTGGTCCTGGGGATTTTTTCTTAGGGAGTTGATTGATAGTTTGTTCTATTTCTTTTTCTGAGATGGGACTGTTTAGGATATTTACTTCTTCCTCTGTTAGTTTGGGCAAGCTGTATTTTTGGAGGTATTTTTCTATTTCATTTAAGTTGTCGAATTTATTGGCATAAAGTTGGGCAAAGTAACTCCTAATTATTGCTCTAATTTCCTCTTCGTTAGTGGTGAGTTCTCCCTTTTCATTTTTAAGACTAACAATTTGATTTTCCTCTTTCCTTTTTTAATCAGATTTACTAAGGGTTTGTCTATTTTGTTGGTTTTTTCATAGAACCAACTCTTAGTTTTATTAATCAATTCAATAGTTTTTTTACTTTCAATTTTATTGATCTCACCTTTTACTTTTAGAATTTCAAGTTTAGTGTTTGACTGGGGGTTTTTAATTTGTTCCTTTTCTAGCATTTTTAATTGCAAACCCAATTCATTGACCTTCTCTTTCTCTATTTTATACAAATAGGCCTCTAGAGATATGAAATTTCCCCTTATTACCGCTTTGGCTGCATCCCATACATTTTGGTATGATGTCTCATTATTATCGTTTTCTTGGGTGAAGTTATTAATTATGTCTATGATTTGCTGTTTCACCCAATCATTCTTTAGTATGAGATTATTTAGTTTCCAATTATTTTTTGGTCTACTTCCCCCTGCTTTTTTGTTGAATGTAATTTTCATTGCATCGTGGTCTGAAAAGGATGCATTTACTATTTCTGCCTTACTACATTTGAGTTTGAGGTTTTTATGTCCTAATATATGGTCAATTTTTGTATAGGTTCCATGAACTGCTGAAAAGAAAGTGTATTCCTTTCTGTCTCCATTACATTTTCTCCAGAGATCTATCATATCTAACTTTTCTAGTATTCTATTTACCTCTTTGACTTCTTTCTTATTTATTTTGTGGTTTGATTTATCTAATTCTGAGAGTGCAAGGTTAAGATCTCCCACTATTATAGTTTTACTGTCTATTTCTTCTTGCAGCTCTCTTAGTTTCTCTTTTAAGAATTTAGATGCTACCCCACTTGGTGCATATATGTTTAATATAGATAGTGCTTCATTATCCATGCTACCCTTTAGCAAGATATAGTGTCCTTCCTTATCTCTTTTAATTAGGTCAATTTTTGCTTTAGCTTGATCTGAGATCAGGATGGCTACCCCTGCTTTTTTGACTTCACCTGAAGCATAGTAGATTTTGCTCCAACCTTTTACCTTTAACCTGCATGTATCTCCCCGCTTCAGGTGTGTTTCCTGTAAACAACATATTGTAGGATTCTGGCTTTTAATCCATTCTGCTATATTCTAAGTTTTAATTGATTGTATTGGGTCATCCTGAGGTCATTTAAAGAGCCTCTGAAAATAATATTTTTTGTCCTTTTGAAAATGTTTCTATTACAGACAATATGTAATTTGGGATATTTATCTGTGTATTGGGCATTTTTAAAAGCAAAATGATTTGTATGTATAATGTTCACTTGTGAAACTGTCTATTTAGATATGAAAGAAGTGAACTTACAGAGAAATTCTTCCTGTTACATAAGGTTATGGTAAATATCTGTTTAGGATTTATCTGAAACTTTAGTTAATGGGATTTGTTATTGGAAGTAAAATTTCTTGCTATTTGGGAGTATTAAAGCTCCACCCTCTAGCAGTTAGTGGGACAATTAACTGGAGCAAAAAATTAATTAAAGCTATTTTATCCTGTTTTGCTGAAAGTTAAATTTAAACTGCTTATGTTATATTTGTGTCCTTGCATTTTTTTCCTCCTGTAACTAATGTCTATAATCAGAGCAATGGTCAATAAGAAACTGTTAATGCAATTCAATTATGTCATACCTTGCTGTTTCCAATCTGGTTATATGTAATCATTATATCCTAAATACTTGGGCAAATAACTATTTACCCTGGTCATCTATCTGTTACTGAATATTTGTGTCTGTGGATATTCAGGTTTTTAAAGGTTTCTAAATAATGAGGGGACAGTTAACACAGTGAGACCTAACTGCTATTATTTATGGGGACTATAGCTGACAGCCATTTGCCTGTCCTGTGAAGAAAACCTATTAAGCTGCTGCCCAATTCATTCTGGCCTCTTCACATTTTGTATCAGACTGTTCTAACCTTAGTTTGTTAGATTTGTGCTTTTTTATTCTAGATTTTGGTCAAATTACAGGTATTGACTTGCTTCTGGGACCTAGATCAGCTTTGATTGTCAGCCTGCTAGGCCACACCACATGTATCCTCTATGTGGACTGAGAGTCTCCTGCCAGTGCCCAGTTTGAAGCAGTTTTGGATGAAGCTTCATTCCTTACCCCTGATGGACTAATATGGGGAATTTAGGAACCCTGATTAGGTCATCTATTACTGTGTGTTTAAAATTTGGGATGGATTTGTTAAAACTGTGTAACTACTGCTGTATGTTTAAGGGATATTTAGGTCTGTTATGTATAGGAATTTTGATTCACTCTTAGGATTTATATGTGGAATGGTTATTTGATAATTCCTTTCCATGGGAAAAAAAAAAAAAAAAGGAAGAAACTGGTTAGGAAATTGGGAAACGGATGTATTTTTCTTAGGCACTTCTGCTCCACCCCCTATCTCATTAGTTCAGATTGAGTTGCAAATTATTCAAACAGTCCTTTTCATTTTTACTCCTTGCTTAAAATTTACTGGATTATGATTTGCCAGTTATATTTTAATTTTGAAATCCCTTATTCTGTTGGAATTACCCTGGCAGACTCAGTTTTGGGGATTATTTTTTAGGAACAACCAGAAATCAGACACCTGTCTTGGAACTGGCAGTCTCTCTGAACTGTTTCTCCATTCCTGTAATCCCAGTTAGTATTTCAGCATTTTGATATCAGGCCTCTAATAGCTCGGGATTGCCTGCCTTGGTCTAACTGCATAATATGCTCAGAAATCTGTTTCCTAGTAGCAGCTCCTGTTCTATCAAGAGGGGACAAGTGGAGCTACTCCAGGCCCCACATTTTCCCCCTTTAGGAGACTTGGGGTGCTCTTTTACGATGGGCAGCAGGACTGTCGAGCACTGCTACTCCCTATAAGCAGAGGCTGAGTTATGCACAAATGACCACACAGGTAACTCACAGGGAACTGTCCATGTCAAACTGGATTCTCTGGTTGAGATGCTCTGGAACTGCAGAGGGCCTGCTATTTCTGCAACAGGGAGGCCTGTGTGTCTCCCTAAATGAGGAATGATGTTTTTATGCTAATAACTCTGGGGTTATCAAGGAGAGACTTGTCCTTGCCATATGTCCTTGCATTTTTCTAATTTTATTTTGGTTTATTTGCTTTACATAGGGTTGGTCAAAAATATGGTGCTAGGACCTTCTAAAGGAAGGTAATTCAATGATTTGAATAGTTAGAAGAGAGAAAGTGTGGAATGTTATGGCATAATTCTGTTTTATTGTCTTGCCTCAGTTTATAATTGTTCTGCTCAATCCTGTGAAACCACCCCTCCCTTTTTGTCAGAATATTTGATAAGGATAAAAGATCTTATATTTTAGAATATCAGAATGCCTCTCTCCATCCCAAGCTATCAGAATATCAGATACTGTCTTATCAAGATACCTCTCCCCATCTCGGGGTGCCTCCCCCCATTATGTCATTCCCATCTCCAGTGACTTGCCCCATCCTGTCAGAGTCTCATGCCTAGTCTCAGCGCCCTGACTCCGCCCCTGCGTCGGTCTACCCCCATATCTGAGCCATGTGTATATATGTCTTTGAGAACTCACATTATTTGCTGGATTCTTGGAGAAGATAGTCTCATTCAACCTTGGGACCAAACCATGGATCCATTTGGTCCCAGTAACTCTCTCCCTTTTAAATAAATTATTAAATACTCTCTAATTTCTAGCTTGCCTAAGTTTCTCTGGCATTACAAGATAAGAGTGAGGTTCAAGTGTTGGCCATAAATGTCTGTTTTTTCATCCTGAATGTGAGATAATTTTCCATAGTTTTTCTTTAAATTACACTGAGGTACAAAAAAATTAAGTGCCCTATTCAGGGTCATCTACATTTGTGTCTAAAGCAAGATTTGAACTCAGGTCTTCCTGATCCCTAGTCCAGAATTCTATCTTCTATGTCACTTATCTGACTGAAAAAGCTAGTATTGGAACAATATCATCTCAGTTCAAGTCCACTTCTGTTATACTTCACCACATTTACCAACACACATTGTTGGTAAACAAACTTGATTCTTCAGTGCTCTAATGTTCCAATGCACAGATGCTCCCATCGTTTCCTCCAATGATAACAGATCATAATCACTCTATCTGTGACTTTCTTGTTCAGATTATCCATATTCTTCAATAAATTGATCAATTTTACCTCTTTACATTTGTCAAATATGTTCCTTCTATCCTTTGACACTGTGACCACTCAAGTGTAAGCTGTCCATCACTACATATCTGAATATTGGAATAGCCTACTGCTAACTCTGCTTGCCTCAGGACTCTGTCCATTCAAATCCATTTTCCAGCTACCAAAGTGATTTTTCTAAAGTTCAGATCCAACCATGTCATTCCCTGATCTCCAGTGGCTCCCTATTGCTTTCAGGATCAAATATCAAATCATCTTCTTGATGGTTAAAGCTCTTCATAACCTAACATCTTCCTACAATTGCAATTTTCTTGTGCATTATTCTCCAACATATACTATTTCTTCCAAGGACACTGGTCTATTGGCTCCACAAATAAAATCCTTCATCATAGTTTTAGGTATTTTCTCCAACTGTCCTCCATGTCTTGAATGTTCTCTACCTCATCTCTTCCTACTAGCTTTCATGATTTCCCTTCAAGTCCCAAATAAAATTCCATCTTTTATAAGAAGCTTTTCCCAGCATCTCTTAATTCTAGTGCCTTCAATCTATTAATTTCTTTTTATTTACCCTGTATAGAATTTGTTCTGTATATACTTTTTTCACGTTGTCTCCTCCATTAAGTCCATATTACCTTTTGCTTTCTTTAAAAAAAAATTAAATAAGAAGTTTATTTAAACAACAAGATGTTTGACTTAAAGGGACAACTATGTAAGATAAAATTTTTATATTAATTTATCCCTAGTGAGAGATAGAGATTACCCTACATGTAACAGCTACATACAAAAAAGTTATAAAATCATCTTTGGTTTTACAATGATAAAAGAAAAACATTGAAAATATCCAATCAAATAAGGTATGCAAGGATTTTTTTTGTGGGTTTTCGTTGTTATTAAACAGTGAGATCAAAATAACTTGCTGGAATACAGAGATAAAAGTTGAATGAGCCTGTCACTAATGGAGAAAAGGGATATTTTCATGGAATCAGTTTAGTTTTTCCTCTCCCACTTTCCATTTGATGTTGATCAAAACACACCATCAGCCAATTAGTTAAAAAAAACAAATAACAGATTATGCCTCTGCACATACACCACTTACGTTAAATACAATAAAAGAATAAAGGAGGTGAATAAAAAAAGAGAGAAAACTGTAGTAGTCAGAAAGTAGATGATTCAAATCTTGGTTTGCTAATAGCAAATGTATTGTTTTCCTTGGGAGCACAGTTCTGGAATAAAGTTGCAGGTGCTCTTTTCAGTAAATAGCTCCTGTCCGCTGATGGAATACATCAATTGTATCTCTATCCTCCATTTCCAAATGTATAAGTATTTCTGTTTTATTGATTAGTTGTCCATCAAATCAGAATCTGATCTGCCTCATTGACAAATTAGATCATAATTGGCTTTCATTAGTTTACTAAGTGATGTATGTTTTTGAATCTTAAATTATACCACCAACCCTGCCCCGTCACCTATAAATTAATGTTGTTATTATTTTTGGTCTTGACACCTTCCTTAGGCTTTTCATTGGCCATTTCAAGTCCGGGAGTATGCTCAGCCACACTGCACAAAACAGGAACCAGAATGATGCTCCAAAGTAATGGGGGCAGCAGCGAGGCAAGAGGAGGAAGATGATGGTGATGATGGTGAGGAAGAGGGGGAGAAGGAGATAATGGTAATGATGGCAAGGAGAAGGAGAAAGATGATGATGAGGAAGAGGAGGAGAAGAAAAAGGAGAAAGAAGAGGAAAACGAGGAAAAAGAGGAGGAGGAAGTTTTGCCTCTTTTTTTTTTTTGGCTTTTTTTTCCCCTCAGGGTCACACAGCTAGGAAGTGTTAAGTGTCTGAGGCCAGATTTGAGTTCAGGTTCTCCCGACTTCAAGGCTGATCCCCTATCCCCCGTGCCACCTAGCTGCGCCTTTTGCCTCTTTTTTATAACACTGTTGTTTAGCACAGTGCCTGGCCCAGAACAGGCACTTAATCAATGTTTACTAACTAACTCATCATATGGGATCCCTGCCATGTGCCAGAGGCCTTCTTCATATGGCTAAGATAACCATGGAATGTGTGAGCTACCTGTTGCTTATATTTCACTCTTTTAAAATGACATATACAAGAAAAATTGCATATATTTAACATATATTATTTGCTGTCTAGAAGAAGGGGACTGGGGAAAGGAAAGGATAAAAACTTGGAATACAGAATTTTTCAAGGGTGAATGTTAAAAAACTATATTTGCATGAATTTTGAAAATAAAAAACTATTATTAAAAATAAAAAATTAAAATGATATATTCATACTTTTTTGGTAAAATCTCTTATTTATAATATCTGTGCATTTACTGTGTGCTTCTCCATTGCCCTTCCAACTTCATGACAGATAGCAGAGTTTCCAGATTTTCAATCATATAGTAATCACTGGAAGACTATCAGTGTGAAAAAGTTGAATATTCCCTTAAAAGTTTGGATTCATTTTTTAAAAATTTCTAACAAGACATTCTCATATTCTAAACTAATTCTGGCTCAGTTCCTTGTCCACTTTAGTGTAGTATATACACGGAAGGACAAGCTCTATAGGTTATCTATGCAACTCCGGAGCATAGACTTGATGAAAAGCAACTTTTGATTCATCCTGAGTTTATTTGTCCCTGACCCTTTTGATAAAGCTATTCATTCAGTATGATAGTCACAAATGGAATAATAGTAGTAGAAACTAAAAGGACTGTCTTTAGTTTTTAGTGACAGCATGCTAAAAGAAAAGCTTTAAGAAGACACATGATTAGCAAAGGTCAGTAAAGGCCAGGGGCTTTTCCCTTTGATTCTTCAAGCTATGTCATCACTATGATTATCTTTCATTTTCAGTGGAATGGAACTTTTTTTAAGAGCAAAGACTATCTTTGTGTCCCTAGTACCTACAGATCGATCAACAAGCATTTGTTTAGAATATCCTATGGTAGGCAGTGCCAGGTATTACAAATAGAAAAATTTAAAAGGAAATAGTCTCTATCCACAAGAAGATTTTATTTCCCTGGATGACATACAAGATATTCATATAAATATATATGAACATATATTTAAATATATATATTAATAATATATATAAATATATAAAAATATACATAAAGCAATGGGTTGTCAACAATGATTAAAGATATCAGGAAAGATAAAGAGATGGAAAATTGACTTAGATGTGAGAAGATTGGAAAAATTGGAAAATTTGGCTTGAGACACAGAGAATAAGAAAAACAATGTGTAACTATTCAGACACCTAGGTTGAAGCTATATCATAAGAGGCTTTAAATGCCAACTGGAGGTGTTTGTAGTTTATCCTCAAGGCAATAGGGAGACATGAGAGCTTTCTGAGTAAAAATGACATGGTTAAACCTGTGATTTGGGAATAACATTTTTAGACAGCTGTGTGAAGGATGAATCAAAGGAGAGAAATAAGACAGAGAGAACTCTTGTAATAGTCCAGGTCAGAGATGAACAAGGCCTGAATTCTTCATATCCAGCTCTCATTCCCTGGCTGCTGTGTAGAAATGAGAGAGAAGTGAATGACTATGAAAGATGTGGTGGAGAAAGCATTGACTTGACAACTGGTGAGATATCAGGACAGTTATAAGGCAAAAAAGCAACAGGATTGGAATTGAAAGATTCCTCTTCATGAATTCAAATCTTGCTATGGACATGTACCTGTGTGAGTCTGGGAAACTCAGCCCCTTTGGTTCAGTTACCTTACCTCTAAAAGGAGCTGAAAAGGGAAATGGCAAACCACTCTGGTATCTTTGCTAAAAAAAAAAACCTCACATGGGGTCATGGAGAATTAAATACAACTGAAATGATTGCACAACAAATGTAATTAATAAACTGAAATTAATTAAATTGAATTAGATTGGATTCCTTCCTCAAAAATGTTGTGAAAGAACCTTTCTATAGGGAATATAGATTTCCAAAAATCCACTGTCCCACTTTCTTTAGCAATCCAAAAGTAGGAATAGGACTTAGGTAGGTTTAATAAACAGAAAAAAATTGACATAGATAGGACTTAACACTGGGTAGGAAAAAAAGGATCATGCAGAGAAATTGACTCCCCCTAATCACAACTTCTTTTCAATGGAAGAATAAGCAAGCTATGATGCTTTTTTTTTTTTATTTGCTTGTTTAATAATATGGCTATTTTATAGAGTTGTTATCTGATGGATGTTTTGTGCCCTCCCAAGGACCACACTGACATAACTAACTACCAATCATCCTAGTGAATTGAGTCAATTCTCTTTAAGTTTGTGGTCTAAGACTCCTTGTTGGCTTATTGAAAAATTAAAGGGGAGTTGGAGTAGAACCATCAATCAGTAACCAGTATAGGAATGAACCCATTGTGGAATGTACCAAAGTGGGGGAGGTTAAGAGAGAAGGAAAGGGGAAATTCAACCTCATGAAATGGCCATTTGTTTGTAGAACAGAGAAAATTTCACATGCAGCATCATTTAGGAAAAGTCTTATTAAAGGCTTCCCATCTTGCTGGGAGAGCAAGTACAGGAACGAAAACAAAAATGCCTCAAATGATCTGCCATTTATTAGAGCTGGGTTTTTTTGTGGTTTTTGCTGTATTCCATCAGCTCAGCCAAAGATCACAGGCTAACAGACTGAGACAGTGACTCAGCAGGCTTAAGGCTATGAAGAAGGTCAATTTTCCTGCAAGGCTTATAATACTTTTACTTCTAAACAATAACTATTTCAACAACCACCTGAATTCCCTACCTTCTCAACTCAGTCACAACAAACTCTCTCAATTTTTATTTCTAAAAACAAAAAGGAAATAATAAAAAGAAGAAAGTATAAAAGTGTAGACTTCAGAATTGTAAAAGATTCTTGAAGGCAATCTGGTTCAATCCCTTCAATTTACAGGTGTTTACATTGGGTCCTAGTGAGTTTAATCATTTTGCTAATATTTTACTTAAAATTTTAAGATTAAAATTCATAAAAGAAATTAGTCTATAATTTTCTTTCTCTGTTTTGGCTTTTCTTAGCTTAGTCATCAGCAACATATTTGTGTCATTAAACAATTTGGCAGGATTCCTCCTTTATTTATCTTTCCAATAGTATATATAGTACTGAAATGATCCTGGAGATTTTTTTAAAGGAGTTCATTCATAACTTTTTTTTTCCTAAATGGCTTTTTAAGTATTTTATTTCCTCTTCAGTTAATCTGCACAATTTTTGTAAATATTCATACATTTCAACAATTAGACTGTTATTTATTAACATGCAGTTGGGCAAATTAGCTCTTAATTATTACTTTAATTTGTTTTGATTGGTAGTGAGTTCACCCTAATCATTTTTGATAATGTTAATTTGGTTTTTTCTTTTCCTTTTTACTAATCAAATCAACCAAATATTTATCTATTTCAGTGGTTTTTTCCATAAAACCAACTCTTATTTTAATTTATTAAATATTCTTTTAATTTTGTTTATCTCTTTAGATTTTTCACAACTTCTAATTTGATATTTAATTGAGGAGTTTTGATTTATTCTATTTCTAGCTTTTTTGATTGCATGCCCAATTCACTGATCTCCTCTTTTTCTATTTTCTCTATTCATGCAATCTTTAGACATATAAAATTTCACCTAAGAACTGCTTGGGCTATACCTCAGAAATTCTAATATGTTGTATCATTATTTTGCCTTTCTCTCAGATGAAATTATTCTTTGTGATTAGATTCTTTAGTTTCCAACTAATTTTGGTCTATTTTTCCAAGTTTTTTATTACATGTAATTTTTATTTTATCATGATTTCAAAAGAATGTATTTATTATTTCTGTCTCTTTGCATTTGAATGTGAAGTTTTATGTTATATGGTCAATTTTTGTGTATGTGCCATATACTGTTGAGAAAAAGGTATGTTTTTAACCTCATTCCATTTTTCCAAGAAATCTATTATACCTAACTTTTCTAAAATTATATCCTTAACTTATTTCTTCTTTATTTTGTGGTTAGATTTATCGATTTCTGAGCGGGGGAAATTGAGGACCCTCACTAGTATAGTTTTGCTGTCCATTTCTTCCTATAATTCAATTAACTTCTCCTTTAAGAATCTAGATGCTTTACCACTTGGTGCATATATTTTTTTTTAATTAAAGCTTTTTATTTTCAAACTACATAGTTTTTAACATTTACCCTTGTAAAATCTTGTTTTCCTAATATTTTCCCTCCCTTTCTATCACTCCCTCTCGTAAACAGCAGGTAATCCAATATGTTAAATGTATGCAATTCTTCTACACATATTTCCACAATTATTATGCTGAACAAGAAAAATCAGATTAAAAAGAAAAAAAGAGGAAGAAAACAAAATATAAGCAAATAACAAAAAAGTGAAAAAACTATATTTTGATCCACACTCAGTCTCCACAGCCCTGTCTCTGGGTGTAAAGAGCTCTAGCAATCACAAAAACATTGGAACTGGCCTGAATCACTTCGTTGTTGAAAAGAGCCATGTCCATCAAAATTGATCATCATATAATATTGCTTTTACTGTGTACAATGATCTCCTGGTTCTGCTCATTTCATTTAGCATCAGTTCACATAAGTCTCTCCAGGTTTTTTTGAAATCATACTGCTGATTGTTTCTTACAGTACAATAATATTCATAACATTCATATACCATAACATATTCAGCCATTCTCCAGCTGATAGGCATCCACTCAGTTTCCAGTTTCTTGGTATTACAAAAAGGACTACCACAAACATTTTTGCATATGTGAGTCCCTTTCCCTCCTTTAAAATCTCTGTGGGATATAAGCCATTGGGCTGCTGGATCAAAAGGTATATAGCTTGATATTTCTTTGGGAATAGTTCCAAATTGCTCTCCAAAAGGTTGGATTGGTTTTCAACTCTACCAACAATATTTTTAATGTACCAGTTTTCCCATATCCTTCCAACATTCATCATTATCTTTTCCCGTAACCTTAGCCAATCTGAGAAATGTGCAGTGAGTGGTACTTCAGACTTGTCTTAACATACATTTATTGAAGATGGCGGAGAGGAGGCTCACAGTTGCATAAGCTCCGCGCTTTCTCTCACTATCCACTTCATTACAAGCCTCTGAATCAATGCTTGACTGAAAAAAACCCACAAATAGTTACCAAGAGAAGCCATCCTTGAGATCCGCCAAGAAAGGTCTGTCTTTACTGGAGGGCTGGGGCGGTTTTAGATCGGGCGCAGGCGGCGGGCAGCGGCAGTGAGGGCACGGGAGCAGAGCTGAGAGGGGGTGGGGAGTGATCGTAGCCGTCTCTGCGGGGAGAGCTTCGCTACAGGTTTGGAACCTGCAGCAAGTCAACAGCCCAGCAGAGAAGCTAAAAACACCGGGGTTGAAGAACACAACCGCAAACAGCTGGAGTCTCTCAGGACCTGGCCGCCCCCCCCTTCCCCCCCTCAGTGACTCAGCACGCTCTGGGATCTCAGAGCGCAGGCGCAGCACAGTCCTGCTAGTGCCTCACTGCTGCCCCTGCAGTCTGTAGAGGAAGCTCGATAACACACCCAGCCCCCCCCCCCAAAGAAAGACTCCAGTTTTTTCTGTTTTTCTTTGGTAGTTTGTCTCTGATTAATAGACAGAATGAGCAAGAAGCTGAAGAGGACTTTAACCCTTGACAGCTTCTACACAGATAGAGAGCAGACTCTAAATCCTGAGGAGACTAAAAACAGGCAGTCCCCAGGTGATTCCCCAAAGGAGGAGATTGTCTGTTCCTCAGCACAGATGAACCTCATAGAAGTGATTAAAAAGGCTCTCACAAGGGAGCTAGAAGAAAAATGGGAAAAGAGCCTGGAGAAGTCAGTTAAAGAGAGAGTGGATAAAGAAGTAAAATCCTTGAAAAATAGGATTAGTGAACTGGAAACAGAAAACAGCTCTCTAAAAAACAAAATTGGCGAAATGGAAAAAAATTCCACAGAACAAAAGAACTCAATTGGACAATTAGAGAAAGATTTTAAAAAAGTGAGTGAAGAGAATACTTCACTGAAAATCAGAATTGAACAAGTGGAATTGAATGACTCGAGGAGACAAGAAGAATCAGTCAAGCAAATCCAAAAAAATCAAACAATGGAGAAAAATGTGAAATACCTTCTGGGGAAGACAACAGACCTGGAAAACAGATCCAGGAGAGACAATCTGAGAATCATTGGACTCCCAGAAAAACATGATGAAAAAAAGAGCCTGGACACTGTCTTCCAGGAAATTATCAAAGAGAACTGCCCAGAAGTCATAGGAACAGAGGAAAAAATAAACATTGAAAGGATTCATCGATCACCCACTGAAAGGGATCCTAAAATCAAAACACCAAGGAATATAGTGGCCAAATGCCAGAACCCTCAGATGAAAGAAAAAATATTGCAAGCGGCTAGAAAAACCCAATTCAAGTATCAAGGAGCCACAATAAGGATCACCCAGGATCTGGCAGCATCCACATTAAAAGATCGAAGGGCCTGGAATATGATATTCCGAAAGGCTAAGGAACTTGGTATGCAACCAAAAATAACTTACCCAGCGAGAATGAGCATCTTTTTCCAGGGAAGAAGATGGACATTCAACGAAGTAAGCGAATTTCATCTATTTCTGATGAAAAAACCAGAACTTAACAAAAAGTTTGATCTACAAATATAGAACTCAAGAGAAATCTAAAAAGCTAAAGATTAATCTTGGGAACTATATTTTGACTATATAGATGTATAAAGAATACATGTATACCTTGTTCTAGAAATTGATGTGGAAAGGACATTGTACCAGAAAAAGGGCAAAGTGGGGGTAGTACATCTCATGAAGAGGCATAGGAAACCTATTATATCTGAGAGAAAGAATGGAGGGGGATGAATATAGTGGGTATCTTACTGCCTTCAGAATTGGCTTTAAGTGAAAAATCTTAAGACATATTCAATCTATGGTGAAACTTCTCCCATCTCATTGAAAAGTGAGAAGGGAAAAGTGGAAAGGGAAGGAATAAGCTAAGCGGAAGGGAATACGGGAACTGGGAGGGAAAGGGGTAAGATAGGGGGAGGAACTCTAAGGCGGGGGGAGGGACACTAAAAAGGGAGGGCTGTGAGAAGCAAGGGGTGCTCACAAGCTTAATACTTGGAAGGGGGGGAAAGGGGAAAGAAGGGAGGAAAGCATAAACCGGGGTTAACAAGATGGCAAGTAATACAGAATTGGTCATTCTAACCATAAACGTGAACGGGGTAAACTCCCCCATAAAGAGGAAGCGGTTAGCAGAATGGATTAAAAGCCAGAATCCTACAATATGTTGTTTACAGGAAACACACCTGAAGCGGGGAGATACATGCAGGTTAAAGGTAAAAGGTTGGAGCAAAATCTACTATGCTTCAGGTGAAGTCAAAAAAGCAGGGGTAGCCATCCTGATCTCAGATCAAGCTAAAGCAAAAATTGACCTAATTAAAAGAGATAAGGAAGGACACTATATCTTGCTAAAGGGTAGCATGGATAATGAAGCACTATCTATATTAAACATATATGCACCAAGTGGGGTAGCATCTAAATTCTTAAAAGAGAAACTAAGAGAGCTGCAAGAAGAAATAGACAGTAAAACTATAATAGTGGGAGATCTTAACCTTGCACTCTCAGAATTAGATAAATCAAACCAGAAAATAAATAAGAAAGAAGTCAAAGAAGTAAACAGAATACTAGAAAAGCTAGATATGATAGATCTCTGGAGAAAATGTAATGGAGACAGAAAGGAATACACTTTCTTTTCAGCAGTTCATGGAACCTATACAAAAATTGACCATATATTAGGACATAAAAACCTCAAACTCAAATGTAGTAAGGCAGAAATAGTAAATGCATCCTTTTCAGACCACGATGCAATGAAAATTACATTCAACAAAAAAGCAGGGGAAGTAGACCAAAAAATAATTGGAAACTAAATAATCTCATACTAAAGAATGATTGGGTAAAACAGCAAATCATAGACATAATTAATAACTTCACCCAAGAAAACGATAATAATGAGACATCATACCAAAATGTATGGGATGCAGCCAAAGCGGTAATAAGGGGAAATTTCATATCTCTAGAGGCCTATTTGTATAAAATAGAGAAAGAGAAGGTCAATGAATTGGGTTTGCAATTAAAAATGCTAGAAAAGGAACAAATTAAAAACCCCCAGTCAAACACTAAACTTGAAATTCTAAAAGTAAAAGGTGAGATCAATAAAATTGAAAGTAAAAAAAACTATTGAATTGATTAATAAAACTAAGAGTTGGTTCTATGAAAAAACCAACAAAATAGACAAACCCTTAGTAAATCTGATTAAAAAAAGGAAAGAGGAAAATCAAATTGTTAGTCTTAAAAATGAAAAGGGAGAACTCACCACTAACGAAGAGGAAATTAGAGCAATAATTAGGAGTTACTTTGCCCAACTTTATGCCAATAAATTCGACAACTTAAATGAAATAGAAAAATACCTCCAAAAATACAGCTTGCCCAAACTAACAGAGGAAGAAGTAAATATCCTAAACAGTCCCATCTCAGAAAAAGAAATAGAACAAACTATCAATCAACTCCCTAAGAAAAAATCCCCAGGACCAGATGGATTTACATGTGAATTCTACCAAACATTTAAAGAACAATTAACTCCAATGTTATATAAACTATTTGAAAAAATAGGGATTGAAGGAGTCCTACCAAACTCCTTTTATGACACAGATATGGTACTGATACCTAAACCAGGTAGGCTGAAAACAGAGAAAGAAAATTATAGACCAATCTCCCTAATGAATATTGATGCTAAAATCTTAAATAAAATATTAGCAAAAAGATTACAGAAAATTGTCACCAGGATAATACACTATGACCAAGTAGGATTTATACCAGGAATGCAGGGCTGGTTCAATATTAGGAAAACTATTAGCATAATTGACTATATCAATAACCAAACAAACAAAAACCACATGATCATCTCAATAGATGCAGAAAAAGCATTTGATAAAATCCAACATCCATTCCTAATAAAAACACTTGAGAGCATAGGAATAAATGGACTTTTCCTTAAAATAGTCAGGAGCATATATTTAAAACCATCAGTAAGCATCATATGCAATGGGGAAAAACTGAAACCTTTCCCAGTAAGATCTGGAGTGAAGCAAGGTTGCCCACTATCACCATTATTATTTAATATCGTATTAGAAACACTAGCCTCGGCAATAAGAGTCGAGAAAGATATAAAAGGAATTAGAGTAGGCAATGAGGAAACCAAACTATCACTCTTTGCAGATGATATGATGGTATACCTAGAGAACCCCAGAGATTCTACCAAAAAGCTATTGGAAATAATTCATAATTTTAGCAAAGTAGCTGGCTACAAAATAAATCCCCATAAATCCTCAGCATTTTTATACATCACCAACAAAACCCAACAGCAAGAGATACAAAGAGAAATTCCATTCAGAATAACTGTTGATACCATAAAATATTTGGGAATCTATCTACCAAAGGAAAGTCAGGAATTATATGAGCAAAATTATAAAAAAGTCTCCACACAAATAAAGTCAGACTTAAATAATTGGAAAAATATTAAGTGCTCTTGGATCGGCCGAGCGAACATAATAAAGATGACAATACTCCCTAAACTAATCTATTTATTTAGTGCTATACCAATCAGACTTCCAAGAAAATATTTTATTGATCTAGAAAAAATAACAACAAAATTCATATGGAACAATAAAAAGTCGAGAATCTCAAGGGAATTAATGAAAAAAAAATCAAATGAAGGTGGCCTAGCTGTACCTGATCTAAAATTATATTATAAAGCAGCAGTCACCAAAACCATTTGGTATTGGCTAAGAAATAGATTAGTGGATCAGTGGAAAAGGCTAGGCTCACAAGACAGAATAGTCAATTATAGCAATCTAGTGTTTGACAAACCCAAAGCCCCTAACTTCTGGGAAAAGAATTCATTATTTGATAAAAACTGCTGGGATAATTGGAAATTAGTATGGCAGAAATTAGGCATGGACCCACACTTAACACCATATACCAAGATAAGATCAAAATGGGTCTATGACCTAGGCATAAAGAACGAGATTATAAATAAATTAGAGGAACATAGAATAGTTTATCTCTCAGACTTGTGGAGGAGAAAGAAATTTGTGACCAAAGATGAACTAGAGACCATTACTGATCACAGAATAGAAAATTTCGATTACATCAAATTAAAAAGCCTTTGTACAAATAAAACTAATGCAAACAAGATTAGAAGGGAAGCAACAAACTGGGAAAACATTTTCACAGTTAAAGGTTCTGATAAAGGCCTCATTTCCAAAATATATAGAGAACTGACTCAAATTTATAAGAAATCAAGCCATTCTCCAATTGATAAATGGTCAAAGGATATGAACAGACAATTTTCAGAGGATGAGATTGAAACTATTACCACTCATATGAAAGAGTGTTCCAAATCATTATTGATCAGAGAAATGCAAATTAAGACAACTCTGAGATACCACTACACACCTGTCAGATTGGCTAAGATGACAGGAAAAAATAATGATGAATGTTGGAGGGGATGCGGGAAAACTGGGACACTAATGCATTGCTGGTGGAGTTGTGAACGAATCCAACCATTCTGGAGAGCAATTTGGAATTATGCCCAAAAAATTATCAAAATGTGCATATCCTTTGATCCAGCAGTGTTTCTATTGGGCTTATATCCCAAAGAAATACTAAAGAAGGGAAAGGGACCTGTATGTGCCAAAATGTTTGTAGCAGCCCTGTTTGTAGTGGCTAGAAACTGGAAAATGAATGGATGCCCATCAATTGGAGAATGGCTGGGTAAATTGTGGTATATGAATGTTATGGAATATTATTGTTCTGTAAGAAATGACCAGCAGGATGAATACAGAGAGGCTTGGAGAGACCTACATGAACTGATGCTAAGTGAAATGAGCAGAACCAGGAGATCATTATACACTTCGACAACGATATTGTATGAGGACATATTTTGATGGAAGTGGATTTCTTTGACAAAGAGACCTGAGTTTCAATTGATAAATGACGGACAAAAGCAGCTACACCCAAAGAAAGAACACTGGGAAACGAATGTGAACTATCTGCATTTTTGTTTCTCTTCCCGGATTATATATACCTTCTGAATCCAATTCTCCCTACGCAACAAGAGAACTGTTCGGTTCTGCAAACATATATTGTATCTAGGATATACTGCAACATATCCAACATATAAAGGACTGCTTGCCATCTAGGGGAGGGGGTGGAGGGAGGGAGGGAAAAAAAAAAATCGGAACAGAAATGAGTGTCAATATAATGTAATTATTAAATAAAAAATTAAAAAAAAAAGAAAAAAAGAGGAAGAAAACAAAATATAAGCAAATAACAAAAAAGTGAAAAAACTATATTTTGATCCACACTCAGTCTCCACAGCCCTGTCTCTGGGTGTAAAGAGCTCTAGCAATCACAAAAACATTGGAACTGGCCTGAATCACTTCGTTGTTGAAAAGAGCCATGTCCATCAAAATTGATCATCATATAATATTGCTTTTACTGTGTACAATGATCTCCTGGTTCTGCTCATTTCATTTAGCATCAGTTCACATAAGTCTCTCCAGGTTTTTTTGAAATCATACTGCTGATTGTTTCTTACAGTACAATAATATTCATAACATTCATATACCATAACATATTCAGCCATTCTCCAGCTGATAGGCATCCACTCAGTTTCCAGTTTCTTGGTATTACAAAAAGGACTACCACAAACATTTTTGCATATGTGAGTCCCTTTCCCTCCTTTAAGATCTCTGTGGGATATAAGCCATTGGGCTGCTGGATCAAAAGGTATATAGCTTGATATTTCTTTGGGAATAGTTCCAAATTGCTCTCCAAAAGGTTGGATTGGTTTTCAACTCTACCAACAATATTTTTAATGTACCAGTTTTCCCATATCCTTCCAACATTCATCATTATCTTTTCCCGTAACCTTAGCCAATCTGAGAAATGTGCAGTGAGTGGTACTTCAGACTTGTCTTAACATACATTTATTTGATCAATAATGATTTAGTAAATTTTTTCATATCACTATAAAGGATTTTAATTTTTTCATCTGAAAATTGTTCATATCCTTTAACCATTTATCAATTGGAGAATGGCTTGAACTGCTAAAACTGTGAGTCAATTCTCTATATATTTTAGAAATAAGAACTTTATCAGAATCTTAAATATAATTATCCCCCACCCATAATCTTGTATGCATGGGTTTTATTTGTACAAAAACTTTTTAACTTGATATAATCAAAATTATTTATTTTGCATTCTATAAGGTGCTCCAATTCTTTTTTGGTCATAAATTCCTTCCTTTACCACAGATCTAAGAGGTAGATGATCCTTTGTTCTTATAATTTGCTTACAGTGTCATTCTTCATATTTAAATCATGAACCCATTTCAATCTTATCTTGGTATAGAGTGTTAAGTGTGGATCAATGCTTAGTTTCTGTCATACTAATTTCTAATTTCCCCAATAATTTTTGTCAAATAGTGAGTTCTTATTCCAGAAGCTGGTGCTTTTATGCTTATTAAACACTTAGGTTATTATAGTATATATTGAAGTACATATCTGAAATCAGGATAACTATCCCTGCTTTTTGTCTACTTCATTTAAAGCATAATATATTCTGCCCTGGGTTTTTATCTTTATTCTGTGTGTATGTGTCTGGTTCAAATGTGTTTTTTATAAACAACATATTTTAGGACTCTGGCTTTTAATCCACTCTGCTATCCACTTCTGTTTTATGGGACAGTTCATTCCATTCACATTTATAATTACTGTGTATTTTCTTCCATCCTATTTTTCTTCTTTATTATTTTTCCCCTTTTCCTTCTCACCAGTGTTTTGCTTCTGATCTTTATCTCCCTCAATCTACTCTTCCATCAGGCCCCCTTTTCTTTTTCCTTTCCCTTCCTATTTATTTCCATCCTTCTATTCAGCCTCTTCTCTTTCTTTCCCCTTTCTCCTTTCCCCTCCTACTTTCCTATAAGGTTAACACAAATTTCTCAACTCAATTAACTGTGAACATTATTCTCTCTTTGAGCCAAAGTCAATGAGATTAAAGTTAAAATAATGCTTGTCCCTCTTCCTTCTTTCTCTCTATTGTAATAGATCTTTGTGCCTCTTTTTGTGGTGTAATTTGCCTCATTTTACCTCCCTTTTCTAATTCTCCCATAATCCTTTTTCCAGCCCTTAATTTTTTATATCATTGTATGAAAGTCGATTTATACCCACACCTTCTGTTTACATATATGCCTTCTAATTGCCCAAATAAAGATATATTTCTCAAGAATTACAATATTGTCTTCCCATTTATGGGTGTAAACAATTTAACATTTAAAAATTTTTATTTAATAAACAATTTCTTTCCTATTTATTTTTTATATTCCTCTTGAGTCTTATAGTTGAAAGTGGAATTTTCTGCTTAATTTGGTCTTTTTATTTAAAATGATTGAAAGAACCTTACTTCATTGAATATCCATATTTTCCCCTGAAAGTTTATGTTTAATTTTGCTGAATAGTTATTAGGTATAGTCCAAACTTCTTTGCCTTCCAGAATATCATATTCCAGGCCCTCTGACTGGAATGGGAATGGAGAAATTGCTAAGTCCTGGGTAATTCTAATTGACTCCTCAATATTTGAATTATTTCTTTCTGGCTTCTTACACTAGTTTCTTCTTGTCTTGATAATTCTGGAATTTAGCTACAATATTCCTTGAAGTTTTCATTTAGGAGTCTTTTTCAGGAGGTGATTTGTATATTCTTTCAATGACTATTTTAGTTTCTGGTTCTAAGATCTCAAGAAAGTTTTCATTGATGATTTTTTGAATTTGTCTAGGCAATTCTATTTTCATTATGGTTTTCAGGTAGTCCAATAATTCCTAAATTACCACTCCTGGATCTATCCAGGTCAGTTGTTTTTATAAATGTTTTTTCTAACATTTTCCTCTACTTTTTCATTTTTTATAATTTTCTTTAAACGATTCTCATGCTCTCATACATTCATTAGCTTCCACTTGTCTGCTTCTAACTTTAAATTAATTATTTTCTCCTGTTAACTTTTGTATTTACTTTTCCTTTTGGCCAATTCTACTTTTATAGAATTTTTCTTCTATGAATTTTTGTGTTTCAATTTCCAAGTTGTTGACTCTTTTTTCATAGTTCTCCTACCTCTCATTTTCTTTCCCAATTTATCTTTTACTTCCCTTAAATGATTTTTAAAACTTTTTTTGAGCTCTTCCAATCAAACTTTTTGAGCTTCAAACCAATTCATATTCTCGTTTGAGGCTTTTTTACATGTAGACATGTTGCCATAGCTGTCTTTTTCTGAATTTGTGTTCTGACCTACCCTGTCACCATAGTATCTTTCTGGGAGCAGGGCTCTCTCTGGTTTTTAGTTCATTTTTTAAAGTTGAACTGTGCTCCTAGGGCACTGGAGACAGTGTTCTGAGCATTTTTTTGCTAAGGGTCAGGAGTCTCATCAATGGTTTTCTGCACTGAGGCCAGAAGTGCTGGAGGCATAGTGATTATGCTGGGTCGGACTGGCCTAGCCTGTTGTACCAAGGTTTTAGAACTTGCACTTTGCCTTCTGTGCTGGAGCTGGAGGCCTCACAGCTGGCCGCTGTGCCACTATCCAGCCAAACCAAGATGGAGACTCTTTAAGCTGATCTGTGCTGCAGATAAGGACTTTCCAATGGCTTGCCCCAACCATGCTTTTGCCCAAGTGACCAGACATTTCCTGAACTCCTTTTAAGTAATCTGAAATTGGATTTTTTACTCACAACTTTTTTCTGAGTTTTGTCACTGCAGAATGATTTTAGAGAATTGATTTAGCATTGTTTCCCTGGCAAACTGAGGAGAGCTCAAGCGACTTCCTGGCTTCTCTCCACCATCTTGGCTCTACCTCATGCTAGGAAATTTAAAGAGAATATGTGACCTATCCAAAGTAATGTGAGTAGAAGACCTGGGAATAGAACCCAGCTTTATTTTTATTGTAGATCTATGTTTTCATTGATGTTTGGAATGCTTGATTCCAAATGCTTTTCACTGATCAACATTGACAGGTATTTTAGAGCTTATGATTGTTTGGACACAGATGGGAAATTTGAAGCATGAAGAGGAATGAGAAGATCTCAATGTCACATAACTTAACAGCTACTGGGTGACAGTAAGTAACCTACCTATATGAGATCCTTGCCACAACTCGGTACAGAACAGGTCATGAGAACATAGAAGCCAACGACAAAGGAGAAAAGTGAAAATCTGATTAAACTGTAGACAGTTCTTCATTAAGCTACTTCATTCTGTAGAACATAATACTTGTTTTTATTTCAGTGGAATGTGAGTTCTGTGAAGGTAGAAACCACATTTGCTTTTGTCTTTTTATTCTGGAATACGGTGAATTTTCACTATTGAAAATAATATCCTAATGGCATATCATGCAGCTCCTAAGAGTTAGGTCAAGTGAAGTACAAACTACAAACTATCCTATAAAGCAAGAAAGTTTTGAAGATGAGCTAATAGGTTTTCCCCCAGTATGTGAACATCACTAAATTTTGAGAAGTTCATCACTTTTTTGTTTATAGAAAAATGAATTTTGGGGATGTAGCCACTTGAAAATGGATTGCAGTCCACCTGGATGGAAAGTGACAAATCATGGCTTTTCATAGTATTAGAGTACAAATTATCAGGATGAATGTAAACATGTTAATCTTTTGGAAAGAGGGTAAGGTCTCTCAGCATGTTACTGAAAGAAGGATAAATGTCATCTTTATAGATAATACATTTTTACATACAAAAAAAGAGAATTAGGCATTTCCATTTAATAAAAATTAAATAAATGCCTACAATGTATCAGGATTCATAAACAAAGATGGCTCATCTCTACTTTTAAAGGCTCACATTTACCTGAAGTAAAACAATAATCATGAATTAATAAGATAATAATGAAGTTATTTTGTATGCCCCAATACCACCTTAGGACAACTTCAATAAAGAACCATTTCCAATTTCATGTAATAATGCATAAACTGTTCTTCCTCAATGATAATTCTTGATATTTATAAGATGTTCTATCTAGGAAATTAATAGGAAAGAAGAGAAAACAAAAACCTGAGAGGATTTTGAGGTCCTGAGTAGAGACAAAATTCTATTTAAGAAAAAGGGCCAGAGACTAGAAAAATCCATGAGGAAGGTATACCTCTTCATGTCCACATCACCTCTTTTTAGAGATTCCCCCAGCCCTGGGATGACAAGAGTTCTGGCTAGTAGCTTTCAAGGCATCCAATTGCCTGTATCTATTTTTCTTTGGCTATAATACAACTTTGGAGCTTTTGAACTTTCCTGTGAATAATATATCTGCTTTGATTAATTCTCTAAGGAACCTGCTCATTAAGATTAACCTATTTAATAAACTAATACCTAATAAAAATATTTATGTTTAACTCTTCAAACTAATATATTTAAATTTGAAAATGGGAGATATGAGAGAACCAGCTTATAGAGATACACATTTCTACAATTAGTCTATTTTTTTTTAGTGAATGTCTAAAATTGTGGGAATTTCAGGTACTTGTGTATAACCAGTTTCAGTCATTGGTGAAAGAAACTGTTGAAAGCCGTTACTTTATAATATCTATGTAGTTACTCTCTGCATTTAGACTTCTATGCTGGAGACCTTAAAAGAAACTAAAAAAATTTAACATTTCAGAAAAGAAAACATGGACTATCTCCACTGATGAAAAAAATACCTACTTAATATTTGAAAAACCTACATGTTCCAAATATTTGGTATGTGATTAAGTTTTAAGTTTAGTGACCCTAAGACATATCATTCAAGACTAGTGTTATAAGATTTAACTCCTCAGAAAATGTAGAATATCAAGCTCTTAATGATTTAAAAGTACTGAAAAGTGAACTGAGCATAACTTATAAAAGAGGGGCTGTTTAAGAATCAGGCATTTAGGCAGCGAATCCATTGCTGATTAGATGGAGGTATTTGAAAGGAAGTATGGTAACAAGGCACCTATTAGAGGGACACTAATGAAGAGCAGCCCTCTGAGAACTTTTTTTTCCATTCAACACAATATATTCAGCTTTCAGAGCCTGAACATCCCACCCTTTCAGAGAAGCACTGGAAAACTGAAAGGAAGACATTTCAATACCCTTTTTGCCAATGGAGTGGGGGCCCTTACAGCAAAAGACAATCCCTCAGTTGTAAGGGACAAGTGGTGTGTGTGTGTGTGTGCACGCGCGCGTGTGTATGTGCATGTGTGTGTGTGTGTGTGTAAAATTTAAAGATTACCAAAATTTTGTAAATTAAACACATCTGAAAACCAACAAAAAGAGACAGAACACATTTTCAGAATAAAGAGATAGCGCCACAGGAAATGGAAAATCTTAAGAAAGGCTATCCTATCAACCTAGGTAATAGAGATTGGAACTCTCCAACAAGTCTTAAATAAAAAATAACCTTAAGTGGCTCTGGTAATTAGTATTTATTTCTTGTGAAAGCACCAAGATATACTTGTGGTAGTCATCAGAATATTACACTCTTGTCCTGTAAACATAGCCTTGAAGATAAACTCCAGAATAAGAGAGGGTGGAAGTAGGTTAATCTGTCTATTCCTACTCGAGGAGGATTCAAACAATTTAAGATTCAGGCAATCAGTCTCATTGGGAAATGGTTCTCAACAGTCCCTTTCTTTTGGCTAGTTTTGAACACTACTTTCACTGCAGGGTTGCACTATTTAGGAAAGGCGTTAAAAATCCTTTCACTACGTTTACAAAGTTCAAAGTTTAAATTGAAATTTTAACAAATGAAACAAATTGGTTAAGTCTTTGCTAATTTTTTCCTCTACTGCCCTGAATAATAGAAGGTTTTACTACCCACAGGGAAAATAGGGTGGTCAACCTTTGTTCTATTTTTTCAAGAATTCCCTTAGGTCCAAGTAGAAATGCTGGGAGGAACAAGGGCATTTCAGTTCACTGCACACTAGGTCCTAAATGGATAACATGAGTGGCAGGAACAACTGAGCTTTGAAAAATCTGGAAGAATGTTTTCAAAAAAGTTAGCAAACCATGGCACTTGAGCATCCTAATTTTACAAGGAAAGAAGGATCTGAGGTTCAGAAAAAATGGAGGTGACTTGACAAAATGCATATACAAAGTTATTTGTAGAAGAAAAAAATGAACAATTTCAATAAAATAACTTTACTATCCCTTTCCTGACATTGGCCAAGAATGACTGAGACCTCCTTGATTACAGAAGTGATATCATCAAAAGAATGCACACAAGTTAGATTGCATTATATTTTTCGTATGTATACAAAGACTATTTTCATCTTTCAAAGTGATTTTATTATATTGGAAGGGTCATCAGAAAGCTTTCCTTCACTATCCCCAAAACATGTTTTCTAACAAACTTACTTTCTGGTTTCATATTCTGAGTGAAGATACAGTTTTGGTTTTTTTTAATCAAGGAGTTAGATTTTTGTATCAATGACTTTAGAGATCACCAAACATAATTCCTCCCATTTTTGGATTATGAAAATGACATGCAGAGAAAGTAAGAGACTTGCTCTAAATCACAAAGTTTCTAGGGGCAAAACTGGACCAAAGTCAATTCTTTTGGATTCCAATATAGTGGTCTTTGAACTTTAAGTTAATTTCCCACTATAACTAGACATTGAATGGCATTCAGCTGTATCATCTTCCCCACCCTTGGTCAAAACCTTTTCCATTCTAAAGAACATTACCAAGGCTCTGATCCTTTGCTGGAAAGCAATAACCTATTTTAAAGGGTATGGGGGGGGGAATATCTTCATTTTTCTTGAAAAAGTCCTCATGCATAGCTATTACCATTTACATAAGTCACATGCCACAATGACCTTCCATGTGGATTCTCACAAATATAATTTCTCAGAGAACAAAACAGTACCATCCCTGCTGTTGCTAAACTTTATGTCTGCTTAGCTGATCACCAAAAATGATTCCATAAATATACTTTCAAATGAGCTAATAAGTGACAGAGCAGGAGAATAAGTAAGCCAACAGTTGTGGCCCTACTACTAATGTTCTCAATCAATAATAAGTAACCCTGGCTTCCATATTGCCATTTCCTTAAAATGAAAGGATAACATAGAAAAAGAGGAAATAATAAGAAAGTCAAGACTAAAGTTAATACTTTTGAAGAAACTGAGACTCATTTATCCTTTCTCTGCAAGTTCTTAAACTCATTTTACCCCACAACTCAGTCAACATACTTGAAGGCATCCAATTCTGTTTGTTTAAGAAAAATAAAATGATCTCTTCTCTGATGTTCTTTCAAGCTGACAACAGTTGTGAATGGTGGAGCTCTCAAAGAAAAGGGAGTTAAATCTAGTGAGTGATAAAAGCATCAGCTGTCTAACTAAGGGAGTGGAATCACAGGTGTGTTCTTCAGTCTTAGTCTCATCCTATCACCAGAGCCAGAAGGATGACATCTGTGGGAGAATATGTATCACCATACTGCTCGTGTCACAGCTGGATAATAGCAGCAACAATAGCACTTAAACAAAATATGTCTATCTTAGAAACATGTGGAATGTGGAACAAGTCCCAAACTTAATCACAATTTAGTTATGAACAGGATGTGGTTTTACTGTTTCAATAGGTCAGCAAATGTTTATTGGATGTCCATGACATTCAGTGCTCAACAAGGAAAAGACTGGATTCTACCCTCATGTATCTGAGGGTATAATGAAGAAGAGAGAGCAGACTTTGTGTGTATGTACACACACACATCTATATACAGATACATATATCTTAAATTATGTGCCAAAATATACAAGATATACCTTTAAATAGCTCTTTTAATATGTACACAGATAACACTAAACTTTCCAGGGATTTATGAAGGGAAGAAAATAATGGGTATGAAGTCTGAGAATGTTTAGGGTAAGTCTAATGAGTAAATAAATTGATGTTTCTTAGAAAGAATACAGGTAGAGAGAAGTTGGGAGGAAATTTGTTTTTTAAAAGTTTATTATTTTTAAAAATTATACCTTTTTATTTACAAAACATATTCATGGGTAATTTTTTCAATATTGACCCTTGCAAAACCTTCTGTTTCAAAATTTCCCCTTCTTCCCCCACCCCCTCCTCCAATACATGTTAAATATGTTAAAATATATGTTAAATCCAATATATGTATACATATTTATACAGTTATCTTGCTTCACAAGAAAAATCAATCTAGAAAGAAAGGAAAAAAAACGGAGAAGGAAAACAAAAAATGCAAGCAAACAATAACAGAAAGAGTGAAAATGCTATGTTGTGGTCCACACTCATTTCCCATAGTTCTCTCTCTGGGTGTAGATGGCTCTCTTCATCCCTGAACAATTGGAACTGGTTTGAATCATCTCATTGTTGAAGAGGGCCATGTCCATCAGAATTGATCATCACATAGTATTGTTGTTGAAGTATATAATGATCTCATGGTCCTGCTCATTTCATTCAGCATCAGTTCATGTAAGTCTCTCCAGGCCTTTCTGAAATCATCCTGCTGGTCGTTTCTTACAAAATAATAATATTCCATAGCATTCATATAACATAATTTATTCAGCCATTCTCCAATTGATGGGCATCCACTCAGTTTCCAGTTTCTTGTCACTATAGAGAGGGCTGCCACAAACATTCATACACATACAGGTCCCTTTCCCTCTTTTAAGATTTCTTTGGGATATAAGCCCAGTAGTAATACTGCTGGATCCAAGTTTGATAACTTTGTGAGCATAGTTCCAAATTGCTCTCCAGAATGGCTGGATTTGTTCACAATTCCCACAACAATGTATCCGTGTCCCAGTTTGTTGGGAGGAAATTTCAAATAAAAAATACAGCATGATCACTGTGCAGTGGTAGTGAAGGAAGAATTTTGAATGGTCCCAACTCAACCTATGAAAGTCAGAAACCATAGAATCAAAGACTACTAGAACCAGAAAGCACCTCAGACTTAATCTAAACCAACCTTTTCACTTTATAGAGGAGGAAGTTGAACCCAGAACAATTAATGATTTAACCAAAATCAGAGCAATTTATTGGCAAAACCAAGACTAAAACCATTTGTTCTTTTGACTCCTACTCTGGCAAGACACCTATGCATGTCAAACATGATAGGATCATTTACAAATCTTTTACCTGTGACACTCCAGAATGAGGTAAAGATCATCCATGAATAAGCAACTGCTGATTCAATCACATCAGCAAATTCAAGTGCTCCCAACCCACCATGGGTTTCACTTCTCTATAAGGATGGGATCCAAAATGCCCCCAGGAGGAAGTGAGAGTGAACAGCTGGTACTCATTTGTCTTTTTGAAGATGTACAGTTTATACAAATACATACATACAAATACAACACAGGGTAAGTTTGTGTGTTTATGTGCATGAAGAAATATACACACACATATTCTAATAGTTCAAAAAAAGAAGAAAAAAATTGTACATATAGGATTGTTTGACAAGTGTGTTGAAAGGGATATTTCCCAAAGGAAAGATAAAATTTGCCAGATTTTCTCTACTAACAGAAAACACAATTCTTTTTTTTTTTTTTAATGTTGCTCAAGAGGCTGTTTTGAGATTGTGAGTGAGATTTTTGTTGTTTTTAGCTCTCCTTTCCACTTCTAATCCTTTTTTTTTTTTAAAGGCATTTACGTTATTTGCTTCAAACCACAATTAATTACAGAATGACTAATTAATTTGAAGACTGGTGGAAAATCATTTCATCTCTGAAAGGTTCAGTTTCCCCTCAGTAGGATAGGGAGCAGGAGGTAGTACTAAATGAATTATCTAATTTATGATGATATAACACTTTGAAACTAATACTACGTTAAGTACTATTATCTTATTTTAATTCTTAATTTAATATTAACTTATTAGAACTGTGTGGACTGGAGTGGGCACATATACTAGAACAATCTTTGCTGAGATTGATGGTCTCAGTTTAAATTCTGCACTTTCAAGCAAAATTTTGCAAAATGAATTTCCATGAGATTGTGGATTAAATAATGCCAAGCATTGGTGTAGCAATCTTCTGACAAAATAACAAATTTCTAGAAGTACTGCTTATTGAACAGAATCATAAGACTTTTGTGTCCCCTAAATAAAACCTGGAAATTATAACAAATTCCTTACTGTTCTCTCTCCCCTCATGTTTAAAAATAAAATAATACTATTCAACAGAAGCTCCACGAGAAACCATGAAACTCTGATATTATAAAATCCTATATGTTGGAGAAAGCAAAATGTTCTTATATTGAAATATGTATTTATTTATTAAAAGAAATAAAAATATCTTTTTGCTCTATAGATGTTTCAGCTTGGATGGCTATTTTCCTTAACTCCTTATCCTAATTTTATTTATAAATTGCCATGATAGACTACTAATCAATTAATTGATGTTGTTTTGAAGAATCACAGAATTTGGGAGTGAGACAAGACTGTATTGGCCATGAGGTCAAAAACATGTTTGAAAGGAACACCTACGATAACATATACATGATAAATAATCATCTAGTTCATTCTAAATGATTTCCAATGAGGAGAAAATCCTACATTTCTTAAGGTAGCCCATTTTACTTTTGGACAATTCAAATTTAGGAAGTTTTTGTTCGCATCAAATCTAAATTTGCTTTAATTTAAAAGGACATTTAAACCATCTATAGTCACATGAAAAATGCTCTAAATGAGAAATGAAAATTAACACACCTCTGTACCACTTCACACCTCTCTGACTGTCTCAGGAAAAGATTGATAAATGTTGGATGAGATGTGGGAAAACTGAAACACTAATTCATTGTTGATGGAGTTATGAACTAAACCAGCCATTCTGGATAAAAATGTGAAACTATAACCAAAGGGCTATCAAACTGCATACCCTTTGATCTAGCAGTGCCATAACTGGGTCTGTATCCCAAAGAGATCATAAGAGGGGAAAGGGTCTACATGTGAAAAAAATTTTAGCAGCCTATAATGACAACATATTAAAAATCAATGAGATGCCTATCAACTGGGAAATGGTTAAATAAGTTATGATACCATAATGTAACATAATTTTATTGTTCTCTAAGAAATGATGAATAGGCTGATTTTTTCTATCACAACATGACAAATGTGGAAATATGTTTAAAATGACTGTATATGTATAATTTGTATCAAATTGCTTCCTGTCTTGGGGAGGAGGGAGGGAGGGAGAGACAAAATTTGGAACTCAGAATCTTACAGAAATGAATGTTAAAAACTATCTTTACATGTAGTTATAAAAGTAAAATGGATTGAATTTTTAAATTATAAATATTTTATAAAAATAATTTATTATAACTAAATATTATAGAAAAATTTTGTTAAAATAAAAATATTATAAATATAAAGTATAAAGGATTTAATTAGAAGTGTAAATCTCTGGACTCAGGCTGAACCAGATTAAAATGTGATTAGAAAATATTTAACGAAATAAAAGGACAATTAAAAATAAAAAGGACCTTTGACATGAAACCAAGATGTTCCACCACCATTATGGCTGTCTTCCTATGAACAGTCTCTAGTTTTCAATGTCCTTTTTAAGGTGTTCTGCCCAGAAATGAACATAATAATCAGGCAAAGTACAGTGAATGATCACCATCCTTTTAATGGAAACTATGTACCTCAATTTAGTGATCGCATCACCTTTTTCGTGTTCCCATCACAATGCTAGACTGAGCTTGCAGTCTGCAAAAACTTCCTGATTTTTTCATATAAATTTTTGTTTAAACATTTCCTTTACACATTTTATTTGAGGAGTTTTTTAAGGCCAAGTATGAGACTTTACATTTATTTCGAATGAATTTAAAATCATTGAATTATTTCTACTGAACCTAATTTTTCATTTCAACCAAATGTCCTAACCCATAAAGATTTTTTTGTATACTCACTCTCATATGTCAATAAACTTCTCAGTTTTGTGTTAGCCTTAAATTTGGTAAACATATCATCTATGCCTTTGTCCAAATTGTCACAAGAAAAAGCATAGATCTCTGGGGTTGTCCAGAGAAGATTTCTAACCACTTGACATTGAAGCATTAACAATTATTCTTTCAGTATACCTTATAGAGAGAGCTAGGTCTTCATAACAACCCTTTGATGCAATTCAGAAATATTTTACAATCTCCATACTTAACAAGCAAAGAAACTAATGCTTACAGAAGTAAATACTAGGTCATGTGGCTAATAAAGAGACTAAACAAGTCTCCTAAATGTAGTGCAATGTACATCCATGGTGTCATGCAAGATCCAGGTGTGTTAAAAAAAAATAAAAAAATAAATGTCCTAATCTCTTCCTTCAAGGAGCTCACATCATCATCTAAGAAGAGAAGTAGTTAAATAGATTAGGCTCTTTCCCCATAAAGGGGAAACTATTTAACAATAATAATAATTATTATTATAATAGCTCACATTTCTATGATTATTTTAAAAGTTTTTCCCATATCAATCTTTGGAAGTAGGTCTTTTCATTTATGATAACAGTTTTATGAGTAGAATGGATGATAAATACCAAATAAGTGCTCTTAACAATATGGGCTATGGGAATTCAGAAGAGAAATTGCTTTCAGTTATGGATACTCAGAGGGGACTTCTTAGAGAACAGCTCTAAAATGGATCTTTAAAGGATCTGAAAGAAGCCTTTTTATGCTACCATATCAATCATGAAAAAAAAAATGGCTCTGCTTTGCCATTGCTCAGTTTTTCTCTTTGCCTAAGTTTTGTTTCTAGAATTTGATGTTAGCTTTAAAGATTTTGCAACAACTCTTCAGCTGTAATATCTATAGGTATGTTTTATTAATTGGCTGTGGATGCATTCTTTACAATCAGAGAGACAATGAAAATATATGAGAATTAATATCTTCTGATTCTTCAAAATCTACAGGTAAATCAAATCATTTTGGAAGTAAATAAGTCACTGTGACATTCTTGAAGTCTTGGTATATGTGGTAGGTAAATATTATTATTGTCAATTACACTTGAAAAAGCCAAGACATAAAGAGATTATGTTATGTCTTGCTCAGCATCACATACTGTAATGAATAGGATGCAAATCCTGGATTCAAACACTTTTTCTTTTTTTTTTTTATTATAGCTTTTTTATTGACAAAACAAGTGCATGGGTAATTTTTCAGCACTGACCCTTGCAAACATTTCTGTTCCAACTTTTCCCCTCCTTCCCTCCATCCCCTGCCCCAGATGGCAGGTAGTCCCATACATGTTAAATATGTTAAAGTATATGTCACATATACTTTAAAGTATATGTTACTGTATAAGTATATATATATATATATATATATATATATATATATATATATATATATACATATACAGTTCAGATTTAGAAAGAAGTTAAAAAATAGTCTGGGAAGAAAAACAAAAATGCAAGCAAATAATAACAGAGAGTGTAAATGCTATATTGTGGTCCACACTCATTTCCCAGTGTTCTTTTGCTGGGTGTAGCTGGTTCTGTTAACTGATTTGGATCCTCTCATTGCTGAAGATAGCCACTTCCATCAGAATTGATCCTCATATAGTATTATTGTTGAAGTATATAATGATCTCTGGTTTTGCTCATTTCACTTAGCATCAGTTCATGTAAGTCTCTTCAAGCCTCTCTGTATTCATCCTGCTGGTCACTTCTTACAGAACAAAAATATTCCATAACATTCATATACCACAATTAGCTCAGCCATTCTCCAACTGATGGGCATCCATTCAATTTCCAGTTTCTAGCCACTATGAAAAGGGCTGACACAAATCCCACATGTGGGTCCCTTTCCCTTCTTTAGTATCTCTTTGGGATATAAGCCCAGTAGAAGCACTGCTGGATAAAAGGGTATGTATTGATAACTTTTTGAATGTAGTTCCAGATTGCTCTCCAGAACAGTAGGATCCATTCACAACTCCACCAACAATGCACCATTGTCCCAGTTTTCTCACATCCCCTCCAAATTCGTCATTATTTTTTCTTTAGCCATCTTAACCATTCTGAGAGATGCAAACTTTTTCTTAATGCATAGCAAGTACTGTTTGTACAACATTATGCCAAGTCCAAAAATTATGCCCAGTCTTTCAACTCCTTCTTGTGAGGGATATTATATGCTTTACATCTTTAGGTAGTTCTTTTTTTGTCTTCTTAAAGGAAGAAAAGAATAGCTACTGAAGAGCAGAAAGCAGTTTTAGGACCAAGTTTCAGTAGGTCAGCTGCAGGAATCTTCCTGTTGTAGGCAGTTCAATTCAATTAATTCAATGAAAAATGGGTCAGTTTAAAATTTAAGTTTATTGTATCAACAAATTTCATCCACAAGCAGTAAGTCAGGTTCGAGGTTGGCCATAATTTGTTGTTCAGTTTATATGGTTCTATTCCAATACCTTATTAAAAAAAAAAATTTAAACATTTTTACTTAGAAGTCTAGTTGTAAGTTGGTTCACTGTTAAGTACCATGCTAATAAGTCCAAGGCCACAGATTTAAAAATCAGTCTGTGTTGGAATCCTTACTAACTGCTAAGTAATTAGAGTTGATCTAATCTTACAAGAAGTTGTTTTGGCCAGAACCTGAAACAAGGTACTAAGTAGAACTAATCAAGACAAGGCTTGTGTTCCCACCTTTACTCAAAGTCCACACCTTAAAGCTCTTTGGGCCAGAGAGCACTATGGGAGAAAACCATAATCCCATTCTCTCAGAAGGTTCACATATAAGGCGAGACAGCCATTCCAGAATACATATTTTCCTCTTGGCTGGCTGATCGCGCTAGACTCGAGAGAAACGACTCTGCTGCAGAGAACACTTTTGGGATTTCAGTGGAGCTACGCCAGAAGCCCTCTCTCCGCGGCAAGTTGGTGCTGGGCTCCCCAGAAGGAGATAAGAGAGATCTTCCATCTCTGTTGGAGGCAGAAGAAAGCAGAGGCAGAGGCTGAAGGACAGAACCTTTGGATTTGGAGACATCCGAAGGGCTCTAAGCCTCTAAACCGGCTGTCCTCTGAGAACAAACTCCAACATTTTGAACTCTTAACATTTGGCGCCCAACGTGGGGCTGTTCTTCATACCCTGTGGCAAAACCGTCCATTCATATCTTTTATAAGGCTCAGCTAAATTGACACTGGGCACCGAAAAGGCAAATCTCTTCATATCCTCCTTATCCAGAGGAATGGAATAGAAACAATCCTTGATGTCTATAACCCAAAGAGGCCATTCTCTAGGAAGCTGAGTAGGAGATGGAAGTCCAGGCTGAAGAGTTCCCATAGTTTCCATCTGTTCGTTCACTTTTCTTAAATCAGTGAGCATCCTCCATTTTCCTGATTTCTTTTTTACAACGAACACTGGTGAATTCCAAGGACTTAGAGAAGGTTGTAAATGCCCTTGTTCAAGCTGCTCCTGTACTATGTCTAATAAGGCCTGAATTTTATCGCTACTTAAGGGCCACTGTTCTATCCACACTGGTGTATCAGTTTTCCATTGGATAGGAATAGGTGAAAGTGTTGGCAGGCCTTCAACAGCAGCCCTGCTTAAAAAACCGAAGTACTCATTTTTAACCCCAATTGTTGTAAAACGTCTCTTCCCCACAGATTGATGGGGATTTTTTCAACTATAAAGCCACTGTTGCAGGAGCTGCTGACCCACGTGAGACTCCCTCTCTTACATCCCAACTACTTTGTGCAGACTGTCGAAGTGGACCAACTGATCCAGAATTCTCCCGACTGTTACCAGCTGCTGCATGAAGCCAGGCGGTATCACATCCTCGGAAACGAGATGATGTCACCAAGGACGAGGCCACGAAGATCCACTGGCTTCTCGGAGGTGATTGTAGTCGTTGGAGGGTGTGAGCGAGTTGGGGGCTTTAATCTTCCCTACACTGAGTGCTATGACCCTGTTACTGGCGAATGGAAGTCTTTGGCCAAGCTGCCGGAATTCACCAAGTCGGACTAATATATATCAGCTCTTTAAGGAACTTCAAGAGCAAGTGAGAAAGCATCCAGGAAAGATTTATATCCTGCATGTCCATTCACATAGTGGACTTCCAGGTCCTATTTTTGATGGAAATTCAAAGGCAGATAGCCTTTTAACTATGTTGGCCAGTACGCCTTTATTTCAGGAGGCCCAGGAATCCCATTCTAAATACCATCAGGCTGCTCGAGCTTTGCGTTTACAGTTTGGGATTACAAGAGAAGAAGCTAGGAGCATAGTAAAAAGCTGTACAGCTTGCCTTCCCTTCCACGCTCCTACACTGCCTCCAGGGAAGAACCCTCGTGGTTTGAGACCCAATGAAATCTGGCAAATGGATGTGACTCATTATAAATCTTTTGGTCGTCTGTCTTTTATCCACGTTGTGGTAGACACCTTTTCAGGATTCACTTTTGCCATACCAGCAGCAAAAGAGACAGCCCGAGTGGTCACTGAATTCCTCATTCAAGCATTCACAATTATGGGTGTGCCACAAGAAATAAAAACAGATAATGGACCGGCATATACCTCCAAACATTTTGAACACTTTTGTGCACAGTATAAGATTCTACACACTACTGGCATACCCTTTAATCCTCAAGGTCAAGCAATAGTAGAAAGAAAAAACAGAGACATTAAGACACTCCTCCAAAAACAAAAGAAAGGGGGAGCCACGGGTAACCCTAGAGAACTTCTAAATTTAGTTCTCTATACCATTAATTTTTTAATCTTTGATAAAGATGCACTGGCTCCAGCAGACAGGTTTTATAACCCACCAGAAGAGCAGTGTCCAGTGCAAGCAGCTCCACTATCTTTAGATAATCGCCAGGTGATGTGGAGAGACCAGAAAGTGGTGAATGGAAGGGACCAGATAGGCTAACTGCTTGGGGGAGAGGATTTGCTTGCATCTCTACAGGTGGAGAAGGAATCAGATGGGTGCCTACGAGCCGCATTCGCCTTGTCCATCGCAGAAAGATGCAGCAGACCCTTGAAACAAAGGAGAAGACCCAAGAAATATCGGGTGGTTCTGTTGCTGATTGTGCTCATAAGAATTATTAGATTCCTGGCACATGAACTAATGGACAATGGAATCCTATTGGACTGTTTCTAGGACTTATGGACATGTGTAAATTTTCAGATTGATTCTTGTTATTTGTTACATTACTACTAGCCTGTGTTATATTGCTATGTGCTCATGTAAATTATGTATAATGCCTCCCTTATTGATGGATTTATACCATGTATATCTGTTACAAAGTTCTGGCCCATATTGATGGATTTATGTGTACCCCTTCAGACACCCCCTATGTTTTAAAACAAAAGAAAGGGGGAGATGTTGGAATCCTTACTAACTGCTAAGTAATTAGAGTTGATCTAATCTTACAAGAAGTTGTTTTGGCCAGAACCTGAAACAAGGTACTAAGTAGAACTAATCAAGACAAGGCTTGTGTTCCCACCTTTACTCAAAGTCCACACCTTAAAGCTCTTTGGGCCAGAGAGCACTATGGGAGAAAACCCATAATCCCATTCTCTCAGAAGGTTCACATATAAGGCGAGACAGCCATTCCAGAATACATATTTTCCTCTTGGCTGGCTGATCGCGCTAGACTCGAGAGAAACGACTCTGCTGCAGAGAACACTTTTGGGATTTCAGTGGAGCTACGCCAGAAGCCCTCTCTCCGCGGCAAGTTGGTGCTGGGCTCCCCAGAAGGAGATAAGAGAGATCTTCCATCTCTGTTGGAGGCAGAAGAAAGCAGAGGCAGAGGCTGAAGGACAGAACCTTTGGATTTGGAGACATCTGAAGGGCTCTAAGCCTCTAAACCGGCTGTCCTCTGAGAACAAACTCCAACATTTTGAACTCTTAACAAGTCTGTCCCATGGCTACAGATGTCACCCATAAGCCCAGCCATAAGACATCTGTCTTATAAATGAAATGTTGCTGTTCGTAAGGAAGCCAGGCAAAAAATGTGTGGATGGATTTGAGCAGATATATCATAACTCTTGGAAAATCCAACACAAAGCATATGTTTGACTTACTAATGAGGTCAAAATATAGTAGGTCAAATAATGAGCATGTGAAAGACTTAGAGGTTTTAACAAACTACAGATTCAATGAGTCAACAAAAGGAAGTGGTAGACAAAAAAAGGAATTCTCATGCAATGTTGGGTTTTGTAAAAAGAAGAATACACCCAGATCCCTCTGCTAAAGTGCTTCTCCTTGTACCATTGAGGTAATCCTGGTTTATTAAATGCTTCCCTAAGTCTGATACCAACTCCAGTAGGTTGGTAAAAGTTGAGGATATAATTAAAAAGATGGACTGCAGACCCAAACTGTATGTCTTGTTGTCTTCAGATAGGGCTATATGAAAAAAAAAATACTCATCCTCATAAGCAGATTACCAGGTGATGAGTTTTTTAATCACAGAAACACTTTTAAAAGTTGTGATTTTTTTCCCCTTGATGGGAAAAAATACCAAGACAGAAAATCATAGATCTTTGAAATATGAAAGTAAAGTAGTGTTCAAAACAAGAGATACAATGATTCCACTCGACTCTGTATTACTGGTCATGCTACATCTGAATGATTTTATTATGGTCTACAGCCATATTCTACATAGAACACTGACAATCTTCACTTAACAATATTATCAATGTTTGGGACAACAAAGTATTCTAAAAGGAAGAACTGAGGCTTTGGCAGGGAAACAATGGGATCTGAAGTAGAGAAGAGAAAGGGGTGGCCTTTATCAGGGTGTTGGAGAATGGAAGCAAAGTAAGGAAAAGGAGAGTTATACAATTAGAACTGAGAGAAGATACTTGAGGTTTTGACTGAGGAATAGTCTATTTGTTGGGAAACACATACTCAATTACACCTGAAACTGAGGTAAGGAGAGATAAGTCTTTTTTTAAAAAATTATAACTTTTTATTGACAGAACCCATGTCTGGGTAATTTTTTACACCATTATCCCTTGCACTCACTTCTGTTCCGACTTTTCCCTTCCCTCCCTCTACCCCATCCTCCAGCTGCAAGCAATCCTATGCATGTTAAATATGTTGCAGTATATCCTAGATACAATATTTTTGTGCAGAACCAAACAATTCTCTTGTTGCACAAGAAGAATTGGATTCAGAAGGTAAAAATAACCCGAGAAGGAAAACAAAAATGCAAACAGTTTACATTCATTTCCCAGTATTCTTTCTTTGGGTGTAGCTGCTTCTGTCCATCATTGATCAATTGAAACTGAGTTAGATCTTCTCTTTGTCAAAGAAATCCACTTCCATCAGAATACATCCTCATACAGTATCATTGTTGAAGTATATAATGATCTCCTGGTTCTGCTCATTTCACTTAGCATCAGTTCATGTAAGTCTTTCCAAGCCTCTCTGTATTCATCCTGTTGGTCATTTCTTACAGAACAATAATATTCCATAACATTCATATACTACAGTTTACCCAACCATTCTCCAATTGATGGGCATCCATTCATTTTCCAACTTCTAGCCACTACAAACAGGGCTGCCACAAACATTTTGGCACACAAAGGTCCCTTTTCCTTCTTTAGTATCTCTTTGGGGTATAAGCCCAGTAGTTGTACTGCTGGATCAAAGGGTATGCACAGTTTGATAACTTTTTGGGCATAATTCCAGATTGCTCTCCAGAATGGTTGGATTCGTTCACAACTCCACCAACAATGCATCAGTATTCCAGTTTTCCCACATCCCCTCTAACATTCATCATTATTTTTTCCTGTCATCTTAGCCAATCTGACAGGTGTGTAGTGGTAGCTCAAAGTTGTCTTAATTTGCATTTCTCTGATCAATAGTGATTTGGAACACTCTTTCATATGAGTGGTAATAGTTTCAATTTCATCATCTGAAAATTGTCTGTTCATAGCCTTTGACCATCAATTGGAGAATGGCTTGATTTCTTATAAATTTGAGTCAATTCTCTATATATTTTGGAAATGAGGCCTTTATCAGAACCTTTAAATGTGAACATGTTTTCCCAGTTTGTTGCTTCCCTTGTAATCTTGTTTGCACTAATTTTGTTTGTACAAACCCTTTTTAATTTGATATAATCAAAATTTTCTATTTTGTGATCAATAATGATCTCTAGTTCATCTTTGGTCACAAATTTCTTTCTCCTCCACAAGTCTGAGAGGTAAACTATCCTATGTTCCTCTAATTTATTTCTAATCTCATTCTTTATGCTTAAATCATGGACCCATTTTGATCTTATCTTGGTGTACATTGTTAAGTGTGGGTCCATGCCTAATTTCTGTCATACTAATTTCCAGTTATCCCAGCAGTTTTTGTCAAATAATGAATTCTTATCCCAAAAGTTATGATCTTTGGGTTTGTCAAACACTAGATTGCTATAGTTGACTATTTTGTCTTGTGAACCTAACCTATTCCACTGGTCAACTAATCTATTTCTTAGCCAATACCAAATGGTTTTGGTGACCGCTGCTTTATAATATAATTTTTAGAATTGGATACAGCTTTTTTTATTTTTTTTCATTAATTACCTTGAGATTCTCGACTTTTTATTGTTCCATATGAATTTTGTTGTTATTTTTTCTAGATCATTAAAATATTTTCTTGGAAGTCTGATTGGTATAGCACTAAATAAATAGATTAGTTTAGGGAGTATTTTGTTATCTTTAATATATATGCCTGGCCTATCCAAGAGCACTTAATATTTTCCCAATTATTTAAATCTAACTTTATTTGCGTGGAAAGTTCTTTGTAATTTTGCTCATATAGTTCCTGACTTTCCTTTGGTAGGTGTATGGAGAGATAGAGTCTTGCTTAATGTCACCCACTGTATATATTATACCTTGTACGCTATGCTAACCTTCCCTTTGCCAATTCTTAACTCTAGAGCAGCAGTTCTCAAACTCTGGTCCAAGTATGCCAAGAGGATGAACCCCACGAATTTCACAAGAGGTCCATTTTTATCATAATACAAATATTTTCATTTGTAATGTGGAAAATACTGATAAGAGCAATCTACATCAATAAAAGCTCAATGGTCTCCTTAATTTTTAAGAGTGTAAAGGAGTCCCTTTGAGACTAAAAAGTTTGATAGTTGCTGTTATAGAGCTTTTATTTCATCTTTTAATCTCTTGCTTCTTTTCTGTTAGGTATTCATGTATTACTTAAGGAAAATCTTTTTTCTTACTCGTTTAAGTTTGTTTAAAATTGTTATGGTTGTTCTTAGAATGTTATATTTTGGAGTATTTCTGGATCTACAATTATTCCATCTATCATATAATGAAACACTATAATACACATGATTAAAATAGGTAATAATGCTTTATTAATCACCGACTATGTGCTAGGTACCATGTTAAGCAAAGTAGTGGTCCACAGTTTCTTCTACTTGCTCATTACTTCAGTCTTAGTTGCTGAATTAGGGCTTATGTAATGGGGGCTAGTCTCTACTTCCTCCTCTATTTTTGTGTGGAATAGTTATCCCTGCTTATTCCTCTCTCAAGTTTACTTGAATTCCTCTGGGATTAAATGAAATATATAAAATGATTCACAAAACTCAAAGTATTATATAAATGTTATTTTACTTAGCAAGCATTTATTAAACATTTATTATGTGTCTGACACCAGAAATATAGATAAAAGCAAAAAGAAAAGCAATCCTTACCCTCAATAAACTTAAATTCAAATGGTAGAAGATAAGACATATAATATGAAAGGAAAATAGGAGGTAGAAGGGAAGATGGAAAGTTAGGAGCAAAGCTGAAGAAAAGGAAAAGGATTAAGCAAAGAACTGGTCTAGACACTTCTTCAAAGGAAGGCGCAAGAGGATCAGTGCCACAGGTAAAGTAGGATCTTACATATTATTGATGAGGAGGATGAAGTTGTCTGACTACACTTAAACAACTAATTCTAAAATGACAACTATATATCTAAGCAATCATTTCCTGTTTTTCAAGATTCAGTAAATTTCATTTTTTATGATTGTTGCTTGGTATGAGCCAAATCCAAGGACTCCTGATTCTTTTCATAAAGAAATTGTTAAATATATGTATGGAACGTCAAAGACATTTAAAAGTATAGACTTTAGCTTCCTTCATTTCTTTAACCTCAAAGTATTATGTGTATATATATATATATATATCCATATTACCCACATTTAAATATATGTGCATGTATGTATATATATTAATTACCCATGGATTTTGCATCAACCCAAGCCCACTTTTTTACACCAAAGTAGACAAAATGACACATAGAAAGAGACATATATTTTCGAACATGATTTCTGTGTGGATTTATTTTGTTCAATTGTTTTATAGGGTGTCTTTTTCTTATGTCTTTTTTTTAAATTGAGGACTGAAAGATTTGGGGACAATTCTAATACCAATGGGAAAAAAGGACCACTGAAATATTTTTTAAGTGCACAGGAGGTTCAAGCAGAAAAAAAACATAAGGCAAGATGGATTCAAAAGTAACATGGAATTATTATTATTGTTTTTATTTATTATTATAGCTTTTTATTGACAAAACATATGCATGTACCCTTGCATTTTTTTCAACATTTCAACACTGACCCTTGCAAAACCTTCTGTTCCAATTTTTCCCCTCCTTCCCCCAACTCCCTCTCCCAGATGGTAGGTAATCCCATATATGTTAAATATGTTAAAGTATATCTTAAATACAATATATGTATACATATTTATACAGTTAACTTGCTTCACAAGAAAAATCAGATTTAAAAAGAGGGTAAAAATAACCTGGGAAGAAAAACAAAAATGCAAGCAAACAATAACAGAAAGAGTATAAATGATATATTGTGGTCCACACTTATTTCCCAGTGTTCTTTTGTTGGATATAGCTGGTTCTGTTCATCCCTCATCAATTGGAACTGATTTCGATTCTTTCATTGTTGGAAGATAGCCACTTACTCAATCCTCATACAGTATTCTTGTTAAAGTGTATAATGATCTCTTAGTTCTACTCATTTCACTTAGTATCAGTTCATGAAAGTCTCTCCAATCCTCTCTGTATTCATCCTGCTGGTCATTTCTTATAGAACAATAATATTCCATAACATTTATATACCACAATTTATTCAGCCATTCTTCAATTGATGGGCATCCATTCAATTTCCAGTTTCTAGCCACTAAGAAAAGGGCTGTCAAAAACATTCTTGCACATACAGGTCCCTTTCCCTTCTTTAAAATCTCTTTGGGATATAACCCCAGTAGTAATACTGCTAGATCAAAGGGTATGCACAGCTTGATAACTTTTTGAGTATAGTTCCAAATTGCTCTCCAGAATGGGTGGATCTGTTCACAATTCCACCAACAATGCATCAGTGTCCCAGTTTTCCCACAAACCCTTGAACATTCATCATTATCTTTTCATGTCATCTTAGTCGATCTGACAGGTGTGTAGTGATGTCTCAGAGTTGTCTTAATTTGCATTTCTCTGATCAATAATGATTTGGAACACCATTTCATGTGAGTAGAAATAGTTTCAATTTCATCATCTGAAAATTGTCTGTTCATAGCTTTTGACCATTTATCAATTGGATAATGGCTTGATTTCTTATAAATTGAGTCAATTCTCTATATATTTTGGAAATGAGGCCTTTATCAGAACCTTTAACTATAAAAATGCTTTCCCAGTTTATTGCTTCCCTTCTAATCTTGTCTGCATTAGTTTTGTTTGTACACATCTTTTTAACTTGATATAATCAAAATTTTCTATTTTGTGATCAATGATGATCTCTAGTTCTTTGGTCACAAATTCCTTCCTCCTCCACAGCTCTGAGAGGTAAACTATCCTATGTTCTTCTAATTTATTTATAATCTCATTCTTTATGCCTAAATAATGAACCTATTTTGATCTTATCTTAGTGTATGGTGTTAAGTATGGGTCAATGCCTAGTTTCTGCCATACTAATTTCCAATTCTCCCAACAGTTTTTTTCAAATAGTGAATTCTTATCCCAAAAGTTGGGGCCTTTGGGTTTGTCAAACACTAGATTGCTGTAGTTATTGACTATTTTGTCCTGTGAACCTAACCTATTCCACTGATTAACTAGTCTTATTTCTTAGCCTATACCAAATGGTTTTGGTGACCACTGCTTTATTATTATAAATATGTATTTTGGATCTGGTACAGTGAGGCCACCTTAATTTGACTTTTTTTTCCATTAGTTCCCTTGAAATTCTTGACCTTTTGTTCTTCCAGATGAATTTTGTTGTTATTTTTTCTAGATCATTAAAATAGTTTCTTGAGAAACTGATTTGTATAACACTAAATAAATAGATTAGTTTAGGTAGTATTGTCATCTTTATTATATTTGCTCGACCTATCCAAGAGCACTTAATATTTTTCCAATTGTTTAGATCTGACTTTATTTGTGTGGAAAGTGTTTTGTAGTTTTGCTCATATAGTTCCTGACTTTCCCTTGGCAGATAGATTCCCAAATATTTTATACTATCGACAGTTATTTTAAATGGAATTTCTCTTTGTATCTCTTGCTGTTGGATTTTATTAGTGATGTATAAAAATGCTGAGGATTTATGTGCATTTATTTTATATCCTGCAACTTTGCTAAGCAAAGTTGTAGATTATTTCTAATAGCTTTCTAATTGAATCTCTGGGGTTCTCTAAGTATATCATCATATCATCTACAAAGAATGATAATTTGGTTTTCTCATTAATTACTGGAATTATTATTTTTTTAAAAAAACCAAGGGCTCTTATGTCTACATATATGATCTTTTTGTATTGTACTGTTTATTTGGATATGTGTATTAAGGAGAGGTGGGTGTTTAAGTTCAGAATAAAATTTAAAAATTGAAGAAAACAAAAAAGATTCTTTAATGCAAAACAATAGGGACCTGAAAGGATAATGCATGAACCAGCTCAGGACTGAAAGAGATAAATATATCAAATGCACCTCACTCAATGCAGATGATATCAAATATTTAACTTAGGGAAGAATGCCAACAGGCTCATTCCATTGAATATAATTAGGGTTCTTGTTTCCAGTCAACCACATAGAAACTTTGAGGCTTGCTTCAGGTGTTGGTGATTCAGCAACTGAAAGACATGGACATTGAAATGATAAAGAAATTTCCTCACTACCTGCTCAGCCAAAAGAGTCAATGACCCTTTTAAAGAAGACTCAAGTTTTATCTGACTAACTTTTAATTTTCCAGGTAAAATTGTGCAACTTAGTAAATTGCAGAAAAGAGTAAGAATTCTGACAAAGTCACTGAACTCAATCAAATTACTTCATACTTTCTTGGATTCTCTGCTGGACTTCCAGTTCTCCATTTGTATTTCATCATTGTTAACTAAACAAGTATCTATCCTCAGATGCACATGGCCAGGCTTGGAACCAAAAGAAATCTTATGAATTAGCAAGGTTTGGAAATGCTAGGTCCAATGAAGTGAAGGTGACTGACATCAAGAGGAGTTTCTTCATTGGGCAAAATGATTACCAACAAAAAGAATGATGGAACAAGCTTGTCTTGTTTTAGCAGTGGACATATACTAGTTGCTGTATGAATATGGTTAATGAGTTGTTTAGACAGTGCAAAGCTAAAGTGAAATATAAAAAGCCTAAAGGGTAATCCTTCAAATTATTTTATGTACTGATAAGATTTATGTATTAGTATTCCAGCATGTTCTAACAATAGTTATAAGTCAAGTTATTTAATCATGCTTTAGGTTTGTTCTCAAATGTGTTCTTGTGACAATTCTGTGTTTACCATTTTTGTTGGATAGAGGAAATACCTATTGTATATCAGATTTATATGTGTCACTGAATACCTATCTACTTCCTTTTTTGGGGGGGAAATCCTAGTAGCAAGTTTAAAAACAAAATTTAAAAATCTTGTCACCAGACAACAGGGTAGGGATTAAATAGAGATAGGAATTAATGAAGGTTAGAAAAGGGAGTTTAATTCATCTCATTAGAAGTCAAGCTCCTCCATGACTGAACCTGCTCCAAAAGGTATGCCAAGGTTAAGAAGAACAGGCCTCTTAGCCAAGAAGGAAGTGATACAATCCAAAACCCTTTGGATGTTAATGAACTGTTAATCTGCTTTGCTGAGATTGTAAGCCAGTAAAGATGATGTAATTAAATAATAACAGCTATTGTTCATATAATGCTTTTTTTAATTTATAGAGTGTTTTTTCTTAGAAGCAAACATAAAATTGATAACATTATTATTCCCATTTTCCAGATAATGATATTGAAACTCAGACTAAATGATTTTTAAAATGGTTTGGGGTTTTTTGTTTATTTGTTTTATGAGACAATTGAGCTTAAGTGACTTGTCTAGGGTCACACAGGTAATAGGTAATATTGTGTCAGATGCCAAATTGGAACTAGGTCATCCTGACCCCAGGACTGATATTCTACCCACTGTACCATGTAGCTGCCCCTTCTAAATGATGTTTTCCAAGGTCTCATTATTCTTTAGGTCTTCTCTCTCCAGTCTTATGCTCTTTCCACTATTCAACACTGTCTCTCTAAGGGGAGTTGTAAATTTTAAAAGAGAAAAAAGAAATAAGCTTGAGTTACCCAAAACAGACATTGAGGAATGACATAAATTTGGATTGTATAGTGGGATTAGACTATGAAAGGCATGAAAGCCTGACAAAAGATATGACTGGATATAATTTTTTATCATTTTAAATTTAATTTAATATAAATTTAAATTTAATATAATTTTTAAACGAGGGGAATTTTAGACGATCTCCCAATATAAAGTATTCCAAGCTGTAATAGCTTAAACTTCACAAAGACTTTTAGAACACCCAATAAAATATTTAGGGTCACAGAATTTTGGAATTGAGAGTTCATAGACTCCATTTCTCTCTTTTAATAGATGTAGAAACTGAGGCTTAGAAATTAAATCATTTTCCTATTGGTCACATAAGCTAGTTGATGACAAAACTGGCACCACAACTTCAGTTTCCTAACTACCTATCTCTTTTTACCACAGTGCCAGCAGACTGAAATGTTGTTCAGTTATATTTGACTCTTCATAACCCCATTTCAGTTTTTTTAGTAGAGAGATTGGAATGGTTTGCCATTTCCTTCTTCAAGACTTGGTACATTTTAAAAATAAGGAAACTGAGGCAAACAGAGTTAAGTGACATTCCCAAAGTCACTCAGCCAGGAAATGTCACTCTAGATTTGAACTCAGGAAAAGAAGTATTTCTGACTCCATCCCTCATAAGAATTACCTAACTGCAAAGAACAGTGTTTTTTGGGTTTTTTTTTTTTCCTAACTTTTCATGACTTCCTTTTGATATGTCCATGAGGATTTCTTTGCAAAGTTACTGGAATGGTTTGCCATTTCCTTCCCCATTTTTAAGGTTAAAGAAATAAGGAATCTGAAAGCAATATTAGCAAGATTCTACCCCCCTATTCTGAGGAAATGGAGCTATGTTTCATATCTGTTCTCTGGGAACAAGATTGCAGTTCATCTTAGTTCAATTGTCTTTTATTATTATTATTATTATTGATTCCCTTATGATAGTTATTGCTAGAGTGTTCTTCTAATTCTACTTTTTTGCTCTGTATCCATTTACACTATTCTTTACTAATTTCTCTGAATTCCTCTTATTTTTTATGACATAATAATATCCTATTATATTTATCTGCCATTTGGTTAGCCAGTCCCTCGGATAAGGACACCCATTTTGTTTCCAATGTTGATTTTAAAACCTCAGGTTTAATCCATCTGTGAAATGAAATGGTGTACCTCCAGACAAAATGCAGACACAATTTCTCCCATAGACTACAATAAAAGGTCCTGGGTTCAAATCAGTCACTATTCACTACTTGTTATTATAGTAAATTTAGTGGAATATTCAGAAAATCTTGAAACAATCCAATTAGCCACCATACAGGGCATTTATTCTTTCAAGATGATAGGGCAGATAAAATGAAACTGTAGCACATTATGTAAACAATTATTTGCTTTCTGTCGCTTCCTTCCTCTCCTCCTCCTATTGTAAGTTTTTGATTCCGATTAAACACATGAAGGTCCTGGAGAGACTTACATGAACTGATGCTAAGTGAAATGAATAGAATCAAAAGAATACTGCTCACAGCAACCATAAAATTATGTGATAATGAACTGTGATGGATGTGGCTCTATTCAAGATGATTCAAGCCAATTCCATTAGACTTATGATGGAGAGAACTATCTCTACCCAGAAAGAGGACGATGCGGACTGAATAGGGATTATAACATAATATTTTCACCTTTGTTATTATTTACTTACTTTTTTATTCTTTTTTATCTGATTTTTCTTGTGCAGCATGATAAAAGTACATTTTAAAGCATTGCACATTTTTAACCAATATTGGATTATTTGCTATCTAGGATAAGGGATGAGGGGAAAGAAGGGAGAAAAATTTGGAACATAAAGTTTTGCAAGGGTGAATGCTGTATGATGCAAGCTGAATACTATCTATGCATGTATTTTGAAAATAAAAAACTATTATTCAAAATTACAAAAACAATGTAAAAGCCTAAAGTTGCAGATAAAGGAAGGATGGGTCTTTTACTAATTCATTTAGTGACAGAGGACAGGAACTATGTACATGACAAATATAGATAAATGTCTGTTATATATGAGTCATATGCATTAACAAAAAGACTGGGAAGATGCACTCTAAAGCCAGGGAATTCATCAAACCAATTAATCAAAATTATTATTTGGAGTAAGAAAACAGTACTGGTAACTGTGGTGTATTTTGGGCCACATATAATAAAAGATTATAAATACCTAGAAATTTCTATGACCTTCCAACTAAGAACAAAGAAATGATAGAAACAATATTACAGGACTTCTGGCCAAGATGGCGAAGAGGAGGCGCACAGCTGTGTAAGCTCCACGTTTTCTCTCAGAATCCATTTCATTACAAGCCTCTGAATTAATGCTTGACTGAAAAAAAAAAAAACCCACAAATACTTACCAAGAGAAGACATCCTTGAAATTTGCTAGGAAAGATCTGTTTTTGCTCCAGGATGGGGACAGTTTTAGATCGGGCACAGGCTGAGGGCAGGCAGGCAGCGGCAGCCAGAGCAGGGAGCAGCTCACAGCCAAGCAGACCGGAGGGGGTGGGGTCTCTGCATCTCTGCAGGGAGAGCTTTGCTACAGAATTGGATACTTTGCTCAGGCAACAAGTCAGTACCCAGCAGAGAAGCTAAAAACACCAGGGGTGAAGAATACAATCCCAAACAGCTGGAGTCTCTTGGGATCTGGCCACCCCCCCCCCCCCCCACAGTGTCTCAGCATGCTCTCAAAGTCTCAGAGAGCAGGTGAAGCACAGTCCTGCCAGTGGCTCGCTGCTGCCCCCAATAACACCACCCAGCCCCTCCCCCCAAAAAAGCAGACTCCATTTAGGGTTTTTTTTTTCTTTTTTTTTCTTTGCAGGTTTGTCTTTGATTGTTCTCTGACAAAATGAGCAAAAAAATTGAAAAGGGCCTTAACCACTGACAGCTTCTATATGGATAGAGAGCAGACTCTAAACCCTGAGGAGGCTAAAAACAGACTGTCCCCAGGTGAATCCCCAAAGGAGGAGATCATCTGTTCCTCAGCACAGGTGAATCTCATAGAAGAAATTAAAAAGGCTCTCACAAGGGAGCTAGAAGAAAAATGGGAAAAGGAGAGGGAGGCTTGGCAAGAGAGTCTGGAGAAGTCATCCCACTCATTTAAAGACAGAGTGGATAAAGAAATCAAATCCTTGAAAAATAGGATTAATGAACTGGAAACAGAAAATAGCTCTCTAAAAAACAAAATTGGTGAAATTCCATAGAACAAAAGAACTCAATTGGACAATTAGAAAAAGATATAAAAAAAGTGAGTGAAGAAAATACTTCATTGAAAATCAGAATCAAACAAATGGAATTGAATGACTCAAGGAGACAAGAAGAATCAGTCAAGCAAATTGAAAAAAATCAAACAATAGAAAAGAATGTTAAATACCTTCTTGGGAAAACAACAGACCTGGAAAACAGATCCAGGAGAGACAATCTGAGAATTATTGGACTCCCAGAAAAGTATGATGAAAAAAAGAGCCTGGACACTATTTTCCAGGAAATAATCAAAGACAACTGCCCAGAAGTCATAGAAATAAAGGGTAAAATAGACATTGAAATAATTCATCAATCCCCTGCTGAAAGGGATCCTAAAATCAAAACACCAAGAAATATACTGGCCAAATGCCAGAACCCTCAGATGAAGGAAAAAAATACTGCAAGCAGTTAGAAAAACCCAATTCAAATATAGAGGAGCCACAACAAGGATCACCCAGGATCTAGCAGCTTCCACATTAAAAGACTGAAGGGCCTGGAATATGATATTCTGAAAGGCTAAGGAACTTGGTATGCAACCAAAAATAACTTACTCAGCCATAATGAGCATCTTTTTCCAGGGAAGAAGATGGACATTCAACGAAATAAGAGAATTTCACCCATTTTTGATGAAAAAACCAGAACTTAACAAAAAGTAAGATCTACAAATATAGAACTCAAGAGAAACCTAAAAAGGTAAAAATAAATCTTGGGAGCTATATTTTGGCTATAAAGATGTATAAAGAATATATGTATATTTTGTTCTAGATACTAGATGTGGAAAGGACATTGTACCAGAAAAAGGGCAAAATGGGGATACTACATCTCATGAAGAAGCAAAGGAAACCTATTATATCTGAGAGAAAGAATGGAGGGGGATAAATATAGTGGGGATCTTACTGCCTTCAGAATTGGCTTTAAGAGAAAAATTTTAGACATATTCAATTTATGGTGAAACTTCTCCCACCTCATTGAAAACTGAGAAGGAAAAAGTGAAAAGGGAAGGAATAAGCTAAGTGGAAGGGAATACAGAAACTGTGAGGGAAAGGGGTAAGATAGGGGGAGGAATTCTAAGGCAGGGGGAGGGATACTAAGAAGGGAGGGCTGTGAGAAGCAAGTGGTGCTCACAAGCTTAATACTTGGAAGGGGGATAAGGGAGAAAGAAGGGAAAAAAGCATAAACAGGGGTTAACAAGATGGCAAGTAATATAGAATTGGTAATTTTAACCATAAATGTGAACGGGGTAAACTCCCCCATAAAGAGTAAGCGGTTAGCAGAATGGATTAAAAGCCAGAATCCTACAATATGTTATTTACAGGAAACACACCTGAAGTAGGGAGATACATGCAGGTTAAAGGTAAAAGGTTGGAGCAAAATCTACTATGCTTCAGGTGAAGTCAAAAAAGCAGGGGTAGCTATCCTGATCTCAGATCAAGCTAAAGCAAAAATTGATCTAGTTAAAAGAGATAAGGAAGGGCGCTATATCTTGCTAAAGGGTAGCATAGATAATGAAGCAATATCAATATTAAACATCTATGCACCAAGTGGTGTAGCATCTAAATTCTGAAAAGAGAAATTAAGAGAGCTGCAAGAAGAAAGAGACAGCAAAACTATAATAGTGGGAGATCTCAACCTTGCACTCTCAGAATTAGATAAATCAAACCACAAAATAAATAAGAAAGAAGTCAAAGAAGTAAATAGAATACTAGGAAAATTAGATATGATAGCTCTCTGGAGAAAACGTAATGGAGACAGAAAGGAGTACACTTTCTTTTCAGCAGTTCATGGAACCTATACAAAAATTGACCATATATTAGGACATAAAAACCTCAAACTCAAATGCAGTAAGGCAGAAATAATAAATCCATCCTTTTCAGACCACAATGCAATGAAAATTACATTCAACAAAAAGCCAGGGGAAAGTAGATCAAAAATAATTGGAAACTAAATAATCTCATACTAAAGAATGATGGGTGAAACAGCAAATCATAGACATAATTAATAATTTCACCCAATAAAACAATAATAACGAGACATCATACCAAAATGTATGGGATGTAGCCAAAGCGGTAATAAGGGGAAATTTCAAATCTCTAGAGGACTATTTGCATAAAATAGAGAAAGAGAAGGTCAATGAATTGGGCTTGCAACTAAAAATGCTAGAAAAGGAACAAATTAAAAACCCCCAGTCAAACACTAAACTTGAAATTCTAAAAATAAAAGGAGAGATCAATAAAATTGAAAACAAAAAAACTATTGAATTAATTAATAAAACTAAGAGTTGGTTCTATAAAAAACCCAACAAAATAGGTAAACCCTTAGTAAATCTGATTAAAAAAGGGAAAGAGGAAAATCAAATTATTAGTCTTAAAAATGAAAAGGGAGAACTCGCCACTAACGAAGAGGAAATTAGAGCAATAATTAGGAGTTACTTTGCCCAACTTTATGCCAATAAATTCGACAACTTAAATGAAATGGAAGAATACCTCCAAAAATATAGCTTGCCCAAACTAACAGAGGAAGAAGTAAATATCCTAAACAGTCCCCTCTCAGAAAAAGAAGTAGAACAAACTATTAACCAACTCCCTAAGAAAAAATCCCCAGGACCAGATAGATTTACATGTGAATTCTACCAAACATTTAAAGAACAATTAACTCCAATGCTAAATAAACTATTTGAAAAAGTAGGGATTGAAGGAGTTCTACCAAACTCCTTTTACAACACAGACATGGTACTGATACCTAAACCAGGTAGGTTGAAGACAAGAGAAAGAAAATTATAGACCAATCTCCCTAATGCATATTGATGCTAAAATCTTAAATAAAATATTAGCAAAAAGATTACAGAAAATCATCCCCAGGATAATACACTATGACCAAGTAGGATTTATACCAGGAATGCAGGGCTGGTTCAATATTAGGAAAACTATTAGCATGATCAATTATATCAATAACCAACCAAACAAAAACCATATGATCATCTCAATAGATGCAGAAAAAGCATTTGATAAAATCCAACATCCATTCCTAATAAAAACACTTGAGAGCATAGGAATAAATGGACTTTTCCTTAAAATAGTCAGAAGCATATATTTAAAACCTTCAGTAAGCATCATGTGCAATGGGAAAAACTGGAACCTTTCCCAGTAAAATCTGGAGTGAATCAAGGTTGCCCACTATCACCATTATTATTCAATATTGTATCAGAAACACTAGCCTCTGCAATAAGAGTCGAGAAAGAGATTAAAGGAATTAGAGTAGGCAATGAGGAAACCAAACTATCACTCTTTGCAGATGACATTATGGTATACCGAGAGAACCCCAGAGATTCTACTAAAATGCTATTAGAAATAATTCATAATTTTAGCAAAGTAGCAGGATACAAAATAAATCCCCATAAATCCTCAGCATTTTTATACATTACCAACAAAATCCAACAGCAAGAGATACAAAGAGAAATTCCATTCAAAATAACTGTTGATAGCATAAAATATTTGGGAATCTATCTACCAAAGGAAAGTCAGGAATTATATGAGCAAAATTACAAAAAAGTTTCCACACAAATAAAGTCAGACTTAAATAATTGGAAAAATATTAAGTGCTCTTGGATAGGCCAAGCGAATATAATAAAGATGACAATAATCCCTAAACTAATCTATTTATTTAGTGCTATACCAATCAGACTTCCAAGAAAATATTTTAATGATCTAGAAAAAATAACAACAAAATTCATATGGAATAATAAAAAGTGGAGAATCTCAAGGGAATTAATGAAAAAAAAATCAAATGAAGGTGGCCTAGCTATACCTGATCTAAAATTATGTTATAAAGCAGTAGTCACCAAAACCATTTGGTATTGGCTAAGAAATAGATTAGTTGATCAGTGGAATAGGTTAGGTTCGCAAGACAGAATAGTCAACTATAGCAATCTAGTGTTTGACAAACCCAAAGATCCTAACTATGGGGATAAGAATTCATTATTTGATAAAAACTGCTGGAATAACTGGAAATTAGTATGGCAGAACTTAGGCATGGACCCACACTTAACACCATATACCAAGATAAGATCAAAATGGGTCCATGATCTAGGCATAAAGAATGAGATTATAAATAAATTAGAGGAACATAGGATAGTTTATCTCTCAGACTTGTGGAGGAGAAAGAAATTTGTGACCAAAGATGAACTAAAGACCATTACTGATCACAAAATAGAAAATTTTGATTATATTAAATTAAAAAGGGTTTGTACAAACAAAAGTAATGCAAACAAGATTACAAGGGAAGCAACAAACTGGGAAAACATCTTCACAGTTAAAGGTTCTGATAAAGGCCTCATTTCCAAAATATAGAGAGAATTGACTCAAATTTATAAGAAATCAAGCCATTCTCCAATTGGTAAATGGTCAAAGGCTATGAACGGACAATTTTCAGATGATGAAATTGAAACTATTACCACTTATATGAAAGAATGTTCCAAATCACTATTGATCAGAAAAATGCAAATTAAGACAACTCTGAAATATCCCTACACACCTGTCAGATTGGCTAAGATGACAGGAAAAAATAATGATGAATGTTGGAGGGGATGTGGGAAAACTGGGACACTGATGCATTGTTGGTGGAGTTGTGAACAAATACAACCATTCTGGAGAGCAATCTGGAATTATGCCCAAAAAGTTATCAAACTGTGCATACCCTTTGATCCAGCAGTGTTAGTTCTGGGCTTATATCCCAAAGAAATACTAAAGAAGGGAAAGGGACCTGTATGTGCCAAAATGTTTGTGGCAGCCCTGTTTGTAGTGGCTAGAAGCTGGAAAATGAAAGGATGTCCATCAATTGGAGAATGGTTGAGTAAATTGTGGTATATGAATGTTATGGAATATTATTGTTCTGTAAGGAATGACCAGCAGGATGAATACAGAGAGGACTGGCGAGACTTACATGAACTGATGCTGAGTGAAACGAGCAGAACCAGGAGATCATTATATACCTCAACAACAATACTGTTTGAGGATGTATTCTGATGGAAGTGGATCTCTTCGATAAAGAGAGCCTTAATTGATCAAAGATGGACAGAAACAGCTACACCCAGAGAAAGAACACTGGGAAATGAATATAAACTGCTTGCGTTTTTGTTTTTCTTTCCAGGTTATTTATACCTTCTGAATTCAATTCTCCCTGTGCAACAAGAAAACTGTTTGGTTCTGCACACATATGTTGTATCTAGGATATACTGCAACCCATTCAACATGTAAAGGACTGCTTGCCATCTGGGGGAAGGAGTGGAGGGAGGGAGGGGAAAAATTGGAACAGAATAATGCAAGGGATAATGCTGTAAAAAATTACCCTGGCATGCGTTCTATCAATAAAAAGTTTTTAAAAAAAAAGAAGAAGAAATGACCAGCAGAATGAATACAGAGAGGGTTACAGAGACTTACATGAACTCATGCTAAGTGAAATGAGCAGAATCAGGAGATCATTATACACTTCAACAACGATACTGTTGAGGATGTATTCTGATGGAAGTGGATTTCTTTGACAGAGACCTAACTCCATTTTAATTGATAAATGATGGACAGAAGCAGATACACCCAAAGAAAAAACACTGGGAAATGAATGTAAAACTATTTGCATTTTTGTTTTTCTTCCCAGGTTATTTTTACCTTCTGAATCTAATTTTCCCTGGCCAACAAGAGAACTATTCGGTTCTGCAAACATATATTGTATCTAGGATATACTGTAACCTATTCAATATGTAAAGGACTGCTTGCCATCTAGAGGAGAGGGTGGAGGGAGGGAGGGGAAAAATCGGAACAGAAGTGAGTGCAAGGGATAATGTTGTAAAAAAATTACCCTGGCATGGATTCTGTCAATAAAAAGTTATAATTAAAAAAAAAATTCACAAGAGATAGGCTAAAGGGGATTCAAGGGGGCAAAATTAAAATGTAGTATAAAAATGTTTAAAGTGTGATTTGCAAATGTTTAAGAAAATAAAATATTAAATGGTACAAAAAAGAAAAGAAAAGAAACAATATTACACTTTCATTGTCCCATTTCATGAATAGATGTTTTCAAAATTAGAGTACATAATCATTTCACATCCCATAAGGGAAATGTGATTAAATAAGTGTGAAAGGGAGACTTAGTATTGGACTGTAAAACAGTTGCTTACCCTGGTACATTTACATTCAGGAAAATTTGTGTACAAATCCTACTTCTAATGCTAATACAGTTATATTTATACTTAAGCTTATATTTATACATTCAATTATGTGACCCTCAAGTCACTTAACTCTTTTGTGCCAAAGTTTCTCCATCTATAAAATGGGAATAATAATCATATTTACTTCCCAGAATTGTTGTTAAGAAAGGCTTTGCAAGTCTTAAAGCATTATTTAAATGATAGTTGTTACCATTATTATTGCCATTATTACAAAGAGTTAGACACAACTGAGTGACTCAACCATAACAACAAGACAAAAATGATGAATATTGTTCAGTATAACATGGAGAACAAAATAATAGACTTGTAAACAGAAGACCTAGATTTATGTTGCCTTCCCCAATTCCACATTGCAATATTTATTGTGTGTCTACTGTGTGTAAAGATCGTGGATTGGCCCTTGGGATATACAGAATAATGAAAGAGAACCCCCAGTACCAAAGAATTTGTATTCTTCTACTAGAGGACAAAATAGAAAAAATTTTTTAAAAAATTATAAAAAGAGAAAACATTAACACCAGGGATAGAAGAGTATGTCCTATGAGAAGCTGCTAATAATACCTGTTTTTCTTATGAGAAAAAAGCACTAAATTCAAGTTATTATTTCATTATAGTCAAATCTTAATTATTCATCAGAAGTTTATTCCCAATATTTATAGTAATGGCAAGACATTCCTCCAACTTTTGGTTGGCATTATTGCCTCCTTTTTCTGTCATTAACATTAATCTCTCTTTAGTCTCATTCTTGTATTTTTCTTCAGCCAAGAAAGAACTGGAAAGAATAATTAATATATTCCCTACATAGGACCCCTGAAAGGTATAAGTATGCAAAACAGAACATAAACTCTTAGAGTGGTGCTTAGATTCATGTTCATAGATAATAAACTGAATGGAGTCAGAGGAAGAATAAGTTGAACTTGGAGGATAAAAGATGAGGAAGTTGTAAATTTTTCCATTTCTTTCCATGTGCTGTCTCTATGATTTTGATTCATTCAGTATTTAACTAATAGCTATTTATAAAACTCTTCCTGTCTATCCACAGCTTGTTAGAATCTAATGGAGAATAAAAAAATAAAAGCAGTCTAAGACTTTAAAGGACTTAAAATTGAGTTCGAGATCTGAGATAAAAGACATGAAAAAAAATAAAGACTAATACTACATATAAGATTATGTAATAACAAGAACAATAGCTAGCATTTATATAATACTTTAAGATTTTGAGAACACTTATGAATTTCTCATTCTACTCTTATGCCAACCTTGAGAGGTAGGTATTAATATTCCCATTTTTATAAGTGAGGAAACTAAGGCAGACAAAAGTTGAACAGCTTGAGCATGTCAGATAGTTGGTAAGTATTGAAAGCTGGATTTGAACTTGACTGTTCTAATTCTAAATCCAGTGTTCCATTAACTATACCACCTAATTGTTTATAGCCATCTAACTTACATATAAAGTACAAAAAAATTACTAAGAGCTAAAGGAGCTTAAACTAAGGAAACATGCAACATGGAATATGGTTGAGATTAATTATTTCTTGAATAAAGTAAATCTTAATCTCCAAAGAAATGATAGACAAAAACTGACAAAGTTTTGTGGTGAAAGGATAGGAATTTTAAGAAGAGAAGGCTGATAGCAGACACAATGGGATATGAGAATTTTCAAATTAAGACATTTGAAAAAACTTTATATTTTTCTTATGACACAATGTGACTACAAATCATACAATCTCAAAATCTCAGGATAATTAAAAATACATAGTGTCAATGAAAAGCCTGCAATATAGTCTGAATTAAAATTGTCACTAGAGTAGCACCAGGAATGTCATCAGAGAGACACATGACTAGAAAGAGTTGGGCCCATTATGTAGTGAGATTAATGGATGTCCAGGGAAAAAGTCAAAAGGAAGACCTTAAGAACAGCGAGTGGATAGACACTATATACAGAATTTAAAGAAGATATATAAATAATAGACACACCGAAAGGTTATAATTTGCACTATCATACAATGTAACATTATGGATGACGTAAAGTTCTTTCAGAGTAATACATATATTGAAGAATATTCTAAATTAAAATATAAAAATAGAATAACTTTGGATTATCTGTTATACTGTTTTCCCAATTCTGTATTCTCTTCTACTACTTCAAACAGATAGATTACTAAGATTTACTAAGACAAGATAATTCTAATTTAATGGATAATAAAATAAGCTTGAATATTTGAGAGTCCCCTGCTGAAATTCAATTCTAAAATAAAGTGATTTAGTCACTTAAAAATTTAAGTGTAAATTTTTATTTGCTGTCTATATACTCCATGGTAGCCATAGTACCTGAAGTATTTGTAATAGATGAAGAAGTGGTGATAGCTGAAACTAAGACAGTCCAATGACAGAACACTGGGGTTAGAATCAGGAAAACTCACCCTTAAAGGTCTAAATTCAAGCTCAGACCCTGAGCTTGGACCCTGGACAAGTCACTTAATCCTATTTGCTTAAGTTTCCTCATCTATAAAATGACATGGAAAAGGAAATGGAAAACCTTTTGAATATCTCTTAAAAAAAGAAAAGAGGGGACTTCTGGTTAAGATGGCGGAGAGGAGGCACACAGATGTGTAGCTCCGTGCTTTCTCTCACTATCCATTTCATTACAAGCCTCTGAATTAATGCTTGACTGAAAAAAAAAAAAAACCCACAAATAGTTACCAAGAGAAGCTATCCTTGAGATTCGCCAAGAAAGGTCTGTCTTTACTGGAGGGCTGGGGCGGTTTTAGATCGGGCGCAGGCAGCGGGCAGTGGCAGTGAGAGCCCAGGAGCAGACTGGAGAGGGGGTGGGGAGTGATCGCAGCCGTTTCTGCGGGGAGAGCTTCACTACAGGCTTGGATACCTTGCCCTGGCAGCAAGTCAGCAGCCCAGCAGAGAAGCTAAAAACACCGGGGGTGAAGAATACAACCCCAAACAGCTGGAGTCTCTCGGGACCTGGCCGTCCCTCTCTCTTCCCCCCCCCCCCCCCCCCCAGTGACTCAGCACGCTCTCGGATCTCAGAGCGCAGGCGCAGCACAGTCGGGCTAGTGCCTCACTGCTACCCCCCTCGCAGTCTGTAGAGGAAGCTCGGTAACACCACCCAGCCCCTCCCCCAAAGAAAGACTCCAATTTTTTTCTTTTTTTCTTTGCTAGTCTGTCTTTGATTATTAGACAGAATGAGCAAGAAACTGAAGAGGACTTTAACCCTTGACAGCTTCTACACAGATAGAGAGCAGACTCTAAATCCTGAGGAGACTAAAAACAGACAGTCTCCAGGTGAATCCCCAAAGGAGGAGATCATCTGTTCCTCAGCACAGATGAATCTCATGGAGGAAATTAAAAAGGCTCTCACAAGGGAGCTAGAAGAAAAATGGGAGGCTTGGCAAAAGAGCCTAGAGAAGTCAGTTAAAGAGAGAGTGGATAAAGAAATAAAATCCTTGAAAAATAGGATTAGTGAACTGGAAACAGAAAATAGCTCTCTAAAAAATAAAATTGGCGAAATGGAAAAAAATTCCACAGAACAAAAGAACTCAATGGGACAATTAGAAAAAGATTTTTAAAAAGTGAGTGAAGAAAATACTTCACTGAAAATCAGAATTGAACAATTGGAATTGAATGACTCGAGGAGACAAGAAGAATCAGTCAAGGAAATCCAAAAAAAATCAAACAATGGAAAAGAATGTAAAATACCTTCTGGGGAAGACTACAGACCTGGAAAACAGATCCAGGAGAGACAATCTGAGAATCATTGGACTCCCAGAAAAACATGATGAAAAAAAGAGCCTGGACACTATTTTCCAGGAAATTATCAAAGAGAACTGCCCAGAAGTCATAGGAACAGAGGAAAAAAATAAACATTGAAAGGATTCATCGATCATCCACTGAAAGGGATCCTAAAATCAAAACACCAAGGAATATAGTGGCCAAATGCCAGAACCCTCAGACGAAGGAAAAAATATTGCAAGCGGCTAGAAAAACCCAATTCAAGTATCAAGGAGCCACAATAAGGATCACCCAGGATCTGGCAGCATCCACATTAAAGGATCGAAGGGCCTGGAATATGATATTCCGAAAGGCTAAGGAACTTAGTATGCAACCAAAAATAACTTACCCAGCGAGAATGAGCATCTTTTTCCAGGGAAGAAGATGGACATTCAACGAAGTAAGCGAATTTCACTTATTTTTGATGAAAAAGCCAGAACTTAACAAAAAGTTTGATCTACAAATATAGAACTCAAGAGAAATCTAAAAAGGTAAAGATTAATCTTGAGAACTATATTTCAGCTATAAAGATGTATAAAGAATACATGTATACCTTGTTCTAGAAACTGATGTGGAAAGGACATTGTACCAGAAAAAGGGTAAAGTGGGAGTAGTACATCTCATGAAGAGGGATAGGAAACCTATTATATCTGAGAGAAAGAATGGAGGGGGATGAATATAGTGGGTATCTTACTGCCTTCAGAATTGGCTTTAAGTGAAAAATCTTAAGACATATTCAATCTATGGTGAAACTTCTCCCACCTCATTGAAAAGTGAGAAGGGAAAAGTGAAAAGGGAAGGAATAAGCTAAGCGGAAGGGAATACGGAAACTGGGAGGGAAAGGGGTAAGATAGGGGGAGGAACTCTAAGGCGGGTGGAGGGATACTAAAAAGAGAAGGCTGTGAGAAGCAAGTGGTGCTCACAAGCTTAATACTGGGAAGGGGGGTAAAGGGGAAAGAAGGGAGAAAAGCATAAACCGGGATTAACAAGATGGCAAGTAATACAGAATTGGTCATTCTAACCATAAATGTGAATGGGGTAAACTCCCCCATAAAGAGGAAGCGGTTAGCAGAATGGATTAAAAGCCAGAATCCTACAAAAAAAGAAAAGAAAAGAAAATGAACATCCAAATGGAGTAACAAATTATCAGACTTGACTAAAAGGACACAATAAAAAGAGGACATGAATATTGGATTTTGAGAGAAGTTTTCAAAGAGACCAGGATAGGCAGGATGCCATTAGCTAAGATACTATAAAAGAAGTCCAAATGAAATTCTGACACTGCAAATGCAAATTATTTTAATAAAGAATAAAAGGGCAAACTGTCTCTTTAAAAGAGAACAATTCTACATAAGAAATGTATTATGAATTTACATTTTGGAAAGCCAGCTTTAGTAAATGAGAGCAACAGCAACTGACATTTAGATTCTGAGCTATGCAAAACATTTTAATATATTATCTCATTTGATCATCACACTAATCTTATGAGGTATATCATGAGGTATATCCCCATTTTACAGATGAGGAAAGCAAGACTCAGTTGTTACATGTTGTGTGTAGTCACCAGAGTAATTAGAAGTATTAAAGACAGAGCTCAAATTGAAGAATCTCCTAACTCGAAGATTATTGCTCTTTCAGCCACAGTATAATGTTTTGCACAGCTCTACCTCATTTAAACAGAATTCACTTGCAAGTCAATATATCACGCTCAATGTCATTGATCCTCTTCAAGAATGTAAGACTAACAACAATAATAATATGTTTATGAGGGCTGCTTGAATAACTAGGGGGTGAACATAAGAATGCCGTGATTTTGTGAGATTATCAAGAAGATAAATGTGTACAATAAGTTGAATTGTGGGGGAATGCAAAAAACAACAAAAAAGGTTTATGTTTTAGAGAAACAGTGGCAAGAAAAAGATAAAAGGGTAGGGTAACTACTTACGATAATTTGGATGATTATAAAGGAAAAAAGGAAAGCTAATGCAAGTCTTACTTTATCCTTATATTTACAGTAAGGGAATAAATTATAGACTAGAAAAGATGGTTTATCTATAGATAGAAAAGATAGAAAAAATGGACCTTCAGAAATTACTCCTTTCCAGCCATATTCAGGGGTAAAAAACTTATTCACTCACTAAAGGTTTTCATGCACTAAGCAGAGAAAGGCCTGACTGCCATATTGCCCTTTGAAGTCATGAGGACTAAGCTTCATGGGTTCAAATCACATTTACTAGGTGTGTGATCCTGGGAAAGCCACTTAACCTTGTTTGCCTGTTTGCTTAAATGTAAATGAGCTGGGGAAGGAAATGGCAAACCTACTTCAGTATCTTTGCCAAAAAAACAAAAACAAAACCCTCCTTTGGGAGTCATGAGAATTCAAATACAACTGAAAATAACTGAACAACAAATATAATACAAGCTCCTTGGGCATAGAGACTGTCTTGCTCTTTCTATTTGTATCCACAATGCATGGTGACTGACATAAAAATATTTATTGAATGCTCATTCATTCATTCATTCAATAGTCTTTCCAAAAATGCAAAGAATGAAAATTGCAATTGGGCTGGAAATGGGTAAACATTTAAATTGTTTTTAAAAAAAAACAAGCAGAAGTCATATTATTTCAATTATATGCTTAATTTTGATTCCTAGGAAATTTCAAAATATATCATTAAAGTTTGAGAGTACAAAAGAAAATGTTATATCCATTTAAAAAAAAAAGCAACTTACAAACACAGGACAAAGGAAAAAGTAGCTACAAAGAAAGTTCATGTGAAAAAGAGATGGCTATTTTAATGGACGGCAGCCTCAATATGGGTTAATACCACTAAAAAGCTAATATAGAATGCAATCTTGGATAATCTTAATAGAAACATAGTGTGCAGAAAGATATGACCATTTCAATCCACTTTGCCCTTCTTGGACCACATCTAACATATTGTTAGACACCATAATTTAATTAAGAACAAAGATGATAAGCTGGAACACATCCACAGAACAGTAACCAGGATGGCAAGAGCACATAATAAATCATACTATATAAGTATCAACTAAAAAAGAACTAGGAGTGTTTAGCCTAGAGAAGAAAAAAAATAGAAAGGATATGATCACTGTCTTGAAATATTTGAAGGGCTATTGTGTCACAAGAGGTATTTGACTTGCTCTGCGTTACCCCAGAAGGCAAAACTAGGACCTGTGTGTGGAAGTTGAAAAGAAGCATATTCTTGGCTATTACAAAGAAAAATTTCCCAATAATTATAGCTATTCCTAAGTAGAATGGGATGCATCAGGTAGTTGTGAGTTCTTCCCTAATTGAAGACCTTGACATACTGGCTGGGAAGACCATTCTGGCGAGAGTTTATAGAGGATATTCCTGTTTGACTTACAGGTTGAAAATAGGTGATGTTTCCTACAACTTTGAGCTGCCAATCTATTCTAAGCCACACCCTGTCTAATTAAAGAGAAAAAGTCATGAAATACAGTTTCTAATAACCAAGAGTCACCAAAATCTAGAAATTTACCAATTTGCTATATTTATGAATACCTAGAATTTTTTCAATAGTTTAATAGGCACCTGTCCAAACCTGTGGTATGATAATGAATTACAGACTACCATAACCACAGAAAAATAAAATGGCAAGTGATTCAAAAGAAAATGGAAAGATGGGTGGCAGGTATAAGTAGGATGAAACATATTACCAAAGATGACTTTTAAATGAAATAACACCAGATTTGGAGTCAAAGGAACTGACTTTGAGTCCTGAACTTACTTTCACTGTGTAAATTTAGAAAGGTCATTTGGCTAAAGTAGGTCTCACTTTCGTTGCTTGTGAAATGGAGAAGGAAGAATGAATTAAATAGCTTCTGAGCTTTTCCTTTCCAAATCTGAAGCTCTAAAGAAGAGGAGATTCTTTGTGCATGATATTGTTCAAGAACTTTAGTAATTCTTTACAAATATAAAATGGTCTTAATTTCTTTATGTATATGATAAAAAATATTGGATTAGATGATTTTGAAGGGTTCTTTCCAGCTCTAACGAGCATTAGTTCTAAAACTGAGGAGCGGATAAATATTTATTGGCATTGCTATTATAATATAGATGAGCTAATGTTTTGATTAAGCATGACATTTTTTTTCTTATAATATCAGAAAATAAAGAACTATCTTGCTTCCTTTTTTCCTGGCTTTCTTTCTTTCTTTGTTTCCAGAGTAATAGTGTATCATTCTTTTTAAAAAATCCTGCCTCTACTCCTACCTTTGCACTCATAAGGCTTTGTTTAGAAAATGAAGACCTAAAGAAAAAAACAGATAGTAGAGCACTGAATAATAGGCAAGTTAAGCAAGTAGAAATTTCTTTCAAATATCATTCTTGCTTTTAACAGATATTCTAACTACTTATATTTAGATTCAACCTTGAAATTCAGTATGATATTTCAGGGAATAAAATTCGGCCTGGGAAAGTTTCTTTAAAGTGAACTTCCTTTTATTTATTCTCCCCAATATTAGATCTAGAATGATGACCTATCCACATTCTTTTAAATACTTTAAAAGATTTCAACTTATTTACTTTGGTCAAAATAGGAAAGAGACTGGGACATCTTCCATTCCTTAAGTATCTTTTCCTTTGAAAAAAACATTGCATGCTTGGACTTTTCACTTCATGCTTTCATGAAGGAATTTTAATGGAAAGAGTCTTCTCTATAAGTAAGGATTAGGGGAGAGAAGTAGAAAAGTAAATTGTATTGTACTATGAGTCTAAGTACACTGGAGCTTGCCAATAGTATTATGTCTATAAACAAAACCTGTGAAGAGCTCTGTGTGAAAAGTAAAACAGGAAAAGATCAATCCCTTTGTTTTTTTCTTGGCCCATCAAGTGGAAATCCAGGATTTGTCAATGAAACTGAACAGAAGTGAATTTAGAATTGTTGTCCAATGTCAATCTTCTCCCTGAGAGCACTCGTTCCTTTCACAAGTAGTTAATGTGACTAACAAGTCTGGGCTGGAAAGGTGATGTGTTTAGAATCAAAGACATTAGTTGCATTGTTTATGCTACAATAATCAAATATGGAGCTCGAGAACAGAGGGATTAAGGCAACTGCACATCTGGTTTCTCTTTTTACTGAAACATCATCACTCAATCTGAACAGAGACCATTTGATCTTTCATTGAAATTTGTCAATATGTTCTCTTTTTTGCCTTTTTATATCTTTTTACCTCCATCCATGCATGCACACTCATGTGTGTGAGCATGGGTGCGTGCACAAACAAATCGTACATTTTACAAAGAGAAGGTGATTTTGCAGACAAAAGATTCAAATTTGAATTTTAGTTGTCACTACCCTTTCTGACTCTGGGCAAGTCCTTTTATTCTCTGTACCACCATTTGCACATTTGTAAAAAGGCATGTTGGAAGAGATTTTGGCAGCTAGTTAGTACAAACCATTCACAAAATGAAGCCCTAATCCAACACACCCATCAGGTGATGCATATTACATTCTCTGCTAGAAGCTATTCTTGAAAATATTTTGAGGCAGCTACATTTGGACAGCTCTATATGGAGACAAAACTTTTCTTCCCTAGTCCATATATGACCTCTTTGCAACTGCTACCCATGAATTCTAGTTCTGTCCACTAGTGCCAAAAGGAAAAAGTCTTCTTTTCCATAGGATAGCTATTCAAATACTTGAAAATTCAGCTGTTACTTATGCCTTTCCACCCCTAGGTCATCTCTTTTTCAAGTTATATATCCCCAGTTCTATTCATCCATTCACATATGGCATGAATATTAAGACGCTTCATCATCCTGTTTATTACCTTCCTCTGGACACAAGTCAACTTATAAATATCCTTCTGAAACCATGGCAACCACAACTAACATAATCTTCCAAAATGGGGTCTGACAAGGAAAAAGTATAGTGGAACTTCATGTTCTTGGAAATCTGAATCCCAAAATCACATTAGTTTTTCTGCTGTCACATCAATCATGTTGCTAACTCATACTGAAATTTAAGTTCACCAAAACTCTAAGATCTCTTTCAGAGCAACTAATGTGTAATCACTTTTTTCCATCTTATATTTGCAAAGTTGATTGTTTGCACCAAGTGTAAAATTTTACATTATGTCTATGGAACTTCATCTTAACAGATTCAATTCAATGTTTTTGCATACCAAGAGACATTTGGATCCTAATTCTAAGTCACTGACCTGAATTTTCCTTTCAGATTTGTGTCATCTGAAAATTTAGTGTCCATACCATCTGTGCCTTTGTTAAGAAAGTGGGAATCTGGGATATAGGTTTTCTCAAGAGTTCTAACAAAATTGGTTATTTTCATTCAAGCATTCTGAGATAATTGTTGCTAATAGGAATATGACAAGTTGTAGTATACTGGAATGATAATGGATACTTGAATGGTTTTATGATTATAAAACAAATATTAATTTACTTGATGATAGACCAAAGATAAGGATTGAAGACTAAATATAAGTTAAGAAACTTCTCCAAAAGGAGTCAAAGAATGATTCAAGAAAGATGAGAGAAAGAAAGACAGAAAGAAATGAGATAAGAGTTCAGAACTGCATTAGTTAAGCTGAAAGCTTCAAGTAATCTATGAAGTGACTCAACTAGAGACTTCCATTTACAATAACACAAAGGAACCTTTAATGACCCATCTTTGAAGCTGACCAACCACAGAGTTTTGAATCCATCTGTATAGTCTCATTAATGTATCTCCATTTATTCCACAAAATAAGATACTTTATCAAAAACTTTGTTAAAATCTGCATATATTATATCCACAGCATTCCCCTCATTCACTAGTTTAGTAATCATGTCGGAAAAGGAAAGGAGTTTAATCTGTCTTGACATGTTCTTGATAAAGCCATGCTGGCTCTTTGTAATCACTACTTCCTTATCTAAATGTTCTCCAACTCCTTCTGTAATGAACTATATCACAATTTTCTCAGGAATCAATCAAATTAATTCTCCCATATTGTTAAGCCTATCATATAGACTGATATATGTAATAAACTCAGTATGTGTTGGTAATATTAAACTTAAAAGAGCTAGGACAATATACAAAAGGCTATAAAATCTGGATGATAACTTTAGGTATTTTGTGCTTTTCTCCCATTGTTAAAGACAAATGAAATCAGTATCACTGTAGCATTCATTTTGAAAAACATAAATACAAAGAATTATATAGTATTTACAAACATATAATTAAAAGAAAGTGATTTAAACTTCAGCTATTTCCCTTCAAACTAAAATAATGTATATTAAAAATTACAAGAAAGTTAGACTTCTTGACTCAGAAACAAATATAGAAAGCTATATAGAAAACACAAAAATATAGAAAATATAAATAATAAATAGAAAACTATAGAAAGAAGCAGCGACTCATTTTACCAGTGTTTTATTCCAGAAACTTAAAAACAAAGCCTGTGGAGCAAAAAATCTTTTTTTCATCCTGGGGATGGGTAACTATCAATTGCTCAGAAGGTTGAGACTAAAAAGAAGAGGCAAACTTAACTTAGGAGAAAATTCAGGGAAGGATCATAAAGATAAGTTAGCGGTTTCAGATGGCAGCCAAACAAGTTCATATGAACTTGAGTTGCATTGAGTTAAAGTTTTAGGAATACAGAGATAGTAGTGCCACTGTCACCAGCCCTGTTTAGACCATATTTGAAGTACTATGTTCAGTTACATGATAGTTTAAGAAGATATTGATAAGCTACAGAGTATCAAGAGTATTAAGAAGGTGGTGAAAGGTACTGAATACATATCAAAACAAAGTCAGCTAGAGAAATTGAGGATGTTTAGTTTCAAGAAGAGGACACACAAAAGAAGTGAAAGTTACCTTCCAGTGTTTGAGGGGCTGATGTGTAGAGGAAAGATTAATAGACATTCTATTTGGCCCCAGAGGGAAAAAAAAAAACTAGAAGTAATGGGTAGAAGCTGTAAATGGGGAAATTTGAGCCCATTATCAGGAAAAAGTTCCCAACAATTAGGGCTGCTCCTAACGATTCATGTACCTCTCTGCCTCAAGAGATGATAAATTAACTTTCTTTGCAGGTCTTCAAACAAAAACTTAATGATCACTTCAGTGTGTTATACTCAAGGTCCTTTTCACGTGTGGACTACACTAAATGGCAAATGAAATCCCTTGGAACTATCTCTGAAAACTTATGCTTTTGTGAAAGGGCATGAAAATCAATTAGGAAGAAATGGAAAAATTTCAAATGTATATAAGTGACTCATTCTTTGGAAAATTCCTATTACTACTATTTTCATAAAGCAAAGAAAGCTTTTGTAATGCAAATAACTACCTTTCAATTTGTCATTTATCAAAATACCAGTATTCTTATATTGTGCTTCATTAAAGTGGGCCACACTCAAACTTTAGTCCTAGGTCCAATGATTTTAATACATTTTCCTCTTTAAAAAATTATTTTTCTTTTTCTCTAGTAATTTTATTTCTCTAGTAATAGCTACATTCCATAGCATGCAAAAGAATAATGATACAATTGTGTTACTCTTCTGTCTTACTATTGCCATACTACTTGATTTGTAACTTTATTGGATCACATATTTGCTAGTGTTCTGAATCAAAAATCAGCTTTATTTCCCCATAATCATTATAAACTCAAAACAAACTGGGTTACATATTATTTGACAAAATACTTGTTGCTTGTTTCAACATCTTTGCCACCTTGGTATATTAAAATCCCAACCTTTCTTCAAGATCCAAATCAGATACCATTTCTTTCAAGGAGAGACTTCTTTGACTTCTCCTCCCTCTCTATCCAAGATGGGATTGAGCCCTCTTTTTTGGTCCTATATACAGCTCTGTCTCCACCCTCTTTGGGAAATCTTCATATTGTTTTATCAATCATACAAACAACAAGGGCATAGTAGATACCAGAACACCCTTAGAATCAGGGCAATCAGAGTTCAGATCCTCCTTCTACATATTATCTGTGCAAAATATTTATGCTCAGTCTAACAGCCAATTGCCTAAGATGACATAAACTCAACAATTACATTTACATAGTGATTTAAAGTTTGCAAAGTACTTAGTATGTTTTATTTAATTTTATCCTCAGTACAACTCTGGGAGACAAGTGCTATTATTACTATATTTTTACAGAGAAGAAAACTGAGGCTAAGAGATATAAATGACTTCCAGTATTCCCAATTACAAGCCCAACATTCTATCTATTGCACCACCTTGTGGGAGAATTCACAGAACTATTTCAGATCTGTACAGGAAGTATTCACACAAAGGAAACACTATCATTATTATTATTATTATTAAAACAAGCTGCCTAACCCCCAAAACAAAAACAAAAAAACTAAACACAAAACCATGTGTTATGGGAAAATGTGTCCCACATACTTTAGTATAGTAACTCTGAAATAAACTTTCATCTTTATACAGCATAATCATTATTAATATTCTTCTTGTCAGTCTGGAAGTTTACTTAGGACACTGGAGTCATTGCCCTCTAAACATATCTGCTACAGTTCATTTTACCCTAAATTGTATAAGAGCAGTAGGGCTGAAAAAATTAAAATGAAGGTTGTAAGGGGAAAGATGGTATAGAGGGAGATGGGATCATGTAGAGAGGAAGAATATGAAACAAAAACCCCAAAGCCAATATCTTGGAAGCATCTGTTTGGGAATAATTTCAGCCAGTTGCCTGTCAAGAAAAAGTTGGCTATGATAGTAGTTGGTTAAATATCACATAGCCACAGATGGTTATGTCTTAAGATTTTGTTTCGGCACTCTAAAGTAACAAGGCTCTTGAAAGAAGGGATTTTGTGATGTAGCTACTCTGACACCTAGTGCTCTATACTCGCTAAACAGCAAATCTAAAAAAAGATATACAGAGTTCTAGACAGGAAAAAAAAAGTGTCCTATTAAATTTTTTGTTCGTTTATTTTAAATGAAATGCATTGCCTCTAAAAGCCATCAGCTTTTTAGGCATCAGACACGTGGATTAATACTGTGGTCAATTCTCACATATGCTATTGTCTGAAAAGACAGTGAAATGTTAAAAACAGAAAATGAGCTTAGCATACTACCTTGTAAAAAGATTACCCACCCACTTTAATCATCATTCAAAAAATTCCAGTGAAAATATTTTAAATATTCCTTCAATGAAAATGTAAATATGACAACACTGTGGGTATGAGAACCAAGAAATGAAACCACATAGGCCTGGAAAGGAAAATAACTCCCACAGCACTTTCAAGTCTTCAAAGAGAGAAAAAAAGTAAACAAAACTTAAATAGATACTGGAAAGACTGATTTTTAAGAAATCATCTTGCTTTTATAAGCTTTGATGCTATTTAAAAATGCAAAAAACATTTTCTATCAAAATATTTTTTATCATTTTGCTAATAAGGCTTAACTATGTTTAAAACACAAAAATGACAAAGCATTCCATCCCAATGCATATTACTTTTTGAGATTTGTCCCAAGTCAAAAAACTTTTACACAAAGTTATTTGTGGTTAAAAGAGTGATACAATAAAAAAGTATTCCATTATGACAACATAACGTGTAAAATTTCTCTCTATGGCTTAATTCTCTTTATAATCAAAAGCTGATTATTTCTAAAAATGTTTCTCCCCAGAATGACACTACTAAAAAAAGACAATCCTGATCAGCAGGCCATTCCAGAAAAACTTTGGAAATTAATTTTAGAGGCATAAACTAGGTAAAGTTCTGTTCTTTAGAAAAGATCTACCCAAGAATAAAGAAAGGGGAGATAGTCACTAAATTTTAAATCAAGAATAAATAACTGTACCCCGATTGTTCAGGGTGAAACAATAGAAATGATACAATTTACTGTCAAAAGGAGTACATTTCCAGTTAATATAGATGTGTGAATGATTATAGAGAAACCCAGGTCTCATACATGAGCTTCAACAAAGGCTATAAAGAGCATCAGATCAAATAATGTTGAAAAATCTAAGGAAAAAATATCATGCATTTCAGAGCTGAACTGAAAGACATTCAGCACCTGCAAAGCAATGGGAAAGGAATCCCAATAAAAAAGCCAACTGAGGGAAAAAAGAAGGTCAGTAGCCTTCAAGTGTGGACCAGAGATGCTCTAGAGGCACCTAAAGTCCACAACATTCCATATCATGGGGCAGGAAGACAGAAATGTACAGAAGGATGAAGCTTCAGGGTGGTTAGAAATCCTCAGAACTCTGACTGATCCAATTATGAATGTGGAGACAAGAGCTGGCAATGCTCACAGCAAAGATCCCACAAGGGTAAATATTTATAACAACTTTGAAAGAAAAATCTTCAGGAGGTGCTGAAGACCACTGACTACTGGGGGAAGGGCTGAAACTTACTAACATTCTGAGCACATACATACCAGGAAATTAGAAATCAGCAACAAGAACCCAGAAAATCAAGAAAAAATAGCATGATCATTCTAAGAGTGCAGTGGGAAGCAAAAAAGAAACCTAAACAGTATAAAAAAATTATTGATCTGACGAAGACCAAGAGATAAATCAAAAAGACAAAAATAACTTTATAGAAATTATAACTAGATCCTCAAAAAAAGAAAAATTGGCCACAAAGACTTATAAAAACCCTAAAATAAATAAATCAATGAATAAAAAAAATTATAAATAAGTAGGGTAGCTAGAAGAGAGATTGTAAAGAAAATACATAGCTTCAAAAGTAAGGTATTAAAACATATGGAAGTAAAGAGTCCCTAAAAATTGGAATAGCCCAAACAAAAATCTACAACTCCAGAAAAAATAATAAATACTGGGAAAAAAATCATAATATTGGGAGTAGAAGAATATATAAAGAATTTATTTTCTTTTTTTTCATTTAATTATAGCTATTTATTGACAAAACATATGTATAGGTAATTTTTCAACATTGACCCTTGTAGAAACTTCTGTTCCAACTTTTCCCCTCCTTCCCCCCCCTCTCCCCTAGAAGGCAGGTAGTCCCATACATATTAAATACATTAAAGTATATGTTAAATACAATATATGTATACATATTTATACAGTTATCTTGTTGCACAAGAAAAATCAGATTTAGAAAGAAGGTAAAAATAACCCGAGAAGAAAAACAAAAATGCAAGCAAATAATAACAGAAAGAATAGAAATGCTATGTTGTGGTCCACACTCATTTCCTAGTGTTCTTTCGCTGGGTGTAGCTGGTTCTGTTCATTACTGATTAATTGAAAGTGATTTGGATCCTCTCATTGCGAAAACAGCCACTTCCATCAGAGTTGATCGTCATACAGTATTGTTGTTGAAGTGTATAATGATCTCCTAGTTCTGCTCATTTCACTTAGCATCAGTTCATGTAAATTTCTCCAAGCCTCTCTGTAAAGAATTTATTTTCAACATCAACTAGTCCAGAAAACAGACCAAAGAGAAATAATTTAAGAATCATTTGACTCCCTGAAAATTGTGATCAAAAAAGAAATCAGTTTTCACCATATCATAAAGAAAAGCTGCCTACATCTATTAGAACAAAGGACTATATATATATATATATATATATATATATATATATAGAAGACACTGCAACAACGACAAAAAAAAAAAAAAAGACATGCAAAAAAAAAAACCCTTCAAAAAGTCCCATATACCAGAATCAAAATTCAGAGCTTCCAGGACAAAACAGTAGTTTTCTACAGCCAGAAAGGAAGAGTTCCAAGGAACAAGACTTGGCAACTATAATAATAATGGACAAGAAATCTTGGGTAGCATTATTCCAAAAAGATTAAGACTTACAATCAAGAATAACTTAGTCCTACAAAAATAAGTATAATCTTACTGGCAAAAAAATACACGTCTAATGAAAAAGTAAGCTTTTCAAGCATTTGTGATAAAAAGATTAGAGGTGAAACTTTGAAATATAAACACAAAAGTTAAGGGATACTTAGATAATACATTTTAGCAACTGAAATAGTAATGCAGCATTTATGTTCAAACAAAGAAAAAATATATAAATTTTCCTTCAAGCTTCTAAAGACTCCAGGAGTCATAGTGGAAGTGAAATAAGAAAAACAGAGGGCCTAAGATGGTTTTGTTTTGTTTGGATATTCTCAAGAGAATAAAGTAGAAAGAGGTGGAATTTACTATTTTTCATAATTAGAGTACACAAGAGAAAGAGCATACAAACATGGAAAAAGGAGGATTAGACATCACATGAAATTAACTCTCCTTTGAATCTGACAAAAGATTGTTCAACAAAACATATACAGACAAAGAATGGTATATTAATAGTTTATACTTATAAAAGAAGCAGGAGGGGATAGTCAAAAGCAATACAAACTTTAACTTCAGAGAGTGGATCATGAAGTAATGCTGGGGGGAAAGAGAGAGAGAGAAAAAGAGAGAGAGAGAGAGAGAGAGAGAGAGAGAGAGAGAGAGAGAGAGAGAGAATGCAGACTTTAATTCTAAAGAATCATTCAAAGAAAAAATCACAGAAAGAACTGATAATTTCATCAATGAAAATAATCAACATATTAAAATTTTTGGCAATGCACATAAAGCAATGTATAAGAAAAATGTGAATTGCTAACAATTTTCATGAACAAAGGAGCAAGAAAATGAATCAAGGATTAAGTTATGATACTCAAAAATATTAGAATAACAATAATGACCACAAAACAACTAAACATTAAAATTGAAATTCTGGAAGATAAAGGAAGAGATTAACAGAATTTCAAACAAAATTCTCAAAAACTTGTTAATATTTAACAATTCACTCTAATAATGTTTGGATTCCAATTGCTAAACAAACACTATGAATAGCGAAATCAATGAAGACAAACAACTAATAAGTAATGATAAAACCTCTGGACAAATATATGCTATATCTTATATGAGAAACTGGAGAAAGATCTTAGGGGAATAGTAGGGAGAATAGGAAGCATTAATCAATACACACTTATTAAGAATTTATTAAGGGCCCAATGCTGTGCTAAGCATTTGGATTCATAGAAAAGCAAAAGATATATGCCCATTTTCTAGGAACTCTTCTTCTAATGGAAGAAAATAAAACACAATCAACTGGGTATATACAACTTACATACAGTGTAAATGGAAGGTAATCTCAGAGGAAAAGGACAAAACAGGAAAGGCCTCTTGCAGACGCTGGGATTTTATCTTAATCTTAAAAGAGGCCAGCAAAGTTAGGAGTTGGAGGCCAGGAGGGAGAATGTTCTGGTTACAAATGACAGCCAGTTTAAAGGTCACAAAAATGAAGTACATTTGGATTATAGAGTAAGTAGAAAGGAACAAAGTGCAAGATGATTAGAAGATAAGAAGGAGCTAGCTTAGGGAGGGCTTTAAAAGAAAACATATGATTTTATATTCAATACTGGAGGTGATAGGGATCCAAGGGAGTTTATAAATTTGGGGGAATTAGAATGTATGTACATACATACGTGCATACTCATACATTATAATATAATTATTGTTATGTTATATGACTCTACTATACTATATATTATAATGTAACGATTAATATATATATTAAATCTTTCGATTATTGTCAAAAGTTTTTTCTGACTCAACTTCTTTGAGGTAGACTTCATCACTCTCAAATATGGGTAAAAAAACCTAGAATTTCTTAGAAAATGGCATGTATATGCTTTTAGTGATCAGGGAGTATACCAAGTCTGATATATGGATCATGTTCCTCAAAGAAAATGGCAGATATGATTAGAGTCACTGGAGGAAGTGGCTTAACGGTACTGGAAGAAAGTTATTTTTAGAAATAAAAACCTATTTTAAAAATCTGAAGTAAATGTCATAATTTGGAAAGTTTCTAGCCTGTAACTAATTAAAAATAAAGAAGAATACTTGCTTGATTATAAATCAACATATGATTATGATTGAGCTAAATTTCAGTTTACAGTAATTGCAAATGAAATGCCAATTATTTCCAAGAGTTAAAGATGCCATGATAATGTTTATGGATAAGAGATCAGCAAATTAAGAACGTTTCTCAAAAATACCTCTAAAATAGTGGCATAATTCAATGAGAAAAGGGAAATATGTATATAGTTTCCTGATGTTATTGAGAACACGTATAACCCAGACAAGGACAGGCAGATCATGTGGAAAGTATGAACTTCAATATATTTAAATCAGAATCTCATATCAATACCACTGAGAAAACTTTTTCAAGCTCATTAAAAATGAAACAAAAAAAAAAACGTAATAATTAAAAGGGAAAACAAATATCCAACTCTGGCTTTACTCATTGCTCTTTAACAGTTGCTAGAGCACAATGGAATAGAAAAAATCAAATCCACTGAAATAAGTGCTAAATGAGTTCCTGCTGTGTGTTCAACCAATCATATTTATCAGTTAAGCAACAAGCACTTATTGTGTCTATTATCTGCCTAAAAAAGTGCTAAAATGTTTGGGATGCAAAGAAAAAAAGGGAAAACAATACCTGCCCTCAAGTTTATATTTCACTTAGAACCAATGAAATAACTCATTTCTACAAATATATACAAAGTGATTTAAGGATTAGGATCAGGAAATTGAGAGTTTGGGAACAACTTCTTGGGGAAGGTGAAGTTAGATACTCTAGAGAGAATTCATGAAAAACCTCAGGCCAAAATATTATAGGGGAAAAAGATAAAAATAGTAATAGCCAACATTTATATTGTGTTTTAAGGTTTTCACAGTACTTAACATATATTTTCTTATTTATTTTTTATCCTTATGAATTAATGATACTATTATATTAATTTTGCAGAATGGAGAAACTGAAGTTTACATGATTTGCCCAAATTCAAACAGCTAGCAATTATCTAAGACAGGATTTTAACAGTCTTCCCAATCCAGTATTCTATCAAATACAACAAAATATTGGGATTAAGGAATATTGCACTTTCATTGCTGAAGAAAGCACACACACCAATGGAATCATTGCTGCACCAAATTCTACATTTTAATTCTTCATATGGTATTTGTAGTAATAATAAGCAAAGGGTATTTAAATAATCACAGAACACAACAGTAAACAAATGCAAAGAAAAATACAAACCAACATGAAAAACACTGGAATAGGAGAGCAACAAGTTCTAAAGAAATTGGAAAAAATGTATCAAATATAAAACAACAAAAGATTGTGAATTTTAAAATGTAATGGCCTATTATTCATATGTTAAATAGTTTAAGTAGAGATTCTGATATAACTATTATAGTACTACCACCATCAATAACAATAACTGATTTCCCTCAAAGAGAAAAAAAATAAGGAAAAAATTAGAATTTTCATTTCAAATTATAGTACAGGTACTTATTTTAGTTGAGTTTTCAGAATTTTGAGCAGGCAATAAAATCCTGTAAATGCCATTGTCTTATCTGAACCAACATTTCTTGAAATATCATAGAATATCTGATAAAGTTAGTGACTGGTTTCACACACAACAAACTCCTCAAAAGTGCATTTCAAAGCAGATCACTCATGGTAAGATTCTTATCTTCATATATCAAAGTAAACTAACAGAAGAAAAGATGAAGTATTTCATTAGCAACTCCCTATCAATAATGAGCTCTCCATCATTCATTTTTTATTTGTTTTAATTAAATTAAAATCATTTCTTAAGCACCTATTATATAACAATGCACTCTGAGAGAATTGATGGTAATTCAAAGATAAAAATAAAAGTCTTTTCTTTTAATGGTTGTATAAGGTTTTCAGGGAAGATTAGTACCTTTGTCCTTTTCAGAGCTACTCATTTGCCTTTAATAATCAACTGTCACCAAACTCTCACCTGTGACTCCAAAAAGGTATAATGTGTACAATGACTGGTAAAACCATCTTGGCAGAAAGGCTAAACTAAAATTAAGAAAGGTATCAGTGAGTTAGGGGGATTTCTACTCCAAGCATATGAAGATTTCCTTGCTGGAATGGGCAGATGAGAATAATTTGTGCCAATAGCCGTAAAGACAGCTGTGGAAGTGCTTAGAGCTTAGTCATATTTTGAAGTTTGCAAAGTTATTCACTGCATCCCAGATCATTGTTAGTCACGTTAATTTTTGTCTTTCCACAAGACTACAGTGACTCTGAAAAAAAAGAGTGAGACTGACAACTCTGCAACTCTGCTTCACTTAAATTAAATGTATGTGTAAAGCTTGGTGGAGCGGGGGTGGGTGCAGTGGGAAAACAGAGGAATGTGGGGTAGAAGGAAGAAGGAGGAAAAGAAGGTGAAAGGAAAGGAGAGAAGGAGGAGGGAAAAAAGGAGAACTGAAGGAAAAAGAGGGGGAAAGGGAGAGGAGCAGAAAAGGAAGACGAGAAAGGGGAGAGGAGGAAGAGAAGGGGGAAAAAAGGAAGAAGGAGGAGGGGGGATAAGAGGGCAAAGGAGAAAGGAGAAGGGAAGGAAGAAGAAAAGAGAAAGGGGTGCAAAGAAGGAAAAGAGAAAGGGGGAGATGAAAGAAAAAGAGGAGGAAAAAGAGGGGAGAGGAGTACAGAGTAATTGTATAGCTATAGCCTACACACAGTGTCTCAAAAATCTTGGTGCCAGACCCACATTACAAAAATGTTTGTAGCAGCCCTTTTTGTAGTGACAAGGAGCTGGTAATTAAGTGGATGCACATCATTTGGAGAAAGGCTGAATAAGTTATGGTATATGAATGTAATGGAATACTATTGTTCTATAAGAAATGACCAATAGGATGATTTCAGAGAGGCCTGGAGAGATTTACATGAATTGATGCTAAGTGAAATGAGCAGGACCAGGAGATCATTATACATGGCAACAGCAATATTATATGATGATCAATTCTGATGGACCTGCCTCTTTCCAGCAATGAGATGATTGAGGCCAATTCCAATGTTCTTGTGATGAAGAGAGCCATCTACACCCAGAAAAAGGACTATGGGAACTGAGTGTGGATTATACCATAGTATTTTCACTCTTTTTGTGGTTTGCTTGCATTTTGTTTTCTTTCTTATTTTTTTTTCTTTTTGATCCGATTTTTCTTGTGCAGCACAATAATTGTAGAAATATGTATAAAAAAACTGTACATGTTTAATATATATTGGATTACTTGCCATCTAAAGGAAACGGTGGAGGAGAAGGAGGGAAAAATTTGGAACAAAAGGTTTTGCAAGCGTCAATGTTGAAAAATTATCCATGCATATGTTTTGAAAATAAAAAACTTTAATAAAAAATCTTGGTGCCCATTTATGTTTTAATAGCTGTATGTGAATATATGTATATGTTTATATATACATGAAAAAACATATATATATATATATATATATATATGTAAGATATCATCCACGATGTCCTTAGTCCTCTTTTTAAACAAAGAAGGAAGAACAACAACAATTACAACTCAAATAATTTAGTCTCAATGGACCTCCATTTCATCATCTTTAAAATGATGGAACTGAATTAGATGATATTTAAAGATTCTTACACACCAAAATTCTATGCTGATATAAATATTATTATACAAGTACAGAAGGAATTTTATACTGACACAATTGAAGAAAAAAATCTTCTCTGGTTAAGCGGATCAGATCTGTTATTTTGAAAGAACTGGGCCCTGAGTAGTGATATGTAAGATTTTGATGGAGGGAGGGTATTCTAGAAAGAAAAAAATGATATAAGAAAAGATATTGAGGCAAGAAAGTACAATGATGATATTGAGGAAAAGTGAAATTCTGGAATGGCTGGAACATAAGTTTGTTTTAGAGAATAGGATGAAATAAAACTGGATAGCAAGATGTGAGACAAACTCTGAAGGGCACTGAATGGTGAACTCAGAAGGATAGACAATTCAGTAGACAATGGGTTACTACTGAATGATTACATCACTTTATGGAGAATATTATACCATGACAATCAAATCAGGGCTCTTGGGAGAATAATGTGGCACCAATATATGGATTATAGAGGGAAGAATCAAGAGACAAGGAATCCAGTTAGGAGGCTATTGTATAATGTAATAAAAACTATTATAGAAAAACAATGAGGCTGTCCACCAAATTAAAGCATGAAGATATCATTATGTGCCTTGAAGGGAAATAGAATAGACAACTCTAGCCTCTTTTCCCAGAATCCTTCTCCAAAGAATACTTTAATTTCTTCCAGGAAGGGAAATAGTAAGGGTGGGCCAAATGCTTGACCACTGTGCTCTTCTCAGAAAGAAAGGGTACCAAGCTAGAATTATATTTATCTGCACCCTTACATAATGTTAGTCTAAGAGATGCAGTTTTAAGGTTCTAATAAACTTCTGATTGTTGTTATGGAAAATGGAGGATCCACACTTAATATCCAAGTCGTGACTTCTTTCTAACCAAACACAACTTCCATAACTAACACACATAATGAATAGCAAAGATACCCATTTATTTCAGGCAATAAAAAAAAGAAACCAGAGAAGCCATATCTAAAAGAATATATGCCAGATATTACAGAATGAAGGAGCTCTTCTATTGGAAATAATCTCACTCATAGGGGATAATTTTCAAAGTCTGTAATGGAACAAAGTGGGAGTTAGAAACATGATGGAGACTGCTACATCCTCTCACATCAGTCTCTTCTAAAGATTCTCATTCTCCCTTCAATAATCTGAAGTGGGGTTATCACTCATCTTCTTTTTTTTTTAAGATGCCAAGAATCCAAAGAGATTCCATAAATGTTGGAATCTTTACAAACTGTTAAGTCATTAGAATTGATAGAGACAATAATTATCTAATTTAGCATGGTTCAGTATGATTGATCTGATCCTACAAGGAGATGTTATGGGCCAGAAGAAACAAGGTACTAAGTGGAACTGAGAAACAATGCTTGTGTTCACACCTTTAGAGAGCTCATATAAGCAAGAAGCTCTTAGGGTCAGAGGTATTCTGGGCCAGACACAGAGCACTCTGGGAGAGACAGAAGCCCACTCTCGGGAGAGGGGAGCGTCATTTGGAGATTGAGAAGCCACAAGTCGGAGTTGAGCTGGGGCAGAAGCTGGAAGAGCTAAAAGAAAAGCTGCAAGAGCTCTTAGAACCAAGGAGAGAGAGAGAGAGGCCTCTAAGAAAACTAACCAGGCTATATTGGAGACAAAAGATCAGAACTCTTAGCACCTGGCTGCATTTGGGTGATTATTACTTTTAACTGAAACTAAGGCTACCTCCAGAAAACCTCCCCAAGAAACCTGCTCCCAGAGAGAACCATTATTATTTTAAAGAAGAAAAACATCACATTTTGGCGCCCAAACAGGGACTAATTTCAATGGAAAAGCTCCGATTCTGATCTCAGTGGAAAAGCCTCTGATCCTGAATCCAATGGAAAAGTCTACTTGACCCAGAAATTAGGGTGAGTACAACAAAGAAATTTTGTTAAAAGAGTTAAGGTAGAATTTCAGCTAAAATGGGACAGATATTTAGAAAACAGCCTTCCCTGACTGCTCAAAAAATGTGGTGTTTTTTCTTCTTTAAAATAATAATAGTTCTCTCTGGGAGCAGGTTTCTTGGGGAGGTTTTCTGGAGGCAGCCTTAGTTTCAGTTAAAAGTAATAATCATCCAAATGCAGCCAGGTGCTAAGAGTTGTTATCTTTTATTGTTTCCAATATAGCCCGGTTAGTTTTCTTAGAGGCCTCTCTCTCTCTCTCCTTGGTTCTTAAGAGCTCTTGCAGCTTTTTTTTTTTTTTTTTTTTTTTAGCTCTTCCAGCTTCTGCCTCAGGTCAACTCCAACTCGTGGCTTCTCAATCTCCAACTGATGCTTCCCTCTCCTGTGAGTGGGCTTCTGTCTCTCCCAGAGTGCTCTGTGTCTGGCCCAGAGTACCTCTGGCCCTACGAGCTTCTTGCTTATATGAGCTCTCTAAAGGTGTGAACACAAGCATTGTTTCTCAGTTCCACTTACTACCTTGTTTCTTCTGGCCCATAACATCTCCTTGTAGGATCAGATCAATAATACTGAACCATGCTAAATTAGATAATCATTGTCTCTATCAATTCTAATGACTTAACAGTTTGTAAAGATTCCAACACATAAAGATCAAAGAAACTCTATGAAGAGACTGAAAAAGTCTCCTCTCCATTATCATCCCACTCATTTATGCAGGCACAGGGGAAATTATTTTTGCCAAGGAGAAAATATTATACCAATGGGTTTGGGGATATGGGTTCATAAAGGAACAGATAAAAGAGACATTATTAGGTGAAATAAAATTTGCAGAATAATAAGATGACAAATAATGAAAAGAGAGATCTACTTGTACAATTTGAGAGGTAGGGAAGAGTAGTGAATAGCTTCCTGAACTTGAAGAAAAAAAATACTAGGTTCAAAAACTGACTCAGCCATTATCTTGTGACTCTGGACAACTCAAACACTGCCTTAAGTTTCCTCATCTGTAAAATGGATGGACTAAACTAGATGTCCTCTAAAGTCCCTTCCAACTCTAAAGCTATGATTCTATGATCCTAACCATAGTCTGTCATAAGCCAAGTTGTTAATAAATTCTTCCTCTTAAGTATTTCTGAACACATTTTATGTTGTTTTCCCCTCCCCAGAATCTACTACAGTCCTGCCCTAACACTCCTATCTTGTCTTTGTTGGAATGCAAGAATCTCAAAGGCATGGACTGTTTTGGTTTTATTTCTGCAACCCTAGCACCTAGCACACTTATCTTCCATTATATAAATGCTTGTTGGAGTAAGGAGCAAAAAAAAAAAATGATATAAAAGCTATATTCTAAAACTCAGGGGAAAATTGGCCTTCATCACTAGCTCAACTGAAATGATAATGAAAACTTTTTATGTCTAAACTGATCTTCCTATTTGGTGAAAGTAAAGACTCTATTGGGTAAATCACACATAAAGTCAATTGATCTGTGATACAGCTTCATGATAACAAAGAAAATGTGCTAGATGATACAAATCAAACTAACAGCTAACAGTTATACAGTTGGGCTTTGTAACAGGAGACTCATATTACATTTCAAATATGAACCTAATAACACACTGGAAAACATCACCAATTTATGTACTAAGTAAAAGCCAAATAATATAGAAGCATTCTGGACAGCAAAACAGATATTTTCCTATCTATAAATATAATAAGCCAGTAAAAATTAAAAGCATGCATAGTCTAAAGAGACTATTTTTATTATTTTTAACTAATTTAAATATACTAACCCTCCTCCTATGTCCATGTAACATATTTCAACTTATATTCTAGATAATTTTTGTTCTAATAATTTTAAATTAAAAATGCAAAATATGTTTATCATTTTGGGGGAGAGAAAGAAAAAAGACTACATGAATTTAGTCTGAGTGAACTGAAGATTGAAATTATTTATATATTAGAGCATATATAGGAAGTATTTGTGCCATTCAGAAGTTAAGTCTCAACAAACCCATATCACATGAAAACAATAGATCTTTTGCAAACTGGGCACAACATTCATTAATGACTCACTACCAAGAGCAAGTTCTTGTACCAATTAATTCAACAATTTTTTCTTCTATAGAAGACAGATAATAGACCTTTATTATCAATTTCTGTAGGAAATGATGAGTAAAGTTTTCTGAGTATTTAAAGAGATACAGAAAGATCAAAGTATTAATCACCTAGGGAGACATAGAAACTAGGTTGAGAAACAAGAAGTTAAAACAAGTTTTAACAATGTCCATTCATGTTAAAAAATTTTAATAATAAAAGGACTGTTCTTTAACATCATAAACAGTATACATTTAAAAAAGCATTATCAGTAATGCACAAACACTAGCAAACTTTTAATAAGATCAAGGATAAAACAAAGATGTCAAATGTCAAATATCAGAAAAAAATTTAGAAATGTTAGACAAAAATAAATTGGGGAGAAAATCTAAGGAATGAAGAAACAAAATAATTACCTTTTACAAATGATATCATTGACTTGGGAAATACTGAAAAATTGGCAACTTCAGGAAAGAAGCAGTAAATAAAATAAAACCAAAAATCATCAGACTGTATGTATAAGTAAAACACAACAAAAGAGAAAGAAAAAGAAATTCCATGTAAATATATAATATATGCTATTGCTGTATCCATCTAACAAAATACACATATATAAGAATTGTATGAATATAACTTTAAAATATAAAAATAATGATGGACTTAAATAATTGGAAAGGTATTAATTGTTCATGGTTGGGCCATGTATGAATGTATGAATCAGAATGTAACCCACATTGTCACAGAGATAGAATGTGCCATGTAGTAACACAGTGAAAAATGAATTTCTGGCTAAAAACACAAAAACAGACTTGAACTTAAATGAAAGTTTAGAATTTATCCTAAATCTTAGAACCATGTGGATGGGTGCTGTCAGGGCCTAACATTCTGTTCCTCAAGCTCACTTTCTGGAGAGAACCTGAGACAAGGGGTTACTATTGTTGTAGCTGCTGAGTGTATGGATGTGATAAAATAGACAACACTGGAAAGATGACCTAAGTGTTTCCTAAGAAATATTTTCTTTTCCTCTATCTACAAAGAAAGGAAATAGCTGTTGTCAACTGACCTACTTCTCTGGCATTTGCCTTGACTGATCCACATATAAAAAATCTAAAGAAATCAGCTTTCTGCTAAAGATTTAAGACCTCAGCATAGACTGTGCAGACAATGTAGATTCACAAATTATATCCTTGATTTGTGTTCTGTCATTGCTCCTGTTCATTTTCTACATACATAAAGAAAACCTAGGACCTGCTAATCTTTAATTAATGTGGTTAAGGTTAATTAAGCACCAAACATTGCCAAAAGAGATTTTGGAAGAATAAGTGAGTCTGGATAGAAATAGGAAAGAGACTCCACAGGGAGGCAATGTACTCAATGATTTACCCCTAGGAATTGTAAGCATTTTGATGTATGTCTTAGAAGACTCAAGTATAAGTAGAGAAAGAATAACAGTGACTTATATCCCAAAATATCACAGAGTAATGGTACAAGCTAACCAGAATTTAAGAAAAAAGATTTCTTTATTCCCTGAAAGTAGGTGTCTCCTTATATAGCTATTTTCCTCTGGATATCCATAGATGATAACTTCATAGGATGAGGGACTCTACTCAACCATCATCATCATTCACCAAAAAAACAAGTCGAAGAATATGGAAAAGCCATTCTCAAAAGATGAAATCTGAGGTTTACTTCATACCTACCAGATTGACAAAGAAAAAGGAAATGAAAGTTATAGAAGGAGCTATGGGAAGACAGCCACATAATATATTGCTGTTTAAGAACATAAATTGATCTAAGTATTCTTTAAAATAATTTAGAATTATATCCAAGAAGTAATTAAACTGTACATACCTAGCAATAACATTAGTATATCAAATTAGTATCCCCAAAAGACTAATGTAAAAGGGGAAGGAATCATATGTACAAAAAGTACTTATAGTACCATGTCTTGTGGCAAATAACTAGAAACAAAATGGGTGTCTATTTACTATAAGAATGGCTGGACAAATTATAAATCCAGAAAATAAGAAAATAGCTATAGAAAATAACACTAGGGAAACACTCAAAAAATCCATGAAAATCTATCTAAACTGATAAAGAATAAATTGAGAACAGACAGAACAATTTGTATAATGAAGACTTTACAAAAAATGTCTAGGAGAATTAAGAATACTGATTGATCGTGTGATCTAAAAGGTCATACTTCATTTAAAATCTCTTGGCTGTATATTCTTATTTGTTACAAGAAAGAACCTTTTTCTTAATAGAGAGTAATGCCACATAACAATGTAGTGCTGATAGAAATAAAGAAGGAAGAATTAAATTTATTTATGTATACTTTTAAAAAAATCACTTATATATAATAAAAATTCCTGAAACATACATGTCTCCTTTTTTCCTGTTCTTCCTATACAGAAAAATTTTTGTTAGTTTATCTTTCTCAATTTCATAATAATAAAAAATAAAGATGATTTTTAAAAAAATTATCTCTTCATTAGCATGAATATTCCCCCACAAAATACTGAATGTTAAGTCCCCTATATTAAGTGGTCAATAAAAGGGTCAACAAAGTCAGAATGTAATAGCCAACTGAATGGTGATGAGTCCCTACAAAGTTAACTTCAATATCAGAAGGCAAACACATATTTGATCATAGAACATGGATTAGAATCCATTCTCCTTTCATAGAACCTGTCAAAACTTGTGTACCAGCAGCATGGCGTTGTTATTCCCCTCCGACCATTCTGGGACATTTCAATTAAACTTTGTTGGAGATACAGACATAAATGTCCTTTTAAAACATAAGGACACTTTAGTTCAGTGCTTCAGTAGTCTGAATTATCTTTTTCTTTGTCTAACTTCAAACTAATTTTTCTGACCCTTTTGATCAAAACTTAATCTAGTGATTACTGGAAGATGTTCCCTGGTGGCTTCAAATGAGTCAAGGCAAGAAAATCATTAACCAGCTAGTAGATATTTGAAAACAGGGAAAAAGCCACCCTGTAAATAAAGCATTCTTTGAGCTGCATGCACATTGCAACACTGGAAAGACAGATTTCCATATCTGAAATAACTAGGATAACTTGCTATCTGTTCCTTGATCTCTACATATAAACAGAAATAATTTGATACAGTGATTTGCTTCTGACAATATACTAACTATTCTATTGTTTGATTGTTCATTTCTCCAAGAAATGAGAATGTAGGAAGAATATAGGTGTAAGAAGTCAGAGGTCAAAAACCTGAGAAAACAAATATATATTCCTATCATGTTTTATGATATTACTTCAGTTTTTTCCTTCTAATTCTCCCTCTCCACAAACATCTTCATTCCTTGACCTTTTTAGCTTAGTTTTCATTTCTCCAAACCCTCTCATGGAATGACATTTATATTTGTTTTACTTTCCTTTCTGTTTTCATTTTATTAACAAGTCAATATTATTTTAACTATCTTTCCTCCTTATCCTTTATACATGCTGGTAATCGGTACCTCTTATCACTTTTGTTTTTGTTTCTTAATTCAGGTTGCCAAATTACTTTTATCAATTACGTCACTTTCAGGAGGGGTTATTACATAATTTTTCATCTAGCATTGTCCAGGTCCTACTTCCCTGAAGGAACATAAGCCCTATGACAAAGTTAATTAATGACATTTTTTACTTTCCACTTCATTTCTCCTTCATTAGCGAGTGTTTTATTGCCTTGAAAAAAGTCTGGTAGTTGAATGCACTCTGCTTAACATCTACTATTTTAACCTTGAAGCCCTCCAAAAGTCTTCTCCAAAAAACTTATACCTCTGCTTTGTTCATTCCCCCATGTTTGTATATTACAACTCACTTTTCATGTTCCTTGATTTCAATATTTATTCCATATGGACTGCATAAATGTTTATTTCCAAACCTAACGTCATCAGCTCTGTTGCTTTTAATTCTGTCACTACTTTATATAATTTCTCCTGCATGTGTTAGCATATCTTGTTTGTCTAGTAGTTTCAAATCCAAATCTCTCTTTTGTCTTATATATTCTTTTACAGCACTTTAAGATGTACTTCTACTACCTGCCCATCCAGACAAACCATTGCTTTGAAAGCTGCCCTATGAGGGAAGATTTAAGTAAAATCTCATTAGCAGGCATCTAATCCATTTTGTTAACAGATCAGTAGGCACAGAATCATGTTGCCTATTTTGCAAAGTACAGATAACTTTGATCTCTAGCAACTGATTAATGAAACAAAACTGAAGGGAGGGGAAGAAGGTAGGAAATAAATTTAATTTTTGGAGGCTATCAGGGAAAGGAGAAGAAAAGTAAAAAACTGAAATTGTGTAAAAAAAAAAGGAATATGGGAAAAGGAGGAATAGATCAAAAGAAAGAAAGGTGAAGAAGAGAAAAAGGAATATGGAAGGTGTCATCCAGCTGTAAATTCATTTGGGAAAATAAGTATGAAGGAAAATATCTAGTAATAAGTAAAAACAGATGGAAAAAGTTTTCCAAAAATGTGTTCATCTCATTAAAAACAATTTTCTATTAAAATATATTTTGATATATGATTTGTTATAATAAATCATTCTCTTTGGAAACTGATTTTTCTCATAATCTTCTTAAATTGAGTGACTATATTCAGAATGCTCAAAGATTTTTGTCCTATCAGACCATGCAACTAATGAAAATTAATAGAGAGACTCTCTAATGATGAAGTAAATTTATGCTAGATAGGCTGGTCTTACAAGTAGATTGGTTGTGACTATGACACTCAAACAATTTTCATAAGACATTGTATGCCATGAACTTTAAAACTAATTGATCCTACCCTTCATATGGATTATATTTAGACATTTCCTAAGGCCCTCTGTAGGATCACAGATTTGGCATCAGAAGGAAACTAAGAAGATAGCTAGTCCAAATACATCATCGAAACTGAGGTCCAAAGCAAAAATGACAGAGCTGAGATTCTAAGCCAGGTTTTCTGACTGCAAATCCAGTATTTAGTCTTCCTTTTCTAAACTATTTAAACAATAAGTTTGACTAACTGTTGAACAAGAGCTCAGAGAACAATGACTCAAAGGGGAAAAAAAAAAAAAAAACATACAACAAAAGCTTGGCCCTCATGAAAAATCTGAAAAGTTAAGGTTTTTGTGACAGCCACCTAAAGGACACAATAAAATCCACTTGGTTTTTTTTTTCGATTTCTTTTTTTTACATTAATTTATTATTCATTTGGGTTAAAAACAAAAATGTTTTATTTTGACGATCAGGTGAGGAAAGGAAGAAAACAGAGCAAAAGCAAAAAGGCTAATTCTCTGACTGATAAATGGTCAAAGGATATGAACAATTTTCAGATGAAGAAACGGAAACCATTTCTAGTCATATGAAAAGGTGCTCCAAATCACTATTGAGCAGAGAAATGCAAATTAAGACAACTCTGAAATACTACTACACACCACCTCTCAGATTGGCTAAGATGATAGGAAAAGATAATGACGAATGTTGGAGGTAATTTTTCAATATTGACCCTTGCAAAATTTTCTGTTCCAAATTTTTCCCTTCTTCCCCCCACCCCATCCCCTAGATGGCAAGTAGTCTAATACATGTTAAATATGTTAAAATATATGTTAAATCCAATATATGTATACATATTTATACAGCTATCTTGCTGCATGAGAAAAATCGGATCAAGAAGGAAAAAAATTCCTGAGAAGAAAAGATAATGACAAATGTTAAAGAGGATGTGGGAAAACTAGGACACTGACACATTGTTGGTGGAACTGTGAATGGATCCAACCATTCTGGAAAACAATTTGGAAATATGCTCAAAAAGTTATCAAACTCCACAACATAGCATTCTCACTCTTTCTCTTGTTTGCTTGCATTTTGTTTTCTTTCCCAGTTTTTTTTTTTTTGGGGGGGGGTTTCCTTCTTGATCCGATTTTTCTCTTGCAGCAAGATAACTGTATAAATATGTATACATATATTGGATTTAACATATATTTTAACATATTTAACATGTATTGGACTACCTGCCATCTGGGGGAGAGGATGGGAGAAAGGAGGGGATAATTTGGAACAGAAGAATTTGCAAGAAGAATTTTTCAATGTTGAAAAATTACCCATGAATATGTTTTGTAAATAAAAAACTTTAATAAAAAAAAGTTATCAAACGGTTCATACCCTTTGACCCAGCAGTGTTTTTACTGGGCTTATATCCCAAAGAGATCTTAAAGAAGAGAAAGGGACCCACATGTGCCAAAATGTTTGTGACAGCCCTCTTTGTAGTGTCAAGAAACTCTAAGGATGCCCATAAGTTGGAGAATGGCTGAATAAATTATGGTATATAAATGTTATGGAATATTATTGTTCTATAAGAAACAACTGGCAAGATGTTTTCAGAGAGGCCTGGAGAGACTTACATGAACTGATGCTAAGTGAAATGAGTAGAACTAGGAGATCATTATACATGGCAACAAGAAGACTATGTAATGATCAATTCTGATGGATGTGGATCTTTTCAACAATGAGAAGATTCAAACCAGTTCCATTTTTTCAGTAATGAAAAAAGCCATCTACACCCAGAGAGAGGACTGTGGGAACTGAGTATGGATCACAACATAGCATTTTCACGCTTTCTGTTGATGTTTGCTTGCATTTTGTTTTCTTTCTCAGGACTTTTTTTCCTTCTTGATCCTATTTTTCTCATGCAGCAAGATAACTATATAAATATGTATACATATATTGGATTTAACATATATTTTAACATATTTAACATGTATTAGACTACCTGCCATCTAGGGGATGGGGTGGGGGGAAGAAGGGAAAAATTTGGAAGGATCAATATTGAAAAATTACCCATGCATATGTTTTGTAAATAAAAAAGCATTAATAATAATAATAACAATAAAGATGAAAAAAGTAAAAGGGCTACTCACTTCTCACCAGTTTAATTTCTTTTCAAACTCCTTGCCATATAACACTGGCCCCTTCTGTGTAAGTTGAGGTTCACAGTTCCAGATACAAAACTCCCAAATAAATCAGAACAGGAGCAAAATGATGAGGCAAGTAAGAGAAACATATGGAAATAAGCCCAGTGATAGCAGGACTAGGTCATTTCATTGGTAATATATATGTATAAATCCTAAAATGGGCACTGGATATTGGTCTAGCTTCTTGGCTTTAGGATATGGCTGTCACATCTTCAATGAATCATTAAGCATTCATTAATGCTAGATACTGGCAATAAAAAAGATGAAGTACCTGCATGAAATCCTATCTTCAAGCTTAAATGAGATCAGAGGAGAAAACATGAATAGATTTAAGTACGACAAATAAATCCAAAATAAATCAAAGATGATAGTGATGGAAAGACTAATAGTTGAGAGAATTCAAGAAAAAGCATCTTATGTAAATGATGAATGAAGCCCAAGAGATTAGAAAATAGTGGTTTCCACAATAGAAATTACAAAAGATTGGTAAAATGGAAGGCAGATAGGGAAATGAGTTCTTTGTTGGACATGCTTAATTCTAGATAGAACTAGTCTATCCAGTTTGAAATATCCAGGCAGTTGATGATACAGGAATATCTTGGACGCAGGAGATTGAAGGTATATAGTTTTGTGAATGACTGGCATGGAAATGACAATTAAATGCATGGGAATTTAAGAGGTCACCATCTGGAAAAGTAGGAAGAGAGAAGTACATTTAATAGAGTATTGGTATGGCCTTCAGGTAAGAATCAGTAACTTAAAAGAGGTTGCAAATTAGAGAGGAATAAATGAGAAGAAAAAAGGAATGAAGGGTTTTGTTTCCAGATACATGGCAAGGAAAAGTTCTATCTCAATAATAGAGAAGAAAAGAAAGAAAGAAAGAAAGAAAGAAAGAAAGAAAGAAAGAAAGAAAGAAAGAAAGAAAGAAAGAAAGAAAGAAAGAAAGAAAAGAAAGAAAGAAAGAAAGAAAGAAAGGAAGGAAGGAAGGAAGGAAGGAAGGAAGGAAGGAAGGAAGGAAGGAAGGAAGGAAGGAAGGAAGGAAGGAAGGAAGGAAGGAAGGAAGGAAGGAAGGAAGGAAGGAAGGAAGGAAGGAAGGAAGAAAAGAAAGAAAGAAAGAAAGAAAGGTGGTTGATAGGAAAGGTTTTTAAAATGAAGGTGAATGACCTCATTCTCAGTGAAAGTAATAGATGAATTACTAAACTGAGGGCAAAAAGGGAGAAAATAATTTAAAAAAAAAACTTTTGAGAGTATGCTAATTAACTGGAGAGGAGTAAAAAGATCCTCAGTCCTTGGAGAATTATCTTTGGTGTAATGGGATCTGACAAACAAGAAGAATATGAACATAACAGCAAACATAAACTCAGTTGTATTTCAGGAGTAATCCATATATACCTATATACATATATACATACTGCAGTCTGTAAGGGGAAGGTTGATCCCCTGTGAAAAAGGGCAAGTTCATATCTCAAAATAATAGAAGTAAAGGCTTTATTTCAACATTTGGCTATGTTTCTACATCTACATTTTGAAGCAAATAATCTTATAATCCAGGAGTAGTTTTGCAAAAGCCAGTAATTTTAACAAGGATTATAATATAGTCATCTACTCTATCCTATATCACTGCCAGTCATCTTTACTTTTGTCTTGGCAGTGGAGTTTGATTAATTGGGAAGAAAGACTTTGGGCAATTTTGAGGCTGAAGACTAGGAAATTCTACTTGATTTAAATCCAATTCATGTCCAAGTATAGACATCACTTATGATGGCAGTGGTCATTTTTGAAAATTAAAGACAAACAATTTATAGGTGAAACAAGATTTAGGGCACACAATTGCACAATTGCAATTGACAATTGCACACAATTGTGCATTCAATACAACCTCTGAATCTGAGATGAGACAGAGTACAAATTGATCCTCTGCTGGTTGGGCTAATTTTGGCCAAACAATTAACACCAAGAAAATACTAGTGCTCCATCAGGGAGCACCATAACACCCATCCATCAAACCATTGATGATAGGAAATGGAGACTTTTTGAATGCCGTAGATAAGTGCGCTTACTTTGGCATTATAATTTCTAAGAGTGTACTCATAAATAATGAGGTCAATACACACATTGCCAGAGCTAGCTCAGTATTTGAGAGGCTCTGAAAGAAACATAAGAGAGGAAAAGTAATAGCCTGCCAAATTGAAAGTCTACAGAGCCACAATGCTTATTATGTTATTATAAGCTTAGGGCCTGGAAAGTCTGCTACCCCCCTGCCAGAAAATTGAATCACTTCCATTTGAATAGTCTCAGAAAGCTTCTGAGATCACCTAGCAAGATAAAGTACTGGACACAGTTCTTTTTTGAAGCAGAACTACCAAGCATTCAAACTCTTTTGCACAAAGTGCTAGTCCAGTATACTAGCAACGTTCTTCAAATGGTATGTGTGCTTCTAAAATACTATTTTGTGGAGAATTCATAAAACACAAATTATTCACAAAGAGGTCGGAAAAAGTAATACAAGAACATTCTCCAAATCTCTCTAAAGAGCTTTCAAACTGATTGTGAAACATGGGAGACAATAGCATATGACCAGTCAGAATGGCATATCTAGATCAAAGGAGATGTTGTGCTCTCTCAGCAAAGTAGAATTGTAGTATCTCAAAAGAAATATGGAATGCAAAATGTAGAATCTCCACCCCAAATTTTCATATGGAATGTTTGAACGAAACCTTTGGAAGAGAATACTCTTGAGCTTGTATTTCAATAGCCAAAGTTGAACACACTATACATCTAAGCCAATAGTATGATGTCATTTTGGTTCTCATCAAGCAAAGGCAACAATTAATGAACCTATTCAAAAGCAAGAGAGAACATTATATAAAACTAGGATAAATCAAAGACTTTTAAAATAAGATCAGGGATAAAGCAAGGACGTGAGTTGTCACTGCTATAATTTGATACAGTGCAAGAAGCTAACTAAAACAATAAAATAAGACATTAAGGCAATAAGTATAGGCAAAGAGAAAACAAAATTAGTAATGTACTATAGATCATGTGAAGATTCACTTAGAGATCCCTAGTCAACTCAAAATTAAATGAAATAGTAATTTCATAAGAGTTTCAGGTTATAAAATATGTGAAACCAAACTCCACCTCTGTATACCATCTAACTCCTTCTCCTTATTTTGTATTCTACGTCTAAGCAAAATAAATCTAATTACTCTTTTACAAAATATTATCTCGGAGGAGGCACACTGCTGTGTAGCCTCCACGTTTTTCTCTCACTATCCATTTCATTTCATGCCTCTGAATTAATGCTCGACTGAAAAAACCATACAATTAGTTACCAAGAGAAACCATCCTTGAGACTTATCAAGAAAGGTCTGTTTTTGCGCGAGGGCGGGGACGGTTATTAGATCGGAAGCAAGCTGCGGGCAGCAGCGGCAGCGAGAGCACTGAAGGCGGCTCAGAGCCGAGCAGAGCGGAGAGGGGGTGGGGCGTGATTGCAGCCGTCTCTGTGGGGAGAGTTTTGCTACAGGATTAGATACTTTGCTCCGGCAGCAAGTCAGCAGCCCAGCAGAGAAGCTAAAAACATCGAGGGTGAAGAATACAACCCAAACAGCTGGAGTCTCTCGGGACCTGGCCACCCCTTCCCCACAGTGTCTCAGCACGCTCTCAGATCTCAGAGCGCAGGCGCAGCACAGTAGGACCCGTGCCTCACGGCTACCCTGCCCCTCCCCCAAAGAAAGCAGCCTCCATTCAAGGGTTTTTTTCTTCTGTTTCTTTGATAGTTTGTCTTTGATTATTAGACAGAATGAGCAAGAAACTGAAAAAGACTTTAACCCTTGACAGCTTTTATACAGATAAAGAGCAGATTCCAAATCCTGAGGAGACTAAAAACAGACAGTCTCCAGGTGAATCCCCAAAGGAGGAGATCATCTGTTCCTCAGCACAGATGAACCTCATAGAAGTAATTAAAAAGGCTCTCACAAGGGAGCTAGAAGAAAAATGGGAAAAGGAGAGGGAGGCTTGGCAAAAGGAGAGGGAGGCTTGGCAAAAGAGCCTGGAGAAGTCAGTTAAAGAGAGAGTGGATAAAGAAACCAAATCCTTGAAAAATAGGATTGGTGAACTGGAAAACAAAATTGGCGAAATGGAAAAAAATTCCACAGAACAAAAGAACTCAATTGGACAATTAGAAAAAAATCTTGAAAAAGTGAGTGAAGAAAATACTTCACTGAAAATCAGGGTCGAACAATTGGAATTGAATGACTCGAGGAGACAAGAAGAATCAGTCAAGCAAATCCAAAAAAATCAAACAATGGAAAAGAATGTGAAATACCTTCTGGGGAAGACAACAAACCTGGAAAACAGATCCAGGAGAGACAACCTGAGAATCATCGGACTCCCAGAAAAGTATGATGAAAAAAAGAGCCTGGACACTATTTTCCAGGAAATTATCAAAGAGAACTGCCCAGAAGTCTTAGAAACAGAGGGTAAAATAGGCATTGAAAGAATTCATCGATCCCCTACTGAAAGGGATCCTAAAATCAAAGCACCAAGAAATATAATGGCCAAATGCCAGAACCCTCAGACGAAGGAAAAAATACTGCAAGCGGCTAGAAAAACCCAATTCAAGTATCAAGGAGCCACAATAAGGATCACCCAGGATCTGGCAGCATCCACATTAAAGGATAGAAGGGCCTGGAATATGATATTCCGAAAGGCTAAGGAACTTGGTATGCAACCAAAAATAACTTACCCAGCGAGAATGAGCATCTTTTTCCAGGGAAGAAGATGGACATTCAACGAAGTAAGCGAATTTCACCTATTTTTGATGAAAAAGCCAGAACTTAACAAAAAATTTGATCTACAAGTACAGAACTCAAGAGAAATCTAAAAAGGTAAAGATTAATCTTGAGAACTATATTTCGGCTATAAAGATGTATAAAGAATACAGATATACCTTGTTCTAGAAACTAGATGTGGAAAGGACATTGTACCAGAAAAAGGGGAAAGTGGGGTACTACATTTCATGAAGAGGCAAAGAAAACCTATTATATCTGAGAGAAAGAATGGAGAGGGATGAATATAGTGAGTATTCTACTGCTTTCAGAATTGGCTTTAAGAGAAAAATTTTAGACATATTTAATCTATGGTGAAACTTCTCCCACCTCAGTGAAAAGTGAGAAGGGAAAAGTGAAAAGGGAAGGAATAAGCTAAGTGGAAGGGAATACGGTAACTGGGAGGGAAAGGGGTAAGATAGGGGGAGGAACTCTAAGGGGGGGGAGGGATACTAAAAAAGGGAGGGTTGTGAGAAGCAAGTGGTGCTCACAAGCTTAATACTGGGAAGGGGGGTAAGGGAGTAAGAAGGGAGAAAAGCATAAACCAGGGTTAACAAGATGGCAAGTAATACAGAAATGGTCATTTTAACCATAAATGTGAACGGGGTAAACTCCCCCATAAAGAGGAAGCAGTTAGCAGAATGGATTAAAAGCCAGAATCCTACAATATGTTGTTTACAGGAAACACACCTGAAGCGGGGAGATACATGCAGGTTAAAGGTAAAAGGTTGGAGCAAAATCTACTATGCTTCAGGTGAAGTCAAAAAAGCGGGGGTAGCCATCCTGATCTCAGATCAAGCTAAAGCAAAAATTGATCTAATCAAAAGAGATAAGGAAGGGCACTATATCTTGCTAAAGGGTAGAATGAATAATGAAGCAGTATCTATATTAAGCATATATGCACCAAGTGGTGTAGCATCTAAATTCTGAAAAGAGAAATTAAGAGAGCTGCAAGAAGAAAGAGACAGTAAAACTATAATGGTGGGAGATCTCAACCTTGCACTCTCAGAATTAGATAAATCAAACCACAAAATAAATAAGAAAGAAGTCAAAGAGATAAATAGAATACTAGAAAAATTAGATATGATAGATCTCTGGAGAAAATGTAATGGGGACAGAAAGGAGTACACCTTCTTTTCAGCAGTTCATGGAACTTATACAAAAATTGACCATATATTAGGACATAAAAACCTCAAACTCAAATGCGGTAAGGCAGAAATAGTGAATGCATCCTTTTCAGACCACAATGCATTGAAAATTACATTCAATAAAAAGCCACGGGAAAGTAGGCCAAAAAATAATTGGAAACTAAATAATCTCATACTAAAGAATGATTGGGTGAAACAGCAAATTATAGACATAATTAATAACTTCATTCAAGAAAACGATAATAATGAGACATCATACCAAAATGTATGGGATGCAGCCAAAGCGGTAATAAAGGGAAATCTCATATCTCTAGAGGCCTATTTGTATAAAATGGAGAAAGAGAAGGTCAATGAATTGGGCTTGCAACTAAAAATGCTAGAAAAGGAACAAATTAAAAACTCCCAGTCAAACACTAAACTTGAAATTCTAAAAATAAAAGGAGAGATCAATAAAATTGAAAGTAAAAAAACTATTGAATTAATTAATAAAACTAAGAGTTGGTTCTATGAAAAAACCAACAAAATAGACAAACCCTTAGTAAATCTGATTTAAAAAAAGGAAAGAGGAAAATCAAATTGTTAGTCTTAAAAATGAAAAGGGAGAACTCACCACTAACGAAGAGGAAATTAGAGCAATAATTAGGAGTTACTTTGCCCAACTTTACGCCAATAAATTCAACAACTTAAATGAAATAGAAGAATACCTCCAAAAATATAGCTTGCCCAAACTAACAGAGGAAGAAGTAAATATCCTAAACACTCCCGTCTCAGAAAAAGAAATAGAACAAACTATCAATCAACTCCCTAAGAAAAAATCCCCAGGACCAGATGGATTTACATCTGAATTCTATCAAACATTTAAAGATCAATTAACTCCAATGCTAAATAAACTATTTGAAAAAGTAGGAATTGAAGGAGTCCTACCAAACTCCTTTTATGACACAGACATGGTACTGATACCTAAACTAGGTAGGCTGAAAACAGAGAAAGAAAATTATAGACCAATCTCCCTAATGAATATTGATGCTAAAATCTTAAATAAAATATTAGCAAAAAGATTACAGAAAATCATCCCCAGGATAATACACTATGACCAAGTAGGATTTATACCAGGAATGCAGGGCTGGTTCAATATTAGGAAAACTATTAACATAATTGACTATATCAATAACCAACCAAACAAAAACCATATGATCATCTCAATAGATGCAGAAAAAGCATTTGATAAAATCCAACATCCATTCCTAATAAAAACACTTGAGAGCATAGGAATAAAAGGATTTTTCCTTAAAATAGTCAGGAGCATAGATTTAAAACCTTCAGTAAGCATCATATGCAATGGGGAAAAACTGGAACCTTTCCCAGTAAGATCTGGAGTGAAGCAAGGTTGCCCACTATAACCATTATTATTCAATATTGTATTAGAAACATTAGCCTCTGCAATAAGAGTCGAGAAAGAGATTAAAGGAATTAGAGTAGGCAATGAGGAAACCAAACTATCACTCTTTGCAGATGATATAATGGTATACCTAGAGAACCCCAGAGATTCTACTAAAAAGCTATTAGAAATAATTCATAATTTTAGCAAAGTAGCAGGATACAAAATAAATCCCCCACAAAATATTATCTCAAACACTTGAAAAAATTTACCATGGTCTCTCTCCAATGCAAATTTTCTCTAGGATAAATATTCATAGATACCTCAACTGATTCTTCTATTTATTCCCTGACAAATTCTCAGCCTGCAGTAATGGGTTGAAGCATTCTACACTCTGGGAACATTCCTCTCTCATCCTGCAACATATGGAACCTCAATAATGGTAAATTAAATCCTACATTGATGTTAAATAAACTGGAAACTGCCAGTCATATTATTTCTCAGGAATAAGGATCAAGTATTAGTCTGGAAAATCTTTCATTGCCTCTGTTTATAACTTATAAATTCTCACACAAGATGTAGGCGTTTTACTGTGCTCACCTAATCTTCGAAAATCTCTGAGAGAGCTATAGAAACACAAGTAACAGCCAAGAACTCCATGGGATTAAGGACACATTTGGACGAGTGATTCTATGGAACCACGAAGGAAATAAAATGTTCTCTGAACTTTGATCCTAAAGGATCTCAACATGAACAACTCCATTTGTTTTCAGTTTATAGCACAATGACAGCATATGTAGTACAATTCAAAACAAAAGATAAAAAAATAAAATTTCAATGCACAAGGTAAAGCAAAGAAATTGCTTCAGTGGTATAAATAACAGTCTATCATCTTAAAAGAAGTTTTCTTAAATTTCCCATCTGATCACTGAAGTCAAAGTGAACCAATGAGCAGAATAGACTGTATCTGAATAAAAGAATTTATGGTTCATGGATAGTCACAGGATCAAGAACTAGAATGTAATATAGCCCTTATGTTCTGGATGAAAAAAGTGATGAACTGAAAAATGAAGTGATTTATCTAATGTCACACAAAATATACAACGACTGATAAAGAAGTAGAACTCGATTGCTTAATCCCTCTCCAATACTATTTTCATAGCATATCTCTGAGCCTCAGTTTGTCATCTAAAAAAAAAAAAAAGAAGAAGAAGTAATAATACTTGCATCTCATGGGCAGATAAGTGGCTCAGTGAATAGAATGCTGGACCTGGATTCAGGAGAACCTGAGTTCAAATCTGGTCTATATACCTCTTAGCTTTTTGATTCTTGGCAAGTTATTTACCTCTATCATGTGTACAGTGAGCTGGAGAGGGAAATAGCCAAGCACCCCAGTTTTATTTTGCTTTTTTTGTCAAAAAAAAAAAAACCCTCAAACAAACAAACAACAACAACAACAACAAAAACCCACAAGAGAACAGCAACATATATCTCATAACATTGACTCCAGTTAATATAATTATTTCTATGTTATATTAAACTGGAGTGATTTGTTAGTTTTTTTTTTTAATGTTTAAAACAAAAAATAAGCAAAAGAATTTAGTAACTAATAAAGCTAAGACTGAGAAATAAGTGTCAGCTAGACAAATTTGTAAACAGCTGAATGAGCTACAAAGATGCCATTAGGCTATGTTTTGTTTTACATTTGATGATAATGCTAATAATACCCCAGCAATTGGTTATGTATTTTGAAATGTTGTTTCTACATTGATGATACTTTGCATTGAAACATTTACACAAATTGATAAAGTCCAGACCAAAACAGTTCTCTGGTTCTATCCCCTAAATCTGACAAAAAGGAAAAGATTACAATATTTTCATACTCTATATAATTATATGGAACATAAGTAAACACAGGAAAATAAAGCATAATTTATAATGAATTTTGAAAATAAAATGCCAGGAAAACAAATGTAATGTTATATTTCCCTTTATCAATGACTAAATAAAGCATAGATGGCCTGTTAATGAAATTTATAGATTCCACAAAGATTAAAAAAAAAAAAAGAGGGCTAAAACAATGAATAATAGAGTTGGTATCCAAAAAGTATCTCAACTGGAAAGAGATGAGTAAATTTTTTTTAAAAATTGAGTCAAAATAGATACAAATTCTTACAACTGTTACAAAACGATCAACTTGTATAAGTACAAAATGGAAAAGATCTGAATAACTGCTGTTCCAAAAGTCTTGGGACTTTGTGAACTTTAATGTGGGTGTGGGTTCATATTCATGTGATAATCAATCCCCAAAAGAATCAATATGGATAAACACTCTTGTGATAGTCAAAAAGCCCCCAAAACAAATGTCATATGGGGATCCAGGAAGAAAGGCTTAGCTTCCAAAAATAGGGAGTCAATAATCTCACTAAAATCTACCCACAATAGCATTCAAGTGGAATATCATGGTCAGCTCCCAGGACCCCCTGTTAGGAAGTAAAACAAGTAATAGGCTGAAGAGCATTAATAGAAGAGTATAACATTAGTGAAAAGTCATGAAATTATGTCATATGAGGAGCAGTTTAAAAAACAGGGCACGGTTAGTCTGAAAATGAGAAAACATGGGAGAAACAGGTAAAAGAAGAAAAAGACTTGTTCTGTCTGGCTTCAAAACCATATGTGTAAAAGATATAGAGACAAATTTGTGTTTCAGTGTCAAAAAAGACTTTCTAACAATTTCTAACAAGTGTCAAAAAGTTGTGTGTTCCCCCTCTTTCAGGGGCGTCAAGCATGGGTCTATAGATCCATTCAGTTCTGGCTCAACATCCCACAAAACAACAGCCTTTTGTCAACAAAGATAATTAGAATTTTTTTTTTTTTTTTACCATTATATAGTACCAATCTCTGAGTCATTTGTGGATGTTAACTGGTTCCACAAAATTTCCACAAAGTTTGATTGAAAGCAGGCAAAGAGTTTTGTGTGTACTCTGAATATTCAAACCAACCATGAAATATTTGTGCATGCTTCAAGAACGGGTCCCCCATTATACAGGCTGTACCATTAAATATAAATTTAAAATATATATTTCCTGGGTGTGTGTGTGTGTGTGTGTGTGTGTGTGTGTGTTTATATATATTTGTGACTAATCATAGGCATCTTGGAAGGAATGAAAAAAGACATTTATATAACTATTATATATTAAAATTAATAGCAAGTTGTATATAATTTCCAGATTCATGTGCAATCATCTTTTTTTTATACAATGTTATGGGATGGGGAGAATCATCAGTCAATAAACATTTATCAAAAACTATGTGCCAAAAAAAAAAAAGAGATTTTGTGCCAGACTTCGTGTTAAGCACTGAGATACAAAAAGATGAAAAAGAAAGTCCCCACCCTCTGGGAGTTTAAGGGAAAAAAATAACAAACAAATACACACACACACACACACATGTATGTATAACAAATTGTATATATATATATGTGTATATATATATATACATGTTTATAATCATACATACATATATGCATATATATGTAACCCCAATCAAAATATTGGATGATTTTCTGCTCCTATGTTCAGCAGCACATGTATAGTAGCAGTAAAGGTGACAAATGGTGGGAGTAACCTAAACCTGAGATTTGGCAGAACTTAAGTGGCAAAATTATAAGGGGACTGAGGATTCAAGAGAGGAGGACAATACAAAGCTGAACAAGGAAGCAAGATGAGGAAAAAAAGGAGAAAGTGGCTAGTGCAGTGGACATGAATTGGGAGAGAATAGAGGTCAAGAGATTAAAGGTCATAGTGCAGATGAAAACTTGCATTCTGTAAAGGAGGGCAAAGAGAAAGGTTCAAAAGCAATAAAGTATGCAAAGGAAAGGAGATTTCAGAATTCTAGAACATGGAGATATATTATATTTGCAAATTATGGCAAAGTCAATGGTATGGCCAACTTTGAATAAGGCAAAGGAGCAGCTAATAGGAAGTGAGAAAGCTGAGGAACTAAGTGGTTATAGGGTTGAAAGAGAGTTGATGAATACCACGATATAAAGAGAGCAATTGAAAAAATATAAATTATAAAACATGTATTGAATTCATTGAGAAAAGAATAGTTTCTTGGAACTCTGTACACAATGGATACTAGGATTTTGATTAAATAACAGATATGAATAGCATAAACCTGACAGGAAGAGAATTATTGAGTAATAGAAGTAAAGGAAGAGCCCAGAAGTGACAATGGAAATGAAGAATATTCTTAACTTGCTCACCCCTTGGAAAAAGTGGCTAGGGAAATACGTCACCAGTAGGAAGTCAGCTTTCAGTAATGGCTACTAAATGAAGGGCATGATTTTTTTTTTTTATGAATGAAAAAATTAATTAAAATATAAATTTAAAATTAATGAAAAAAAAATAAATGTCATCATAGTTTCAGTTATGTTCCCAAGAAAATACCCAGGATATTTTAAAACTCTGAATGTAAAATATATAGAAAACCTTATATTACAAGTATACAACCTGGCAAAAACTTTTCCTGCCACATTAAAGACTTATAAGGTAAGGTACTATTTTCCTACTCAAGTGACAAGGCTCTGATCTGAGGATATATCTGATCTGGCACAGATATTAAAGGTCACAAGTATTGAGGCAATGAAAGAGAATATTTTATTTTATTAACAATAAATAATACCACCTTAGAATAAAACTCCAGTTCTGTGAGTGGTTGCATTTCTTAGGCATTGAAAACCAAAAGACAAAAAAGCATCCACAATGTCTTGAAGTCCCAAAGCAAACAACAAAATAAGAGATTAAAGAGTTTCTATTTTCATTCCCTTGGGGGGGGGGGGGAGGAAGGGGAGGGGAGGAAACTATCCCAAAGGCCAATGAATGGCCAGTTGTGAATAAGCCTCATGAGTATTTCCTGTACACTATAGTAAATACCTATGGGAAATAAATGACTTATATCCAGAAATATTTTTGTCCCCAGATACAAATATCTCCATGTGTCATTTGATGTTTCTTCCTGTTTAGCATTATGTCAATGTATGGAATATTTTTTTTTTACTGACCTGTATTCTAAATTGTAATAAATGAGTTTTCCTGCCATGATACAAATATCTGACAAGAAAAAAACAAAATGTTCTCCAAATTCTTAGAACTTCAACTTTTTATTTACTAAATATACTTAAGAACCCCTGGAGAGTTCCTTTTAATCAAAGCACAAAAACAATAACAACCGAAAGGAATTAAAGTGACTGCTATTTTCATAGATTGCCCACAAAACTGGGAAACCATTACTACAACACAGCACAATAAAGAGACTTGCTAACTAAACCCTGAGGGAAAGACCAAAAAAAAAAAAAAATCTCCATTTGTAAGGCCAAAATTTGACGCATTTTATTCTAAGTGTCATATGCATAAATTTGGAGGCTGTCATTCTCTTTAACTCAAAACACTGGTGTGCATTTGGACTAGATCCATAATACAGAAGGGAACCATCTGGAACACTAAAGCTCAGAGTATTCTATTGCCTCACAGGCCAACCATAAATCATGGTCCTAAAAGAATGACCAACTTAACTCAGAAGTTAAGTTGCCAGTCAACTTAAGCCTTTACATCTCTGGATAATCACATGAAAAGGAGTTAAACAACACTGGATTTTTATTCATTTCAAAGATTCTGAAAATATTTATTGTCTTTACTGTGTATAATACATTATTTTAGGGACCTCAAAAGGAGTTTACAATCTAACAAAGCAGTTATGATACATAAACAAATTATAAAAAGTCACAAGTTTGTTGTCAGTAAGTCAGGTCCAACTTTTCATGACTCCATGCTATACTTTACTATCTCTCAATGTCTATCCAAATTAATGTTTGGCATTTCCATGACACTATCTATTATAGGTCTCATGCTCTGCTGTCTGCTTTTCTTTTTTCCTTTGATCTTTCCCAACATCAGGGTCTTTTCCAGTGAGTTCTATCTTTTCATTATATGGCCAAAATATTTAAGATTTAGCTTTTTAAAAAAATTTGACTTTTAAATTGACTAAAAATTTAAAAATTGACTAAATTGATAAAATGGTCAAAATAGTACATTAGAAAAATTAATAATGGCAACTACAATATGTAAAATATGGATGGGATATAGGAAAAAAGAGCAATTGATCAGGGTTTGTACTAGGTTGATGACAAAGTCACTAAAAATGAAAGAAAGGGTGTAAGAGAGATTATGGAAAGGGAAAATCAAAGATGGCTCCTAAATTACAGGCCTAGAAGAGTGGGAGGAAAAAGGTGTTATCAAGAGAATGGAAAGCTGAGTGGAGGGACAAGTTGAGAAGAAAATATGATGGCTTTAGTTTTGGACAAATTGAATTATGAGTGCCAATAGGACTTGCAAATCACTACAGAATATACCAGAAGAATACACTATAAATGGAAAGTCAATTCAAAGAGAGTCAATTCAAAGAGATAATGGGAGGAGGAGTAAGATTTCTAGCAAAAAGTCTGATTTGAGTTGAGTCTTGAAGATGGTTAAAAAAGAAAATAAAGATGAAGAAAGAAACAATCAAGTACACATCACTACAAAACTTCTAAATTTATGCAATACAAACTTGGCAAGTATCATGGGAAATCATGGTCAATCTTCAGGTAATTTAGGTCTAATATTAGAAGGAAACTAAATACCAGTAGTAACTATGACAGTTGCTAAGAGCAGTTTTACTTGATCATATTAGGGGGAAGAAATTCAAGAAAGATATTTAGTGAAATATTTGGTCAAACAAGTGACAGCTAAGCACAATTTCACCTTGCATCTACATTACCAAGGTTGCCCCATCAAACACCAGGGAAGAGGTGGAGTTCTTGTAAATAACTTAAAAGTAAGAGTCTTTACTCTTCTCAGCTCACTAAGTCTCGAAGACCAGGAACTCAACAAGGTCCTACAAGAAAAATAACTCATCCAGAAGCTTGACAGGGGACTTTGGTAGATAATGTTTCTATTCCAGCAGCAATTTTCATGTTTTTACAAATTACTTAACAATGTCCCTAAGATGTATTACAGCTGTGTTGTCATTTGCATGGGTAAAGGGAATAAACACTATCTATAAAAATGTTTAAAAAGGGGTTGTAGATTTTTTTGTTTCTATAAACACACAGAAAATTTTTGTCATTATCTTGTTTTGGTTTATGTGCACCTTAAAAACAGACTTTAAGCAAAACTGTAAGTTATCAAGTCAGTACTACTATTGCTGGAAAGGGCATGTAAATATATTGCTCCATGATTCCACTCATCGTATCTGTGTCTTCTCAGATACAACCATCCTTCCCAAATACTTCTTTATTGTCTTTTGCAATCAGAGTGTAAACTTCTTGAGATCAGGTACTGCTTTGCATTTGTATTGTTGTCTCCAGTAACAAGTTCTGGAAACTGGTACTTACAACCTGGTAGGACATAAATGTTTTCCCTTTCATTCATTCATTCACAGGATAATATAACACTATAAATAAATTCTTTTTATATATTTGAATGGAGGGAAGCATTTCTAAGGATTTTTTCTTTTATTGGAACTAAATGCTGCAGCTGAAGGAAGGGATCAATAAAGGCTTCATCAGAGGAACTAGATGGTACAAGTGCATAGAGCACTTGTCCTAGAGTCAGAAGGACCCGAGTTCAAATTCAACCTCAGAAAACTAACACTTACTAGCTGTGTGACCCTAGGCAAGTCACTTAATCCCAACTGCCTCACAAAAAAAAAAAAAAAAGGTTTCATTTATAAAGTATAAAGTAATGCTTAAGCTAAAACTTAAAGGAACAAATTGAATCTATGAGATAAGAGATTAGGAATGAGTACATTCCAAATGTGTGGGAAAGCCAGAGAAAAGTCACAAGGAAGGAAGATAGAACAGAGAAAAAGACAATTAGACAAGACTATATAATGCTCCAATGAGACAGGATAGAGTTTAGAACAGGCTAGAAAGAATCTTAAGAGTTAAGCAATTGGAGTTTACTTAGTAGAGAAATAACTTCATCAAATCATTTGGTAATTATGTCAATCAGTCAACAAGCATTTATTAAGCACTTACTACATGTCTGATATTGTGCTATGTACTAAGTATACAAATAAAGACAAAAATGTAGACCCTGCCCTCACTTCGTAATGTGGCAGATAACCTGCCAATAAGTATACATACATAAAAATATGCATATAGTCACACACATACACATAAACATACATACATAAATAGAAGATATGTACAAAGAAAAGAGAAAGTCATGTAATTGGGAAGGTAGTTGGAGAGACTGGAAAAGATAGTAATGAACTCTTGAAGGTGGACAAAAAAGTAAAGAGATGAAGATAAGAAAAGAGAAAAGCCCAGCTATAGAGAACAAAGGGTGAAAAGGCACCAAAAAAAAAAGTCTTAAGTGAGAATTATCAAATTACTTAGACCAGTGTAGCTAGATCAGAAATACAACACGAAGGACATGAAGTAAGAAGACTAAAAATGAAGAAAAGGGCCAGATTTTTATGGCTTTAAATGAGAAATGAAGGACTTTCTATTTGATCCAGCTTGTTAAAACAAACCAAAAGAAGTTTAGTAGAGTAATATGATCAGATATGCACTTAGGAAAAATCACTTTGGAGGAAAAAGGAGGGGGGAAAAGATGCTCATTTAAAAAATTGGAACAATCAAACAATCAAATGAGATCCTAAGGGCAATATCTGTCATTCTTATAAGAGATTCTACTTAATTATTTAGTTTATAAAATATTATGTCTCTGATGAGCACTGACAACACACATGAATAAAAACAGCATTCCAAATGCTTTAATACATTATAATACTGATGAAACTTTTAGAATACCCTTTATGTTCAGTGGAATGCACTGGGAAAAAAAATTCTTCTATTGGTCATTACACCAAAAAGGAGAACCACTTCAGTGGTAACTGAAGGAAAAACTGATCAAAGTTGGAAGAAAAATAAGAACAGATATCTTAGGCTTTGCCTCTCCATTTTGGAAGAATGGAATCCCAAAACATACAACCCTCTGTAAAATCCATGGAAGGTCTCCTGTTGCAAAGAGGGGACAATGGAATATAAGAGCTACAACAGAAATGACAACATGTTTTAGCACAATCATCTATTCCTCATTGTAGATCAGGATAATCTGTAGTAAGCCAACTAAGGAATCTTTATTTTTTTGTATGCAGTTTTTCCTGATAAAAAATTTTGCTCTGAACCATCAAATTCTTGCTTTTGAGTTCCCCAGTCACTCATCTTCTTAAAATTCCCAATGGAAGAATATTTTTAAATGCCACTTCTTTATATATCTCCATTGAGGGGATTTTCCCTTCATTCACAAGGGCTGGATAAGGACTGAACCCCAGCTCCAGCCAGGAGCTCAGGATTACTACCATATCAAAGAGAGAATGCCCTTTCTTCCAAATAAATACACATTCACAATGTTTATACAACTAACAGTTTCAATTTCCCCATACTTTTAAAAAGAAAGGTACCTCCCAACAAAGCTGGTTCTCACAATGTCTGGGAAAAAGAGACTTGCCAATTGAAGTGGACCAAAGCTGTTTCCCTCAGCTGTTTGGATGGGGCAAGGATCCTGAGGCCTTCAGGATAAATACAGAACAGAACATCAACTGGAACTTGATCCAAAAGGAGCCTGTCAGTATTGGGTAAATCTTCCTGGAAGTTGGATCTAAGAAACAGCTGGATCAGAAAGCACTCCCTCTTTCCAAGTATGACTCTTGATTTGTCATGAACACAGACTCTTGAATGATGGACACCTGGTTTTGGCAGTCAGGGGCACTGTGATAATGTCAATAGATGAGGAAAACTTCTGGTAGTTGACTACAGGTTAGGTGGGGATTTGGATCTGTATAAGTTCATCAAGAGTTAGGATGATCTAATGAGCCCATTTTGAACAAAATATACTATCACAGCTCACATGTCAGTAGAGCTCTTTTCCAATATTTGTCATTCTTCTAAGAGATTCTACTTAATTATTTAGTTTATAAAATATTATGTTTCTGATGAGCACTGACAACATACATGAATAAAAACAGTATTCCAAATGCTTCAGTACATTATAATAATGATGAAACTTTTAGAATACCCTTTATGTTCAGTGGAATGCACTGGAAAAAAATTCTTCTATTGATCATTACACCAAAAAGGAGAACCACTGATTGTCTGATCTTGTTAACTTCAGACCATAGACCATTAGCCAAACCTGTGGCCACTATCTAGACAATCAGTGTAAAAGAAGAGTTCCATAACATGTGCCTCAAGGCTCTCACATACCAGTTATTGGCTCACATGAGTATATGTGTCAGGATCCATATTCCCCACAATAGGCTTAGTAGCTCAATTTCATGCCTTACTTGGGTTATCACTCTTAATGCATTCCATAAATATTTAGAAAATTTATTTCCCCAAAATAGCAGGGGACAGATAAACTCATAATACCAGGATTAAAAGAAAAATCATGAGCCTATATTAGTCATAAGCATGGTTTCATGAGTATAGTGATTGTGGAGGAGAGCGTAAATCAGGAATGCTTTCAAGAGCGATGGTAGAACTGACTTGGTCATGGTTCAAGAACAGAGTGAGTAGTGGCAAGAGTAGACAAATGGCATCAAGGACACTGAAGAAGTTGGTAAATAAAATGGCTGGACAGTTGCTTTATGGTGCTTCATTCTTGAAGAGGAACAAAATGACTTCGCTACATTAGAATCAAGTTACACTGTGTTTGACTGTGGTTGAGCAGACCAATACAAGCTCAGAATGCTCTATGATAGGTTGGGCACAATAGTCCATAAGAGCATTCAGGATGGATTCTCAATTTGAATATGTCACAGTTTGGTTTTGCTTTTTTAAGCTATTGTAAATGTACTTGGCTCAAAGAATACAGCATGTTCTTTGATGAGTGCAGGCCATGCTGAGTGATTCTGTGCAAGTGTTTCTTATGTCATGCAATCAATTCCAAAGATCTTCAGAAAGACCTTGAAAGGGTCCTTGGATCATTTTTTCTGACCACATGTGAGTGTTTACCTTATATGGAGTGAAGTAAAACATAGAAGGAGTCTGACTAAAATAGTGGGGCAAGTACAGGAAATTGCATCCCTAGGGCAGAAGTTCAATAAATGAATTTAATTTAGCATTTCTTGTTCTTACTTGAATTCATACAGGCTATTGTTGGTCATTATCTTTCATTTTTAAGTCACCACAAACTTAGTTTGATAATCTGGTTGATACCAAGGCTGTGAGACTATAGTTTCTATCCTGGAATCTATCTTTTAAAAGAAATCTTTTAATATATTGAAACATTTAGAGTTTTATTGTTTTGGAAGCTCTTCAGTTGATTTCTCAAAGATTTCTAAATATTCTCACCAGTCTGGTATTTAAGTTTTAAGTGGGTACTTTGTTTTCTTTTACTATATATTGTATTTTAATCTTCTCTTCCCCTTAAAAATTTTGGTCTTCCCTTTTTAAGCTTGAACATAATTTTCTATCCTGAAAACATAAGCAAAATTGGATTTTAGTAGTATTGTTTTTCTCTATAATATATAACAGCATATCATCTCTACCAAATAGTAGTTATACCTCTTGGCCATTCTTTTTTTTTTCCTTTTTAATGTTCTAGAAATAACTTTTAAAATCTTTCCTGATACTTTTCTTGCTGGCTTATAACACTTTTATATTCCTTCTTGATTATGTGCCTCTCCTCTTGTATATATTATTTTAAAATCTGAACTTCCCAAAAAGCTCAAAAAGCATATACAAAATTGGATATGTAATTTTTAGATATTCTTCCACAGTCCCTCCTGTTGTTTTTTATAATTTGGATGTTCATTTTTAAGAGTCTCTCTTACTCAGAGTCATTTTGTCTATGGAATCATAATGATTTTTTCCTTTAAATTTTAATATTCTATTGTCTCTGTTTCCTTTTGGATCCAATCTTGCCCAACATCAGGGTCTTTTGAAATGAGTTATGTCTTCTCATTTTGTGGTCAAAGGAATTAAACTTCAGAATTAAATTCATTTATTATTACAGCATCATTTAAAGATGTCTTGGTGGAAGGGAAAGATTACTTAAGAATAAATTGTTAGGTAATCATCATGCAATTTTCAATACAAAATTAAACTACCATGCTTTCACTGGTTTCTCAAATATTTACCTGTGAGGAACAAAATATAAGATTGTTGTCTTGGCTTTTGAATATCTGTCAGAATATTAAAGAAATGTAAGATTTGAACCTCCAAGAATTTGCCTTGGAAAAAAATATTGCTAAAGAATATTTTGGAAACATTATGAAAATATATAATGGAGCAGATTATCATATAATAAAGCAAATAAAAAGGACGACAAAAATTGGGAGACTCGAAACACATTTGAGGTTGATCTCTTATTAATAATTGATTCTGGAAGAACTGAGACCTTATGATTGAAAAATCATGAAAAAGGATTTGACATATGCCCAAATCATCAATTATAATATCATTCATAAGATATGTTTCATGAAGACTTGTTTTACGAGACACTTGTGGAACCTGCTTCTGGGGAAAGGAGAAATGACACATATATGGACATTTTATATATATATATATATATATATGTGTGTGTGTGTGTGTGTGTGTGTGTGTGTGTGTGTATGTATGCATGTATATGTGTGTGTCTATATATATATATGTATGTATCTTAACCTATATTTCAAGCCAAACGTTACATTCAGTTCAGCAAAAAAGAATAAACTTTGTATGACTAATGCCAAATAAGAACCGAGCAAATCCATGACCTAAGCCCTTCCAAAGGTTGGTAATGTAGAGTGTATTTTGACGCTGAGATATTGGAGAAAATGTTTTTATTATTGTTCTTGCAATATTTTTAATGTTGTTAATTGATTTATTTTTATGCATATATTTCCTTTTTAATAAAACCCTATTACATATCCAGAAAAATTTCCTTTATAATAAACATGTTAAAAAATATAGTTCAGCAAAAGCAGTAAAAACAAGGCCACAGTGACATATTTCATATCCAAGACCCCTATGTCTCCACTTATGCAATGAAAGAAGAGACATACATTTTCTCAGTTTTCCTTGCTTTGTCATTAAAATTGGTCAACTTTAAATTTCATATTATTATTATTATTCCATTTTATCTTATATTAGTCAATGTGTATTTTATTTCTCTGATTCAGCTTGCTTTACTTTAACTCACATAACACTTCTCATGTTTCTCTGTATTCTAAAATTAGTTATAACTTCTTAAAGAATTAGTAATATATCATTGCTTTAATTTGAATTTCTCTTGTTATTGTTGATTTATGCTAATTTCTTTTTTCTTTTTTTTAATTATAGTTTTTTATTTACAAGATACATGCATGGGTAATTTTTCAGCATTGACAGTTGCAAAACCTTTTGTTCCAATTTTTCCCCTCCTTCCTCCCCCTACACCAGATGGCAGGTAGACCAATACATGTGAAATATGTTAAAGTATATGTTAAATACAATATATGCATACATGTCCATACATTTATTTTGCTGTACAAAAAGAATTGGACTTTGAAAGAGTGTACAATTAACCTATGAAGGAAATCAAAAATGCAGGCGGACAAAAATAGAAGGATTGGGAATTCTATGTAGTGGTTCACACTCATTTCCCAGAGTTCTTTTGCTCGGTGTACTTGGTTCAATTCATTACTGCCTATTGGAACTGATTTGTTTCATCTCATTGTTGAAGAGGATCACGTCCATCAGATTGATCCTTGCAATATTTTTAAAGTAAATTTACCTTCTCAAAAGTTAATCTGATGATAAGTGACTAAATGGAACTATATGATAGTCATTGAAGTCCTAAAAAGAAAGTAACTGGAGAAAATGAGTCAAGGAAAGAGAAGAATCTTTTAAAATACTGGAGAATCCTGGGGTGAGATGAAAGTATAATAATAGGTCTGAGTCTGAGAGTGAGGTCAGAGCAAATCCATATTACAACATGAAAATGAATATCTTTTTTTAAGCAAAATGGAACATGAATAATTCTTTTTATTTTTAACAAAGTACTGAGTCAGAAAAACATACTTCTCAAAAAGGGTAAGTCATACAATAATGAAAATACTTGAGGGAAAACTAAATGTACTGGCATTCCACAGAAACTCAAGAATAAGAAAATGAAAACAAATGGATAAACATGGAAACTGTTTGATTTTTAAAGAATGGAATATGAAAATGAAATGTATAAATGGAAAACATTTCTCTTGTGATAAACTATTTAGGTAAGTAAATAAAACTTAGGGTTCCTAAAAAGTCTACAGAACTCTTAGAAAGTAACTAGTCAAAGTGAAATGTAACTTTGTAAATAGCTTTTTCACTTAAAAGTTGAATATTAACTATTACCTACTTTATGACCATGTCATTGAACTGAGACAATGATGTCAAAATAATGAAATAAAATGAAAAGACTAGTGGTTCTGAAATTTAAATCTCACTTTTGATTCTTACTATCTAGGCAATGTTTGAAAAGGTACTTAATTCCCCAGGAATGCAGTTTCCTTGATTATAAAATGAGTAGGCCAGATACTCTATGGTTTCTGAAATCCCTTGAGGTTCTAGATGTATGATTCTATGATCCCCAAAATAATCTTATTTCTTTGAAGGTACCAGAGACACAAAATGTAACTTCTCATTATCTTCAATGAACTCTAAACCTAGCCATCAAAGGGGATACTGCCAGATTTGTATGGCATTAGCAAATATACTAGGTTTTGCATTATCTGATGGTAGGTGCAAGCAATAAGAAAATGAAACATAAAATATAACACTTCTTTGAGGAACACAGAAGCAAGAATATGACAAGTACACAAATAACTAAGACAGAGGGTACAACATGATTGAGACAAAGATATGACCAAAATAATATAACTGAAGAAAAAATTAAGGATATATCACTTGCAGCAAAAAGTATAGTGTTTGAGATGACCTTTGAAGAAACAGAAATTAGAAAAATGTGCATTTCAGGACCAATTTCAGAGTAAAATGAATGGAGATGAACAAGTGGAGAAAATAGCTAATAGTCCAGTTTGAATGCATCACAAAATATGAGAATTCAATTCAATTTAATTCAAAATTTGAGTTCTTACTATCTTCAAGGCATTATGCTAGGCACTTGAAATAAAAATTAAACATTCCCTACCTTAAAAGAGATTACATTCAAAATTCAATTTTAAGTTACTTGGAAATGTTAGAGGAAAAACAAGGAGAAACTTGCCTAAAGGTATTTAGTTAAATTGACCCAGGTAAAGAGTGTTAAGGCAGATTATAATCTCAAAGTCTTCAAATTTGGACTTCTTATACCTATAATCAGTCCATATAGTGAAAGGAAGTAATGAGAAATAAAGTCATTTTTTATGGACATTTTTAAATTTATTTTATTCCTCCTAAAGTTATTAAGATTAATCTCACCTACCTTCAAGGAAGGAAAGGGATCATATGTGCAAAAATTTTTGTGGCAGCCCTTTTTGTAGTGGCAAGGAACTGGAAACTGAGTGGATGCCCATCAATTGGAGAATGGCTGAATAAGTTATAACATATGAATGTAATGGAATATTATTGTTCTGTGAGAAATGACCAACAGGATGATTCCAGAGAGGCCTGGCGAGACTGACATGAACTGATACTGAGTGAAATGAGCAGAACCAAGAGATCATTGTACACAGCAACAAGATAATACAATGATTAATTCTGATGAATGTGATTCTCTTCAACAATGAGATGATTCAGACCAGTTCCAATTGTTCACTGATGAAGAGTCCACACACAGAGGGAGGACTATAGGAACTGAGGGTGGACCACAACATAGCATTTTCATTCTTTTTATTGTTGTTTGCTTGCATCTTATTTTCTTTCTTATTTTTTTTCCGGTTTGATTTGAATTTTCTTGTGCAACAACATAATTGTACAAATGCGTATGCATATATTGAATTAACATATATCCTACCATGTTTAACAAATATTAGACTACTTGCCATTTAGGGAAGAGGTGGGGGAAGGGGAGAAATTGGAACACAAGATTTTGCAAGGATTAATTTCAAAAAATTATCCATGTAGTGTTTTGAAAAATAAAAAGCTTTAATTAAAAAAAAAAAAAAAAAAAAAGGATTAATCTCACCTAATCAAAATCTATTCTAAGGGATGGAAAATTTTTAGAGCCGGAGGAAGAATCTCAATTCACACTCACACTTCTCTTTCCTCTCCCCCACCTCAACACTCTCTTTCTCTCCTCCACCCTTCCTCCCTCCTTGTTGTCATGCAAAACCTACTCTTAAACAATTAATTTGGGAATGCTCTAAAAGTAATTTAATCTGTAACCTGATTTGTTCTATACCTATGGAATTTGTTTGATGAGATTTATTTACATGGGGTATGTATGAGACTATGATTGTTTAAGGAAGTTTGTGCAACTTTTATGACATTGAAGGAAGTATAGGATTATGGATATATGTAATAACCATATTAGCACCCAGGATACTTTAGAATCAGCCAGAGTCAGGATAAGCAAAAGTCCTTAGTCTTTATTCTTGGTCTTTAGGAATAGAAGTGAAGGGGATGGAAGTAGGATCTCTGCAACCTCTCTCCTCGTCCATGGTCAAAGTGACTCTGCTAGTCTTACTCCACCCCCTAGTCCTTCCTACAATACTCTGTATACACCAATCATCGAGCCAGCACAGGATAGTGGGAAGGCCATTTTCCAAGCATATGCCCATAGAGTATTGTCCAATTGGTAGTTAGCCCCAAGTGTTCTGCTGTCCTGACCTCAGTGCATGGCCTCAAGAGTTTCAGCCCTTTACAGATATAGATATCTTTTAACTTTTACCACCTAAAAGGAATATAAAAGACTGTAATATATAAAAGAATTATTTCTTTGTCACTTGTCATAATTTTAGCCATAAGAAAGATTATTAAAGTGCTAATTGGGGTTCAAGTTTTTTTGAGGCTTGAATTTAAATATTTTTATAATTTCTGCATTGTATACATTTGGCAGCAATCCCACTACATGAACTCAAAAAGGAAATACTTTTTCAAAAACAACCATAATAGTTTCTTATTGATCTGTGAAAAGTAGATGGCTTTTGTTTACACTTAGGAAAAAAAAATGAAAAAGTATAAAAGTCAGTTGGATTGGGCCAAAAGAGAAATCAAAATAAAAACTATATTTATAAATAATTCTAAATTAACCATTTCTTTAAGAAAATTCATTTGGCATTTACTTGTTTGAAATGATTACCTCAAATGAGATAATGTATGAAAAGCATTTTGTTAATTTCAAGGAGCTGTGGTAGTCATTTCTGGTGTTTAGTTTTAATAATCAGAAAAACAACATTTTTAAAGTTCCAAGGATACAAAATGCAGGTAAGTTTACTTTGGAGAACTGGGCTTTAGTATTGATCATGCCTTCAACAAGATAAGTCACTCAATTTATTCTCTACCAAATGCATAAATTACTTTGATTCACTTTGAAAAATTCAATAATGGAATTTAGAAAAGGAGTTAATAATTATCATTAGGTCTAATTAGCAGATTAACAATCAGCTATTGTAGAACTGTGAGACTCATTAAATAAGAGATGCCTTCCAGGTACATAGTAAGAATAGGATTAACTTAAAAGTAAGCTCCATTATAAAAATTTTGCTGGAAGGTCCAGAATTTAATCTTATAATAATGACTAAACCCATCAAAGTTAATTCAATTTGTTCCACAGTTCATTTTTTAGGACATAAGGAAAAACTTCCTAATATCCACAAGTTTGTTTTTTTTTTTTCCTGCCAGTTTCTCTGGTACTTTTATGGAGAAATAAATTTAAGCCTAAAAAACAACCCACAATTACAAGATTTATACTTGAGAAAGAACCTTAAAGATCAATTAGTCTTTCTGGTAGGTGATGGGTTAAATAAAAAATGCCACAGATTCGGTCCAATGTTTCCTGGAACTGGTCATAACCAATCTAGTAAACTGAACTTGGAAGGAAATAGGTTAATAATGCTGCAATAATCCCCAAATCAAAGCCTCCATTAATATTTCTTATGTTCTCCAACTCCCTTGTGTCTGACAACAAGATCAGTTTCATGAATAGGAAAGGTGCCACAAAGGAAGTGATTAAAAACAACAAGAAGATGATTATTTCTTTGTGGCTTTCACTTGAAAATCTGAAACTTGAGTAGAATCCATCTCAGGTTCTTTAATAAATTCCTTCTCTGCTGTCATGCAGGTAATTCACATTTTCTCCTACTCAGATTATTGGGCGGTGAAGGAGTAGAGGAAACTAGCCTGTAGTTTTGAGATATTTTCCATAGCTGGATTGTGGGGACAAAAGAAATGAGAAAGCATTCTGTTCCTGCTGGAAGACATATTGAGTGAAGTCTGGTCAAGATTACAACACAAGTAGGTGACATTTTGCATCACTAAGGAACTAAAATTTTCTAAATAAAAAGAACAGAAGCTACCAAAACTAAAGAGCATTTGGTAAAGATAATTCACAGCTATTACTGAATGAGGAATGGTGGAAAATGAAGGCTGAATTGCCAATTCAGTACCCAAATGAAACACTGAAGGAAGAGAGAAAACTTGGCAAAACTTAAAGTGAGCTCATTTTTTTCTTGCTAAGCTTTTCTTTTTTCCTTCTAATCTCAATGCAAACAACCATTCTATGGTGTAAGATGGAAAGTTTCCATTCTGTCCTTGGCAATATTACCAACCAGCAATGATCAATCCCCCCAAAACAATATATTTCCTTGTAATTAATCAACAAGAAAAAAGTACATGACAGAAGAGATGTTGTTTAACATATCTTTATGTAAATATAACCTGGGATTTAGTTGACAGCAAGCTAAATATAATACACCACTGATAACATTGTTAAGAAAGACAGTATAATCTTGGTCTACATTATTTGATGTGTTATTTCCAGAATAAGAGTAATCATCCAATTTTATATTAGCCAGACCTCAACTTGGATATTATGTTCATATTTAGGTACTGGACTGAGAGATATTTAAAAAATGGTTACCAAGATGGTGAAACATCTGAAAGTCATATTAAATTGCAAATGGTGAATGGAACTGGGGTTGTTTAGTATGGATAGAAGTCTCAAGTGAAACATGATATCTTACCTTTAAATTTCTGAATTTTTTCTATAGAGCACTCATGGTGAGAAGCTTGAATTCTGGCTACTTTCATTAATATATTTTGTAGCTAAGCTTTTCCCATAGGGCACTGAGCATTCACACAGGCAGCTTCTCATAAGGAATAGGCTTTAGTCTCTTGATAAACCCAGGCAAAGACTCCTTTTGGCAAAAGCCCTCATATATTATATCTAAGCAGCATCTCTGGCTAGGGTTCATATTGAAGAATGTTGGTAACTAGGTAAGAAATGCCTCATAATCAGAAGAATTTTAAAAAGTGATAATTTTTGCACTTCTTTTAACTTCCTTTGAGCAAATTAGAGAAAATGTTACTTCCCTTTCTTTCTCCCTGCAGTTGTTGCTCATCCATGGCAGTAATTCATGTTCTTGAGTGAAAGGGAATAGGTCTAGACATTAATAACTCAAGGCTTTTTCTTGTTCTTTTCCTAAGTGTAGGTGATTGAACATCGGTCTTCAAAGAAGTCTCTGCCTCCTGAATTAGAGACTTAGGGAACTTCAGAACTGGAATACTTATTATCTAGCAGGAGGTTGTTTCTGAATACACTTCTCTAACAGGAAAATGATCACCAACAGAGATCACTTTGAGTGAATGAGTTTTGATTTGGATTTGTAAAAAATAAGAATCTTGAGTGAATTGCTTGAACAGTGCAGAGCCAAGGTGAAGGGGTCCTTGTTTAACAGGGCCTGAAATTATTTTCTGTCTTTAGTATCAATCCTCTAAGAAAATACAATAGGAGTGATGCGTTAATATATCATACATTAAATCCATGTAAAAGAAAATTTACAAACCCTTTGTTTTAAGCATTTATTTGATGGGAAGAAGAGTGATAAAGCTGGGAAGTGCTTGAAATGCTTAACTTGAACAAATATAAGAAAAGCATGAGGTAAATACTACTTTATGCATAAAATGTCTCCTTTAATCTATCAGGCCTATGTAAAACCTCACTGATGAAGTAAGAACGCAAACAGTTCCAGGAAACTTCATGTAGGCATAATTTCTTTGATATTTCAGGGGAAGCTAAATGTAGCTATAAACACTTTGATCTTCCTTTTGAAATATCCTGTGCCCAGTTCCCCAGAAAGTTGTAAACTGTTTAACTGATAAAACTTTCTTTCTTTAAATAGAATATTTGAATGAAATTTCTAGGAGAGAAAGACTCGAAATCTGGATGCTCTCTGTATGACCACAGTAAAGCAAAAATTGTTTCCAGTATAATTATGTTTTGCCTATTCTTCACTCAACTTTTCTAGAAGTAACTCTCTTAAGGAGATCTTAGACACGAGTCAAACTTAACCTTGAAGAGATTTTTCTCAGAAGAAAAGCCTAGGGAGCCAGGGTGAGGCATGATGATCTAGAGAGTTAGAAAAAAAGGCTGGATAACCCTGCTTTCAAGGTCAGGCTCCATTGTAAATGAAACCAGAGTCCAGAGTAAGAATATCTTAAGCAAAAGAGACTCATATACCACAACATGTTTTTTAACATGTAGAAGACTTATATTGTATAGCTCAAGAACAGTGGTCTCTAAACTGTTTTGATAGTGTACCATTAAAAATAATAATAAACATTGAACATTCTTCCCTGATATGATAATTTATAAATTATATATGAGCTACTGTAATATATATTACAAAATTTACCAAAAAAGTGGAATCGAAAAAAGGACGAAATAACGATACAATAGCTGATCCCAGATAAATAGGGAGTCACTGGAATTTATTGAATAGGAGAGTCACAGAGTCAAAACTGTAGTAGAGGGATCATGTTAGCAACTATGTAAAGAACAAATTGGAGAAAGTAAGCCTTGAAACCAGGAGATCAAATAAGAAGTTAGTGCAATAATCCAAGCAAGAGGCAATGAGGGCCTGAAATCAAGTAGTAATTGTGTGAATAGAGAAGGACAGAGATGTTAAAAATGCCAAAGCCTGAACTGAAAAAACCTAGATATACAGGGCAAGAGGGAGGCACTGAGGATGATGCCAAGGGTGGGAGAACCTGGATGTCTGGAAGGATGGTGGTATCTAAAGGGGAGGTAGGCTTGGAGGGAAAGATAATTTCATGGCATGTGTGATGTGAGCTGTGTCTAAACTAGATTATTCTATACAACTCATTATCTCACTCAAAATTAAAAATATGGAGGCAGGACTCTTACTTGATAGTAATCTGGGGGACAGGGTAAATTTGCTCATGAAGAGGGGCTCTTTCTAAAGCTACCTAGCCAACTGCCACTATGGGTACCCAGGCAGATGTTAAGTTATACTAGTTCCTCAAAACTAATATGTGCTTCTGAAGGAGAAAAGGAAAGATTTACATTGTGGGAGTGCTGAGGCATTGTACAAAAGTGTTAAAAGAGAAAGGTAGAAATAACTGGTCACAAGCTCCACAACTGGCTATAGTACCTAAAAGTAAAACCTAACTCACCATCCTATCCTCAAATTGAGTGATCATAGACCTCCTTAGTTTCAGACCAGGACTTAATGAATCCTCATAGGTAGGTCCAACCAGCCCTCACTTTGGAGACCACTTAATTACAAGGGAGAACCAAGACCAATAGGTGAAAACTATTGGGGAGGCATATTTTAGTTAAATATCAAGAAAAAATTTCTAGCAATTTGTCAATAAGCATTTCTTAAGTGCCTATTATGTGCCACACTAAGGCAGCTACGTAACTGAGTGGATAGAGCACTAGACCTGTTGGCAGAAAGACTTGAATTCAAATTTGGCCATAGATACTTATTGGCTGGATCTATATCAACCTGTTAAGTGTTAATTCACTGGGGAAAAAATGGCAAACCATTATAGTATCTTTGTCAAGAAAAACCACGGACAATATGGTTTGCAGGGTGATATAATTAGACACAATTGAACAACAAGAATAGTGTGCCAACTACTGTGCTAGGTTGTGGGGACCTGAAACCAGAAATGAAATAGTTTCTGAGCTCAAAGGGCTATCTATATATCTACCTAACTACCTAACTATCTGTTTATCTATCTATTTATCTATCTCTATAAAATGTACACAATAAAACCATTTTGCCATTAGGGCACTAGTAACTGGAAACAACAGGAAAGCTTTTGTGTAAGATATAATTCATAAGTTTAAAAGAAAAAGTATTTCAAGAAAGGTAGATGGAGAATTGAGCACCACATAGGAACAAAGAATAGTACAGTAAGTTCAGAGGACAAGTGATGAACTTAAGATAGAGGAAGAGACATATGTTTTTGAGTAAGCTAATATGGTCATTTGGTATAACAGACTAAGTATATTCCTACTGGGGAATTTTAAAAAATTGTTGGGGGACAGTTGAGCAGAGGGAATATATTAATTTAAAAAATACTTATTACTTGAAAAAAATTAAGAAAAATTCTGCTAAGAGAAAAAAAGAGATGGCTGCAAGGGAAAAAAAGCACAGAGAAAAGAAATGGATTATTGTTTCTGAGATGAAGTAAGATGGACAATTTGTCAGGATAATAGACATAATATACATAATAAATCATATGAGGAGAAGAAAAACATATATTCAAGTTGCATAGCAGGAGCTAAGTTTTGCCAGTCTTTAAAAAACAAACATATGAGTTTATATTTGATCATTTTTAAAAGCAATAGGGAATCAGTAGAAATCAAGATGGTCAGACATGAACTTTAAGAAACTGATTTTAGCAGTTGTGTGGACAATGGATTGAAGTTGAGGAGATTAAGGCAACTGAAAGACTATTATAATGATCCAAGTGAGAAATAATAAGGGCCTAAAAGGTTGGCATCTAGATAAGTAGAAAGATGGGGGGAGAGCAGATGCCTGAAATGTTTCTGGAGTTGAAATGACAAGATTGGGCAACTGACTGCTATGAGTAAGAGTGAAAATGTGAAGACAAAGATGAAGTTGAAAAAAGGTGGTGTCTTAGAAAGAAAGAAAGAAAATTTGAAAATTGAGTTTTGTGAGGAAAGAGTACTCTTTTGGAAATAAAGAATTTGGATATATTTATAGACCTCAAAATTTATTTTGAAATGTCTAAAGACAGCTGAAGTGGTAGAGGTAGAGTTCAGGACTACTGTAGGTAGATGTACAATCATAAGTAGAGAGTTGAAAATTAAACTCAAGGGACCCTATAAAGCCACAGAATGAGAAAAAAAGAGAGCAAAACAAAGAAAAAAACTATTAGGAATATTTTTAAAATGGCATTGCTTATCTTATCAGTTAGAGTTTCTAATACCTGGAAATGCTTAAACAGGGAATGACCATTAGATACTATAAAGAAAACTCCTACATTATACAAAGTTGGACTAAAAGATCAAAGATGTCCTAACAACAAGATTTATAATTTTTAACTGTTCTAAGACCTATGAATTATACAGTGAATATTGATCTAAAAAAAGAAGGGGTCCTCATTATGTTCTTTAAGATTGCTATTATATTATAAATATAATTTTATGATCCTGTGAATAGAAAACCAAAAATGAATTTTATTCCACTTATTTCCAAAATCAGTATATATATATGACAAATGCATTCATATTCATTCAATAATCTTAACTTTGTGGCATTCAACTCAAAAATATATATATATATATATATAGAGAGAGAGAGAGAGAGAGAGAGAGAGAGAGAGAGAGAGAGACAGAGACAGAGACACAGAGACAGAGAAAGAGAGAGAGAGAGAGAGCAAGCAAGCACTGGCCTTGAAGTCAAGAAGACCTGAGTTCAAATCCAATCTTAGACACTTAATACTTCCTAGTTGTGTGACATTCAGCAAGTCACTTATCCCTAATTGCCTCAGGGGAAAAAAAAAAGTCACTGCCCTAAAAAATCTTAACTTCTAATAGAGGAGATTATGCTATAGGTAAGAAAATTTACTCCAATTAGATTCTTAAAGCAGAAAAATAATTATTTATGAATGTACTAGCACTTTTATTAATATTTTCTTTATTTTAAATATGTTTAAGACCTCTGAAGACAGTGGTCATATGTTGTTCTTATTCAGTTGTTTCAGTCAAGTCCAACTCGTTGTGATCTCATTTGGGGTTTATTTGGCAAAAACACGAGATTGATTGGTGATTTTCTTCCCTAGTTCATTTTACAGATGAGGAAACTGAGGAAAATAGGATTAAGTGGCTTACCCAGCATCACACAGACAGTAAGTTTCTGAGATGAGATTTGAACTCAAAGATAAGTCTTCCTAATTCCAAATCCACTACGCTATAGTAGTGCCACCTCACTGACAGAGTGATCATACACCCAACAATACATTAAATAACTTATTTATGAAAAACGTGTGTCATGATTATTTAAAGGATAGAGAACTTTTCATCATCCAAAAATTGTGGAATGTACATAACATCATAGAATGGTGAAACATTTCCCTATCCTTCCACATTTAAGAAAGAAAAAAAGATATAAGAGAATATATTCTTTCATCAGTAGAAAAATAGAGATCAGAACTAGGAAACTGCCATAAAAGATGGAGATGATAATGTAATATATTTAGCATTGCACTGACGATATAGCAGGTATGGATTCACAGGATCATAATTCAGAAGAGAAAAAATATATGTTCAAAATACATCTCAAAATGGGCAAGCCATTTAACAAGTAGCTCTTTAAGACTCTGAGTCCTAGCATTGGTAGAAAGAATTCACAACCAATGCAATCACAGGTTCAACACAACCCCATCCCCATCCCCAAAATAAGAGGCATGTTATTTGACTACAAATTATCGACAAACATCATCCTATGATTTGGCTCACTGTTATCATGAAGAGTAATGATTATACCAATATTACTACCAGCTCATAATATGCCTCTATATACCAATAAATAGCCGAAAAGCACATTGCACGATACTAAAATACTGTGTGAATCAAATAACAACCCGACAGGTTCATAAACAGTAATATGATATTATTTCTAGCTTACAAATGAATAAACTGAGTTACAAATAAAAGTGAAAACCTATAAAGCAGCCCAACAATAGAGAGCCAAGAATGAGATGCCTTAGGAATCTGGTCAGGAATGTTGGAGGGAGGAGATATAAAACTTAAATAAGTAAACATTCTTCTTATTATTTATGTATGGATTCATATATGTAGATGCTATTTCCTCAATTACAACCACTCAAAGGATGAAAAGTTTTATTGCTTATCTTTATTCAGATACTTAAGTTGCAATCTCCCTATTCAGCTGTGTCTACCTTTTGATCACTCCATTTGAGGTTTTCTTGTCAAAGATACTAGAGAAGTTTGCCATTTACTTCTTCAGTTCATTTTACAGATTAGAAAACTGAGGCACCGGGAATTAAGTGACTCACCCACGGGCAAGCTTCTAAGTATATGAAAGCAGATTTGAACTCAGGAAGATAAGGCTTCTTGACTTCAGGCCCTGGACTCAATCCATTATTTCTTTTCTTTTATGTCCTAGAATAATTAGTGACAGTACTGAGTATTCATTCATTTAATAAGCTTTTTTATTGTAGCAAATATGAAATAAGCATTGAAAATACGTAGTCAAAAATGAAGTAATATTTGGCCTCAATGAGTGTCTATTCTACTGTAGAGGAAAAAAAAAACATACATAAATAAACTAAATATGACATGTTCAAAGTAACTTCCAGAGAGTAGAGCACTAGCATGAGAGAAAGCCAGAAAAGTTTGTCTTAGGAGGCCATAGTTGAGCTGGGGTTTAAAGGAAGCTTGGGAATCTATGAATTTGGAGGCAGTGAGATGGTTCAGTAGATAAGGTAATATACCTTGAATCATGAGGACCTGAGTTAAATTTGAACCTCAGATATTTCTTAGCAATATGATCATCAGCAATTTACTTAACTTCTGTTTGCTTTTGTCTACTATAACAGCAAATGGCTAACTACTCTATTTTTTCCAAGAAAACTCCATAAGGGTCACAAAGAATTGACATGGCTGAAAAACTGAATAACAAGAAGGAATCTGAGGCAGAAGGAACAAACTATTCAAAAGCTATAGATAGATATGGAATGTCATCTATATATTATAAAGAGAAAATCAATTTCACTGAAAAACTGAGTGCAACTGAGATTCAAATTGATATTCAAATATATGTAAAACTAAGGAGTTTGCATTTTCTGTGGAATCACCAAAGATTTCTAAGCAGATTGATTACCTGTCCTTTAACGATGTTATATGTGTGTAGATATATATTGAAGGGAGGGAAATACTAGCTGCAGGAAAATTGTGTGGCAGTGGAAGTAAGAGGTAATGATAGTTATATGAATTTTAAAAGAGGGATTAAATGTAAGAGATATTACAGAAGAAGAAAAGGTAAAATTTGAGAACATAATAAATGTAAAGGATGGGAAAGTGGGAAGAATTTAGTATATCTCCATGATTATTAACCAGGATGACTCTAAGAATGGTGATTTCTTCCATAGAAACAGAAAAATTATGAAGAAACAAGGATTTCAGGAAAAAGATAATGATTCATGCTTGGAAGATATTGCACCTCAGATGTTCACAAATAATATAACTCAAGATGGCTAATAAGTGATATAGGTTTGGAGTTCAGGAAAGACACTAAAGTACAATATTTACAATCAAATATAAATTGATATAAATATCGAAAATAATTGTGCTCTTATGAGTTGCTAAGGTTACCATGCGAAGTTGTCTGTAGACAGGAGAGTAGCATTTCTTGGGGTTGGCAGGCCTAAGGACATAGGTGATGTGCTAATAAAGGAGAGTGAGAAGTGGTCAGACAGGAAAGAAAAGAACCAGGAAGGCGGAGAATCATGAGAACCCCAAGAGGAGGGAATATCTAGGAAGCTTAGAGAGGGTCCACAAGCATCAAAAATACTGTAAAGAGATCTGAAGAAACGAAGGAAGAGAAAGGAAAAAGAAAAAAGATATCCAATTTGGCAATTGTGGAGAAATGAGACGATAACATGGAAGCAACAAGAATAAATAGCTTTTTCTGGAGTTTTGTGGAGTTCTTGTTCTTCTTTAAAATATAATATAAGATCGTTCTCTCTGTGAGCAGGTTTCAAGGGGAGGTTTTCTGGAGGCAGCCTTAGGTTCAGTCAAAGGTAATAATCACCCAAATGCAGCCAGATGGTAAAAATGCAAACGTTTATTTTCTCCTTCCAAAATAGCCCAGTTAGTTGAGGCCTATCTCTCTGCTTGGTTCCAAGAGTTCTTGCAGCTTTGTCCTTTGTTTCTGCCTCTGCTTTCTCCAGCCTCCAGCCAGCACCAAGTTGAATCTGTCTTGCCTCTGAGGGAGGGCTTCTGGCTCTTAATCTCCCAGAGTGATCTGTGTCTGCCCCAGCGTGCTCCCCTCCCATCTAATTCAGCTCAACTCTCTCTAACCTGAAGTAACTAACTAACCCGAAACTAAGAGCCTCTTTATATATGATCTCCCAAAGGTTGACTCCTCCTTCTGGAGGCACATCTAAGGGAGGTGTGAATTCACAAAGTTACAAAGTTTACTTTGTGAATCTGGCATACTTGTGAACTCCAATGAGTAAAGGTGTGAACACAAGCATTGTATTAATTAGTTCTACTTAGTATCTTGTTTCAGGTTCTGGCCCAAAACATCTCCTTGTAAGATCAGTGATACTGAACCATGCTAAATTAGATAATTATTGTCTCTATCAACTCTAATGACTTAGCACTTTGTAAAGATTCCAACAGTTTAGTTTTGAAATTAAGGCAGATAAAAAATAGCGGCTAGAGAAGATAGATCAAAGGTAGATTTTTCATTTTTGTTGTAAGGATTGGAGACTTAGAGGTATATTGTCGTAGAGAAAGTAGACAAAGAAAACTTAAAAATCAGGGAGAAAGAGGAAAAGGGGCTGCTATACGCAAGAACTACCTCTAAAACTGAAACAACAGGGAAAATAAGGTAGTATGTTCCAATAATTTGGAGTACAAAGTTGGGGTGGAGCCGGTCACTTGAGATGACTTAACTTTTTTGTCCAAGTATAAATCAAGATCTTTTGTTGAAAGGATAACAAAGGGAAAGAAGATGGTGTAGATACCAGCTTCTCAAAAGGAGGTTCATGCTCCCATATGAGATATTATAATTGGGGGTTACAAAACTGATTTATCAGCAAATATTTGGCTTATATGCCTATATGTCAAAGATCACATAAAATGTCTTAAGCAAAAAAGAATCATAAGTGGAAAAAGGTTTAAAAGACCTGGTGTAGATGATTTGAAGATAACAGAGTTTCCAATCAATCCTCAGGAAAATTGAATAGTGAGGCAATTGGGAATGAATAAAGGGAGTGTGGAGCACAGCAGTGAGAAGCCGATTATAATTATATATAATAATTTTGAAGTAAACAGTTACTTGACTTCCTCTAACAATAATCAGTAACTCAGGAAAAGGTTAATAACCTTTCATAATTAAAGGAAAAAATAAAAAATTGTTATATTCTGGAATATAGCTAAAATGAAAAGCTAGATCTCTAGACTTCAGGATTATATTTTATATTCATAAACTTAAGACTGACATGCCTCCAGCAAGCCTTGTAAACTCTGTATACATGTCTTAACTGTAGTTATATTTGCCTCTTATTGCAAAATAAGTCATCTCTTTCTTTCCAAAGTGAAAAACATTTTCCATTGGGAAGTTATATTTGCAAATGTGATGTTGAAATGTTCTCCAAGCAAAAATTTCAATATCTGCTGCAAGAGAGGGGGAAAGAAGAAGCAAGATTTGAAAATACAGTTTTCAACACAAATTAAATAACCAACTTTATTTGTTTTATCCTAGGCACATCTCATCTCCAGCATCTTACCATCCATTCCATTTTCACTAATTTTCTAAAGGAAAAGACAGTTGAATTAGTTTTTTTTTTTTCCACAAAAGAAAAACTTGGTTTTCACTCAAGCAATGGGAATGAACATCTCTTACATCTAAACGACTATCTTCCACTGACAAAAATCAAATGAAAGTAAAGATATGACTGATGATGAAAATGGAAATTTTTAAAAGCCTCAAAGAGAACTAAACAAAGCATTCATATCCAACAATCACAGGCTATTATCATATATAGCTTTTAGTTCTCTTAGGAAATGGCAGCATACATTTGCTACACAGAAACTTAAATTAGTTCCCAGTTACAGTAACGATAGTATAATTGCACAACTATTTAATATAATTAAGTTTCTTAGCCTTGGAAAAGGAGAATGAAGAGAAATGAGTTGGTGTAAAAGAGGACTTCTGAGCTTGAAATCTGAAAAACTGGGTTTAAATTCTACTTCTCACACCTAAAACTTCATGACCATGGAAAAGTCATAATCTCGCATAACTTCTACTTTTCTCATCAATGAAAGTCGAGATAATGTTTATCCAGGATGTTGTGAGGAAAGTAACCTCTAGAAACAGATATAAGTAAATATGTATTTTTTTCTATCAGTAGAGAATATTTTTTATTTATTCCATCTAATTAATTTATTTAAATTTATCAATGAAAAAGATTAGGTACATGAAAAGATTTAATTGAACATGACAATACCAGAATGAAAATTAATACTTTGATAATTATAAACTCAGTAATGATTTATAAAACTCATTGTAATTTTTAAGTTTACACAAAATATTGAATGTCTCAGAGTTTCAAAACTATATATGATGTAAATTTAATTTGAGTTGAGACTTGCCTATTGAAATGATCTAAAATCTGGTCTGGATTCTTATCAATATTATTATAAGTAATTAAATTAATATAGCACCTAAAGGTTTAAACAAAAGTTTGGAAATTCAAAAAACTTCACATAATTGAATATATTCAAATTGGAATACTATTATAAAGTTAACTCTCTTCTAACATAAAGGTATAATTAAGGAATAAACTAAAGTAAATTAAGGGTCACTGCAACAAACCTAAGTGATAAATTAACAAGAACATCGAATTAGGAGTCAGGGGGTGGATTATAATATTGGCTCTGACATTTACTAAAGCAAATCACGATAACTTCTTTTAATCTCATATTTTTCAGCTGCAAAATAGAAATAAAATAGGAAAATATATATATGTACTACTTATGTCAATGGGTTGCAATCAGAGAAATAATTTCTGAACTTTAAAACACAATTATTTTTCCATTATTCCATTATTATTGCTACACTGGCCACTTAAGTTATTTGCTCAGTCTCAATGAGACTTTGGAGCCATGAAATGGGAAAGTCTTGATAAAACTGGACTAAGATAATTTCATTATTGCAAAAGAAAAAAAAAAATTACAGGCTAGCAATTTAACCTTTAGATAGGAAAGCCTGTAGCTTTTCTAAACCTACTATACAACTTTTGATAACTCTCTCATGGATCTTCAGGAAGTTATCTTCTTTTAACAATAAAGGTAGAAGGTACTCAAATAAAAGTACTTCATAAAAATTCCTTTGAAACAGTGACCCTTCCTATGACTAGTTAATTAAGAACTCAAAAACAAGACAAGGCAGCTGCAATTTATGATAAAGGGTGGCATAGTATTTCAAACAAGGATAGCATTATAGTTACTGGAATCAACAAAGCTCCTTACATCCGTTTCATACATAACCTTGGTTTTGTCTGGCCAGTGAGTGACCTGCCGAGAAGTGAGACATCTGGGTTGAAATTTAACCCAGACTCTAACAAAGCTGTGTCACATGACTGAAAAACCAGTATTATCACAACTAAGGGGAACCTCCACTTTTCTCACTGTGATTGGACTGGGTAAAGGTGGTTTCTAAAACACAAGTCAAAACCAAAAGTAATTGGTTGGTTCCAGACAGCACTGGAATGCTATCTAAACATTCATGAACTTTCTGAGTCAAACACTCTTATTCTTACATAACTAAGTTAACTTTACAGCCAGCCTTGGGCAAATATTCCTAGATTAAAGAAAGTAAACAAACAACTCTTGTGTGATTAATGACACATACCAAGTTTCTCTCTTCTCAAATGAAGGAAATCTCTTCTCCCATGCAGCTGGCTATTCAACTAGTATAAAGCTTCTCTCTGATTTATACCATAGGGCCAATGCAGTCTGGATTAGATGGTGGCTATCTGGGAGAAACTTGGGTGCTTGAACAGCAATTCAATACTTCCTTCCAAGTCTGGAAAGGAACCCATGATCTCTTTCTTAATAAAATATGGGCTGGGGAGTTGCCAGCATCCCATGACTTATTGAAATGATTTCAGAAATATCTTCTTTTTCTTAAAAAAAAAAAAAAAAAAAAAGTACTGAGAACTTAATCACCTAATAAAACAAGTATTTCCATATACAAAAGAAGAACAGATCATGAAAATTTTAAATGAAATGAAGAATCTCAATTTCATTTAGCTTGCTTTATTGTTTAAGTTCTTTAGTTTCTTTTTTTCCCCTCTCTCTTTTAGTGCATTAATTTCAAAGTTACTTTCAAAAATAACCTCCTTGATTTGATTCTTTATGAATTTCCTTCTGTTCTCTTTTAGTAATTTAAAAAAACTTTCTTTTCTTTTTTTCTTCTTTTTTTTAACGACAACTGTTACTTGCTTCTCTGCTCTCTCTCCCAAGATGATAAAAAAATTTTTTAAAAGAAAAACAAAGTCCTTGAAAACAAATATAAATAATTAAACAAAAAACATATCCACAACCTGTTTGGCCCCAAAATGTCTTGTTTCATTACTTACTTTGAAACCATCAGGAGGCAGAAAGCATATTTAATTTTTAATTTCTAGAGTAATAGTTCATCATTTTCAAATTTCTTGTAATTCAGGGTTGGTTTTTTCCCAATGTTGTTAAAATATAAATAGTTAATTTCTGCTGACTTTTTTATTCCCTGTCAGTTCAAACAACTTTTCCTACTTTCCCTGAAACTATCCCTTTTCATCATTTTTAGGATGCAATAATATTACTTACATTTACATACCTTAATTTTGTTTATTCATTCCTAACCAAAGAGTAGTCAACATCCAGTTGTTTGAAAGAAATAGAACTGCTATAAATATTTTTGTATATCTGATTCTTTAAATTCTTTCTTTGAATTCATTGGGTTTACATATGCAGTAGTTTTAATATTAGGTCATAAGTTATATATAACCTAGTGGCTTTTGAGGTACAATTTCAAGTTGCTTTTTAGAAATTCTGGATAAATTCACAGGTCACTATTAGTGCACTATTTATATGCTTATCTCCCCCTACCCCCCAGTCCTTCCAACAACTGTCATTTTCCTTAATTTTCATTTGATCAACTTTGCTGAACTGATAAATTAAAGCCTCAGAGTTGTTTTAATTCACATTTACCAACTAATTATTAGTGATTGTAAGAATTTTTTCAGTTGACTGTTGATAACGTTGAATTTTTTTGTTTGATAACGCATGATTTACTAGTTTTATGTTCCTCTCAAGTCATGAAAATACTCTCTGCATTAGTTTTGTAAAAGGAAAATGAGGAAAATAATATTACCTATTTCACAAGGTTGTTGTGAGGATCAAATGAGGTAATATATCTAATGTGCTTAATATTGTACCTGGCAAACAATCCACACTTAATAACTACTTATTTTCCCTATTTCTTTCCTTTCATTTTATCTATTAGATAGGCTCGTTTTCTTATATATTTGGATCAGATGCCATATATCTTAGATATTGGAGCTTTATTAGAGAAACTTTCTTGAAAAATTTTTTCCAAAACCAAACTATCACTCTTTGCAGATGATATGATGGTATACCTAGAGAACCCCAGAGATTCTACTAAAAAGCTATTAGAAATAATTCATAACTTTAGCAAAGTAGCAGGATACAAAATAAATCCCCATAAATCCTCAGCATTTTTATACATCACCAACAAAATCCAACAGCAAGAGATACAAAGAGAAATTCCATTCAAAATAACTGTTGACAGCATAAAATATTTGGGAATCTATCTACCAAAGGAAAATCAGGAATTATATGAGCAAAATTACAAAAAATTTTCCACACAAATAAAGTCAGACTTAAATAATTGGAAAAATATTAAGTGCTCTTGGATAGGCCAAGCGAATATAATAAAGATGACAATGCTCCCTAAACTAATCTATTTATTTGGTGCTATACCAATCAGACTTCCAAGAAAATATTTTAATGATCTAGAAAAAATAACAACAAAATTCATATGGAACAATAAAAAGTCGAGAATCTCAAGGGAATTAATGAAAAAAAAAATCAAATGAAGGTGGCCTAGCTGTACCTGATCTAAAATTATATTATAAAGCAGCAGTCACCAAAACCATTTGGTATTGCTAAGAAATAGATTAGTTGATCAGTGGAATAGGTTAAGTTCACAAGACAGAATAGTCAACTATAGCAATCTAGTATTTGACAAACCCAAAGATCCTAACTTTTGGGATAAGAATTCATTATTTGATAAAAACTGCTGGAATAATTGGAAATTAGTATGGCAGAAATTAGGCATGGACCCACACTTAACACCATATACCAAGATAAGATCAAAATGGGTCCATGATCTAGGCATAAAGAACAGGATTATAAATAAACTAGAGGAACATAGGACAGTTTATCTCTCAGACTTGTGGAGGAGAAAGAAATTTGTGACCAAAGATGAACTAGAGACCATTACTGATCACAAAATAGAAAATTTTGATTATATCAAATTAAAAAGCCTTTGTACAAACAAAACTAATGCAAACAAGATTAGAAGGGAAGTAACAAACTGGGAAAACATCTTCACAGTTAAAGGTTCTGATAAAGGCCTCATTTCCAAAATATATAGAGAATTGACTCAAATTTATAAGAAATCAAGCCATTCTCCAATTGATAAATGATCAAAGGCTATGAACAGACAATTTTCAGATGATGAAACTGAAACTATTACCACTCATATGAAAGAGTGTTCCAAATCACTACTGATCAGAGAAATACAAATTAAGACAATTCTGAGATACCCCTACACATCTGTCAGATTGGCTAAGATGACAGGAAAAAATAATGATGAATGTTGGAAGGGATGTGGGAAAACTGGGACACTAATGCATTGTTGGTGGAGTTGTGAACGAATCCAACCATTCTGGAGAGCAATCTGGAATTATGCCCAAAAAATTATCAAATTGTGCATACCCTTTGATCCAGCAGTGTTTCTATTGGGCTTATATCCCAAAGAAATACTAAAGAAGGGAAAGGGACCTGTATGTGCCAAAATGTTTGTAGCAGCCCTATTTGTAGTGGATAGAAACTGGAAAATGAATGGATGCCCATCAATTGGAGAATGGCTGGGTAAATTGTGGTATATGGATGTTATGGAATATTATTGTTCTGTAAGAAATGACCAGCAGGATGAATACAGAGAGGCTTGGAGAGACTTACATGAACTGATGCTAAGTGAAATGAGCAGAACCAGGAGATCATTATACACTTCGACAACGATATTGTATGAGGACATATTTTGTTGGACGTGGATTTCTTTGACAAAGAGACCTAACTGAGTTTCAATTGATAAATGACGGACAAAAGCAGCTACACCCAAAGAAAGAACACTGGGAAACGAATGTGAACTATCTGCATTTTTGTTTTTCTTCCCAGATTATTTATACCTTCTAAATCCAATTCTCCCTATGCAACAAGAGAACTGTTCGGTTCTGCAAACATATATTGTATCTAGGATATACTGCAACATATCCAACATATAAAGGACTGCTTGCCATCTAGGGGAGGGGATGGAGGGAGGGAGGGGGAAAAAATTGGAACAGAAACTAGTGCAAAGGATAATGTTGTTAAAAAAAAAAAAAATTTACCCTGGCATGGATTCTGTCAATATAAAGTAATTATTAAATAAAAATTTAAAAAAAGAAAAAAAAAAGGAAACTTCCAATTCAATATATCAGAGATCCATCTATAGAGTAATTGAGAAAGTTATAGCAAGATAAGCAGGGTGTTTCTAATGGTCTCTTTAAAGCCATTATTTTAAAAAATTTAACAAATTCCCATAGTTATTCATGGTTGACATGAGGATAGCATATCTAATTCTATTTCTCTATTCTCTCTCCTTGTACATTCTTAGCAAAATAAAAATAAACTAGCAAAAAAAAATTCAATATTTTGAAAACACTTTATCTTTCTGCCTTAAAGAATTTTTATCTAAGAGCTAATGAATATTATACAGATATCCTGACTTTGTAATGAATTAAATGTAGTGATTGCTTAATGGAAGGCCTAGAAGAAATAGAAATGACAAAATATAACCTCTTTTATCCCCTAAACATATACCTATAGTCTGAAATTCTTAAATTATCTCTCCTCAATCAATTTTCCAGGTCATTCAATTTGAGGTATCATTTTAGAGTTTTTTGGAGGGAAATGTTAGGAGAGTTCAGCTAGTTTCTGCTTTTACTCTGTCAAATTGGTTCTGCCCAGTATTATCATGTCAAAGTCTATTAGTACTATCTCTAAGTTTGCCTAGGAAAATACTTTTTTGTGAAAATAAGGAAAAGAAGGAAATCCAAATATACCCTGTGAGAAACCCAAAATTGGGATAGTCATGTCCACTTCAGGATTCTATAATTATATAGAAAGTTTGTCCTTTGAACAGAAGTAGATGCAGTATAAAAAAAGTAGATGCCCCTAGATGGCAGGCAGTCTTATACATCTTAAATATGTTAAAGCTATACAACACTTTTAAAAGACCCCAAGATTTTCACTGAAATAAACATAGATAAAAAGATACAGAAAGAGAAGGAAATGTGTGTGTGTGTGTGTGTGTGTGTGAGAGAGAGAGAGAGAGAGAGACAGACAGACAGACATAGACAGACACGACAGACTATATAGGTTAACCTTGACATCAAAACAGATCATTTATGTTCAAAAAGGCAATAAAAATTTACTATGGTACCTAGAATTATTATGGTGAAAAAACTTGATATGAAAAAGACCTGAAATGAAATCTTGGTTCAGATACTGGTTGTATATTCCAAGATAAGTCAATTCATGTCTGAACTTCAGCTTCCTTATTTGGAAAAATTAGCATTAGAAATGCTAATATTTTGAGAGTAAATCTCAGGGACATTAAAAAACTCAAATAAGATGAAACATAAGATACTTTATATCCTCTAAAGTGCTATATAGAATATCTTTTTTTATTGTTGTGTTCTTACAATCTATTACATCTACTCCTCATAGTTATTATGAAGAAAGTAATTTGAAGATTTTAAATACTATGTAAATAAGAAGAAATATAATCATATTAAATATATCATAATATTAGAAACACACACATAACCCCATTAAGGTGAATCTACCCATCCACAGCTTCCCTTCCAATGTAATTTTTGTTTCTAATCTTTCATTACTTACTATTTATTACAATTAGTTAAGTAGTATGTTTAAGCTTTAGTAGCTTTGGAATAACCATATAGTATAACCATATAGTACAATAAAAGTATATATAGATACATGAATACACATAATAATAAAATATAACAGCATATGACTGTGAATTTCTGTTCTATATAGAAATGAAGAGAATAGTATAATGGCAAGAGTGCTCCAATCTAGAAGAGAAGCAGGGTCAGATCCAACTCTGCTTTTTGTTACTTGAATTATCAGTGTGAAGCCAGTTTTTTTTTTTTAACTAGGAAAAAATGAGGGCTTTGGATGAGATGATTATACTAAAAATTTGGTTATATATTATTTATCACATATAAATATTTAATATGGCATATATCTATCTACAGTATATATCAAGAAAATAAATACATATTTATATACATATAAGAAAAAGTAGATTTGTCATATGGCAAAAGTAAAACATAAGACATAAACACCTATCATTCTGTGTTCTTTTCTTCCCTTTTATAATTAAACTCTGGGAAAAAAGCTGTCTACATTCATTAGCTATACTTCCCCACTTCCCACTCCTGCTGAAACCATTCACCTTAAAAGCTGTCTTTCTCAGTACACATCCCTTTTTGGCCCCGATAGAATTTATTTAACCATTCCTGTCTTCTAAATAGTTTTCCCCCCTCAGAATTTTTACAACACTACTCCATCATGATTCTGTTTCTACCTTCCTATCTGATTCTTCCCAGTCACCTTACAAGATTATCTTTCCTGCTCTAACTCACTATTGATCAGAGAAATGAAAATTAAGACAACTCTAAGATACCACCACACACTTCTCAGATTGGCTAAGATGAACAGAAAAGATAATGGTAAATTTTGGGAGGTGATGTAGGAAAACTAGACACTAATACATTAATAATTGGTGGAATTGTGAACAGATCCAACCATTCTGGAGAGCAATTTGGAACTATGCCCCAAAAGTTATCAAACTGTTTATACCCTTTTACCCAGCAATGTTTCTACTGGGCTTATATCCCAACGAGATCCTAAAGGAGGAAAAGGGAACCACATGTGCCAAAAATATTTGTGGCAGCCCTGTTTGTAGTGGCTAGAAACTGGAAACTGAGTGGATACCCATCAATTGGAGAATGGCTGAATAAATTGTAGTATATGAATGTTAGGGAATATTATTGTTCTGTAAGAAATACCAATAGGATGATTTCCGACAGGCCTAGAGAGACTTATATGAACTGATGCTGAGTGAAATGAGCAGAACCAGGAGATCATTGTACACATCAACAACAATATTGTACAATGATCAATTTTGATGGACATGACTTTCCAACAATGAGATGATTCAGACCAGTTCCAATAATCTTCTGATAAAGAGAGCCATCTACACCCAGAGAGAGAACTATGAGAACTGAGTGTGGATCACAACATAGTATTTTCACTCTTTTTGTTGTTGTTTTCTTTTGTTTTCTTACTCATTTTCTTTCCCTTTTGATATGATCTTTCTTATGAAGCAAGATAATTGTACAATTTTTTTTACATATATTGGATTTAATATATATATTTAACACATATAATATACATTGTGTTACTTGCCATCTAGGGGAGGAGGTGGGGGAAAGGAAGAGAAAATTTGAAACACAAGGCTATGCAAGGATCAATGCTGAAAAAATTATCTGTGCACATATTTGAAAATAAAAAGCTTTAATAATAATAAAAAAACAATCAAACAAACAAAAACCAAAAACAAAATTATCTTTTCATGTTTCATTCCCCATGATAGGACCAGAGTCCCTGATATATCTTCTTCAAGCACTTTACAAATATTAACACATTTTAACTCCCAAAACAAGTCTAGGAGGTATATGAGGCCATATTTGTACACAGATCTTTCAGATTACAGGCTCAGCATACTATACACTGGTCTATCAAGCTATCTATAATTGCATACCTTCATTTGCTCAAATTGCATTGGTGCTTCCCTGTTTAACTTTTAAAGTTCTTAGCAATCAGACCAACCTATTTTCCCTGGTGGTCACTCCTCTTCATTTATTCTAAATTCAAACCAAAAGAACAAGGTCCTACTCTCAAAGAATTATTCTATTTATACAAGCCTTTTAGCACAGGCTATCTATTTCCTATTTTTGGAAAATTCTCCATCCCCATTTTTACCCACTAAAATTCCTAACTCCCTGTATGACTCATGTCATGAGACTCCTCTTTCTAAATTTCTCTGATTTTTATAATTGTTAGTAACATCCAAAAACAAAACAAAACAAAAAAAACCCAAATAAAAACAAACAACCCCCCCTACAACTTTGAATCTATTTTGTATTTGATTACTTGTGTACATGATGTCCTGTATAAAGTAAGTTCTTGGAGGAAAGGAATTCTCTTATATTTATCTCTGTGTTGCCAATACCTAGCGCAGTGTAGTACCTACTAGGCACTTCAAATAGAGTATATCAGATGTCAAGTGCTATTTTAAGTTCCAAAGCTTAAACTATTTGTGTATATTGATTGACTAAAAGATGAACTAACATTGATAGAAAATTAAAAGATTTAGAGAAAAAACTTTTTTTATTCTGTTGAATGGATCTTCTATAGAGGAATGATAAAAGAAATAGAAAAGAATGAGACACAAGGTGCATAGCAGCGATTTGAGAAAAATGATTACTAATAATCATGACCTAAGGAAATCTAGCTCCTCCCCCATTCCCTCCTTTTTATAAAGTTGAGATTTTAAAAGTTCAATTTCTTGAAGAACGTTACTGATAATAAGACTGGACTATGATCCCCACTCTAGAAGATTACATATTGTGTATAGCTCAAACTTTGGTGGGGGATAATTTTTTGAATACATTGCCTAAAATTGGGGGTGTTGGGGTATAGAGATATTCTGTGCAGAAGTGTCATGATTTCAACTAAAGCTCACCTTTGATTGTGTCAACAAATAAGGGTTGATTGTAACCCCTCAAGACTACCAATTTGAAGGACATATAAACTGTCAACCTACAGCCATGATTATTTTTATTTTAAATAACCTTTCAAATGCCCATCCTTTTATTAATAATTTCCTGGCCTTGTTAACAAAATAATTAAATTTTCTAGAAACAACATGTCTCAAACATTTATAAGCACATAGATGAGTTGTGAATTGTACCCTTGGAAGGAGCAACACTTCTCCAAAGGTCACTCAGTGAAAACTCACTTAAGAACTATTAAAATATAGAAATAAACAAACATGTATACACATGGCCAACAAGTTAGCCAACTGGTTACAGCACTGAGCTTACAATCAGGAAGACTCATCTTTCTGAATTCAAATCTGCTTACTTACTAGCTGCATGACTCTGAGCAAGTTATTTAACCCTATTTGCCTCAGCTCCCCATATGTAAAGTGAACTTGGAAAAAAAATGGGAAACCACTTCAATATCTTTGCCAAGAAAACCACAATGGAATCATGAACAGTTCAGCCGTTACTGAAAAACAACAACAAAATACATACATGTAATTTAACTTTTTGCATTTTGGGTACCTATTTTTGAATCCATACTTTGAAATATTAGTGAAGAGAGAACAACTGGATAAAAATATAAATCAAATGAAACAAAAGAAATGTTTCACAACGTTTTCATATATGTTACTCAGAGGGAAAAAATCCTACTTTTAACCCCAATTAACCCTGTAATTATGTATTCAAGTTTATAACAGGTCAGATAGGTTCTGAAGTAAAGCTAAAACCAAAATGCTAATTCTGAATCAATCTCATAAGAATTGAATGGCTTAATGTGTCTGGTTTGGAACAAAAAGATCCCACAATGAAGTTATATAATATAATGTAGTTAAATCCCAAATCAGTTCATTTAGCCCCAGAAAGTAAATCTTAAAGGGGGAAGTTATATAGTTAATTCACAATATGAATTTGGAATAAAAACTGAAGTGTTAAAGGTAGGCAAGGAGCACAATGAATTGGCCTTTCTAAAAAGCTACAAAAATCCTACCTCCCTTACTGAAGAAAGGATAGTTACTTTTCACTCTCACCCTTTATATTAGCATGATCACCTCACCATATCCTGAATAATTTTATAAAACTAGAATAAAAATAGCATTTAGGATAATATTGAAAATATTTATTTAAAATTCAAAACACTTAAAACGTATGTACATTAAAGGCAACTAAATTTATTAACAATAGAATATTAGCAAGCAGGATTCCTGGGGCTTTTACTCACTGTTTTTCCAATGACTCACTCTGTGACAGTGTAGATATTGCTTTTTGTGTATTTTCCTTTCTTGGTCTATAAGCTGGAAATAATTATTTAGTGTACACCCCCTATTAAAGATTCAATGTTCTTTAGTACTTGTTCTCAGATGAAAGCACCTAGAGAAGTGGAAAACTGTTGTTTGGTGATTTCCTATAATGTCCTTTCTAGTATTTCATCTATTTGTCTCTTGCTTTTGATGGATTCTACAGTGAAATCCCAATCTAGCAAATTTGAAGCCACAGGTTTATGGTTTCATTGCAGGAGAGGGGCAGACTGAGAAGGAGCAAGGCACACCACAAATGGATTTGACACCACAAATATCTCCAATTACCAAATGTGGGAAGCAAAACAATGGGAAAAAAGAGTGTGTTGGGTGAAGCTGTTAGTGTGCTTCAAAGCCTCCTCTTTAGGATAAAAGTTCTTCTTTGTGGCATCCAAAGCTGAAATATTGGACAGGCTGTACACCTGCAGTGCATTAATGAATCCCAGATTCAAGAGGTGAAAAAGGCTGTATTTCATCTCCTTTCTTCACACAACCCATTTTTATAAAAGCCCATGGTAATCTAGCAGCTTAGGTATATGGCATCCTACCTATTCATAAAAGGCTGAATCCTGGATTATCTAACAGCTATTATCACCACCTAAATCCCACTGCTCATCTATGTAAACACACTTTCATCTCCATTGCTGCAGTTCAAACTCTACAATTTCACTGTGTTGAGGGAAGGAATGGATCCAGGAGAAAAAAAAAAAAAAAAAGCCTACTACCCAATCTCCTTCATATCTCCCAAAAGAATTCCCTCAAAGAATACTTCAACCTTAATGCATTTAAACTATAAGTTTTCATATCAATCTACTGGTATATATATATACTACCAGTTTATTAACTGATTTAGTATTCTCTAAACTTTGTGTAGGCAACTCCTCATTATTGTGTTGCTGCTATCCATGCAATCTAAAATTCTAAATCTGCTTCCTCCCTTGAAACAGTTTTCAGGGGCTGGGAATAAAGGGAGTTTTGGTGGGGGGGAGCCCTACTCCTGCTGGTTGGGTGCTTTTCTCCCTTCTTGCCTGAACCCTATTTTAATTCATCCTCTGGAAACAATCCTGCTCCAGGTTCAACACAGGTTTAAACATTCTGACTCCTATATAAGTGCCCTCTCCAGAGCAACCCAACTAACATAATTACTGGGTGATATGCAGGTCATTAGTTTGACTCCTTCCCTCTCTCTTGGGTTTGTTCCCTCCCCTTCTTTCCTTTTATTTCCCTTCTCTGGCTCATCCTTCTGCATTATTTTCATTAATAATCTTCTTTTCAAAATTCTATCTCTGCCTTCTCCCCCAAAACCACAAAATGAAATAAAGTTCACCAGTGACCTGAACAATTAGCTATTGTGACAATTTTCCAGGCAAAATGTTTCTTTAACTTAATTTTTAATTTATGTCTTTCATTTTTATATTTTCTCAATTTCTAAATATATCTCTTGTTCCCCTTACTGCCCCAGGAATCTATCCCTTGTAATAATGATTTTAAAAGAAAGAAGAAAAAAAACATGCAATTCAGTAAAACTGGAAGCATTGTGGTACAGTAGGAAAAAAAAGTAATACTCTAAGGATTTCAATTCTCCTACAACATGAGTCACTTTACTTTACTCTAATGAACCCAACAGCCTCTAAAATATCTTTCCACTCTAAACCTATGATAATATGAATTTTAAAAAAATACAGCAGAAGGAACATCCTGACAGCATAAACAGTGATCCACAATTCTAATGCCTCACTTCTACAAATTAGAGAGTGATGTGCATTTTTCTCATCTTTTCTTGTTGAATAAATGTGGTGATTATGATTCCAGTCTTTGGTCTAATTTATAGATCTGGATCTTTCCATTTATATTATTTCTTATTAATATGCATATTGCTTTCCTGGTTTTACTTCTTTCATTCTGTATTTTTGTCCATGTTAAGCAAATTTAAAAATCAACAAGAAGATGTAAAAACGGTACCATATGGATTCCTGTATTTATAGCAGCTTTTTTTGTGGTGGCTAAGAATTAAAAAACCAAGAGATACTCATCAAACAAGCTGTAGGATATAATTGTGAGATAATACTATTGTGTTATAAGAAATAACAAGAAGGATAATTTCAGAAAAATCTGAAAAGGTTTATATGAACTGATGAAAACTAAAGTGTGCAGTAACAGCAATATTGTGTGATAAAGAACTGTGAATGTCTTAGCTATTTTCAGCAACATAATAGTCCAACACAATCACAGAAGATTCATGATAAAACATATACTTCAAAGAAAGAACTACTACAAAGTGACTATAGACTAAAACATGCTATTTTTCACATCCTTCTTCTCTCCCTTCCTTTATTTGTATCTTTCTTTTTTGAGTCTTGTACAAAATGATTACTATGGAAATGTTTTACATGATTGCACATGTATAACATGACAGATTTCTTACCATCTCAGGAAAGAGGGAAGAGGGATATATCTTAGAATTCAAAACTTTAAAAAAAGGTTAAAAACTGTTTTAACATACAATGGGGAAAATGAAATGTATTGAAAAAACAAAAATATAGGGAACCATTTATAATGTTGTTTTGGTTTTCTTGGGATCTCTGGGAGCAGCCTTCCTTTCAGTTCAGTAATCACCACAAGGGCAGCCAGGTGTTAAAGTCCAAATCCTTTATTGTCTTCTTCAAAGTCTTGTCTCCTTTCCTAGGGCCTGGTTAGCTTTCTTAGAGGCCTATCTCTCTCGTTGGTTCTGAGAGCTTAAGCTTCTGCTGCCAGTCCTTTGTCTTCTCTCCGAATATCAATCTTGGCTAAGGCTCCTAGTTTATATGCTCCACACTGAATATACACCAATCATTATATCACTAGGAAACCATTATTTGTTGTAAAATTAAATCATTGCTAAACTAGATTTAACCATTGTCTCCTCAATTCCACTTAGTACCTTGTTTCAAGTTCTGGCTCATAATACCATTGACCAACTTAATAGGGGTAAGTGCTGTGGTAGTAAATATAACAACCAGCTCTCCAAAAAAAGAATGTACTTCTTACATTTTTCAGTTGTATCTGTGCCATTAACATTTTCTCTATCATGTTCTTAAATCTAGACAATCAATTAAGTAATAAGTCAAGCTCTGAAGTGTAACATTTGCTGAATTGTGAGTTATTAATGCTCACACTGAAATCTTAACAATCTACTCCAAAATCATTTAGACAACAACCCTGAATAAAGGGAATATTCAGCAACAGGGAAGACACAAAAAGCCAGTCTCATAATCAGAAGAACACGAATTAGAATCCTGCTCCTCAGACAAATTGTGTCATCCTGAGCAAGTCCCTTAATTTCTGAATTTCATGGATAACTTTCTAAAGACTGTAAGTGGAATAAGAGTTGCAAATCTAATTTAGTAGAAAGAGTTCCCTGAGCAGAAGCTTAATGTAAATAGAAAGGAATCTATTAGTTATCTCCTGAAAAAGACCCTACTTAGAAATACCAAAGAATGTCATAATCAAAGTTTAAAGCTTCTAGGTAAAAAAAAATACTTAAAGTAGTGAGAAAAAAAAGATTATACCAATATCAAGATCCTACAAAACTATACCACAACTATTAAAAAGGAAAAGAAAACTTAAGAGACAGTATTCCAATAGGCAAAGTAAAAAGCTTTCCTACAATAATAACCTGCTCTATAAAAGTAACTTTAAATAATCCTACAGGTTTTTTTTTTAACAAACATTTAATAGAATAGAAGACATTTAAATATTTTTCATGAAAAGGACTGAATATCTGAGAACTAAACCACAAAAATAAAAAAATAAAAAACTTAGAAAAGTAAACCTATTAGAGCAACCAAATAGAGCTAAATGATGGTAAAATCCTAATATTTCTAATGAGATGGGGGAAGATAATAATGAAATAATTACAGAGCCAATTGAAAACATTTGGAATCACCCAAAAGAGTTTAGTTTATTCACCAGCATAAGACAAATCAAGTTGATGAAGATTGTCTGCCTATTAGTTAGATTATTACATATATTTGAATTAAAAACTTTTAGTGATTATGAAAATATATGACTATATAGATATATATACACACACATACACAACACATATATCCACACATATACACAAGTATGTTTATACATATACACGTACTATACAAAGGTATGGACAACAAGTTAGTCCCAGAATTGAAAAGGAGGAGATTCTGCTGGATTGCTTTGAGGATATTGTTCTCTAACTGACCCCCAAATTTATTATGAAAGAGAAAGCACATATTTTTCCTTTGAGACATGGAATAGCACTACTTTTGGAGAACTAGATAAAAGTATCATAAAAATCAAAAAGGAGGTAAATAGTAGGTTTTAGTTAGTTACACCATATAACAACCAAGGAGGAACTCTAAAGAACCGGAATAAAGAATGTCATCCAGACTACTCCCAGCTTGAGCAATTTAGACAAAAACTTTTGGTTCTACCTAAGCTTAAATTTAATGGAATTAAACTTAAATGAGAAATTCCTTATATATTTAGGTCAAGACAGATAAAGAAGGTTAACTTCAACTTCACAGAATGAGGTCTAGAAAACAGAAAAAGGGAGAATTCTGAAAAATCTCCTATAATTAGCTATTAATAATCATTTCTGTCACCCAATCTCTTCATCTATAAAATGGGAATGACAATAACACCTACTTTATAGGTTCACTGTGAAGAATGTAAGAAATTATTTATTTTGACTCCTTCCCTATTACAATACATATTAATCATTTTGATATTCTACATAACTCACATGGGAATAAATAAGTTCTTATAATGGGCCTCAAACTTTAATGTAATGTTCACTACTTCTTTATCAAGTTATAAGGCTCATTTGCACAACCACAACATTGCTGACAAAGATTTCTCCATTGGATTTTACTCAAATTCCGTGCCTAAACCGAGCACAAATGGGATATATCGATGCCCTGAAAAGGACCCCACTTTTATACCTCCAAACAATTTTCACTTATCCAACATGAATAGTGCCCATATGATCACCATTTTATGACTACTTACTTAGTAGAGATGCCCTCCGCTTCACCACTAGTTGATATGGCCCTCAAAAGCTAAGTCTATCAACCAATAAGATTCTGTATTTCACAATGTTTCTTTTACATATTTGGATATCGAACCATACAAAAACAAGGTACTGGAAGAAGGGGGCACCACAAATCAGGAGGAAGGTCTGAGATTCATCTTAGTCACAGGGGACCATGAAAACTATAATAAAGTGTCATTAACACAGAGCTCTGTCTCAGTCTCTTACTGTAGGTTGGACAACTGATCCTCACAGGATCAAGGAAACACATAAAGTGTATTACAACGTTTACAACTCTATAGAAATGCTATCTATCATTATGATGATGATGATTATCTTTTATATACGTGAAACATCACTTTTCAGTTTCACTAATATTCCCTAATTCCCAAATCAGTTCCTTACACTCCTAATCTCCCTAAATAGAGATCTGACATAGTCAATCACAATTACCTAACTCCCATTCCTCTGAGAAGAGCAGGTAGGGGCCACCATAATGTACAGAGTATAAGGCTTGAAGTCAGAAGATTCATTCTTCCTGAGTTCAAACCTGGCCTCAGACACTAACTGTGGGAGCCTTGTGCAAATCATTTAACCCTATTTTCCTCACTTCCCTTATTGTAAAATAAGTTTCAGAAGGAAATGACAAATCTCTCCAATATCTTTGTCTAGAAAATACCCAAGGAGGTTACAATTAGACACAACTAAAAAAACTAAAGAGTTTTTTCATGACTAAACAAAAAAAAAAAAATCAGAGCTACGCTCAATAGTAAAAGGAAAGTTTGGCAGAAAAATTTAATATTTCTGTACTCTGTTGACTGGTTGGTACTTGAAAAACAGATTCAGTCTTTTGTCAAGACCATAGATGAAGCCTTTCTAGAAACTATGGATGCTTACATTTGGCTAACAGATTTTGTGAGTCACCTTCATGCTATGAAGAGACATTAATTAAGACATTGTAAAAATGAATCAGCATCCATTAGATAAAAGAAGATGAAAAAAGGGAAAATAATGGCCACAATTTTTTTTACTTTCATTTTCTAAGAAGCCATTTGGTATTTTAGGATTCTTAGCAACTCTGTTCCTATTTTAGCACTCCATCTAGTAATGAAGTAATCACAAAATAGATCTACCTTATAAAAAGGGTGTGCCTATTGGTGAGTGGTTTAAAATATAGACTAAAGAACACTGTAACCTTATGGAAGTAAGCCAAGAAAACTGAGTTATAAAGCAAATATTGAACCTCAATTTGTATTTGACTTAGAGATTGCAAAAATGCCTTGAAATCACTGGAGGCCTGGTAAAACTTACTTTAACATTTCATCCAAAGGAAAGAATTTCTAAGAATACATACCACTTAGTGGAATGCTCAAGGACTGACTGGGAAGAGAAAGAAAACCCTAAATGAATCACCAACAGCTGTCTCTTTAGAACCTGAAACAGGTGTGTTCCTAGGAGACTTTCCTTGCAAAGGCCAGCCCAATCCAATTTTGTTTAGACTGAAATATGATGAATTCATCATCCCATGTGGTAAAGTCATTGATAAATGTATGTAAAGTTCTTAAAGTTATATACATGATGAATAAAAAGAAAATAATCTGTCTGATGAATTTAGTACTTAACCTTCTAAATGATTGATGGAATGCAAATATTACACCCCTAGGATTTTATTTTGTCACTGTAATATGTACATAGATTTCATTAAGTTACATAAAACCATATTGAATTATTTCCCTCATGAATGTTTGTAATAGGATTAAAGAGAGGGATATTACTCCAATAATTTTCTCTATAACCCCTATCACTGCTATGTACAGTTAGGGTAATTATTTCCCAAAAAGCCAAGGAAACAATCTCTAAGATATGATAGGCCCAAGCGGCTAAAGGTCAAGCCTGGTAGCTGGTAACTTCCTGGTGGTTTCAAGAAATGCTGATAAAGCTCCTTTTTCACCTAAATTCATTCATAAAAAGGCCAATCCACCTAGATTCCAGAGGCTTTTAGACTCAAGTATTGCAAGGCTCAAAAAATCACAACTGAACATTATTGCTGGTTCAGTATCCAATTGTTTTTAGACCTACTTGGCAACAGTGTTGGAGGAGGCACCCTCAAGTCTGCAGCTATTATCCTATACCAAGTCACCTCCTGAACTTGTTAATGTCTGATAAATATCATATTATAGGAAACTGGGGAGGAATTGAGATGCAATGATCCACTTCCTTTTATTGACATGGACCTTACCAAACTGTCTTTATCTCATTATGAAAATTAGTTATCCATAAAAGCTGGCTCCATCTTGAAGTCTGATCTCCAGAAATGAGCCTGTCAACATGTTGCTACTTGGTCATATTTTAATAAAGACTTTTTAGTTTGCTTTGGCTCGAGTTTTGCCTTATCAGGGCCAAAGCCTGAGCAAAAAATTTTCCTCTTAACAATCACAACCTGCCCTGCAGAACAGAGATGTTTCCATATAGAGTTCTGGGGGTCAAACTCTAATAGACCCTAGAGTAGCATAGTTGTTGAATAGCTTTACTATGAGATGACTAAGATTCTTTTGTTAACTGGTACTTGAGCGTCTCATTCCATTCCAATATTGGAAATAAAGTACCAGGGAAATGTACTGATACAAGCCCATCTTGCAACAGGAGTTTCAAATAATGTATTTCAGGTCACCACAACATTATACTAAGAGTTAATGAGGAAACCTTATCTTCATTCCCTAATTGAGTATTACAAGCTAGATAGTTTAAACACTGGATAGAATACAGCAATATTTTGGATCAAGGAAATGATTTTATCTTTCAATGTATTGAAACATGAAATCTTTTAATTTCATTTCTTTCTTTACCATGTTTATTACTCTCCACCATATTAAGCACCAACATATTAAGATATACATACCAAATACATAGAGTTTACAGAAATGACCTATCTTGCATTTTATAAAACTGCCATGAATGGAAGAATGTTCCTATTGCCTACATCTGCTTCCCCATAAAATTTTAATGTCATCCACCATGAAAATAATTGCATCTCTTTCATGAGATCCTATATGCTATATACATTAGACCACATGTTTTAAAATTTATACTAAAAAATTCTGCATGCTTAAAAATATTAGAATTACAGAATGCCAGAATAAGCAATTTAGATATTTTCTATTCCAACTTCTATACTTTATTAATTTAATATTTTTCATTAAAAAACACATTATCACTTAAATATATCAAGTGTAGCTAGTTAGTATCTCCATCTATTTTTTTAAACTGACCTTATGACTTCATTGATTCATAAGAAGATGCTCTGGTAAAGCCATCTACACCCAGAGAGTGAACCATAGGAACAGAGTGTGGAACACAACATAGCATTCTCGCTCTCTCTGTTATTTGCTTGCATTTTGTTTTCTTTCTCAGTTTTTCTTATTTTTCCTTCTTGATCTGATTTTTCTTGTGCAACTAGATAACTGCATAAATATGTATACATATATTGGATCTAACATGTATTTCAACATATTTACTATATATTGGACTGCCTGCCAGATAAGGGAGGGGATGGGGGGAATGAGAGGATAATATGGAGCAAAAAGGTTATGCAAGGGTCAATGTTGGAAAAATTACCCATGCATATGCTCTGTAAATAAAAAGCTTTAATAAAAAAATTGGTGCTGGTAAGAGATATACTCTACCAACCCATAAAGCTAAGAACCTTTTTGGCGATTTATAACCTCAGAGAGTTGGTTGGGACACTAAGAATTTAAGTGAGTTGAAAAGGCCTGATGGCTTAAACTTATGTCTTCCAGTCAGAGGCTATATATTTATCTTTTACAACAGGGTGCTGCCAGATTCTATAGTAAACATGGGAGTGTTTTTCAAAGAGAAATACAATGCTCATGAACTTGACTTTGTCCATGGGGATATTTAATATGGAAGCTTCCGTGTGGAAGAGAGCAGACACCTGTTTCTGGGATAAGGCAATCTATGCTAGGTAGAAAAGGGGGTAGAATGCTCGTCCAAGAGTAAGGAAGACCTGAGTTCAAATCCTATCTTAAATACTTACTAGCTGTAGCCTAAAGTCATTTAATCCCTCCTTCTTTGCTTTAACTTCCCTTAGCTGTAAAATATGGATAAACAAAAGCATCTACCTACCTTGCAGGATTTTTGGGAAGTTTAAATTAGGTAATAATTGTAAAGCACTTAGCAAAGTACCTGGCACATAATAGATGTTATACAACTGTTAGCTATTATTATTATTATTATAAATCATCATTATTATTGTGCAATACCATATGGTTGGGAACATTATCTTTCCATTGGTTTTCAAGCCAGGACTGGCAACATCTTTAAAAAGTACCAGATTGTGACAATCTCTCTTTATGGTGCACAGGATGATGGTCTGCACACAAGAACTATGGACACAATGCACTAAGCTGGATGTGGGGAAAAAAATCTACTCCCTCCCCCAGATTTGAGGCTCTATGACCTAAAAAATTAGGTTTGTGGTCCATTTAGTTTTCCTTTTGCAGTTCTAAGCTCGGGTTATAGCTATGAGACTTTAAGCAAGTCACTTAACCCTTTTTGTCTCAGTTTCTTCATCTTAAAATGAGCTACAGAAGGAAATGGCTAACCACTCCAGTATCTCTGCCAAGAAAATCCCAAATGGGTAGGGCAGCTAGACAGCACATTATACAGACCACCAGACCTGAGTTCAAATCCAGCCTCAGACACGTAATACTTAACTAGGTGTGTGACCATAGGCTAGACACTTAACCCCAATTGTTCCTCAAAAACAACTATGATAACAAAACCCTTAGAAAATCCCAAAGAGAGTTATAAAGAAATGAACGTGTCTGAAATTAATAAACAAAAATAATACCTTTTTTACCACAAGTTATTTTTTATAATTCACTGGAAAGTGAATTTTTCCTGCACTTCATTAAGCCCCTGACCATAAAAACAGTACAAGCAGAATGAATATAGCTAGCAAAATGAATTTGAAAGCATGGAGAAGACAAGACTGGGAGTTAAGATTAAGACACAGCTGCTACTATGTTGACAATTATCACTGGCAAAGGGTATCTTAATGAGAAACAATCAGAGAGGAATGATTTACACAAGGCTATGTATAATGAGAAGGAATCCCTACAATGTAAAGATTTAAGGGTTGTAGTTTCATTGGCTAAGAGATTTCCCCTTCATAAACCAATATAATTCATAATTCATAAACCAATTAGAATATTTTGATAGGCTTTACCCACCTTATTATTACTTATTTTTTTAAATCCACACAATCTTCATTGAGAAAACATATATAGTATTTTTGTTCAGTTCAATTATTTTTATCATGGACAACCTTTCAGGACTCAACATGGGGTTTTATTGACAAAGGTATTTGAGTGGCCATTTCCTTCACCAGCTCATTTTATAAATGAGGAAACTGAGAGTTAAATGACTTGGCCAGGGTCCAACAGCTTTTAAATAGCTGAAGCTGGATTTCAATCCAATTCTTCCTGGTTCCACTTTTTCACTCTGTGCCCTTGTATCAGTATGGCCTTGTAGTTATAACATAAGAAAAGATCACAAAAAACTTAAATCAAAAAATTAGAGTTAGAAGGGATTGTGGATATCAACAACAGGTTTTGTTGCCCCCGTTTGTCATCTGGAAAAATATTTACTAAACATAACTAAATGATAGATACATTAAGTATTATTATATCATTTTATTACTGACTACAACTTAATCACAATACTGTAGTAATCTTGGAATTTCACTTTTATCTAAGCTAAAAATAAAAATCACAGTGAACGAGATAAAATGAGATCTTTCAAGATAGTTGTGAAAATCGAGTAAGGCTTCATCTATTTCAAAGTTTGAGTAGGCCTGAAGGACTTTAAGGTCAAGGGCATACTTAAGTCTCCTTCTTGTTATCCTCCCTATTTCAGTCAAATATGGGCAACTATGTACTTGTTGGCCAAGTTCAATTTCTTGGGTAGTTCCCGCATTTAGAATGTAAGATCCTCAGCCAATAAGGATGAGGGTCAGTGGTGGGAGGGGGAATTTGCGTTAGGGATAAAAGCACCAACCCTAACCCCTACGGTGCTTCCTCCCTTCGACTGTCTGCTTGAGGGTGGGACGCCCGATTCTCGCGAGAAGGTAAATAAACTTTGCTTTGCTTCTAGAGATCTATCCAGCTGTTTTATTAATGGTTTCTGACCCACACAACAGGAAGAAATGTGATGGAATATTAAAGAAAATAATGATTTACTGACAAGGACACATAAGAAAACTTACATCTCAATTAAAGGCTGTTACTTTAAACTACTATCTGATTCCAAAATAGTATGTATATTTGAAATATATCAAGAATTACAAGAACATAACATAGTACAAAATAATCTCATTACCTTGAAAAAAAGTCTAGATTTTTAAAATAAATACATTACTTCTTATATCAAATTAGGGAATGTTAAAAAAAATCAAAGAAATCATATCTTTAAATTTATTTTAGAAAATATTATAAATAAATGAAAACTGAAATTCTAAAAAGTGACCAATATTTCATTCAATCTAAAATGTGTCAACACTGGGAATACAAATGAATGAATACATTAGGACACAGTCTGATTGGCGAGAGGAAAAGAAAACTTTGTAAAATCAGATATATATAAGAAAAATTAAGAATAGTCTCCTGCAGAAGGCAAGACATTGAGAATTGAAGGAGGGTAAGAAAACTAGATGGGAGAGATGAAACGAGAAAGTGTTCCAGATATGAGGGAGAGAGAAGGAATTTTAAAACCATATATGAAGAAAGCTTCAGTTAAAAGAAGTTATCCTATATTTGAAAAATAATTGTGTAAAAAACTTTCTTCAAGGAAAAGAATAAGAATTTATAAATTTGATGAGGGATGTGAACTGGGGAATAAGAGATCCCCTCTGATGGATGGCACATGCAGATTGCCTGCAGAAGAATTTCCAAACCTGAAATTTGTCGCAAAAAAGGATTTATTTACACGAAGAAGACAGCTTGCTAAGAAGATGGTTTTCTTAGTGGGCATAAAATCCTATTAGGATAATTTAGCAAAGCTGGGTTTACACTGAAAAGAAAATATCTTCATCAGTTGACAAACCCTTGATTACATCAGGTCAGTCTTGGCCTGGAGCTGGAGAGCTGTTTGAGCCACTCAATAGAGGATGTTGACTCAGCCCCAGGCTGAGATTTCCAATTGAATGAGATTACTTATCTAGGAGTTGTCTGGGAAGGATGTGCCCCTCCCAGTATTTGAGAGTCAGGAGCACTCTTCCCCCCCAAAAGGGACAGAGTTCACATCTGGACCTCTCCGACCCTTCCCCCCCCAAATCTCAGTTTATATCATTCCTCCTCAAGCCCCCCAAATTCATTTGGGGCAAAGGGCCAAAAGTCTCATTTTCAGTAGCTGCTTCAAGCTGACATGGGCCATAGAGCTGTCTCTATGTTCAATGGAGGTTCAGGCCAGGAGGGGAAGTGCAAGCTCTAAAGACAACAGCAACATCTAAGGGGTATGGAGTGTGTCCAAGTCAGATATCCCATGATCTTCAGGCTGAAGGAGCAGTTGAAAATTTGTAGCTTGGAGCCTGGAGGAAACAAATCTTACAAGCAGATTAAAAATGGGACAGCATCCAAGGTGAAGATGGTGACATTTGGAAATTAGGCCTTTGCAAAAAAAAAAAAAAAAAAAAAAAAATGCATGTGGTCCCCTCTGAGGGCTGCCTTGAGGATGCTGACAGCATACCCAACAATCCTGAATGCCCCCACTGCCCACGGAGCTCCCTAGACTGAAAGCTAAGAAATTAACTATTGGCGGGGGCTATAGAATGAAATCAAGAAAAGCTGGGGAGAAAATGGAGTGAGAAAAAGTTAGGTAGAAGAGTGAGAGTAAGAGAAAGAAGGACAGACAATTTCATCCTTCTTTCTCCAGAGTTGTTCACAGGAGCACTCTGAAATACTTGAGAAGTGAAAACTGGACTTTTTATCACTCTGCAAGGAGTCAGGCAGGCTTAAACAAGGTTTGATCTTTTTTAGCAAGCATCTTGATACTCCTGAGCCTTCTCAATCCTGCAGGGGAAAGCTTCTACCCAATTAGTAAAGGTGTCCGCAAAGACCAAAAACAACTTAAAACCAATCTCCCCTGGATGCGTGCCCCTTCTCTGAACAGGCTTCAAGAGAGGAAGAGGTTTAACAGTTTCTTCAGGATTTACTTGGGCACAAATTGGGCAGGCCTGGCAAACCTGTCTGATCGTTTCTCCCAGCTTGTGACTAGTAAAAATGTGTTTCACAAGGGACTGAAGAGCATTTTTTCCCAAATGTATGGCCTGATGAAGACTCAAAATCAGTGTCCACTGACTTGCCTCTGAGATTAAGAGTTGGTTTGAGAATGTTTGAAACCAGCCAGAAGGAGAAAGGGTATATCCCCTTTCTTCTGCAAGAGCTTGCTCCTGTGGGCTATAAGAAGAGGTGTAAGAATCAGGGAGCTGGAGGATTAAAGGTTTCATGGGGGGGAGAGGGGGAGTAACGGGCAGCAGCTAAATCTACAATCCCAGTCCCCTTGGCTTGAAGTGAATCTCACTTCTGATATCCTTTGCAAAATATGACTAAAACCTTTCTGGGTTTATGGACAGCCTGTAGTACCTGTAGAATTTCTCTTGCATATTTAATAGGAGAATTCTTTGCTGTCAAAAGTCCCCTTTCTTTCCACATAGACCTATAAGCGTGCAAAACATGAAAAGCATATTCGGAGTCAGTATAGAGATGTTCACTCTCATTCCTTTCCCCAGTTTCAAAGCTCTGGTCAGGACAATGAGTTTGGCTTCCTGGACAGATGCCCCAGCGGGCAGTGGCTTGGCTTCAAAGGTGCTATTGAGAGTCACAGAATAAACTGCCTTTCTTTCCCCATTTTCAAAAAAGCTCGACCCATCTGTAATGTCTCTTGACTGAGTGTTGTCAGAGAGCAAAGTGGCAGAATTTAGGTAAGGGCACACCCAGAGAGTAAGGTCTTGCCCCTAAGGGCAAGGACTGAGGAGTTTCCTCAGACAGTTTCCATGACACCTAAAACACAAACCTCTCTGGTTCTTGGAAATAGCAGCTAAGAGTAGGCTCCAAATCTCACTTTAATTCTGCAGTCTCTCTCCTCTGCAACAGTTTTGTCCCCATCATTAAATCCTCCAACAGCTGTTTCCAGCAGCTGAGGAGGAGAAATTTGAGGGCCCCCAAACTGGCTTCTGCAGCTTCCTTCACAGATCTGGGGCAGATTCTTTAAGATTAACATCTCCCCAGGAAAGATCAAGGAGGGCATTGGCCTTGGACCCCTCAAAAAAACTGGTGGGGTCCTCAGAGTAATGGCCAGGTTTTTCCTTATTCTGGGAGAGATCTGATATTGAAAGAGGCACCTCTGTTCCAAGTGTCTCCCTGAGAATCTGCTGCTTCTCCCAGGGGACAGAGGTTAAAATCAGTGTCCTGAGGAGAAAAGAGGGTCCCGCTCCTTGTATCAGAGGGATTGAGGAGTGGGGGATGGGAAGTCTCAGAATCTGGTTCAGGTGAGGGAGATAGAATTAAAGAGTTATTGCCGGATTGTTGGTGGAGTTGTGAACGAATCCAGCCATTCTGGAGAGCGATCTGGAATTATGCCCAAAAAGTTATCAAACTGTGCATATCCTTTGATCCAGCAGTGTTTCTATTGGGCTTATACCCCAAAGAGATACTAAAAAAGGGAAGGGGACCTGTATGTGCCAAAATGTTTGTAGCAGCCCTGTTTGTAGTGGCTAGAAACTGGAAAATGAATGGATGCCCATCAATTGGAGAATGGCTGGGTAAATTGTGGTATATGAATGTTATGGAATATTATTGCTCTGTAAGGAATGACCAACAGGATGAATACAGAGAGGCTTGGAGAGACCTACATGGACTGATGCTAAGTGAGATGAGCAGAACCAGGAGATCATTATACACTTCGACAACGATATTGTATGAGGATGTATTCTGATGGAAGTGGATTTCTCTGACAAAGAGACTTAACTGAGTTTCACTGGAGAAATGATGGACAGAAACAGCTACACCCAAAGAAGGAATACTGGGAAATGAATGTGAACTATTTGCATTTTTGATTTTCTTCCCGAGTTATTTTTACCTTCTGAATCCAATTCTCCCTGTGCAACAAGAGAACTGTTCGGTTCTGCAAATATGTATTGTATCTAGGATATACTGCAACATATTTAACATATATAGGACTGCTTGCCATCCTGGGGGGGGGGGGGGGGAAGAGGGAGGGAGGGGAAAAAACGAAACATAAGTGATTGCAAGGGATAATGTCGTGTAAAAATTATCCTGGCATGGATTCTGTCAATACAAAGTTATTATTAAATAAAATAAAATTTAAAAAAAAAAAAAAAAAAAAAAAAAGAGTTATTGCCGGACATAAAGTCCTGTCCTGGAAGGGATTCAGAAGCCTCCTTGCTAAGGACTGCATAGAGGTGCAAAGGAGGGATGATCCTGTGTCCCTAGAGGAGCAGGAAGGAGGAGTTTGATTCCCTTTCAGCAAATTCAAACAGCATCCTGCAGTGCTGTTTTAATTTAAACTTTTTTTGAACTCTCTTGAGCCAAATTTGTCTGTTTTTTAAGAGACTGCCTAAGAAAGAATCCTTAGGGATAGAGGCAGATTGTCCCTCCAAATTCCCAGGAAAATTTGAAGCAGAATTCTTTGTCTGAGAATGGTCAGACTGGGAATTCCTATTCTCTAACAGAAGTCTGTCATCTCCCTCTCTAGGGACGCCTAAGAGAAGGATGAGGTGCTATAGAATCAGGGAAATCTAAGGTTTGTGGCAAAGTAGAACAATCTAAACCCATTCTTTGCCACAAACCTTGTGCCTGTAACCTAGTAAACAATATCTAAATGTAGGCTATTATTACTGTTGTTATTATTTATGGAATGAGAGAAGAATGCTTGTGCTATATATCAATAAAAAATTAAGAGATCTATATGAAGGACTATAACACATTGGGATAGACTTTCGGTATAGGACTTATAAAAAAGGATAAATGTCACACAGGATGGCATGTGACCTATAAAATAAAAAAAGGTAACTAGATCAATAGGCCACATACTGGTGGTTATTAATGATGGTTATTACTGAAAAGAAATAACTAAAAGAGTAAGAGGGTATGTTCAGGATCTGAAGGGCATTGCAGTTAAAGCAGATCGCTTCAGTTATAAAAAACAAAAAAACTACAACTGATCATACACTTTTATCATATTTTATCATAATGTTCTTTGTTTAAAAAAATAAGGAAAGGAGCAATGAAAAGAAAAGGCATAATATGATATGAAGAAGTAAAATACATAATTGTCAATCATGACTAAATGTGAAAAAGATGCAGGAACTCAAACACAAATTAGAAGACAATAGCAGAATGGAAAAAAAAGCAAAATCTAATAATGTTGCTTACAAGAAATATAACTGAAACAAAGATTTCTATAGTGCTAAAAATTAGGGCTGAAGAACAACATATGCTTCAGGCAAACTAAAAATAGCATGAGCAATAATCATGATCTCAGACAGACCAACAGAAAAAATAGCTATGTTAAAATACATAAGAAATTAAGCTATATTGTGCTTATAAGCAATAGAGAAACTGAAATAATGATACTATTAATGTATATGCACCAAATGGCAAATCTACATATTGAAAGAAGAAATTAATTGAATTATATGGAGAAATGGAAGGCAAAATTATAGTGATTGAAAAGAATAATGTATCCCTTTCAGATCTAGATAAATCTAACAAGATAAATGATGAAAAATTTAAAGATCTCAAAAGAACTTTACACAATACATCTTTAGCAATACTTGAATGTAAACAGGCATATACATATTTCTCCACTGTGCATCATACATAACTTTAAAATGCTTTGGTATAAATACATCAGAAAGAAATGCAGAAAAGCATATACACTAGACATATAAAAATGGTCAGTAATAAAAAACCTTTGAAAACGAAGATAAAATTAATTGAAGATTTAATAATTTGATCCTAAAATTATAATAGATCAAAGAATAAATCATAAAAATATAGAAAATGTCATTGAGAACAACGAGAAGAATAAAACAATTTAGGGAAATTCAGCCAAAGCACCCCTAATGCAAAAATTCAAATACCTAAAAAATTATTAAAAATAAAACAATCAAAAATTAAAACAATGAATGAGGCATACAATTTTTTAAAAGTATAAAAACAAAAACTAAAAACATCAATTAAATGCAAAATAAAAAATAAAAAAATTTTAAAAAGTTATCAATTATAATATTTTTTTTTCTGATGCAATTGGGATTAAGTGACTTGCATAGGGTCACACAGCTAGGAAGTCTTAAATGTCTGAGACCACATTTGAACAAAAGTCCTCCTGACTTAAGGCTGGTGCTCTATCCACTGTTTTACCTAGCTGCCACCAATTATCAATTTTTTATTATTATTATAACTTTCTATTTACAAAATATATGAACGGGTAATTTTTCAACATTGACCCTGCAAAATCTTCTGTAACAAATTTTCCCCTCTTTCTCCTCCCCTAGATAATAGGTAGTCCAATACATGTTAAATGTTAAAGTATATGTTAAATCTAATACATGTATACATATTTATATAGTTATCTTGCTGCACAAGAAAAATCGGATCTAGAAAGAAAGAAAAAAACCTGAGAAGGAAAATAAAAATGCAAGCAAACAATAATAGAAAGAGTGAAAATGCTATATAGTGGCATACACTCATTTCCCATAGTTCTCTTTCTCAGTAGACAACTCTCTTCATCACTGAACAATTGGAACTGGTTTGAATCAAGTCGTTATTGAAGAGAAACATATTTATCAGAATTGATCTTCATATAGTCTTATTGTTGCTGTATATAATGATCTCCTGGTGCTGCTCATTTCTTTTATTATTATTATTATTATTATAGCTTTTTATTTACAAGATAAATGCATGGGTAATTTTTCAGCATTGACAACTGCAAAACCTTTTGTTCTAACTTTTCCTCTCCTCCCCCCCCCCCAGATGTCAGGTAGACCAATACATGTTAAATATATTAAAGTATATGTTAAATACAATATATGTATACATGTCTGCACAGTTACTTTGCTGCATAAAAAGAATCAGACTTTGAAATAGTGTACAATTAACCTGTGAAGGAAATTAAAAATGCAGGAGAACAAAAATAGAGGGATGGGGAATTCTATGTAGTGGTTCACATTCATTTCCCAGAGTTCTTTTGCTGGGTGTAGCTGGGTTCAATTCATTACTGCTCTATTGGAACTGATTTGGTTCATCTGATTGTTGAAGAGGGCCATGTCCATCAGAATTGATCATCATATAGTATTGCTGTTAAAGTATATAATGATCTCTGCTCAATTCATTCAGCATCAGTTCATGTAAGTCTCTCAATTCTTTCTGTATTCATCCTGCTGGTCATTTCTTACAGAACAATAATATTCCACAATATTCATATATCACAATTTATTCAACCATTCTCCAATTGATGGGCATTCAATCAGTTTCCAGTTTCTGGACACTACAAAGAGGACTGCTACTAACATTCCTGGTGCTGCTCATTTCACTTAGGATCAGTTCATGTAAGTCTCTCCAGCACTCTCTGAAATTATTCTGTGGATGATTTCTTACAACATTCATATGTCAAAATTTATCCAGCCATTCTTCAATTAAAGGACATCTATTCAGTTTCCAATTTCTTGCCACTACAAAAAGGACTGCCACAAACATTTTTGCACATGTGGATCCCTTTATCTCCTTTAAGATCTCTTTGATTATAAGCCCAGTAGAAACACTGCTGGGTCAAAGGCTATGTACAGTTTGATAACTTTTTGAGCATAGTTTCAAATTGCTCTCCAGAATGGTTGGATTTTTTCACAATTCCACCAACAATGTATCAGTTTCCCAATTTTCCCACATCCCCTCCAACATTCATCATTATCCTTTCCTGTAATCTTTGCCAATCAGGGAGGGGTAAAGTGGTATCTCAGAGTCGTCTTAATTTACATTTCTCTGATCAATAATGATTTGAAGCACCTTTTCATGTGACTAGAAATAGTTTCAATTTCTTCATCTGAAAATTATCTGTTCATATTCTTTGACCATTTATCAATTGGAGAATGGCTTGATTTCTTATAAATTTGAGTCAATTCTCTATATATTTTGGAAATGAAGCCTTTATCAGAATCTTTGAATGTAAAAATGTTTTCCTAGTTTATTGCTTCCCTTCTAATCTTGTCTGCATTAGTTTTGTTTGTACAAAAACTTTTTACTTGATGTAATCAAAATTATCTATTTTGTGATCAATCATGACCTCTAGGTCTTCTTTGGTCACAAATTCCTGTTGTAATACAGGGGAGCCACCTGACAGTGGCTGCTGGATATCCAAACCAGATCTGCAAAATGGATTTCCTTTTGTGAGAGGATGATACAAGGAAACTGAGAAGCAGTTGCTGTTTTCTGACCTCTCTGACTGAGAAGCCACTGCATTGTCTGACTGTTAGGATTCTTACAAGGTGCCAAGTCAGTGGAATTGATGAGACAATGATTCTCTAATTTACATGTGCTTAGTACTTACTATAATTCCACAAGATTCACACCTTTAAGAGAGCATATATGAGGAGGAGCTCTCAGGGCCAAAGAGAGAAACCCACTAGAAGCTCATTCGGAAGAAGTTAGAGGAAAAGCTGGCAGAGGGGACTAGCGAGCAGCAGGAGCTCTCAGAACCAAAGAGAGAGATAGGCTAACTTAAAGCTAACTGGGCCCCAGGAAGAAGACTTAAAAGGAGACAATAAAGGATTTTGACTTTAATCCCTGGCTGCACTTGTGGTGATTACTGGGCTGCTTCGAGAAGCCCCCCAAGAAACCTGCTCCCAGAGAATATTACATTTTAGAGAAGACCATTGCATCTGACTTCTTTCCTCTTCCCTCTGCCTCCAATTTATTTCATTCCCAGTTCAAAACACTTGTGTCAGCAAAGACCGCCCTGCAATTCCTTCAGATGCTATCATCCATAGCTGTGGAGGTTCTCGGAGAATTGATGTTCCCCTTAAAAAATTCCTTCCTCCTCCACAGGTCTGAGAAGTAAATTATCCTTTTCTAATTTATTTATAATCTCAGTCTTTATGCTTAGATCATGAACCCATTTCGACCTTATCTTGGTATATGGTGTTAAGTGTGGGTCAATGCCTACTTTCTGCCATGCTAGTTTCCAATTTTCCCAGCAGTTTTTGTCAAATGGTAAATTCTTATCCCAAAAACTATGGTCTTTGGGTTTGTCAAACAATAACTATAGTTATTGACTATTTTGTCCTGTGAACTTAACCTATTCCACTGATCAACTAGTCTATTTCTTAGCCAGTACCAGATGGTTTTGATGACTGCTGCTTTATAATATAGTTTTAGATCGGGCACAGCTAGGCCACCTTCATTTGATTTTGGTTTTTTTGCATTAGTTCTCTTGAAATTCTTGATCTTTTGTTCTTCCAGATGAATTTTGTTATTTTTTCTAGGTCAGTAAAATATTTTTTGGGAGTCTGGTATAGCACCAAATTAAAAAAAATTAGTTTAGGTAGCATTGTGATCTTTATTATATTCACTTGACCTAACCAAGTGCACTTGATATTCTTCTAATTGTTTATATCTGACTTCATTTGTGTGAAAAGTGTTTTATAGTTTTGCTTATATAGTTCCTGACTTTCCTTTGGCAGGTAGATTCCCAAATATTTTATGTTATCAACAGGTATTTTAAATGGAATTTCTCTTTGAATCTCTTGCTATTGGATTTTGTTAATGATGTATAAAAATGCTGATGATTTATGTGGATTTATTTTGTTTTCTGCAAGTTATAGATTATTTCTAATAGCTTTTTAGTTGATTCTCTGGGGTTCTCTAAGTATGCCATCATATCATCTGCAAAGAGTGATAATTTGATTTCCTCATCACCTACTCTAATTCTTTTAATCTCTTTTTTATCTCTTATTGCTGACCTTTCTAGCATTTCTAATACAATATTGAATAGTAATGGTGATAGTAGCTGATCTTATTGGTAATGGTTCCAGTTTATCCTCATTACATATGATGCTTACTGATAATTTTAAATAGATGTTACTGACTATTTTAAGGAAGAATCCATTTATTCCTATACTCTCTAGTGTTTTTAACAGGAATGGGTGTTGGATTTTATCAAATGTTTTTTCTGCATCTAGTGAGATGATAACATGTTTTTCTTAATTTGGCTTAGATATAGTCAATTATCCTAATAGTTTCCTAATATTGAACCAGATCTGCATTCCTGGTATAAATCCTACTTGGTCATGGTGTATTATCCAGGGGATGATTTTCAGTAATCTCTTTGCTAATATTTTATTTCAGATTTTTGTATCAATATTCATTAGGGAAAATGGCCTATAATTTTCTTTTTCTGTTTTCTTCCTGCCTGATTTAGGTATCAGTACCATGTCTGTGTAATAAAGGAATTTAGGAGGAGTCCTTCATTTTCTATTTTTTTTTTCAAATAGTTTATATAATATTAGAGTTAATTGTTCTTTAAACATTTGGTAGAATTCACATATAAATCCATCTGGTCCTGGGGACTTTTTCTTAGGGAGTTGATTAATAGCTTGTTCTATTTCTTTTTCTAAAATGGGACTGTTGAGTCTATTTACTTTTTCCTCTGTTAATCTGGGCAACCTATATTTTTGCAGGTATTTCTCCATTTCACTTAGGTTATCAAATTTATTGACATAAAGTTGGGAAAGTAACTCCTAATTATTGCTCTAATTTCTTCTTCATTAGTAGAAAGTTATCCCAGTTCATTTTTAAGACTACAATTTGATGTTCCTCTTTCCTTTTTTTAAATCAAATTTACCAAAGTTTTATCTATTTTGATGGTTTTTTCATAAAATCAACTCTTAGTTTTATTTATTAATTCTATAGTTTTTTTAACTTCCAATTTTATTAATTTCTCCTTTTATTTTTAGAATTTTGAGTTTAGTATTTGGGGGGAGGGTTGATTGGCTTTTTTTTCTAGCTTTTTTAGTTGCAAGCCCAATTCATTGATCTTCTCTTTCTCTATTTTATACAAGTCTCTAGAGATATAAAATTTCCTCTTATTACTGCATTGGATGTATCCCACAAATTTTGGTATATTGTCTCATCATTGTCATTTTCTTGGATGAAATTATTGTGTCTATGATTTGCTGTTTCAGCCATTCATCCTTTAGAATGGGATTATTTAGTTTCCAATTACTTTTTGGTCTATTTCCCCCTGACTTTTTATTGAATGTAATTTTTATTGCACTGTGATGTGAAAAAGAATGCATTTACTATTTCTGCCTTTCTGCATTTGATTTTGAAGTCCTTATGTCCTAATATATAGGTTTTATATAGGTTCCATGAACTGCTAAGAAGAAAGTGTACTCCTTTCTGTCTCCATTCAATTTTCTCGAAAGAACTATCATACCTAACTTTTCTAGTATTCTATTTACCTCTTTAACTTCCTTCTAATTTATTTTGTGGTTTGATTTATCTAATTCTAAGAGTGCTAGGTTGAGGTCTCCCACTATTATAGTTTTGCTGTCTATTTCTTCTTACAGCTCTTTTAACTTCTTCTTTAGGAATTTCCATGCTATACTATTTGGTGCATTTATATTTAGTATTAATATTGCTTCATTATCAATAGTACTCTTTATCAAAATATAGTTTCCTTCCTTGTTTCTTTTAATTAAATCAATTTTTGCTCTTGCTTGATCTGAGATCAGGATAGTTACCTTTGCTTTTTTTTACTTCACCTGAAGCATAATATATTCTGCTCCAGCCTTTTACCTTTACTCTGTATGTATCACTTTGCTTTAAATGTGTTTCTTGTAAACAACATATTGTAGGATTCTGCCTTTTAATCCAGTCTGCTATCCGCTTCTGCTTTATGGAAGAGTTCACCCCATTCACATTTATAGTTAAAACTACTAATTCTGTATTTCCTGCCATCTTATTATCTCCAGATTATATTTTTCTCTATCCTTTTCCCCTTACTCCTTCCCCTCCTTAGTATTTAACTTATAGGTACTTCTTACCTCAAGCAGTCCTCCCCATAAGCATTCCTCCACCTTTCTTATACCTTTCCCCTACAATTTTTGTATTCCCTTCTATTTAGCCTGCCACTTCCCTTTTCCCCTTTCCCCTCCCACTTTTCAATAAGGTGAGAGAAGTTTCTCTGGAAACCAAATATGTTTAATATCTTCTATTTGAGCCAAATCTGGTCAGAGTAAGATTCACGTAATGTTCATCCCCTTCCCTTTTTTCCCTTAAATATAATAGAATTATTTTGCCTCTTTATGAGATATAATTCCCAATTTTTATCTCCACTTTTCCCTTTTTCTGGTACAATCCTTTTTCTACCTCTAGTTCTTTTTTTATATTATAATGGTAAATCAAATTATACATACATGTTTTATGTATATCCATAACAGAAAGACAGTTCTCAAGAATTCTTTTTACCTTTTTATTCTTCTGAGTCCTATATTTGTAGGTCAATTTTTTTGTTTAGCTCTGGTCTTTTCATCAAAAATAAATGGAATTCATCTCTTTCATTGAATGCTCATCTTCTTCCCTGGAAGAAAATGCTCAATTTAGCAGGGTAGTTTCTTCTTAGCTGCATTCCAAGTTCCTTTGCCTTTCAGAATATCAGATTCCAGGTCTTTCGATCCTTTAATGTGGAAGCTGCTAGATCCTGAATAATCCTTATTATGATTTCTTGGTATTTGAATTGTTTTTTTCTGGCTGCTTGTAATATTATTTTCTTAGTCCAATAGTTATGAAATTTAGCCACAATATTCCTTGGAGTTTTCATTTTAGGGTCTCTTTCAGAAAGTGTTTGATGAATTCTTTCAATGGCTATTTTACCTTCTAATTCTATGACATCTGGACAGTTCTCTTTGATGATTTCCTGAAAAATAGTGCCTTGGCTTTTTTTTTTACAACATGATTTTCAGGGAGGCCAATAATCCTTAGATTAACTCTCTTAGATTTATTTTCTAGGTCAGTTGTTTTCCCAAGTAGGTATTTTACATTTTTTCCTATTTTTTCTTTTTTTTTGGTTTTGCTTGACTTATTCTTGATATCCCATCGAGTCATTCATTTCCATTTGTTCACTTCTGATTTTTATTGAATTATTTTCTTCATTTACTTTTTTTACTTTTCATATTTGTCCAATTCAGTTTTTAAATGAATTGTTTTGTTCTATGGAATTTTTTGTGCATTTCACAAATTTTTTTGGAGTTATTTTCTTTTTCCATTTCACAAATTCTGTTTTCCTGGGAATTATTTACCTTTTCCAATTCACAAATTCTGTTTTTCTGGGAGTCCTTTAGCTTTTCCATTTCACATATTCTGTTTTTCAAGGAGTTGTTTTCTTTTTCTACTTTATCAAAACTATCTTTTCATGAGTTATAAACCTTTTCCAAACCCTTTTGCAGAGTTTTTCTTTCCTTCTCCAATTTTTTTTGTAGCTCTCTTTTGAGATCCTTTTTCAATTCTTTTAGGAGAGCCTTGCATGGTGGGGACAGGTTATATCACCTTTTGAGGTATCATCTGGAAACAATCTGTTTTTAGTCTCCTCAGGGTTTGGAATATGTTCTTGTCTTTCACCATAGAAAATGTCTATAGTTAGAGCTCGATTTGCCTTTTTACTCATTTTTTTTTTAAAGTTGGGGATCGGCTTTTAGGACAAAGGAGGTTTTCCAAGCCTCCTCTACAGGCAGTGAGAAATGGCAGTGGAGTGGCAGTGCCTGCACTGGGATCATGGTGATTCACTCCCAGTGCTGGGTAGATGTGACCAGGTCCTATGAGACTCATGTGTTTTGGGGCTCACTCTTTACCTTTTGTGTTTTTATTGGATGTTTTATAACTTTTCTCCTGACCTATTGGCTTGCAACCAGGGCAGAGTAGCCAACACTATTGTAGAGTCTTCCCCATAGATTCTCTTCAATACAGAGTTGGCACTGGCCAGCAGAGACCACTCCCTACCCCGAGTCTGCACAGAATGTGCTGGCCTCCCTGCCTGCACCTGGCCTCCTCCTCCCATGCCCAACCTAAACAGACCTTTTCTGGCAATCTTCGAAATTATCTTTTGCTGGTAATTTGCTGCATTCCCAATATTCATGGATTCTGCCAGTCTAGCACTAATTCAGGGGCTGAATTTTGTAATTAGCATGAAGGTAGTAGGAGTGCTCAAAAAGAAACATCCATGATTATCAATTATTTTTAAAACACTGAATTTATTGTTTTAAAAAGATCTTTTGCCTCAGCATAGACCTGCATCTCATACCCCATAACAAAATAAGTTCAAAATGAGTACTTGATTTGGGCATACAGGATGATACAATAAACAAATTGGAAGAGCAGGGAATAATTTGCCTATCAGATCTTTGAAGAAGGAAGAAATTTATGACCAAAGAAAAATTAGAGAGCATTATAAAAGGCAAAATTAGGAACTTTGATAACATTAAATTAAATATTTTTTGCACAAATGAAACCAACAGAAAACAAAATTAAAAGGGAAGTACAAATCTAAAGGAAAAAAATCTTTACAACCAGTGTTTCTGATAAAGGTCTCATTCCTAAATTATATGAAGAACTAACTGTGTAAAATTTTTAAAAATTCAAGTCATTCCCCAATTGATAAATTGTCAAAATATATGAACAAACAATTTTCAGATGACAAACTAAAGCCATCTATAGTTATATGGAAAATGCTCTAAATTACTTGATTAGAGAAATGCAAATTAAAATTAAAACAACTCTGAGGCACCATCTCACACCTCTCAGATTGTCTAAGATGACAAGAAAAGATATTGATAAATGTTGGAGGGGATATGGGAAAACTAGGACACTAATACATCGTTGATGGAGTAGTAAAATGATGCAACCATTCTGGAGAGTAAATTGGAACTGTACTTACAGGGCTATAAAACTGGGCATACCCTTTGACCAAGCAGTGCCATTATTGATTCTACATCCCAAGAAATTCTTTAAAGAGGGAAAAGGGCCCACATGTGCAAAAAATATTTGTAACAACTCTTTTTGTGGCAGCAAATAATTGGAAAATGAATAGATGCCCATCAATTGAGAATGACTGAATAAGTTGTGGTACATGAAGATAATAAAATTTATAGACCTGGGAAGATATACATGAACTAATGCTGAAAGAAACAAACAGAACCAGGAATACATTGTACATAATAACAGCAAAAATGTGCAATGATCAACTATGAAAGATGTGGATCTTCTCAGCAATTCAGTGATATAAAGCAATCCTAATAGACTTTGGACAGAAAATGCAATCTTCATCCAGAAAAAGAATTAAGGAGACTGAATGTAAATCAATACATGTTATTGTGATGACCATGTATTTAAAATCAGCCGGAGTCAGGAATTCAGGTTAAGGGAAAAATCTTCAATCTTTATTCTCAGTAGAGGTGAAGAAGGATTGTGATAGCAATATGGGCAGACAGGAAGCCAGCTTGCAGAGGGGAATTGGAGGTGAAGGGCGGTCGCAATAGCAATGCGAGCAGCTGTGACAAGACAGCAGTCTCTCTTTCCACTTCCATTCTCACTCCCTTGCCTCCACCCACCAAAAACGTCATTTCCTATACAACACATTAGGACTTGCACAAAGATTGGGAGGGGACCATTCTTTCTCCAAGCCTATATATTAATAGAGTATGGTCCAATTACTATTTAGCCTCACGTGCATGGGACCTCAGTGCATCAACTCAAGCCTCAGCCCATTACATGTCATATTCACTTCTTTTTTCTGTTTTTTATCTTTCCCATTATTTTTCCCCTTTACTCTGATTTTTCTCTCTCAACATGATTCATAAAGTAATGTGTATTACAAATAAATAAATCTGTTGGAAAAAATAAATAAATAATAATAAAGTATTTGGTGGGGAAGTCATAAAGTAGATAATACATTATTTAGTCTTACTAAAAAATAGAAAGTAAAATAAAATTGACAATATTAAAAAATAGAATTTCCAACAAATGAAAAAGGAAATAAAGAGTATTATTAGACAATAATTTGCCCTATTATGTGCTAGGATCTCATAATTTAGATGAAGTAGAAAAATACTTGCAAAAATATACAATTGCCAGATTAAAAGAATAAGAAATAGAGAATTTCAATAACTCAAAGGCAGCAAAATTAATGAAAGAATAAAATAAATGGGAAGGAAGTGAAACTACCAGTAGTAGACAATAAAAGTTACTGACAAATAGTAAGCATCAAAACTTCTTGGTTTCCTAAAAAACAGAAAACTTGATCAGTCTAATCCAGAAACAAAGGAACAAAGTAGCTTAGTTTTGAAAAGTGCAATGATCCCAGATACTCAGCTAAGAATTCTATTCAACAATATACAAATGTGTCTTCTAAAAAAGAACACAAACAACAAATGGTAAGCTGAGTCCAAAACCATTTTCACTTCATGAAAGCTGGGAAGAATAGAATCCTAGGTCCCAAAGAAATGGGCTGTCAGCTAAATGTAGGGAGGTGGAATTTAATATAAATTCAATTACAGACTCACTGTATGAATTTGGCAAAGAAAATAAAACGATTATAAATCCATAATCAGTTTTATTTTTTAACTAGAATAAAACAAATACACCAGCTTCTTTCATGTCAATTACTGAGGTAGACTATTTCAAAGATTTGGCTCAAAGGTAAAATGATTAATTAGAGAATGAGACCAATGTAAGTTAATAATCCACAGGTTTCATGATTTGATTCTTCCTTCATAATTTAGACCTTACTATCTAGAAACACACCTAGCTGAGCATAAAAAAAAAAAAAGACACCACCAACAGAAAGAAAATTATTCAAAACAGGGCTCAGATTATATAAATGTAAGCCTCTTTCAATTCTTTCTGTGTTACTTCTCATTTTACAAGTTGATAAATATGAAATAAATATATTGAATATAAACTTGGTTGAATGGGGAAGTAGATATGAGTATAGAAGTAGAGGAGGAAGAGAGAAAAAAAGGAGACACTTAAAAATTCCTTAAGCAACAGTTAATCACTTATAAAGCAGCTTCTGTGTGCCAGACATCATGCTAAATGTTAGAGATTAGTTGTGTGTGTGTGTGTGTGTGTGTGTGTGTGTGTATGAAAATCACTTTTTAAATGTGTGAAATATATAGGATTAAAAGAGAAGCCAATTATGTTGAAATATAGTATCAAAATATATGTAAAATAAATGGACAGATCCCAAATTAAGAACACATCTTACTAGCACAACCTCCTTTCTCTCCCTCTTCTATATATACAATATAAATGTTCTCCCCAAGGAAGTATATTTAATTTAGCATTTTTCAGAGTGGTGCCGCCAATTCAACCATGATTTTTTTCCTTCTTTTCTTCTCTTCACCCTGTTAAACTCTCCTTTCTCATAACTTTCTATTTTGAACATTAGTGTTTTGCTTGCATCATATATTTCCTACAAATTTTAAACTGTTTAAGGCTATTTTTTGATCTTTGTTTTAACACACTATACAAAAGTATAATGCTATTCTTATTTGTAGAATGTTATGCAGATGAATGAATGTCATTGATGTTTTCTTAACTGCTTAATTAAATGGAATGCAATCTCTGTCTCAAAGACCACTGATAAGCAATTCTCTCCTTAATGGTGAAAATGAATGCCCTGTCTTGTTTGAAGTTGGTGAGAAAAGGCCAAACCAGGGAAGACATGAGAAAGGCTGGAAATTTCCATCATGTCCCAAATCTCAGCTTGCTCTACTAGACAATTTGGTAAATTTCCCCATGAGTAAAATCTAAAATTCTCTTACTTAACTGGACTGAATTACCTTGCTACCAATGGAAGAGCTCCTTCCTTCACTTGTTATTATTTAGAATATGTTATCATATATATATATATATATATATCTTTGGAACTTTGATTCCAAAATGACACAAATTAAGAAATTAGATTGAAAGTGATATTTCTAGGATTAATAATATCTAAGGAAGCAAAGGGATATAAATGTGGTTTGGTATCCTCTCTCTCTGAGAAAAACAAAACAACCAAGCCTAAATTCTTACTTCCTCAGCTGAGAAGAACTAAAGTTGCTCTTGGAGAATGGTGTGGGGAAAAGCAGTGAGAAAAATATATAATTTGCCTACCTTAAAGTCATATAATAATACCCTCATGCTATAATCAGGGGGTTGTAAGGGGGAAGGAACCAAGTCATAGCAATTTAGTTAAACCTTCTCTTTAGCTTTATTGATTGATCAAAACATAATTTCATCCTTTTCCTGACCAATAACACAAATAAAAATAATTGAGAATTAAGTCATTTGCATAAATATAGATACACCATGTATACAGAAAGCCTCTATTACATACTAGGGCAGCTTGATGTCACATTGGATAGAATGCTGGAATTAAGAAAATCTGAGTTCAAATCTGACCTCACATATATACCAGCTGTGAGTTCCTGTGGGCAAATTACTTAATTGCATCACTTTCATCATCTATAAAATAAATTGGAGAAGGAACTGGACCCAATAACTTTGCCAAGAATACCCCAAATGGAATCCTGAATAGTTGGATAAAAACTGAAACAACTGAAAAACAAAAACTATTATGTACTATCTTAGGAAGTGTTTTTTTAATTTACATTTTCATATACACGTGTATATGCCCTCCAAATAGCATTTTATCTATTCAAATCATTTTTGGATTAGTGAAGTAAACTAACTCTTGCTATGGTAAATTTCTCTAAAAGATAGCTAAGTAACAAACACAGTGGATAATAGATCATTGGGCCTAGCGTAAAGAAGTTATGAGTTCAGATTGTACTGTACACTTAAGTGGGTGTGACCTATCCCAGTGAACCATTATTTTAAATTATTTCTAACCTTTAAGATTTATAGAGTCTTTTATTTTATTTTATTTTATTTTTTTTGCTGAGGCAATTGGGGTTAAGTGACTTGTCCAGGGTCACACAGCTAGAAAGTGTTAAGTGTCTGAAGCCATATTTGAACTCAGGTTTTCCTGACTTCAGGTTGGTGCTCTATCCACTGCGCCACCTAGCTGTTCCTATAGAGTCTTTCTGATATCAAAATTTTGATTTGAAAAAGTTGATTGAATGAAAGGCATGCTGAAATAGGGAAAAAAGGTTTGGGCCCCTATCAATCAACCTATTATAACTTAATGATATTTAGATTTAGGTGTGATTAGATTTTCAAATTGTATTGCTGCTTAATTTAAATTCCAAAATGCTAATGTAATCATTCAGATTTTATTAATTCCTAGTAGTCTGAAGGAGGGAATTTATATCTGAAATCTAGAAAATTTGTTTTCCATCTAGAAAAGATAGATCTTGATAGAAAGAAAATGGTTTAATCTTGGTAATATATTCTGAAAGAAACTAAAATAAAAATCTTCTGCTAAAATCACCATCATCAAAAGCATATTGATCACTACAGCAAACAGGTTTTTATGAGTATAATCTCACATGAGATACTGGGTAAAACTGACTCATATCTTCATCAAGATTTACCCTTCCTACAATCACTCTTGATCTCAAAGTCTTTTCCAGTTCATAAGTCTACTAATAATCTTATTCTTGCTCTAATCTTGCATCCCTCCCTATATCCACTGGTTATTTTCTATTGCCTAAAAACATGACCATGTCTCCCTGCATTCACAAAAAAAGTCACTTGAACCTAATAATAACTAACACTTTATAGCCTTTAAAAGTTGGCAAATTGGTTTAGTCATACCATCTCATTTGGTCTTCACAACAACCCTGCCATGTCCAAATTCTAATTTATACTTTATGATGAAATTCGAAGTGATGATGTAATTTGCCAAAGATCACACATCTAATTTGGTAAAGGAGAAAGGATTTGAACTCCTGATTCCAAATGAAGCATCCAACTAATTATGCTACCTATATATAAACCAATCATCTCTCTTAACCATCATATAAATTCCCTTCTTTGCTAAACTCCTTGAAAAACCCATTCATACTCAATGTTAACAGTACCACTTCTCTCACTGTATTCTCAGCTATCTGCAATTTAAGGCTTCCAATCTTTTGTTATTTTTTTATTATTCAAGAAAAACTGCCCTCTCTGAAGTTAAAAATGAATTCTTAAGTAGGCAAACAAACTTAATAATCTCAATTCCTATGGATTTATTTATCTTCCTTATGTAAGTATTTCCTGGATGTGTGCAGCCCTAGGAATCATTGCTGTATTCAACATTTTCTCAATTGCCTCTTGGATATATGTAATTGAAAGTCCTACTAGTGATTGTATTTCCCCCAACTTTCCTATATTGAACTTCCTTATCACTATCAAGAAAAATACCATATGCTCAGATCCAGGTTCTCAACCAATGTTATTCTCAAACTCACGAATCTAAATCTTGTTGCTCTATTCACATTCATTATATGTGTCCTCTTTTCTCTAATAGCCTCCATCCTTGATCAGGCCCTCATCATGTTTTACATGGATTATTTCAATAATTTTCTGACTGGTTTTCCTTCCTGACGTCTCTCCCCAGTTCAATCTATTCTCTACTCAGCAGACAAAGTGACTTTCTTAAAGTCAGACTACATCATCCCTCCTTATTAGTTCTTTAATCACAAGTAGCTCTTAAAACTCCTCAACATCCAAGCTTCTTTCAAGGCTCAGCTCAAATTCTCCTTCCTTAATGAAGTCTTTCCAAATTGCCTTAGTTATTAAGAACAAACCTGGGAAATCACTTGGAAGGAATTTTGTATATATTATATGTTTACTTATCTTTGACAATGTTGTTTTCCCAGAAGCAAGTAAACTCTTTGAGGAAAGCAATTTTATATTTGCATAATCAGAGAACTAGCTGGAAGATGACTTCATAAATGCTGATTGGTCCATTCATTCCTACATATAAAATTTCAGGAATCATTCTAAGAACTTTAAAGAACTTTTAGAACCATTATGCCTAAAGTAACAAAACAATTAAAAACATATAATATAGTCAACAACAATCCCTTGATATATTATATTATAGAAACCCATGAAATATATATTTACTGACTTGGGTTTTTTTCAAAAAAAGCTTTATACACACCAAGTCCTCAAGGAAGTTTTAGAGACAATGCCTGACTTTGAAATGGTGTAAAAATTCTAAGTCTAAAACTCAATCACCATCATTAATTGAAACTATGATCTTACACTCCTACCTGAAGCACAATTAGTTTTGGAACATAGGTGATTTCTTATAAAACAAAGAACAAACAAAACCAAAATTATCTCTACCACTATCTTAATGATTAGCTGTAATGGAGCTGTAATGGAGAAAAAAAAAAGTGTGTGTGTGTGTGTGTGTGTGTGTGTGTGTGTGTGTAATTATTTCTTTCTTGATTGTTAATAACTAAAAGAAAGGAGCCCTGATAGGGTAGATAAACATGTTTAGCTTGAAGTCAGGAGACCTGGGTTCAAATTCCACCTCAGACAATTCTTAAGCACATGTGACACTAAACCTGTAAAAGATTCAATTTCTTTATCTATAAAATCAGGATAATATGTGTGCTTCATTCTACTTACTGTCTCCAATTTCATAACATTGGAGTACTGTAGCTATGATTATTTTCGACCAGAATTTATAACCTCTTGGAAAAGTTATGCTAGGAACCAGATATACAAAGGGCAATGTTTAACGAAACGATATCCCTGTCCCCAAACTCTCCATATGCAGGTGTACAAGATCCCCAGAGAATGTGGACTGAAGCATGGCGAGCACAAGTAAACAAAGGGTTAACTCACAGCTTTTAAGTTACTGGAAATCCTTTTCTCCCCTCATGGAGTCCAAAAGCATAGATCTTAGCTAAGCTCCAGGAGTAGGTGCCCTTCAAGGCCTTAGATACTACCTTGCCCAAGCTTATTCAGTTTGTCCTTAGTGTGCCTATAATGCCTACAAAGCAATTGCTGCTAAGGACATTGTCCTTTTTTTTTGACCTTTTGAAGTTTACAAGTTCTTCCACTGGTTAATGAAGAGAAGGAAAAGAAAAGGAAGAATAGGAGAAAAGATAGAAAGACAGAGAGATAAAGAGAGGAGACAGAAAGACAAAGAGAGAGAAAAATACAGACAGACAGACACCAGGGAAGCAGGAAGGCAGGCAGGCAGTATCTGCTAAGACACTCTCCTTTTGATGTGAGCATCACTCATCAGAATGCTAATGGAATCTAATGTGTGATCCCGACTTATGGGGGTCCATAGGTGTAGTTAATTCTTTTCAATGAATCACAAGAAATTGTTGTTGTTGTTGTTTTTTCCTGGCACGAAGTGATTTATATTTATCCAATGTTCAAAGCTTTTTTCATTTTTTCTCAAATTTATTTAGGACCTGTTCATACCTAGTTAAAGTCTGGGCCTTCTATGATTATATATAAATTGGTGAGAATGAAACACCTTTAAAACATTACTTGAGTATATAATGAAATTATTTTAGTTGAGGCATAGCAAAAAACAGATAAACATGAAGCTAATGAAAATAAAGAAGGTATATTTATAGGATTTGAATAGGAATTCTAAACTGTACAAATTAAATATTTTGAACATTCTGATAATAACATCTTTCATTCATAGGAATCTAAGAACTTTATACATTCTACTATTAATTCTAACACCATGCCTATCCAGTAGGCAAATGTACTAGGATTATTATGCTCATTGTATATTTGGAAAAACCACAACATAAGAGTAGAAATCTATTGCTTCACAAAGGTATGTCATTAGAAGAACTGGAAAGAGAATATACGTCTCTTAATTCATGCCCTAATGTTCTCTTTACCAGACTATCATTATCATCAATGAACATTTAGTTCTTTCCCGCTGGGTACATGGCACCATATACAGAGTTACATGCCAGACAATTTTCTGCCGGGAGAAGAAATTAATGTAATAAAGTATTTTGATGGTGGGGAAGGCTCACAAGTTCATCTCAGACCACTCTGATATCTCTATACAAAATCAGATCTAATAATATAGGACATAAAAAAAACTTTAAAAAGTAAGTCCAATGAAATATCAATCCTAATAAATGTAAGATTTTCAATCATTACTAAAAAAGAAATTAAAATGAGAAAAACAAGCATATTTAAATGACAAACAATGGGATCTGGAGACCCTATAATTTCAGTCAAATACAAATCCAGTCAAGACCCACAGTAACAAGTAACTTATAATAACTCTTTGTTCATTAAGTGAGGAATTACTAAAGTTAAATCCATTTCTTAATTGACAAGTATCCATATCATAAAACAAATACTATTCTTGGTCCTGATTGGCCTTGGGGGATAGGAGGAAGGCAAAGAGGGAGTAGGCTAAATAAAGTGAAAAGCAAGCCTCTCACTATAAAAAGTAATATTTCCCCCCCATTCCAAAGGGTTAATTCCTTCAGAAAGGAAGTACAATCTACAAATAAATATTTGGTTTGGTATATGAAGGCTACTGTACTCTTCTATGTACTCCTGTCTAGGGAAGGCCATCTGGGTTGTCCAGAGTTATCATCACCTTTTCCAATTCCATCACGAATGAATGTCTGCTGGGATCATTACAAAATCCCACCATGAATTAATAAGGGAAGCAAAGAAACTGAATACAATTTTACCCTTGCTAAGTAATTTTTCATTCATTCTATTAAAGGACATCTAAAAATACTAAAAAGTATACACAAATCTCTGGCAGAAGAAAATTTAGATCCCATTCTCTGAACTATTATTTGGCATTATTTTAGAAGTGGTCATCTAAGGCAGTAAGATAAGAAAACAAAATTAAAGCTCTACTTAAACATCTGCAAAGACAAAAGTCCTCTCTTTTTGCATATTAATTTGTTGTACTTAAAACCAAAATGAAATGAAAATGATAGAAATTACTACATAAAAATAACTACAAAATAAACTAGCTGTGAGTTCATTAACTCACAAGCTAGCACATGCACACATACACACAATTTTGAAGCATTCTTTACACATGTAAGAGAAGAAAATAGTCCATGGTTGGGCCATGAGAAAATATTAAAAGTGATGCTACCAAAATTAATATGAGATTTAGAATTATAACAACCAAATTAAATCTGTAAATCAAAAAATAAAGTTTCATTTGAAAGAACAAAAGATCTTGAATTTCAAGGGACTTTGAAAATATAAAAATAAAAGGTGAAAAAAAAAAAAAGAAAAGAGTTAAAAAAAAATTAAAATCATGGTTAAGGGATCTGAATTTAAATCCTAATTCTAGACCTTGCTATTTGTATGACTCTGCAAGTCATATAACTTTTACAAGCCTCAATTTCCTCACCAGCAAAATGAAGAGATTATACCAGATGACTTCTGAGATCCTTTCAAGTTCTAAACTTATGAGACAAAAGTAACCATGACTGTATCTGAAAAAACCCTGTGAATACTACTTTCATATGACATTGAGTTAAACTACAAAGGTAACATTTAACTACCCTCAGTTTACCAAGTTAATCGACCAGATTTGTTTACTTTGTCTGATTTAGTAAGACAAATGCCCTTTGGAGTGTCTGAAATGTTTTATCTGGCTCTGGGAAAGGAAAACTAAAGGAGGGTTGTGCTTTTATTAATAGATAAGTGTAAATAGCTTCCATCCTATCAAATGAACAGCTAGGACCTTTGGCCACTGTTTACTAAAAATAAAAATAGCCTTGGCTGGCAGGTACTTATCAGATCTGAGAATAATTAACTGTTCACATCTGGTACATGTTACTGAAAATGCTAGTGGGAGACATTAACTTTGGGCTACTATTCCTAAACAGCCAACATCCATCCCCCTAATATCACCAATGGAATGCAATTTACATTCACAAACAACCTCCCAGCTTAACCAAAGCCTGTTTAGCAGCGTTTTTTTTTTCCTTCCTCCACTTCAGACTGACCAGAAAAACAAAAATTATCTAGATAGCTAAAACAAATCACTGAGATGTAAACAGGTTCCCACCACACCCTACCTAATATGTCCACCAAAATCTCAGTCTAGGGCTCACTGGGAACTTTTCAGACAAAGGAAGGGTCATTTCAAGTTAATCAATAATAACATTGTGCAGTTCAAGCTTTTTTTGTGAGTGGACTTCAAAGTAGTTCACTAACAATGAATGGATACAAACCTCACTGACCTGAGAAGCAGGTGGAGTTCCCATAATGCCTGCAGGAAAAAAACATAAAATCCTAGCAGGCACAGTCCCACCTTCACTTATCTTAGTATCTCCAGAGCAGAGCCCAGCTTATATATAATAGGGATTTAATAAATGCTTGTTGGACCAAAGTCAGAAGACCAGTAATCAAATTAAGGATCTTAAATCTAATTTCTCGATTTTCAAGCTTTGTCATAATCATTCACAAGTAACAGTTCTCATGTTTTGTTTTGTTTTGTTTTTTGTTAAAAAAGAATTCTAAGATATACTTATATTTAAACATTGAGGAGTGTAGTAAATTATTTGAGATATATGACAACCTACACAACAGATGAGAAATTCAAGGGTTAGAAGACTTAAACTTGGCTCTGTAATTATCTTTCTCTGAAATTCTCTACCAACCACTTCAGGCCTCAAGATCTCAGCTTTTTATTTTTATAAAATTGAGACAATATTAATCCTATCTCAAAGAGTTGTTAGAAGGTATCATAAAACCAGTAAAATACCTGCAAATAGAAAAGCTAAAGAAATGTAAAAGAGAAATTCATAAGAAACAGATTTCAAAAGTAGGACTCTATTAATAAATAGTTTAGATTATCTGTCAAACATTTTCCCAGTGTTTTAAAAATAATGCTTGCAGTGCATAGCCCTATTTAACAGATGAAGTGATTTTTTTTTTTTTTTTTGCCAGTTATTCTGGTACTAAAAAAATGATCTTAGAGAACCATGGTTCGAAATAAGCAATATAAGTGCTCCCAGGAAAGTACTTAAATTATATCTTCTTTTAAATTAAAATCCCTATTTTCTATTCATAAGATCACATATTTTTAACTTAAGATTCACTTACAAAAACCAATAATTAGGGATATATAGTCTGTCTTTCCCTTTGTGCACTAAATATATTTTGATAAACAGGCAATGAGTCAAATAACTATGCTTATAGCCATCATAACCAGAGATAAACTGAGGGGTGGGATTTGAGCTTGGTGAATGGAGATTATGGAAAAAGATTTATGGAATGGGAGTAGTTGAAGAGTGAAGGCAGAACATGAAGAGCAAAACATAAGGAGAAGAAACAGATAAATGGATGTTTATTAAATGAGGTTGTGAAAGGGATGGGCTATTTGAAGAGACCGCCAGAGATATACCTAGTCTTTATATGGGGGAGGTGGAAGGGAAGGGGAAATTCTGTACATATACATTGGTAGGAAGGAAGGGAAGAAGGAAGGAAGGGAGGGAGGAAGAAAAGGAAGGTGGAAGGGAGGGAGAAAGGGAGGGAGAGAGAGAAGAAAGAAAAGTAGAAAGGAGTGAGGGAAGGAAAAAGGAAAGAAGGGAGGTGAAGGGAGGTATTATTAAATGGCTATCTATCATATGCCATACACAGTGCTATTTGTTTTACATATATTATTTCATTTGTTCCTCACAACAAACCCTGGGAGAGATAAGTGCTATAATTATCCCCCATAGCAGCTTGGGGAAACTGAGGAAGACAAACTCAAGGCAAAATTGGTTGTTTGATCAAGTGATCTGACAAATCAAGACAGATTTGGTTAAAAAGTAAATGAAATATTTAGTGGGCTTCAGTAGGGTTCTACTGAATTAAAAAGAGCTAAGAACAGTTTGGGTTTCTAATTCTGTGCAAAAAAAAAAGATCTCTAGAAATATAAACACATGATACTGAGGGCCAAAATCCCAATGAAATCAGAAAAAATATTCCCATACATACCAACATATTCTTAATAATTCTTTCATGCTTAACAAAAAACTACAAATAAAACAGATGTACATAAATGGGAAATTAGCAAAAACAAGTACTATAATATAAATGCAATTCATTATTATAAGAAATTACAAATAAGAAGAATTCAGAGAAATATAAAAGGTAAAGTAAACCAAACTAGGAAAACAATATAATTGATTAAAGCACTGAAACAAATATCAAATAAAGCTATGTAATTAAAGGTCTACTATGTACCAGACAGGATTTGAAGAGATAAAAACATATAGAAATAAAATCATTCCTTGCCATCAAAGAGCTTAGATTTTTCTCATGCAGCAAGATAACTGTATAAATATGTATACATATATTGGATTTAACATATATTTTAACATATTTAACATGTACTGGACTACCTGCCATTCAGGGGAGGGGGTGGGGAGAAAGGGAAAAATTTTGAACAGAAAGTTTTGCAAGGTCAATGTTGAAAACTTACCCATATGCATGTTTTGTAAATTACAAGCTTTAATAAAATAATTTTTTTTTTTAAAAATCTATATATCTGAGTGTTGTAAAGGATCACAGTCAGTGGGGAAACTCTGGGTAAGGCATAAGACCCTTCAGCCCAGAGGGACATTGTTAAATGTCTGGTTTGGCTCCCCAATTCCCCTAAGGGCTTTTGATCTTCCTGAGAAGTTAGGGGTCAGTGAACCTGTGTTGAGACTGAAGCAGAGTGATATCAGGTGGCAAACTATGTACAATAGCAAATTGTTTATGTGGTTCAACATGCGCAATGTTGTTTTTGTTACATTACATAAAGGAAAAGGTCCTTGAAATAAACGGACTCCATTTTTCCACCATCCTCAGGAGTCTTGCCTCATCACTTTTCCACTAGGAAGATATATTTTAATCATCCCAGTGTGGGGGGTTCTAGAAAGCAATGGTACATTTTGTCACCTGCAGCTTGGGGGCTCTAGAAAACAGGACACAACACATCATAATTTTTTTTTTTTAAAACCGAGCTCCAATTACACATATCTGACTGTTTTTCAACTCAGTTCTTCCTGGGTCAAGCTATTCCTGTTGGGTTATCCACTATTAGAAAATATAGGTTCATTAAAATATGAAAACAGGATTTGGGCTAGAGTTAAGTGACCTTTCTACCTAAAATAAAAATTTAAATGTGATGTCAAATTATTAAAATTGGCTTCAAGTCACTGACAAAAATTGTGGAAGAAGACTTTTCACCAATTGATATAAGCTAGACCAAGCATTAACTGCATCCCAAGAACAGACTATTAATTGGAAACTAATGCATTATTGGTGGAGTTGGTGATCCAATAGCTTCTAAAGAACAGTTTGGAACTATGTTCAAAGGACGATAAAACTGAATAAACAAACCCTTTGGTCCAGGAATACAACTGATAAATCTATGCTCTATATTCCAAAAGATAATAAAGGAAAAGGGGTAAGAACATATTTCTCTAGATATATTCATAACAATTCTTTTTGTTATGGCTAAGAATTAGAAATTAGAAACAACTAGGAAATGGCTGGTAATATATGATTATAATAGATTATTACAATGATATAACAAATGACAAACAGGAAGATTCCAAAAAAAAAAAAAAAAAAAAAAAAAAAAAACAACTCAGAGCCTTACATGAACTAATGCTGAAGTGAAACAAGAATTAGAAGAACATTAGTATACAGTAACAGCAGAACTGTATGATGAAGAATTATGAATAAATTGGCTGTTCTAAGTTGTACAATAATTTAAGATAACCCCATAGGAATCATAATGAAAATTGCTATAGACCTCAAAAGAAATGATGTTAGCTAAATAAAGGTTTAAGTATGCTCTTTTTTTCCTCTATCCCTCCTTCTGGGTATCCTAGGACCAAATGAGCCAAAAGTAGAGGTGAACAGAGTATTATGGGGGACAAACAATGCAAAGATATGAGATATAGTGTCTCAAGTACAAAAAGGGCCAGTGTAACTAGATCAGCAAGTGAAGAGTAAGGTGTTAAGAAGACCAGGAAAAGCTTTAAATGCTTTTTATAAGCATTTTATATTTTCAGTTTTTAAAATAATTAGAAGCCACATGAAATTACTGAACATAGAGGTAACATGATCAGATTGTGGTTTGAGCAAAATTATATTCATTTACCTCTTCAGAAAATTATACTCCCCACCCCCCAAAATGGAGCATTTCCCTTAAAAGACTGATAAACTTTACCAAAGTACAAAACAGAAACCTTTATCATGGCTATTTTACAATGATGAGTCTTGGTTTTCTTCATCTGCAATGTGATGGTAATATATTAACTACTTAACATGACTAAAGGATAAGTACTTCATATGGCATAAGATGTTCTTTAAGTGTAATCTATATATAATTATCATCATTATCATCACCTACTACTATGAAAGGTCCTTTGAGGGGCTTTGCCTATTACATGACCTCTTATGAAAATATGCTACTGAACTGTGAGACAATTAATGACTATCAAACCTTGCAAACACACATACACATAAATCTCTCTGAACAAGCAAGCTCTTCTCAAACTTTCTGAATATATTACCTTCAAAAATGGACTCGTTTCTTCAACAGTTTGACAAACGTGGATAAAGTACACATTATGTACAAGGCACTAGGATAGCCATAGGGGACAAAATAAATGTTAACACGGACTCCATTTCAAGTAGCTTATACTCTAATGAAGGAAAATACATGTACACAAATAATAACACTACCAGAAAATGTGTGAAAGGGACAAACCAGAGGGCTAGGCAAAAGGCCAGCAGAAATTTGAAGAAGGAAAAACTTTCAAATGAGAGAGTTAGAAAAGGCATCTTTTATGGAAATGGAAACTGAATTGCTCCCAAAAAGGAGGTCCTGGAATGAGAGCAAATGAAACAGCAGAAAGCCAGGGGGTCAGACAGTAGAAGAATGCTTCATTTTGTCAAAACATAGAACTGATGATGGTGAGTAGAATAAGATTTGAGTAGAATAATATCCACCACATTTAGGAAAGACTTGAATAAGAAATCAACTGTTTTTATTTGTAAGCAACAGGGAATCAGTGAAAATTTTTTTAAAAGAGGAGGTTTTGGGGGAGTTTCTCAGTTTGCATTTTTAAAAGAAATATTACATAGGCATCAGTGTGAAGAGAAACATAGAAAGAAAAAAGATTAGTTGAGAGGTTAATCTATGAGAAAGAGAACCATACCTGGGCAGAAATAAAGTAAGAATTAAGCGGGAATAGTTATGCATGAATATTGTGGATATGGAATAAGCTAGAGATGAAAATTGTTTGGATGTGAGGAATAACAATGAAAAGTCATACATGAACTGATGCTGAGTGAAATGAGCAGGACCAGGAGATCATTATATACTTCAACAATAATACTATATGATGATCAATTATGATGGATGTGGCTCTCTTCAATAATGAGATGAACCAAATCAATTCCAATAGAGCAGTAATGAATTGAACCAGCTACACACAGCAAAAGAACTCTGGGAAATGAGTATGAACCACAACATAGAATTCCCAATCCCTCTACCTTTGTCCGCCAGCATTTTTGATTTCCTTCACAGGTTAATTGTACACTATTTCAAAGTCCGATTCTTTTTGTACAGCAAAATAACTGTGTGAACATGTGTGTATATACGTATATATATGTATATACACATATATATGTATATATGTGCTTATATATATGCATATATATATAATATTTAACATAATTCTTTAATATATATAACATGTATTGGTCAACCTGCCATGGGGGAAGGAGAGGAAAAATTGTAACAAAAGGTTTTGCAATTGTCAATGCTGAAAAATTACCCATGCATACATCTTGTAAATAAAAAGCTATAATAAAAAAAAAATGAAAAGTCAAAATTGACTTCTAAATTATGGAGCCAGCAACAAGAAGATTATAGAATGATCAATTCTGATGGATATGGATCTTTTCAACAAGAAAATATTTCAGCCAAATTCAAATGATCTTGTGATGAAAAGAGCCATCTACAACCACAGAGAGGGTTTTGGATGCTGGGTATGAAGCATAACAGCATTCTCACTCTTTTTGTTGTTTGCTTGCATTTTGTTTTCTTTGTCACATTTTTACTTTTTGATCTGATTACTCTTGTGCAGCAAGATAAATGTATAAATATGTACACATATATTGGATTTCACATATTTTTAAAAACATTTTTAACATATATTGGATTACTTGCTATCTAGGGAGGAGGTGTGAAAAGAAGGGTAAATTAAAACACAAGGTTTTGAAAGGGTTGATGTTGAAAAATTCTCCTTGCACATGCTGTGAAAATAAAAAGCTTTAATAAAAAAAAAAAAAAATGAATTAAGAGCCAAGGTGATTGATGAGTCCTACAATCAACAAAACAAAGAAGGAAATGGCAACCCACTCCACTATCTATGCCACGAAAACCCCAAATAGCATAATAAAGAGTCTGATATGACTGAAATTATTGCACAAAAAAATCAACAGAAAAGTGTTAAGGGTCATTGTCATATGACTAGTATTACATCAGGAAGGATTCAAATTAGACAACAAAAAATGCCACTTCAAGAAAAAGTGTGTGTGTGAGTGTGTGTGTGTGTGTGTGTGTGTGTGTGTGTGTGTGTGTATTAGTAGAAGTTAATTACTTCTTCCTCATAAATTGTTCTTTAGTTCTCTGGTGCAGGTGTACTTCTTTTATTTTATTCTTCTTTGCTTTTTCATCCCCCCACCCAAATAAGCTATAGTTAAAATATATATATATATATGTAGATATATACAAACCCACATACATAAACAAATATCTTTCCTATCCCTGCTAACTTTTTCTTTTAATTCTGTTCCATAAATTACTATTACTTAACCTTGCTCCCTTGAATTCTGCCCTTACTCTTTGATCCCTGTCTTCCCTTTTATTTCTACATAAATTTTAAAGGGTGCTATACCCTTCATGATATATATGTGGCATTGTATTTTTAACCCATTCCTGATGTTTTTCTTATGTTCACATTCTGTTGTTTTTTATTCATTTTTTTAGGTTTTCAAAACTATGAGCCCGCTTCCCTTCTCTAATGCCTCTGTGTCTGTTCTTCCTCTACACCTCATTTGTATGAAATAATTACTATTTTTAGCTTTATTCTGACCCAATCTTTCTTTTTAGCTGTTGAATTATTGATGTCAATCTTGAACATATGCTGTAAATTTCCCATGTAAAAAAAAAAACAAAAACAAATAATTTATCTATGATGAGTTCCTCAAAATTGCTCTTGGATTTTGGATCTTATATGTTAAATTTTCTGTTAAGTTTGAGTGTAGTTGATAGAAAATCCTGGAAATCTAAAAGTTCAATGGATTTCCAGTTTTTCTCAATTAATATTATAGATCATTTTGGTGAACATGATATTTCTGGCTGCAGAACTAGTTCTTTTGATTGTCAATAGATATGATTTCAGGATTTGTGCTCATTTACTGTAATGCTAAGTCAATACAATTGTAATTGTAGTTCCACCATATTTGAATTGTTTTTTCTTTTTTTCATACAAAATTTTCTCTTTAATCTCAGGGCTTCTAAAATTTAGTAATAATATTCCAAAAAGGATCTCCTTTTCTTGAGGATCAGTTGATTTTTTTTTTCTATTTCTACTTTCTCCTCCTGTTTTATCACTCCAGGAAAATTTTCAAGGATTTCTTGAATTATTGTGTCAAGATCCTTTTTTTAGTCATAACATCGGTCCAATTATTCTTATATTTTCTTGAGCTGTTCTCCAGATTTGTGATTTTTCTTATGTTTCACATTCTGTTCTGTTTTTTTCTTTTTTTTTTAAACATTTTTGTTGTTGTTGAGACAACTGGGATTAAGTGATTTGCCCAGGGTCACATAGCTAGGAAGTGTTAAGTGTCTGAGGACATATTTGAACTCAGGTCTTTCTGACTTCAGGGCTGGGGTTCTATCCACTTCACCACCTACCTACCCCTGTTTTTTCATTTTTTATAATCTGTTTTGTTATTTCTTGGTCTCTCGTAAATTAACTGGCTTTCCCTTGCTCAATTCTAATTTTCACAGAGTTTTTTTCGTGTTTGAAACTCTCCTTTTCTAGTTGGTTTTTTTTTTTTTTTTTTGATAATCTTCTTGTTTCTTGGGTGTTTTTCATTTTATTTTTAATTTTTCCTCCATGTCTCTCATTTGACTTTTAAATTCTTTTTTGAGTTCTTCAATAAATTCTCTCTGAGTAAAAAGCCATTTTATGTTATTCTTTGAGATGGAAGGTTTTAGTGGGGTTTTTTGTTTGTTTTTTTTGTTTGTTTGTTTTTGCATTAGTGTCCTTTTCTGAAGATTAACTTGGGTCGTTCCTGTTTTTGTGGTCTTTTTATGGTTCTTTCTTCTTTCCTGCTTTCTGGTTCTTTTTTTTTTAAAGTAAGAGATATTAGTTTAAGCACCTCTAATCCTGGGATGGATGGAATGGTGTCTCTGGCTTTCCAGGGCTTCTCACAACTCTCCACTCTAATCAGGAACCCCAATCCAAGAGCTCACCCTTTCTGCAAGTACCTGAGCCAGCAGCTTCTACTCCACTGCCTCTACATTCACCAGATGCTGGTTTCTTCTTGAAAGGGCCCAGCCATTAGCTGAGTCTAATGTTCCTAATGAGCTGAGGTTCCCTCAGTCTTCCCAGATTCATATCCCCGACTAAACAAACAGTCTAGGGATGAAAAATTCAATAATTACCGCTCAGGCTCCAACTTGCCCCAAGGATCCCAGCTGGTATTTCTGTAGAGCTATCCTGGAGGTGTTTGCACTTCACAAAGGTCAATGCTGGCCCCAGTCTTTTTTCAGATCTTCTCAGATTATATCAGAAGGACCCCTGTTCTATCCCAAGATTATTAAAGATCTCTTGATTTTTTTTAACTTACCCTGGAGGTGCAAATTTGTTCTATTTGGGGGGAAATTGGGAGCACTTGAAATTTATCAACCTACTACACCATGTTCCCAGAATCCTGCCCCAGAATGATTAGATTCTTTCTGTGAATTAGCTATATAACCTTGAACCGATCATTTCAATATCTGGAGACCTATGTTTCCTAATCTACAAAATGAAGAAATTAGATGAGATGACATAAAAATCTTCTTCAAACTATAAACTGAAAGGAGGGAAGAAAAGAAGAAAGGGAGGGAGAGAGGATCAGAAAAGAAAAAAAAGATAATAATAAAAATAACACAATAATTTTAAAAAATAAAAGATAAACTTTTTTCAAGTTTATCTCTACTCTCCCAAAGCTCTAAATAAGATTCCTGAGGACAGCAGTGCTTTCTGCATCTCCCCCAGAGTCATAATTGAGGAGAGCAATTCCTTTGGAGACTGAGCCCCACTTTTCTCTCCACTCCCACTGCTAAAAACTGACTAATTGCCATTGGAAGGGAAGACTCAAAAGTCCCACGAATACTGGAACTAAAATCTGAGAGTTGCTTTTGGAGGTTAACCCAGGACCCTTTGCCTCCTCTTCATTAACAGTGGCTGAAATGTTGAGAAGAAAGTTCTTAACAAATGATTAGAAATCAGAAACAAATGTGATTTTATCAGTGGAAAATGACATTCAAGAAGAAGCATCACCATCTGCCCCTCTAACTACCATGAGACCTTTCTATTTAAATTGGAAGTGAAACCTACTTATAGGGACTGTATCCCCAACTACACCATGACAGCTTTAAAGGTAGGAACTGTTTTTACTTGGCTATTTGTTATCACCAATACTAAGCACAATGCTTTACACAGTCATTATTTAATAAGTGTTTGATTTTTGTTTTTCATTTATTCAAGGAAAATGGTAGCAAAGAATAGAAACATCATACATTGGAATGAGCATTGTCTCCTGAATCACAAGATTGGGCTTTTAAATTTTGCTAAATAAGGGTTTGGGAAAATCACTGAAATACTCCACATTTCCAAACTAGATGAGGAAGGGAAGAAAGAAAGGGAATAAGCATTTATGTGGCACCTAAAATCAGTCATAGTAATAAAAGATTTTTTTACACTTATGAAATATTTATTTTACATTCTTGCAAAAATGGGGGATTAGGTTAGTAGATGCAGGTTTGAAACTCCAAAGGCAGCATTTTATTTCCTATCCTGACACATAAGTCCCTCCTCTAATTCCCCATTAATTAGATGTTATAAAATCTCTATCCCTCATTACATAGTCAGTCCTTGTCCCCAAGAAGCTTCCATTCTAGAAAAGATAAAGATAAAGGTGGAAAGCTAGGGGAAAAGAACAAAATATTCTTTTCAAATCTCAGGCTACCACTCCAAATTACAAAACCCACTCCCTGCCCCAATGGAATTTACATTCTTTTGGGGTAGATAACCTCCAAAGCTAAATAAATTTTTTCCATACACATCTCATTATCTTCACAGAAACTCTATAAAGTGAGAGCTGTATTTATTCCTATTCTGCAATTGAGAAAAATAAGGCAAACAGAGGTTGACTAGTTGTATCCATTCTAGCTTGTCTCGGAATGATGATAGCTAAGATAAGAGCCATTTAATTTTCCTTACTCTAGGAAACTAAAGAAGAATTAGCAAATTTAAACTGAACACTTGGGTATAAATCTATAAGAGAAAGATTACATACAATGTAAGCTAAAAAGTATATACAATGGTGGATTTGAACTCAGGTCTTCTGGATTTGAGGACAAGGGCTCTATCCACTTAATTTTCATCTATCTTTTTTTTTATTTATTTAATAATAACTTTATACTGACAGAATCCATGCCAGGGTAATTTTTTTACAACATTATCCCTTGCACTCGCTTATGTTTTGATTTTTCCCCTCCCTCCCTCCACCCCCTCCCCAAGATGGCAAGCAGTCCTATATATGTTAGATATGTTGCAGTATATCCTAGATACAATACAAATTTGCAGAACCGAACAGTTCTCCTGTTGCACAGGGAGAATTGGATTCAGAAGGCAAAAATAACTCAGGAAGAAAATCAAAAATGCAAATAGTTCGCATTTGTTTCCCAGTGTTCCTTCTTTGGGTGTAGCCATTTCTGTCCATCATTTATCCATTGAAACTCAGTTAGGTCTCTTTGTCATAGAAATCCACTTTCATCAGAATACATCCTCATACAATATCGTTGTCGAAGTGTATAATGATCTCCTGGTTCTGCTCATCTCACTTAGCATCAGTCCATGTAGGTCTCTCCAAGCCTCTCTGTATTCATCCTGCTGGTCATTCCTTACAGAGCAATAATATTCCATAACATTCATATACCACAATTTACCCAGCCATTCTCCAATTGATGAGCATCCATTAATTTTCCAGTTTCTAGCCACTACAAACAGGGCTGCTACAAACATTTTGGCACATACAGGTCCCTTTCCCTTTTTTAGTATCTCTTTGGGGTATAAGCCCAATAGAAACACTGCTGGATCAAAGGGTATGCACATTTTGATAACTTTTTGGGCATAATTCTAGATTGTTCTCAAGAATGGTTGAGTTCGTTCACAACTCCACCAACAATGCATCAGTGTCCCAGTTTTCCCACATCCCTTCCAACATTCATCATTATTTTTTCCAGTCATCTTAGCCAATCTGACAGGTGTGTAGTGATATCTCAGAGTTGTCTTAATTTGCATTTCTCTGATCAATAGCGATTTGGAACACTCTTTCATATGAAAGTAATAGTTTCAATTTCATCATCTGAAAATTGTCTGTTCATATCCTTTGACCATTTATCAATTGGAGAATGGCTTGGTTTCTTATAAATTAGGGTCAGTTCTCTATATATTTTGGAAATGAGGCCTTTATCAGAACCTTTAACTGTAAAGATGTTTTCCCAGTTTGTTGCTTCCCTACTAATCTTGTTTGTATTCGTTCTGTTTGTACAAAGGCTTTTTCATTTGATATAATCTTGTGATCAGTAATGGTCTTTAATTCATCTTTGGTCACAAATTTCTTTCTCCTCCACAGGTCTGAGAGATAAACTATCCTATGTTCCTCTAATTTATTTATAATCTCGTTCTTTATGCCTAGGTCATGGACCCATTTTGATCTTATCTTGGTATATCGTGTTAAGTGTGGGTCCTTGCCTAATTTCTGCCATACTAATTTCCAGTTATCACAGCAATTTTTATCAAATAATGAAATCTTATCCCAAAAGTTAGAATCTTTGGGTTTGTCAAACACTAGATTGCTATAGTTGACTATTCTGTCTTGTGAACCTAACCTTTTCCACTGATCAACTAATCTATTTCTTAGCCAATACCAAATGGTTTTGGTGACTGCTGCTTTATAATATAATTTTAGATCAGGTACAGCTAGACCACCATCATTTGATTTTTTTTTTCATTAATTCCCTTGAGATTCTCGACTTTTTATTGTTTCATATGAATTTTGTTGTTATTTTTTCTAGATCATTAAAATATTTTCTTGGAAGTCTGATTGGTATAGCACTAAATAAATAGATTAGTTTAGGGAGTATTGTCATCTTTATTATATTCGCTCGGCCTATCCAAAGCACTTAATATTTTTCCAATTATTTAAGTCTGACTTTATTTGTGTGGAAACTTTTTTGTAATTTTGCTCAAATAATTCCTGACTTTCCTTTGGTAGGTAGATTCCCAAATATTTTATGCTATCAACAGTTATTTTGAATGGAATTTCTCTTTGTATCTCTTGCTCTTGGATTTTGTTGGTGGTGTATAAAAATGCTAAGGATTTATGGGAATTTATTTTGTATCCTGCTACTTTGCTAAAATTATGAATTATTTCCAATAGCTTTTTAGTAGAATCTCTGGGGTTCTCTAAGTACACCATCATATCATCTGCAAAGAGTGATAGTTTGGTTTCCTCATTGCCTACTCTAATTCCTTTAATCTCTTTCTCGACTCTTATTGCAGAGGCTAGTGTTTCTAATACAATATTGAATAATAATAGTGATAGTGGGCAACCTTGCTTCACTCCAGATCTTACTGGGAAAGGTTCCAGTTTTTCCCCATTGCATATGATGCTTACTGAAGGTTTTAAATATATGCTCCTGACTATTTTAAGGGAAAGTCCACTTATTCCTATGTTCTCAAGTGTTTTTATTAGGAATGGATGTTGGATTTTGTCAAATGCTTTTTCTGCATCTATTGAGATGATCATATGGTTTTTGTTTGGTTGGTTATTGATATAGTCAATTATATTAATAGTTTTCCTAATATTGAACCAGCCCTGCATTCCTGGTATAAATCCTACTTGGTCATAGTGTATTATCCTGGGGATGATTTTCTGTAATTTTTGCTAATATTTTATTTAAGATTTTAGCATCAATATTCATTAGGGAGATTGGTCTATAATTTTCTTTCTCTGTTTTCAGCCTAACTGGTTTAGGTATCAGTACCATGTCTGTGTCATAAAAGGAGTTTGGTAGGACTCCTTCAATCCCAACTTTTTCAAATAGTTTATTTAGCATTGGAGTTAATTGATCTTTAAATGTTTGATAGAATTCACATGTAAATCCATCTGGACCTGGGGATTTTTTCTTAGGGAGTTGATTGATAGTTTGTTCTACTTCTTTTTCTGAGATGGGAGTGTTTAGGATATTTACTTCTTCCTCTTTTAGTTTAGGCAAGCTATATTTTTGGAGGTATTCTTCTATTTCATTTAAGTTGTCAAATTTATTGGCGTAAAGTTGGGCAAAGTAACTCCTAATTATTGCTCTAATTTCCTCTTCGTTAGTGACGAGTTCTCCCTTTTCATTTTTAAGACTAACAATTTGATTTTCCTCTTTCCTTTTTTTAATCAGATTTACTAAGGGTTTGTCTATTTTGTTGGTTTTTTCATAGAACCAACTTTTAGTTTTATTAATTAATTCAATAGTTTTTTTACTTTCAATTTTATTGATCTCTCCTTTTATTTTTAGAATTTCAAGTTTAGTGTTTGACTGGGGGTTTTTAATTTGTTCCTTTTCTAGCACTTTTAGTTGCAAGCCCAAATTCATTGACCTTCTCTTTCTCTATTGTATACAAATAGGCCTCTAGAGATATGAGATTTCCCCTTATTACCGCTTTGGCTGCATCCCATACATTTTGGTATGATGTCTCATTATTATCGTTTTCTTGGGTGAAGTTATTAATTATGTCTATGATTTGCTGTTTCACCCAATCATTCTTTAGTATGAGATTATTTAGTTTCCAATTATTTTTTGGTCTACTTTCCCCTGGCTTTTTATTGAATGTAATTTTCAATGCATCGTAGTCTGAAAAGGATGCATTTACTATTTCTGCCTTACCGCATTTGAGTTTGAGGTTTTTATGTCCTAATATATGGTCAATTTTTGTATAAGTTCCATGAACTGCTGAAAAGAAGGTGTACTCCTTTCTGTCCCCATTACATTTTCTCCAGAGATCTATCATATCTAATTTTTCTAGTATTCTATTTATCTCTTTGACTTCTTTCTTATTTATTTTGTGGTTTGATTTATCTAATTCTGAGAGTGCAAGGTTGAGATCTCCCACTATTATAGTTTTGCTGTCTATTTCTTCTTGCAGCTCTCTTAATTTCTCTTTTAAGAATTTAGATGCTACACCACTTGGTGCATATATGTTTAATATAGATACTGCTTCATTATTCATTCTACCCTTTAGCAAGATATAGTGCCCTTTCTTATCTCTTTTGATTAGATCAATTTTTGCTTTAGCTTGATCTGAGATCAGGATGGCTACCCCTGCTTTTTTGACTTCACCTGAAGCATAGTAGATTTTGCTCCAACCTTTTACCTTTAACCTGCATGTATCTCCCCGCTTCAGGAGTGTTTCCTGTAAACAACATATTGTAGGATTCTGGCTTTTAATCCATTCTGCTAACCGCTTCCTCTTTATGGGGGAGTTTACCCCATTCACATTTATGGTTAGAATGACCAATTCTGTATTACTTGCCATCTTGTTAACCCCTGTTTATGCTTTTTTCCCTTCTTTCCCCCTTATCCCCCTTTCCCAGTATTAAGTTTGTGAGCACCACTTGCTTCTCACAGCCTTCCCTTTTTAGTATCCCTCCCCCCGCCTTAGAGTTCCTTCCCCTATCTTACCCCTTTCCCTCCCAGTTTCCGTATTCCCTTCCGCTTAGCTTATTCCTTCCCTTTTCACTTTTCCCTTCTCACTTTTCAATGAGGTGGGAGAAGTTTCACCATAGATTGAATATGTCTTAAGATTTTTCACTTAAAGCCAATTCTGAAGGCAGTAAGATACCCACTATATTCTTCCCCTTCCATTCTTTCTCTCAGATATAATAGGTTTCCTTTGCCTCTTCATGAGATGTAGTACCCCCACTTTACCCTTTTTCTGGTACAATGTCCTTTCCACATCAGTTTCTAGAACAAGGTATACATGTATTCTTTATACATCTTTATATCAGAAATATAGTTCCCAAGATTAATCTTTACCTTTTTAGATTTCTCTTGAGTTCTATATTTGTAGATCAAACTTTTTGTTAAGTTCTGGCTTTTTCACCAAAAATAGGTGAAATTCGCTTACTTCGTTGAATGTCCATCTTCTTCCCCGGAAAAAAGATGCTCATTCTAGCTGGGTAAGTTATTTTTGGTTGCATACCAAGTTCCTTAGCCTTTCAGAATATCATATTCCAGGCCCTTTGATCCTTTAATGTGGATGCTGCCAGATCCTGGGTGATCCTTATTATGGCTCCTTGATACTTGAATTGGGTTTTTCTAGCCGCTTGCAATATTTTTTCCTTCGTCTGAGGGTTCTGGCATTTGGCCACTATATTCCTTGGTATTTTGATTTTAGGATCCCTTTCAGTGGGTGATCGATGAATCCTTTCAATGTTTATTTTTTCCTCTGTTCCTATGACTTTGGGGCAGTTCTCTTTGATAATTTCTTGGAAAATAGTGTCCAGGCTCTTTTTTTCATCATGTCTTTCTGGGAATCCAATGATTCTCAGATTGTCTCTCCTGGATCTGTTTTCCAGGTCTGTAGTCTTCCCCAGAAGGTATTTCACATTCTTTTCCATTGTTTGATTTTTTTGGATTTGCTTGACTGATTCTTCTTGTCTCCTCGAGTCATTCAATTCCAATTGTTCAATTCTGATTTTCAGTGAAGTATTTTCTTCACTCACTTTTTAAAAATCTTTTTCTAATTGTCCCATTTAGTTCTTTTGTTCTGTGGAATTTTTTTCCATTTCGCCAATTTTGTTTTTAGAGAGCTATTTTCTGTTTCCAGTTCACTAATCCTATTTTTCAAGGATTTTATTTCTTTATCCACTTCTCTTTAACTGACTTCTCCAGGCTCTTTTGCCAAGCCTCCCATTTTTCTTCTAGCTCCCTTGTGAGAGCCTTTTTAATTACTTCTATGAGTTTCATCTGTGCTGAGGAACAGATGATCTCCTCCTTTGGGGATTCACCTGGGGACTGTCTGTTTTTAGTCTCCTCAGGATTTAGAGTCTGCTCTCTATCTGTGTAGAAGCTGTCTAGGGTTAAAGTCCTCTTCAGTTTCTTGCTCATTCTGTCTAATAATCAAAGACAGACTAGGAAAGAAAAAAAGAAAAAACTAGGGTCTTTCTTTGGGGGAGGGGCTGGGTGTTGTTACCGAGCTTCCTCTACAGACTGCGGGGGGGTAGCAGTGAGGCATTAGCCCGACTGTGCTGCGCCTGTGTTCTGAGATCTGAGAGCGTGCTGAGTCACTGTGAGGGGGAAGGGGGGGGGGGTGGCCAGGTCCTGACAGACTCCAGCTGTTTGGGGTTGTGTTCTTCACCCCCGGTGTTTTTAGCTTCTCTGCTGGGCTGCTGACTCGCTGCCAGGGCAAGGTATCCAAACCTGTAGCGAAGCTCTCCCCGCAGAGAAGGCTGCGATCACTCCCCACCCCCTCTCCAGTCTGCTCCCGTGCTCTCACTGCCGCTGCCCCTGCCCACCGCCTGCGCCCGATCTAAAACCGTCCCAGCCCTCTAGTAAAAACAGATCTTTCTTGGCGAATCTCAAGGACGGCTTCTCTTGGTAACTATTTGTGGGGTTTTTTTTCAGTCAAGCATTAATTCAGAGGCTTGTAATGAAATGGATAGTGAGAGAAAGCGTGGAGCTTACACAGCTATGTGCCTCCTCTCCGCCATCTTCCTCTACAGACTGCGGGGGGCAGTAGTGAGGCCCTAACAGATCAGCGATGGCTGTGCTGCACCTGCGCTCTGAGATCCCAGAGTGTGCTGAGACTCTGTGGGGGAGGGGTGGCCAGGTCCCGAGAGACTCCAGCTGTTTGGGGTTGTATTCTTCACCCTCGGTGTTTTTAGTTTCTCTGCTGGGCTGCTGACTTGCTGCCGGAGCAAAGTATCTAATCCTGTAGCAAATCTCTCCCCGCTGAGACGGTTGCAATCACGCCCCACCCCCTCTCCGCTCTGCTCGGCTCTGAGCTGCCTTCTGTGCTCTCACTGCCGCTGTCTGTGTGCAGTCTGCTTCCGATCTAATAACCATCCCCGCCCTCCCGCAAAAACAGACCTTTCCTGATGAGTCTCAAGGATGGTTTCTCTTGGTAACTAATTGTAGGTTTTTTTTTTTCAGTCGAGCATTAATTCAGAGGCATGAAATGAAATGGACAGTGAGAGAAAAACGCGGAGGTTACACAGCTGTGTGCCTCCTCTCCGCCATCTTCAATTTTCATCTATTTTTTAATAGTCTCTAAAATTCCATGTGTCTCAGTGAAAACCAAATTTTAGATTTAAAAAATGACAATTAGTATTAATTAATACAAAGAATAAGAATAATACTACAAAATATCCTCCAGTCTCAGTTCTATGATCTTGGGTTGTACTGTATGACCTCTGCAGTCCTTTGCAACACAAAAATCTATGATTCTATGGCTTCTAAAGTCTTTTACTATTCTAAATTCTATGGTTCTATTATTTTCCATATGCAAGCTAATCTACATAGGAACTCTAGTTAAAGCCTACAGTGTATATAGTATTTCTCTTAAAAATTTTTACCAAAGAGCCCTGGTAAAATTTCATGATTCTGCTATGGCTTACTAAACTAAGAAAAACCAAGTGAGGTTTGCCTCAACTATCATCACATAGAGGTAGTCTGGAATGGACACAAACAGGCCCCATAAGGAATATCAGGTAGACCAAAAGTGAATGGCCACAGAGACATGTCTTCCATGGAATACAGCTAAATAGAATTTCACCAAGAGCTCTCTGAGTCTTAATGTTGGGAACTCTGTTGTCTATGTTAGGAAGGAAATGTTATGATTGTGAGAAAGCAGAAACTCTGCCTATCCATCTCCCTTAACCTCATATATAAATATTTTATGTGAGGGGGGGAAAAAAAACCACCCTGGCAAAGAATACTAACCCAAGCAAAAGGCAAAAAATTTCAAAAGAAACTTCCCAAGGAAAGGGGAAGAAGAAAAAAAAAATGAAAAGTATCAATTCTAAGATTGAAAATGAAATGCCTGATCACAAATATTTTTCTAATTACCTACAAGTCAAAATTCCAATTTGTTCTGATGTGATTCCCTCTTCTATTTACACTTCTCTATCTCCCTAGCTCTTATCAGTCACACCACATTTACATATTATGTAATTAATGAAAATGGTAAATAAATGCAAATCACATTATAAACTTTAAGTTCTATAAATGTTTGCTATTTCTGTTGTCATTACTATTTTAATTACCCTGATACAAAGTTAGATACATGATACCACTTGCTGAGTTAAGGGAAAAAGCAAAGGGAAAGAATTTGGAATAAGGCAGAAAGATAAGCAAAAAGCATAAATGCAAAAAAAGATGAACAATTTTCCTGTGCAGAAAATCACTGCTCAAGATTGGAACTGACAGTTTCTCCTCTTGATTTATTTGGCTCATTCATGCCATTTTCATACTCATCTGCTAAGTATTTTTTTTTCCTTCTGCTTTAAGTATGGCTCCTTATGATACACCAAAATAGGGTTGCATTTTTCAGTCAAAACTCTAGAGGAATAATATAATAACATGGAAAAAAATCAAACATATAAAATTTACAAAATCATGAATTTGTAAAGACTGCAAAAGATTTACCTAATCCAGATTCATCTTTTAGAAAAAGAAATAGGATGCTAAAAGTTAATTATCCGAGAATCAGGATCACTGAACTGTTTTATTAGACCACAGAGGTAGTCTAATTGAAACCCTAATCGAATAGCATGCAAGAAGAGGGATCATAAATGTTCCAAGTAAAAATCTCCAGTAATGGTGATCTCACTACCTTCTAGAGGAGACTGGTTCATTTTAAAACAATGCTCCCTAACACATCATCTAGACCAAAAGATCACTTAGGTAAGACCACAGAAGACCAATCCTCTGTTCTACTTGTGTTAGGATTCTTACAAAGTGATGTCAGTTGTCTAATTTTAGCATTGTGCTTAGCAGTTTTCTAGTTCAAAGTTCATATCTTTCACACCTTTAAGAGTTCACACATTAGTTCACATATTAGTATTCCAGATTCACAAGTCAAGATTCAACCGATTCTCCCTGCCCAACAAGAGAACTGTTCGGTTCTGCACACATATATTGTATCTAGGATATACTGTAACCTATTTAACATGTAAAGGACTGCTTGCCATCTGGGGGAGGGGATGGAGGGAGGGAGAGGAAAAATCGGAACAGAAGTGAATGCAAGGGATAATGCTGTAAAATGGGTTCTGTCAATAAAAAGTTATTTTTTTAAAAAGTAATATTAGGAAAATCCCCTATTAAAATCCATTGCAGCATTAAAAAAAAAAAGTCAGGATTCAGTATGAGATTCACAAGTTCAGTGAAGTAGATTCACAAGTCAGGAACCCACAATCCCACTCTCGGAGGAAGAGTCAACCTTTGAGCTCACACCTTTAATAGACCATATATATGAAGCTCTTGGAGCCTCAGCCATGAGTCAGTTGAGAAGATTGAGAAGCCAGAGACTGCAGTTGGGCAGAACTGAGGTTTCAGAAGAGGAGAGGCTGAAGCTGGCAGAGGAAGAGGCAAAGGAGTAGCAACAAGAGCTCTCAGAACCAAGGAAAGCTTACCGGGTTATTTTGGAAAAGATAATAAAGGATTGGATTTTAACTCCTGGCTACATTTGAGGGATTATTGATCTGAACTAAAACTAAGGCTGCCTCCAGAAGCTCCCCAAGAAATCTGCTCCCAGAGAACGATTATATTTTAGAAAAGAAGAACACTACATTCTTGTCTTCCCTATTTTCTCTATATACATTGATCTGATATTACTAGTATCTTCAATAAAAGAATTAGATTCTGAACATTTTAGTACTAACCCCATCTCAGATTCCACAAGAACATTTCTATTTTCAGCTCTTCCCTTATGAAACTTGGTGGGGCAGGGTGTGTGTGGTGCAGAAAAATATGAGAAGGGTGAGCAGTAACAAATTAGACATAGAAGAGGTAGCTTTAATCCTGTACTAAAAAGGAACACTGAGCAATAAAGACTCACAGAATATTTAGATTTCATTTTGGAAATAGCATACAATGAAGATGCTCATTAACAATTTTGTATGTAGCCCATATAATGCCTGAGACAACTTTATCATAATTTCCATTCTCACAAATAAGCCTCAGGTCCAGAAGGAAGGGTACATCCCTTTCTCAAAGTTCTAGGGATAACTTTGTAGAATGAGGATGATTTTGTGATGCCATCAATCATCCACCCAGATCTTCAGTTGAGAATAACATTAGTGAGCCATCCTTGAAGTAGCTGTTAGAGGTAATTACTAAATTAAACCATTAAAAAGAGCTTGTACAAAACATCTCCCTAGGAATCTGGGATATATACTTCTATTTGTACACAGAGACCAAGGGAAAGAGAGATAGAACTTAGAAATCACATGAAGCAAAAAAGTAAATCAGAACTCTTGGCTGCTCAGGATTCTTCTCTCTTGTCCAAGGGGTAATCAAGAAATTCTGATGAAGCAAAATATAAATTTTTTGCTGTTTCTAGAAAAGCTAATAATCAGCCCCCCAAAAGAGATGAAGGTCTGGAGACACTGCTACAGTTGATGGAAAATCCCAAATACCCTAAACTCTTCAAAACCTTCTAAAGCCCTCCTCCAACTAAAGTTAGGGGAGGAGAGGAAAAAGAACTGGTTAAGGTAGAAACAAAGACCTCCTTCCCTACCCCATCCCCCAACTAGATGGTTCCTCCTCAAGGATATTACTGCAAAGTCACAAATGCTTCAACTTCTAAAATGACCTAACTCGATAATTTAGACAGCCCCTCGAGCAGGGTCAACTCCCTTGTTTATTTGAATCTTTTTCCCTGAGTAAAGTCACTCCAGTGCCAAGTAGTTTTAGCACATAGTGGAAAGGCTATAATTCAAATTAATGCCCAATCAGCTTCCTTATGTCTTTGATATTTATACTTCCCTCTCTTATTGCTTTCTAAACCATTCTTAAGATTCTTGTAGTTGTTCCCTTATTATTTCAGGGGAGCTAGAAAAATTTCTTTTTATACTAGGGATTCTGACTGTTTCCTTTTCCATGACTGATTCTTCATTTAGAAGTCACGTTTCTTTACATGCTTTCTAATTGATCCATCCTCAACAGCTTTCTGTCAGTCCTTAATAATTACGCAGTTGATTTCCCAATAATATCCTACAAGAAAACTTGTTTATCATCAATCTTTTCTATTCCAATCAATTCCATTCAGTTCTACTGTATCTTTCCAACAGTCATTTTCCAATGAGGACTCTTTTCTTCAAAAGTTAATGGTGCCATTCCACTATACTTAATTCCTATACCCTCTAACCCAGGAATGTTATCCAATCTCCAGAAAAGAACTTAAATGGTTTTCTTGAAGCATTTAGGGAAGATCTCCCAGCACACTCTTAAGAGGGATGCTCTGAGCCACTTCTGTTCTTAAATTTCTTCATACTGTTGTCTCTTCGCTACCTGTTTCCTATCAAGTTGTATTAAATAATTATTTTTAGTGTGGAATGTCTTTTGTATTCCACCACACTCCTTCATGAGTCCACTTTCTCTTTTTAGAACCATGGGGCTAGTCTGATTCAAGGGTTTTAATACTGGCTGGGAAATGGGACTCCATGTGGAATAACATCAAGGCACTAACTTTAATAATGATGTGCCTAAAATCACCTCTACAACAAAAGTTAAAATGCAAGGATTATGGAGGGAATAAAGACATATGGGGTACAATGGACATAAAAGTTGCCTTTAGTTACAATATGTTCACCAGAATATATTGAGGAGCAGGATTCTTTCATTTTTCTTCCCATAATTGCCAACTTTTCTCCAGATGTTAGTTATTCATTTGTATCATTTTGTGTGGTGAGGGAAAGAGCTATCCTTAGGATAGCTTTCATTATATTATCTTCCTAGAATTTCCCTTATTCTATGTCATCTAAATCGGGGGTCCTCAAACTTTTTAAATAGGGGGTCAGTTCACTGTCCCTCAGACTGTTGGAGGCCAGACTATAGTAAAAACAAAAACTTTGTTTTGTGGGCCTTTAAATAAAGAAACTTCATAACCCTGGGTAAGGGGGATAAATGTCCTCAGCTGCCGTATCTGGCCCGCGGGCCATAGTTTGAGGATGCCTGATCTAAATAAACCAGTTTATAGAACATTTAAACAATAAAAGTTTACTTTTTGACAGCTCATGAGATTCACACAATTTTTTAAAGCTTTATTATATATCATTCCTTTTCACTGAGTTCACAGTTAAATTAGCCTTACTATACACAACTTAATTACATTATTACATTAAATTCCTTAAGGAAAAGACAATTTGGTTAGGGGATACTTTATACATGAACACAGAAGCTACTCTTACTGGATCTCTGCACATAATATATCATATCCTGTTATGGGCCAGAACTCCGAACTTGAAACAAGGATTCTTAAAAGTTGTTAAGTCAGTGGGATTGACAAATACAATGGTTATCTAGTTAACATGGTAATTAATAATTGTCTAGTTAAGTATACTAAATACATATACTGAACTAGATGAACCAGACAATTATTAATGATGTATTTAGTGTATTAAATATGTATCTAGTACTTAATATAATTCTACATGACTCACATCTATGATAATGTAATTAAAAGAGAGCATATAAGCTGGGACAAACTCGGCCAGAGTCAGAGCCAGAGAAGACAAAGGACTGGAGGCAGGAGCTCAAGCTCTCGGAGCCAAGGAGAGCCAGACTCATTCCACTGTCCACCTTTGTGGTGGCTGGAGGCTTCAGCACAAGACTTCAGACTCAGAGAGATTCATTCATCCCCTCTCACACCATCTTAGTAGCAGGCTCTCCTCTTTCACTTTTTCACTGAAACCAAGACTCCAGAAGGCCTCTAAGAAAGCTAGCCCGGGCCCCAGGCAAGGAAACTACATTGTGAAGGAGATAAGTAATTTGGACTTTATTCCTGGCTATTCTTGTGGTGATTACTAAACTGAAAAGAAGGTTGCTCCCAAGACTTTCAGAAAACCACCAAGAACAGTACAACATCCCATTTCAGTGCCCTTACACAGCCTATCTCCATGCTTACAATAGATATCTTTCTCACCTCTACCTCTTACAATCCCCTAGTATCTGTCATGTTCTGCATGACACTTCTCCTAATGTTGCCCCACCCCCACCCCAAATTATCCTATTCCATAGGTTGTTCAGATCTGGACCTGAGCCCAAAACTCCCAAGGAGGTCTCCCTGAGCTGAGACAGACTTGCTAACCAATTTCAAGTTGGTTCCACAGAGGAGCAGTCATGCACTTGCTTCTGTTACAACTGGGATCCGAGGAACAAACCTTGTAGATGATGATTCTCAAAAATGATATAGCACATGAGTACCATAATTAACAAACCAGTCATTAATTCTCAATATTAACCAAGTTATTTCCTAGCAAAACAAATTCAAAATATTTGTATAATGTTTCACATAAATGCCACAATTATACATTTTTCCATCAAGGCACACAGGTTGAAATCCTGGAGTACTAAAGCATACATTTAGTAAATATGTAAATATATGTGACCAAGGTGACTAAGAATTCAGAACTCAGATTTCCACGTTCTCTTTACAGATTGGGAACTGTATATGAAAGGTGCTTGATGAGAGCAATCTCTGTGTTGAATAGATGATTCCCATAGAATATAAGTTCTTTAAGAGTAAAGAGACTGTTTGATTTTGATTTTGATTTTTCTTGTCCCAAAGATTTAACAAATATTTGTTGGATTATTGATTAACTCATTTCTTCTTCAGTTTTCCAATGAAACTTCAGGAAGACATTTGTCAAAATGCTAACATTAAATAATATCTCCACACAGAAAAAGAAAGAAAACTTTAAAAATAAGACTGGAAGGCCTGAACCAAATTTACAGCATCTGCAGAAAAAAATCACCTTGCAAATTCAATATTTTCTCCACCAAGGTCATATAGTGAGGGATTTGGGTAGGATTTTATGTTGGGGAAAATCCTCATTTATATCATAATCTCTCCTGATTTTTTACCAGTGAAGATGGCTTTAACAATACTATATCCTGAATACAGTAGAGATATGGATATTATTGTCCATGTCTGAGACTGAGGGTTACAAGATAATAATCTCAAAGGTCTCAAAGACAAAGAAAAAACTAGTTAAACCTGAAGGGTTGCCATCTTTAAAGTCTATAGGAGGCTACAAGGATTTTTGTGTGACTTACAGAATTTTCCTCTTCCCAAATTCATTTGTACCATGTGTACATTCCTATTATACCTGAAAAAGAGTGAAAACCTTATCTCAATAAAATCACTGCAGATAAAGACAACAATACCTCGAAATCCAATATTCACAAGTGATGGCAGTTAGCAGAGGAAATACCTTTTAAACAGTATTAAATTTAGCTCACAACAATTCCTTTTAAGTTTACTTTGGAACATAAGAAGCAATTAAAAGGGGAAGAGGAGAGGAAGAAAAATAAGGTTTATGAATTATGATTACTAAACCTTAAAAATGAATTATAATATATATAATGATATTCTTTATATAACTTTAATGAAATCTCAGTAGCCAGGCAGCATTTATGGTAAAAAATTTAAGAGTGGTGGCTGACAGGTATGATCTTGTTTAGATTCTTTAAAAACCAATGTTTTTGTGGAAATAATATTTACTGTTTACTGGAGCTAGGGGTAATTGTTAAGTCCCACTTTTCCATGACATTACCAGTATTCCAGGGGAAGTGTGTGTGTCAGTGATTTTCAGTAATGACTCTTTTTTCCAATTCTAAAAATGGATGCCAAACTACATTAAACCTATAGTCCAGATGAGGTAAAGGGAAAAAAAAATAAGATGAATCAAATGGGATTTGTTACTGTCTTCCTAAAGAAACTTAAAGAAGTCTTCCTTCAGTCCTTGTTTCTATATATTAAATACTACCAACATAATTACCTAAAAGAATCTAAATGAAATAATTTTTCCTAAATGTTTGTTAATCTGAGTACTGCCTCATTACCCATTACCTCTAAAGTATCACAGAAATTCTTTGTCATATTCAAGTAGGAAAATTAATGGAATTTCTCCTGCAGAAAAAGGGTAGTGTAATACATTACTCTGTCATGTGAAAACTCTGGCAGGATTTCCTACTAAAATGAAAGGAAATGACAGCAATAAAGGGAGATTTCTATGTAGTTTCTTTAAATATCTCACCTGTTTTTAACATCACAAGCTAGATGGGTATTCTAAGGATTGAAAAAAACGTGCCATATTCTGCCCTTTCAAACAAAGAGGAGCTTGTTCAACCATCCAGAGCTTATAGAGTCATACTAAAGAAATGTATGATGGGAATAAGAACTTTCATTAACATACTCCATACTTACATTATATGTTTCTTCTAAAATGATCAAAGTGTTTTGTCAATGGTAACTCATCAATTCTCAAAACACTCCTCTATAATAGGGAGTGGCAAATATTAGTTCAAGAGGAATAACTGAGGGGAGGGGAAGCATAAGAATAGCTATAAAAGATGAGTAATATAAATTTTATAACAAAACTTTAAGAATTGCCAGAATTAATATATAGGACACTCTTCCATTCTAATTAAGCAATTTTTTTTTCTTTTGCGATAATTTCTTTAGTATAATGCTTGATATCATAGAAAATTAGAGAATCTGATATAAAGACACAGGAAATATTTCATTTCATGAAAATTTCAAGAGAAAAATGAGTTATATATTCAATGTTGATTTTTCTGTGTGACTTTAGGAACTTACATATTCTTTACCTAGGTTTACTCAGCAATTAAATAGGAAAATAATTTTTTTAGAAACTGCATTATTCAATATTTAATAAATGATTAATAATACCTTACTGATCTGAGATGCTATGCAACATAAATATTAATACCAATGAATGGCTAAAAAACAAGTCAGGGTGAAAAGGGGCTAATATACATACTCACACACACATGCATGCATCTATGTATGTAAGTAGATGTTTGTATATGTATGTACGTAGAAGTAGATGTATAAACTCAATACTTATATAAGATATTTCCTCTAAGAGATTCAAAGCATTTTATCAACAATATGCTAATTTACAAGTATATATAAATATACTAATATCTAAGGAAGAAGTGATTGATATATTATCTGTATTATGTTATACATATGATATATAAGAAGTGATTATTGTATACATATATGAAAGCAAGAAATGATAACTTATAAAACATTTGCAAATATATGTAACATGCAACATGTAAATATTCATTTCTTATTTAGTCATTTATGCTTTTACAAGGAAATTAAATTGTGATGTACTTTTATTGAAGTTGAGGCACAATAACCTGGTTAGGAGAACAACAATTGTAAAATAAATAGCAGTGAGAAAATCAATCTCAAAATTGGCCTTCTAAATGGAGATCCAAATCCATTTAACATACCCACAGTTGAATTGTCTTTGGATTACATCTTTTGAGTAATCAGAAAGGGTTTACTTTTAAAATATTTGTTTCTTGAAGGAGTGAATCATCTATTGCTGGCGTATGCTATGTTTTAGTTGAATTTTTGTGTTTTATATAATATATCTATCTATATATATGTATGTATGTAGTATACATGTTTATATATAGAATTAATCATACAATATATATATGTGTATACAAATTTAGTTTAAAAGAATTTTTATATAAGTACACACACGTATATATACAATCATAAAATGTGTTTATATATATGTAAGCATGTATATGTATATATTATCTTTAAATTTAAAAATCTCAAAAACTCTTTATTGACCCCAAAGGAAATTCCTCTAATTAGTGACAAATTTATTGTTAAGATATACAAAATATTATTTAATACAATTAGCCTGTTTGAACTGCAAACTATAGCAATCAAACTGAAACTGTCTATCGCATAAGCAAGTGGTTTACTACTTGAACAAAACTGGTGTATTTCATACATAAAGCTTTTATAATGACTCCAAACATTATTTGAATGTAGAATATGCTACAGATTCTGAATTTTATTACAGAAAGGCCAATTACATGATTAGGTTTATCAGTTGTTTGTTTTATAAAGAATGTATTTCCAAAGGGGACATGGTACTAGATTCCTTTATAACTCAGCTTCAACAAGGATATAAAAGGAAATCAAAACTCTAATTTCCTTGTGAAAATGTAGGCAAATAAGCAAAATATGTTTTGAGTTGAGGAAAGTGGAGGAGAAATTAAAGATATTAAATTAACAAAAAATAGAAAAATTTTAATGAAGCTCAATTTCAAGTGACTAATCCACAACATAGTAAAATAAAAAAAAATTAAACATCAAAGAGAGGTATTTTATTAAAACTTTAAGCAGAATTTGTTTTTTTTCCTAAGGATAAAGGATTATATACACTGGCAGTTCCTTTGATGATCATTTCATTGAAAGGACTATGGATGAATGTTCCTCACAACATATATTTTCACCTTTTTTGTTGTTTTGCTTGCTTCTTGTTTCTTCTCTTATTTTTTCCCTTTTGATGTAATTTTTATTGTGTACTATAATAAATGTGGAAATATATTTAGAAGAATTGTACATGTTTAACCTGTGTCAGATTACTTGTTATCTAGGGGAAGAGACAGAAAGGAGGAAGATAGAGGAAGAAAAAATATGGAACACAAGGTTTTGCAAGGATGAATGCTGAAAACTATCTTTGCATATATTTTGAAAACTAAAAAGCTATTATAAAATTTATTAAAATGATGATTTCATATTAACTACTCTCTTTAGTTATACTAATTTTCTTAGGATCCCTAGCTATAAAAATGTTATTTTATAATTTTTAAATAAATCATGAAGACAGTATGACAAAAAGATAAAAATATATATTTTTATGCGATAAGGTTACCAACCCAATATTTATTCAGAAATTTAAACTGAAAAGTGTCTTCTAATCTTATAAAAGCATCAACTTTTACCACCTACCCATCAATGTATAAAGTTAACAAGTGATGAAATCTGAGAATAAAATTCCTGATCAATGAGAGATTTTTGTGAAGGGGAATGCAACATCTCAACTACAAATTTACAATTATACCCGCTTCCTTATTAACAAAAGTAGGATTCTGTAACCAGCATATGGTTAGATAAGGAAGACAGTTTCAAACCACAAACCATAAAGCAATATATTATGAAAAGGGCCAGAAAGTTTGGAACATAATCGATATTTTTTCATTGCCTCTTAGTGATGTCATGTTCATGTTTCAGTGTCCAGAAAATGCACCATGACTAACAAAGTTCTTTACTTATGTAAAAAATGGAATTACATCATATACTCATTAGCTAAAAAGAGTGATAGTGAAAGAGAGATAGGATAATTTAAATAGCATGAGGTTCATTTCATGATTCAGGAAACAGGATTATGCTATTGCTTCAGTGAGACTTAGTTCAGCTGCCAATCAGAGTGAGAGTATTATATTTAGTTCAAAAAGAAGTGTGATTTTAGAATCGCCTCACTATAGCCAAAGGCTTCTGCTTAGTCTAGAATAGCTAATAAGAGGGACAGCTGTGGCTGGTCTTGCAAACATTCCTGTAATCTAGAACCCTGCTAATGCATTTCCCTTAGACTTCCTTCAATTCTCTTTTACTTTAAGGTGAATTACAAGAAAAAATAGTGTTTTTAGAATGTGGTCGTCTTCTAATAATATATAACTTCATTTAAATGTAAAAACTAGTCAAGTATTTCTTTTCTTTAGTTATGTTTTCCTAATATTTATCTATGCTTATTTTTATTTTCTTCTTTGAATAGAAATCCCAATTTCAATTCTCCTGATATATATTTAGCAAAGTATTTCAAAAACAACAACAATAAAAATATATTAAACTGTTTCCATAGTAATCATCACAAATTCATTTATTTATTCTCTAAAACAGACTGCCTGTTACTGGGATTTAGGGTTGTATTGCTTTTTGTTTTTTTAGAGAGGGGCTCATTTATTTCTTGTTTTATTTCTTTTACTGAGACTAGGTTATGTTTTCAAGCCCTATTAATCTGTTTGTTTTATGTTTCTGTAAATAATTGTTCCATCAATATTTACTAAGCACCTACTATATGACAAGCACAAAACAAACAAACAATTTCTTCCCTCAAAGAGCTTAAAATCTATTTCATTTAAGGTTTCAGTTTTATTGACATATGACTAAGGAAAATAATTTAAAATGATTTCCTTTATTTTGCCTTAATTTTTTGTGAATTCTCATTTTTTATTTTTAATAATGTTAATTTATTCTTACTTTTTGTATTTGGTTGGTGGTTTAATTCTTTTTCCCCTAATAAAAATCCTACTCCTATTGACTTATACAGACACACATATTATCTTTGTTTTTCTTTTTGTTATTCTTTTCAGTTTCAGAATTTCTATTTTGGTAATTTTAATTGGTTTTATAAAAATTATTTATTGCTTTTCAAGACTTTCCAATTCCATGCCCAATTCACTAATCTGTTCCTTCTTTCTTTTGTTCATGGAAACATACACATGTCTTAACTATTGATGGAATCTTTACAAAAAATCCTACTATATGGTCAATCATTGTAAAGATTCTATGAATAGGTGAAAGAGTCTATGAACAGGCAAAATGTTTATTCTCCTTCCTATTCTCATCCAATAGTTATCAAAATTCTAGGACATCAAATTCTTAAGAAATTCTGTAAAGGCAGTTAGGTCCTTTTTTTTTTTTTTTGGTGGTTATACCTGTTAAGTTATGAAAGGAATACTATATCAGTAATATATTAAAAAAATTATTGTAACAATTTTATTTTCTATTTTTAAATGAAATTCAGTTAATTATTCCTTAGGCATTTGGATATTATATCTTTTAAATGAATTTATTTTTCCTATTGCCTTTTCTGAGATAAAAATTAACTGCTTTTTTGTGAGTTAAGATACTAAGACACAGATTTTACTTTCAACCACACATCTTTATATCACATGTTTCTTATATATACTATATTATTGGATTCTGTCTTGTATATATTCTGCTATCTTCTTTTACTTTATAAATACATTCATCCCATTCATAGTTATGATTTCAATTGACTATTCCCTTCAATCTTATTTTCATACAATTTTCTCTGTTCCTCATTCTTTTTACTAAGAAGGAAGTAAAGAGAAAGTATATTTATCTCATGTTCTATATTTGATGCTATCTGTTTCTAATATCTGACCTTCACTTTATTTTTGACCAGACCCCAATAACAAATTCTTATTCTTCTTTTCTTTCATCCAGATCCCAATCACAAGTTCTTCCTTCCTTCATTTCATTTGTTCTTTGCTTCTATGAAATCTGAGCAGCTGTCTTTCACGTTTGGAAATATGACTTCCAGGCTCTGTTTGTTGTAATTTTATTTAAATAGTCAATGATTCTTGTATTATCTCTCTTTTGTCTGTTTTCCACTTCGATTATTCCTGATGTAAGATACATTTTCTTCTATTTCTTCGCTTTCTACACTGTTTTAATATTTTATATCTCAAAGAGCCATTAATTTCTATTTAGGCCATGCTAATTTTCAAGGAATTAGTCGAGTTGCTTAATCAAAGTTTTGTGTCACTCCCTGTTAAATCTTCTTCTAAATCTTTCCTACATAAATCTCATTTCCTCAATTCTTCCCTCAAGAATTTGCCTTTCATATATGAAATCATTTTAAATGTTTGTTTGCTTCCTTTTTTCTAGGAATTCCAGATGGTTTTGTGTTTAGCTCTAAGTGTTTCTTTAAAGCTTTACTTTTAAAAATATCTTACAATATTTTTTAAGGTTTTTTCTTGTGCATCCTTTTCATAGTAATAGTTTTTACTGTGATAATGATTTCCTTTTTAATCAGTTTTCAAACTTACTTCCTACATCAGAAATTTATGTAAATTAGCACTTCTATAGAAATGTCCAAACATTGTATCATCCTGCTTTTTATTATTTAGATTCTGCTTTGATTTAAAAGTAAAAGCAATTTTGTTTTAAAATTCTGAAGGAGGGACTTCCAGCCAAGATGGCGGAGAGGAGACACACAGTTTGTAAGCTCCGCGTTTTCTCTCACTATCCATTTCATTACAAGCCTCTGAATTAATGCTTGACTGAAAAAAAACCCACAAATAGTTAATAAGAGAAGATATCCTTGAAATTCGCCAGGAAAGGTCTGTTTTTGCTCGAGGGCGAGGACGGTTTTAGATCGGGCGCAGGCTGAGGGCAGGCAGGCAGCAACAGCAAGAGCACGAGAACAGACTGGAGAGGGGGTGGGGTGTGATCGCAGCCATCTCTGTGGGGAGAGTTTTGCTACAGGATTGCATACTTTGCCCTGGCAGCAAGTCAGCAGGACAGCAGAGAAGCTAAAAACACCAGGGGTGAAGAATACAACCCCAAACAGCTGGAGTCTCTCGGGACCTGTCCACCCCACACACACACACAGTGACTCAGCACGCTCTGGGATCTCAGAGTGCAGGCACAGCACAGTCCTGCTAGTGCCTCGCTGCTACCCCCACAGTCTGTAGAGGAAGCTCGGTAATACCACCCAGCCCCGCCCTCCCCCCCCCCCCCCAAGAAAGCAGTCTCCATTTAAGGTTTTTTTTTTTCTTTTTTTTTTCTTTGCTAGTTTGTCTTTGATTCTTTGACAAAATGAGCAAAAAACTGAAGAGGACTTTAACCCTTGCCAGCTTCTGTACAGATAGAGAGCAGACTCTAAATTCTGAGGAGACTAAAAACAGACTGTCTCCAGGTGAATCCCCAAAGGAGGAGATCATCTGTTCCTTAGCATAGATGAACCTCATAGAAGAAATTAAAAAGGCTCTCACAAGGTAGCTAGAAGAAAAATGGGAAAAGGTGAGGGAGGCTTGGCAAGAGAGTGTGGAGAAGTCATCCCACTCATTTAAAGAGAGTCTGGATAAAGAAATCAAATCCTTGAAAAATATGATTAGTGAAATGGAAACAGAAAACAGCTCTCTAAAAAACAAAATTGGCAAAATGGAAAAAAATTCCATAGAACAAAAGAACTCAATTGGACAATTAGAAAAAGATATAAAAAAAGTGAGTGAAGAAAATACATCATTGAAAATCAGATTCAAACAAATGGAATTGAATGACTCGAGGAGACAAGAAAAATCAGTCAAGCAAATCCAAAAAAAAAAAAAAATCAAACAATGGAAAAGAATGTGAAATAACTTCTTGGGAAAACAACAGACCTGGAAAACAGATCCAAGAGAGACAATCTGAGAATCATTGGACTCCCAGAAAAGCATGATGAAAAAAAGAACCTGGACACTATTTTCCAGGAAATTATCAAAGAGAACTTCCCAGAAGTCATAGAAATAGAGGGTAAACTAGACATTGAAATAATTCATCGATTATCTACTGAAAGGGATCCTAAAATCAAAACACCAAGAAATATAGTGGCCAAATGCCAGAACCCTCAGACTAAGGAAAAAATACTGCAAGTGGCTACAAAAACCCAATTCAAGTATCAAGGAGCCACAATAAGGATCACCGAGGATCTAGCAGCATCCACATTAAAGGATCGAAGGGCCTGGAATATGATATTCCGAAAGGCTAAGGAACTTGGTATGCAACCAAAAATAACTTACCCAGCTAGAATGAGCATCTTTTTCCAGGGAAGAAGATGGACATTTAACGAAGTAAGCCAATTTCGCCTATTTTTGATGAAAAAGCCAGAACTTGACAAAAAGTTTGATCTACAAATATAGAACTCAAGAGAAATCTAAAAAGGTAAAGATTAATCTTGGGAACTATATTTCGGCTATAAAGATGTATAAAGAATACACGTATACCTTGTTCTAGAAACTAGATGTGGAAAGGACATTGTACCAGAAAAAGGGTAAAGTTGGGGGTACTATATCTCATGAAGAGGCAAAGGAAACCTATTATATCTGAGAGAAAGAATGGAAGGGGATGCATATAGTGGGTATCTTACTGCCTTCAGAATTGGCTTTAAGAGAAAAATTTTAGACATATTCAATCTATGGTGAAACTTCTCCCACCTCATTGAAAAGTGAGAAGGGAAAAGTGAAAAGGGAAGGAATAAGCTAAGCGGAAGGGAATACGGAAACTGGGAGGGAAAGGGGTAAGATAGGGGGAGGAAATCTAAGGCAGGGGGAGAGATACTAAAAAGGGAGGGCTGTGAGAAGCAAGTGCTGCTCACAAACTTAATACTGGGAAAGGGGATAAGGGGGAAAAAAGGGAAAAAAGCATAAACAGGGGTTAACAAGATGGCTAGTAATACAGAATTGGTCATTTTAACCATAAATGTGAACGGGGTAAACTCCCCCATAAAGAGGAAGCGGTTAGCAGAATGGATTAAAAGCCAGAATCCTACAATATGTTGTTTACAGGAAACACACCTGAAGCGGGGAGATACATGCAGGATAAAGGTAAAAGGTTGGAGCAAAATCTACTATGCTTCAGGTGAAGTCAAAAAAGCAGGGGTAGCCATCCTGATCTCAGATCAAACAAAAGCAAAAACTGATCTAATTAAAAGAGATATGGAAGGGCACTATATCTTGCTAAAGAGTAGCATGGATAATGAAGCAATATCAATATTAAACATATATGCACCAAGTGGTGTAGCATCTAAATTCTTAAAAGAGAAATTAAGAGAGCTGCAAGAAGAAATAGACAGCAAAACTATAATAGTGGGAGATCTCAACCTTGCACTCTTAGAATTAGATAAATCAAACCACAAAATAAATAAGAAAGGAGTCAAAGAGGTAAATAGAATACTAGAAAAATTAAATATGATAGATCTCTGAAGAAAATGTAATGGAGACAGAAAGGAGTACACTTTCTTTTCAGCAGTTCATGGAACCTATACAAAAAATGACCATAAATTAGGACATAAAAACCTCAAACTCAAATGCAGTAAGGCAGAAATAGTAAATGCATCCTTTTCAGACCACGATATAATGAAAATTACATTCAACAAAAAGCCAGGGGAAAGTAGACCAAAAAATAATTGGAAACTAAATAATCTCATATTAAAGAATGATTGGGTGAAACAGCAAATCATAGACATAATTAATAACCACCCAAGAAAACAATAAAAATGAGACATCATACCAAAATGTATGGGATGCAGCCAAAGCGGTAATAAGGGGAAATCTCATATCTCTAGAGGCCTATTTGCATAAAATAAAGAAAGAGAAGGTCAATGAATTGGACTTGCAACTAAAAATGCTAGAAAAGGAACAAATTAAAAACCCCCAGTCAAACACTAAACTTGAAATTCTAAAAATAAAAGGAGAGATCAATAAAATTGAAAGTAAAAAAAACACTATTGAATTAATTAATAAAACTAAAAGTTGGTTCTATGAAAAAAACAACAAAATAGACAAACCGTTAGTAAATCTGATTTAAAAAAGGAAAGAGGAAAATCAAATTGTTAGTCTTAAAAATGAAAAGGGAGAACTCGTCACTAACGAAGAGGAAATTAGAGCAATAATTAGGAGTTACTTTGCCCAACTTTACGCCAATAAATTTGACAACTTAAATGAAATAGAAGAATACCTCCAAAAATATAGCTTGCCTAAACTAACAGAGGAAGAAGTAAATATCCTAAACACTCCCATCTCAGAAAAAGAAGTAGAACAAACTATCAATCAACTCCCTAAGAAAAAATCCCCAGGACCAGATGGATTTACATGTGAATTCTACCAAATATTTAAAGAACAATTAATTCCAATGCTAAATAAACTATTTGAAAAAATAGGGATTGAAGGAGTCCTACCAAACTCCTTTTATGACACAGACATGGTACTGATACCTAAACTAGGTAGGCTGAAAACAGAGAAAGAAAATTATAGACCATTCTCCCTAATGAATATTGATGCTAAAATCTTAAATAAAATATTAGGAAAAAGATTACAGAAAATCATCCCCAGGATAATACACTATGACCAAGTAGGATTTATACCAGGAATGCAGGGCTGGTTCAATATTAGGAAAACTATTAATATAATTGACTATATCAATAACCAACCAAACAAAAACCATATGATCATCTCAATAGATGCAGAAAAAGCATTTGACAAAATCCAACATCCATTCCTAATAAAAACACTTGAGAACATAGGAATAAGTGGACTTTTCCTTAAAATAGTCAGGAGCATATATTTAAAACCTTCAGTAAGCATCATATGCAATGGGGAAAAACTGGAACCTTTCCCAGTAAGATCTGGAGTGAAGCAAGGTTGCCCACTATCACTATTATTATTCAATATTGTATTAGAAACACTAGCCTCTGCAATAAGAGTCGAGAAAGAGATTAAAGGAATTAGAGTAGGCAATGAGGAAACCAAACTATCACTCTTTGCAGATGATATGATGGTATACCTAGAGAACCCCAGAGATTCTACTAAAAAGCTATTAGAAATAATTCATAACTTTAGCAAAGTAGCAGGATACAAAATAAATCCCCATAAATCCTCAGCATTTTTATACACTGCCAACAAAATCCAAGAGCAAGAGATACAAAGAGAAATTCCATTCAAAATAACTGTTGATAGCATAAAATATTTGGGAATCTACCTACCAAAGGAAAGTCAGGAATTATTTGAGCAAAATTACAAAAAAGTTTCCACACAAATAAAGTCAGATTTAAATAATTGGAAAAATGTTAAGTGCTCTTGGATAGGCTGAGTGAATATAATAAAGATGACAATACTCCCTAAACTAATCTATTTATTTAGTGCTATACCAATCAGACTTCCAAGAAAATATTTTAATGATCTAGAAAAAATAACAACAAAATTCATATGGAACAATAAAAAGTGGAGAATCTCAAGGGAATTAATGAAAAAAAAAAATCAAATGAAGGTGGCCTAGCTGTACCTGATCTAAAATTATATTATAAAGCAGCAGTCACCAAAACCATTTGGTATTGGCTAAGAAATAGATTAGTTGATCAGTGGAATAGGTTAGGTTCACAAGACAGAATAGTCAACTATAGCAATCTAGTGTTTGACAAACCCAAAGATTCTAACTTTTGGGATAAGAATTCATTATTTGATAAAAACTGCTGGGATAACTGGAAATTAGTATGGCAAAAATTACTTAACACCATACATCAAGATAAGATCAAAATGGGTCCAAGACCTAGGCATAAAGAACGAGATTATAAATATAAATAAATTAGAGGAACATAGGATAGTTTATCTCTCAGACTTGTGGAGGAGAAAGAAATTTATGACCAAAGGTGAACTAGAGACCATTACTGATCACAAAATAGAAAATTTTGATTATATCAAATTAAAAAGCCTTTGTACAAACAAAACTAATGCAAACAAGATTAGAAGGGAAGCAACAAACTGGGAAAACATCTTTACAGTTAAAGGATCTGATAAAGGCCTTATTTCCAAAATATATAGAGAACTGACTCTAATTTATAAGAAATCAAGCCATTCTCCAATTGATAAATGGTCAAAGGATATGAACAGACAATTTTCAGATGATGAAATTGAAACTATTACCACTCATATGAAAGAGTGTTCCAAATCATTATTGATCAAAGAAATGCAAATTAAGACACCTCTGAGATACTACTACACACCTGTCAGATTGGCTGACAGGAAAAAATAATGATGAATGTTGGAGGGGATACAGGAAAACTGGGACACTGATGCATTGTTGGTGGAGTTGTGAACGAATCCAACCATTCTGGAGAGCAATCTGTAATTATGCCCAAAAAGTTATCAAACTTTGATCCAGCAGTGCTACTACTGGGCTTATACCCCAAAGAGATACTAAAGAAGGGAAAGGGACTTGTATGTGCCAAAATGTTTGTGGCAGCCCTGTTTGTAGTGGCTAGAAACTGGAAATTGAATGGATGCCCATCAATTGGAGAATGGCTGGATAAATTGTGGTATATGAATGTTATGGAATATTATTGTTCTGTAAGAAATGACCAGCAGGATGAATACAGAGAGGCTTGGAGAGACTTACATGAACTGATGCTAAGTGAAATGAGCAGAACCAGGAGATCATTATACACTTCGACAATTATATTGTATGAGGATGTATTCTGATGGATGTGGATTTCTTTGACAAAGAGACCTAACTGAGTTCCAATTGATAAATGATGGACAAAAGCAGCTACACCCAAAGAAAGAACACTGGGAAACAAATGTGAACTATTTGCATTTTTGTTTTTCTTCCCGGGTTATTTTTGCCTTCTGAATCCAATTCTCCCTGTGCAACAAAAGAACTGTTCGGTTCTGCAAACATATATTGTATCTAGGAGATACTGCAACATATCTAACATATATAGAACTGCTTGCCATCTAGGGGAGGGGGTAGAGGGAGGCAGAGGAAAAATCGGAACAGAAGCGAGTGCAAGGGATAATGTTGTAAAAAAATTACCCTGGCATGGATTCTGTCAATATAAAGTTATTATTAAATAAAATAAAATAAAATATGAAAAAAAATTTTAAAAAAAGAATCTTGAAGGAGGCTTTATGAAAATCCTGAAAGTTTTCAGTGTTCTTAAAAGTAGCCTAATTTAGGACAAAGTTTAATCATTGTTCTGATGGTCTGAGATCAAATTCTTGATCCAGTTTGGGTCTCAGTGGCACAACTCTAAAGCTGTTACCTTGTTGGAGGTTCAATAGATAGCTTTTTACTTGAGGTACACTCAGCTAACTTGTAGGCTGGCTCTACATTCTCCTATGGATAGAACCTGCAATCTCCTTTAGGTGAGATGCCTTCACTGATCACTCAGGTACAGATCTTAGCAGAGGCTGCTAGCTAAAGCTGTGGTGCTATTCTGAGGTTTGAGTTACAATTGCTCACTTCTGTTCCTACTCCTTGCCTGGTATACAAGCTCAAACCTGTGACCTCTCCCTGTACAAGTCTTGCACCTGTTGCGTTTTAAGTCCACCTCTGCAGTCATGAGAGAAGTTTTCACAAAACAGTTTTTCGGACTAAACAATCCCCAATGCCTTCAGCAAGACTCTCTTTGTGACTCTGGGTTGGAAAAATGACTCACTATGTTTTCTTTTTGGTTTTTCCAATCACAACTCTTGGGGGAAAGCTCTTTCCACATCGTTGTTAGAATGGTTGGGCAACACCAGGCTGTACTACTTCCTCCAATTTCACCATCTTTGTTGGTCTCCCGATTGTTACTATATCTTTAAAATTCAAGAGAATCTTGAGCTATTAAATTTGTCTGTCATTATGTAAAGGATATTAACCAAGATTGTTGAAGACAAACTTTCTAAGAGAAATGAGTTTAACCTTTATCTTGCAAACAAATATTGAGAATTCTTGAGAAATGACTACTTATCCTGAAAAAAATTGAATAGTGTGAATATGCTTCCATAATTGAGAAAAAAGTGACAATTATACTTGTAAAAACAATAACAAGCATTTACTAGCACTACAATGTGCTAGACTATGAAGATATGAATACAAAGAATGAAACAATTCTTACTTCCAAGGAACTTATATTCTAATGGACCCCAAAGACATATGACAATATGGAGAATAAAAAGAAATATTGAGAGAATAGTTAAATAAAGCTTTCATTTAGATGTTACTGAATGAGTAGCACCTTCAAGAAACATTAGTATTACATAAGATGAGATGGCAGTACATTCCAGGATTGGTGGAAAGTCTTTCCAATGGCTTACAGAGTGGTAATAGAATTTAGTAGTAAAAATAATGCTTAAGGATGATGTGACAATGACAAATGAAAACAAGGAGAAGGCAAAACTTTTATTATGTTTGACAAAAGAATGGCGTTTACACTAGAGAGGACAGAAATGTCCTCACTATTTTATTTAATATTGTGTAAGGCAAGGTCATCAGCTGAAAGGTGGAAGTTTAAGAAGACAAGTAGCAAAAATAATAAATTAGAAGAGCTTTATTTGCTGCAACTGAGATTATATAAACACAAATTTGAAGTAAATAGTTCAATATAGTTTCATGATTTCCTAAAGTTCTATTCAGTAGCATGTAAACAGGAGAAAATGAGGCAGATAGACAGTAAGAACAATCCAAGGTTAGTAACTGACAAGATATAACTGACAATCTGAAAAATGTTGAAAGGATTCAACTATCTCTCTTGGGCAGAGCTTTCATAGTCAGCCAAATTTCTAATCTTTAGAGCTAAAACAAGACAGTGACCTAGAGAATAGCATCTATCAAAGTCACCACCAATTCTAATTACACAGATTCAAAATTTTAGATTATCTTTGACTTTTCATTCTGAATTGCCCCATAAATCCAATCACTTGCCATATCTCATCAGTTACAATTCCACAATATCTATTGGAACTGTGCTTTCTCTATATTTATTACTTCATACCAAATACCTGCACAAAGGAACTGTAAAGAACAAATCTGATCAGATCATTCCCCTAATTCAATAAATTACAATGGTCCGATGATCAAAGAGAATTTCCTTTGTATAAGTTATTAAAGTTTTTCACATTCAAACTTCAACCTATCACATACATTATCTTTTTTTCTAAATCTCTGTGTTCTAGCAGTAATTACAATGGCCATTTTGCTTTTTTCTCACATATACCTTTGACTTCTGATCTCAATGATTTCCAATGGCTACTTCCCATATGTAAAATGTATTTCAAATTCAATCTCTTAGAACTGCTTATCACATACTTCTTTCAAAACTCTATTCAAGAAATATCATCTCTATGAAGAGACTCCAGAACTCTACCTTTTACTACTCTCTCCTCCACTGTATGAACCTCAAGATCATAGAATTTTTCATTTTGTAATATCTACATTTTTGGATGTATATTCTAAATAAGCACATAATATTTGATTTTTTAAAATTTGAACTTCCCCCAGCACCTCAAACTAAATTACATCATCATCACATCACTATGATTGACTGTTAATGATGATGATAATCAACAACAAAAATGTTCATAATTGCTATGGGCCAGAATTTTGAACTTGAAACAAGGATGCTTACAAGGTACTAAGTGGAATTGATGAGACAATGGTTATCTAGTTTAGCATGGCTCAGTATGATTGATTTAATCTTACAACAAATAATGGTTTCCTAGTGATGTAATGATTGGTTTATACTCAGTGGAGCATATAAGCAGGGACTAGTAGCCACAGAAGACAAGCGCACTAGAAGCTCTTGAAGCCAAAAAGACAGAAATTCATTTCACTTTCAGTCAGGCTCCTAGTGGCTGGCCTTGGCCTCCTGCACTTTTCCCCCACTGAGACTGAGGCCGGTCTAAAAGGCTCTCCAGAAAGCTGCCCAGCCCTAAAAAGAAGATAATAAAGGATTTAGGTTTTAACATCTGGCTGTTACTGAACTGAAACAAAAGCTGCCCCAGAGACCCCAAGAAAATCAAATCGGAGAACACTACATTTTGGCACCTGAACGTGGGACCAAGAACCTTCATCTGTGACCCAGAAATTAGTGTGATTACAAGAAGGAAACTTTGTAAAGGGCTAAACGAGTGGCTCAGCTAAAATGGGACAAATGTTTAGAAAGGAGCCTTTTCCAATTCAAGGAATTTGTGTAGAGAGCATTGTCAGACTTATGAATAACTTGGGAGCAGATCATTGAACTTTTAGAAACATACAGTATATATCTCCTTGGTTCTCTAAGGAAAAATAATTAAATCCAGATGAGTAGAAATTAATAGGAGAGCAACTATGTGAATACTACAATGACAATGAACCTGACTCAAATTCCAGAGAAACACTTTATACATATATAACCTAATACAACTGGCTTTAGGGAATTATAAGTTATAGAATAAGGAAAAAGAACAAAGTGCAGGAGAAGGAGCATCCAGATAAACTGGATGAAAGGAATCAGATAAGAATGGAGTTAAGTACAATTCTGCATGTGGTACTTCACAGCAGGAGCCATTAGGGCATTCCTTATCTCATGACCCTCCCCCCTCAATTAATCCTTCATGGGTAGAGGGAGAAGGAGGAGAAGAAGAGGCAGTAACGCAATCAGCACCACCTAATAAGCAGCCTATGACAATATTACAAAAGGCATTAAAGCAAAAAAAGAAGGACAGGATATATATGATTTAAAAATAAATGCATACTCTGTGATTGAAGAGCTTGATTCTTCAGGTCAACAAAGGAGAAATACACTCCGTTTAATCTAGAAAAATTCAGGATTTGAAAAAGAGTTGTACTCTTTATGGGGCGACATCATCTTATGTTAAGATGTTACTAGATAATTTGGCTTATGAAATCTTAACCCCGAGTGATTGGAAATCTATAGCAAGGACATGTTTAGAACCTGGACAAAACTTGTGGCTTTCATAGTATAGTGAACTATGCAGGATACAAGCCCAATGCAATAGGCAAACTGGAATTAATATACCAATCACCTTTGACCAACTAGTAGGTAAAGGTCAGTATGCAATTTGGCACAGATTAATTACTTGCTTCGGTCCCAAGATGCAGCTACAAGAATTATGATAAGACAATTGACTAAGGAAAATGCTAATGAGGTTTGTAGAAGAATTATATGGGGACTACACAAAGATGCTCCTTTAGAGGAGATCATAAAACTCTGTGCAACAGTGAGCACAAATGCCTTTTATATCTAGGTTATGATAAACATGGGAAGACAGGGTCCTTCTTGGCAAGGGACTTCTAGAGAGAGTCTTCTGTGCTTTCAGTGTAGAAAAATTGGGCATCTGAAAGCCCAATGTAGGTATAGAGATAGAGTGAGAAGACAGGGTGAGAGAATAAGACCCAAAAAACCCTATGTCCAAAATGCAACCGAGGTTTCCACTGGGCCTCAGAATATAGATTAACCTAGGCAAATGAGAGACAGGGCCCAGCTCCAAAACCTCAAACCAAAAACAGGTGAGGCATGATGAAAACAGAGGTTATATCCAGAGAGTCTTTAAAAGTTAAGGCCTCTGATGTGATCAATCAGCAGAGAAGCAATCTGATAGAAGAAAAGGATTACATGATCAATCAGCCAAAAAGCATTCAGGTGGGAAAAGGGATTATAACTGGGGAGAATACAGGCTTTTTAATCCAACTGAAGGGCAGGATCCAGTGCAAGCAGCTCCAATATAATGAGCAGCTCCAATGTAATTGCCAGGTGATGAGGAGAGATCTAGAAAGTGCTGAATGGAAGGCTCCAGATAGGTTAACTGTTTGGGGGAGAGAGTTTGCTTGTATCTCTACAGATGGAGAAGGAATCAGATGGGTGCCAATGAGCTATATTCACCTTGTCCATCGGAGAGAGACAGAAAAAAGAAAAAAATCTCAAAGCAAAGGAGAAGACCTAAGAAACATCTGACACTGAAAGAGCATGGTTGATAATGAGGCTGTTACAAAACTTTAAAACCAGCAGGAATCATTGGATTTACTGAGATAAAAAATTGTTGATAGACTGTTACAGAACTTCAAAATGCACTAGAATCATTGGATTCCTTAAGATAAAAAAAAATTGTTGATAAGACTGTTATAAAACTTCAAAACCAGCAGGAATCACTGAATTCTCTGACACATGATGAGACTATTGCAGGATTTCAAAACTTACAGGAATCATTGGATTCCCTACACACACGAAGTAATGGATAATCGATTGGTTTTGGACTATTTCTAGAACTTATGGACATGAACAATTCCTCATGTTGATTCATGTTCTTTGTCACATCACTACTAACCTGTGATATATTGCTATAGGCTTACGTAATTTATGTAATCATGTGTAATAATTCCCATGTTGATGGATTTATGTATACCTGTTTCAAGTGAGTCCCTTTAGAAATCCGCTAATCTGATTTGATTTCCTATTTCCCTTTAGTGTTTTCATCTTCCTTCCTGAAACATCAGGGAGGGCGCGATCATCTCCTTTTATGGTGTTTTCACCCCTTTTTTGAGGAGTCAGGAAAGGCATGATCACCTCCTTTTTTGGGGTTCTCACCTCCTTGAGAAGTCAGGGAGGGCATAACCACCTATGTTCTAAAAAAAAGAAAGCAGGAGATGTAATGGGCCAGAACTCTGAATTTGAAACAAGGATGCTTACAAGGTACTAAGTGGAATTGATGAGACAATGGTTAGTTATCTAGTTTAGCATGGTTCATTATGGTTGATTTAATCTTACAACAAATAATGGTTTCCTAATGATATGATTGGTTTATCATCAGTGTGGAGCATATAAGCAGGGACTTGTAGCCACAAAGAGCAAGCATACTAGAAGCTCTTGAAGTCAAAAAGACAAATTCATTTCACCTTCAGTCAGGGTCCTGGTGGCTGGCCTGACCTCCTGCACTTCCCCCACTGAGACCAAGGCCGGTCTAAAAGGCTCTCCAGAAAGCAGACCAGCCACATGAAGAAGATAATAAAGCATTTAGGCTTTAACACCTAGCTGTTATTGAACTGAAACAAAGGTTGCCCCCAAGGACCCTAAGAAAACCGAATCGGAGAACACTACACATAACTGTCATTAATTTCATCCTGGCCTCCTGGTAGCTAAAAGACATGATCATATGGCTAAAATTATATATCACAAATTAAGTATCCTTTACAAATTAGCAGAAAACAAATTCCTTGAAACAAATAAAAATCCTAGAAAATAAGTGAATTAGAAGTAGAGTAATATTACACAGTACTATTAAGAACAAGCATCCAAAAATAAAAATTCATCCATAAAAATTAGCCTATTTAATGGATATCCCCATAGTAAATAATAAATATCATGGAAAGAAAAGACCCAGTATGGAAATTAAAACTATATGGAAAACAAGATGAGATAAACATTATCATATTCTCTTCTACTCAAGTTGGACCTATGATGCTTTCAGTGAGTCAACAAGAAGAGCTTCCAAATCAATACTTTTATTCAATTAAAAAATAGTCATTTTAATCATCTCTATACAAGATCAAAATATTAAAACTACCTTCATATCTTTTCCATCTAAACTCCTTCAAAAATATCAGAACAAGATAACAATGAGGAAAGTACCAACAACAATAATTTCAATTTTACCTTTTATTAAGACTTAGACTTATACAAAGAACTACTTTATTAGATAAGCAGTATGAGAATTATTTTTCTCACAGGTAAACCAAAATTCAGATAAGTAAAATAACTTCCTTATGGGTCACACAATTAAAAAATTTGAAATATAGAACCTGAATTCAGGTCTTTTAACTGGACTCTTTCCATTACATAATGTCTGATGAATAAATGAAATCAGCACACATAAGGAGAAATGAAATGCCTTCTTTAGCAAACTCACTCAGAAAAAACAAATGGCAAGATTCCCAAATAAGAGCCTGCAAAATTTAGGCCTTTACAAGAAAAACAAAGCAGAATTCTGTTCAATTAAGTGGTAAATTCTAAACAAGAGTAATAAACATAATGGAAAGTATACTGTTGATAAAACAGACTATTTTTCAGAAGATATCAGTGGCTGATCAGGAACCAGAACAAATGGTCTCTTTTTTCTAGTCTATTACTAAGCCTCACTGAAATTAGAAACAAAAAAAGTGCACCTGTATTTCTTTCTTCCACCTCTAATCCAAACCATCATTAAAGGGATAGGAGGAGAGATATTACAAGAAAAGTAAATGCATGACCATCCTATCATGAAACTGCCCAAATGTATAGTGTAACACCATACATTTCTATCATGAAACTGCCCAAATGTATAACACCATACATCTCATAAATCACCACATTGGGGAATTAAAAGAAAAAAAGAAACAAAACAAAACAAAACAAAAACCAACACCTCTCATCAATAACATTCTAGAATTGCAAAATTAAATAGTAATTCAGGTAAGTAAGTACTTTAGAATTGTGCAACCCAGTCATATATGTATAGGACACAGTTCTTCATAAGTTAGAAGGAAACAGTTTGTGCAAAACAAGAACTTTCTGTTTCTTTAAAGTAACCAATATATTAAAGGGTTCTATATTTTTTAGAATTGTGGATGACCAAAAAAATGTGAAATTTATTTTTAGAACACAAAAAGTATGTTTCCCCCATTCCCAAACTCAAAAGATTTAGATAATTTTATTCAAATTTCCTACCAAATTAGTGTTTGAAATAAAAAAAATTTAAATGTTAGCATAGAAAACAATTTTTATTTTTTTCAATATATATTTTTTTCTTTTTTTTTTAAAAGGATCAAATGAGGTTTAATTTTTATTTTATTTAATAATAACTTTGTATTGACAGAACCCATGCCTGGGTAATTTTTTACAACATTATCCCTTGTACTCACTTTTGTTCCGATTTTTCCCCTCCCTCCCTCCATCCCTTCCCCCAGATGGCAAGCAGTCCTATACATGTTGAATAGGTTACAGTATATCCTAGATACAATATATGTGTGCAGAACTGAACAGTTCTCTTGTTGCACAGGAAGGATTGGATTCAGAAGGTAAAAATAACCCAGGAAGAAAAACCAAAATGCAAACAGTTTACATTAATTTCCCAGTGTTCTTTCTTTGGGTGTAACTGCTTCTGTCCATCATTGATCAATTGAAACTGAGTTAGATCTTCTCTTTGTCGAAGAAATCCATTTCTGTCAGAATACATACAGTATCATTGTTGAAGTATATAATGATCTCTTGGTTCTGCTCATTTCACTTAGCATAAGTTCATGTAAATCTCTCCAAGCCTCTCTGTATTCATCCTGCTGGTCATTTCTTACAGACCAATTCTATAATATTCATATACTACAATTTACCTAGCCATTTTCCAATTGATAGGCATCTATTCATTTTCCAGTTTCTAGCCACTACAAACAGGTCTGCCACAAACATTTTGGCACATACAGGTCCCTTTCCCTTCTTTAGTATATCTTTGGGGTAGAAGGCCAGTAGAAATACTGCTGGATCAAAGGGTATGCACAGTTTGGTAACTTTTCGGGCATAATTCCAGATTACTCTCCAGAATGGTTTGGATTCGTTCACAACTCCACCAACAATGCATCAGTGTCCCAACAGAAAACAATTTTTAAATGTAGTTCTATTAATTCCACTTAAAAGGCATTTAAAATCACAAAATCTTTAAAATAGAAGGGCAATATAAGATGCGATTGAATCTCCGAATCATTATAGAAATCTCCTCAAACATATCCCTGTCTTCTTTACCTTCTGCTAAAATGGAACCTCCTAAGTGTGTTCAATTGCATTAGAGTTCATATTTTTTAAAAGTGCTTTCTTTAAAGAGAATATAAACATTCTACCCAGAAATCACTAACCATTAGTATAGTTATACCATCAGGTACTCTCTTCCTATACTGCAGTATAATACTAGTACACACATTTTTTGAGTCATAGATATTAATACCAGTTATTCACTTTAAAAAAAAAAAACACTTAATTTAGTGTCCAGCATATGGAAGACATTATGCAAGGGACTGAATGAACCAAAGAATTAATAAGGGCTTTTTAAACATTCAGTATGTGCTAAAAGCTAGAGATGCAAGTGGAAAAGCTCAATAATCCCAGATTTAAAGGAATTAACTTTATAATAGTGATAATATACAAAAGAAAATTGAGGAAGGCATAAAATTCCTAAGCATGCAACCTAGTAACTGAAAGCAAAGCCCAGAAGTTTTTGGTTTAATTAAATAGTTAAGATGACAAGGCCAGAGAAATAAAACTACAGCATCTGAGAAGGCAGTAGCAAAACAGATAGTGAATCAAGATGGTGTTCTATCTCAATATTTCCATTTCAGTAAAATCTGGAGACAAGTTACAGCACAACCAATCTGGAAGGCAAGGAAGGGGAGCGTTGATATTGATATTCTTTTGCCCAGTCATGGCAGTGGTCTATGACAGTCTGGCTAGAAGGGAAAAAGAGTTAAAGGCCTCTGGCAGTAACAGTAATTCTATTTAGCTAAAAACAACTATAGAAATAGTTCAAGTTCTGGTATAGAAATTATTTAAGTTCTGACCTTAAGTACATCCTAGTGGAGGGATACAACACGCACCTGGATAAATAAATATAGGGCAAGTGCAAAACAAATATGAAAAAAATTCAAGATAGGGAAGGTATTAACCAATGAGGGCATTAGCAAGGACTCTATAGAAGGTGAGTCACATATGGAAGCCCCTGAATGAGTCTTAAATGAAGCCAGGGATTCAAAGAGGCAGGGGGAATTCCAAGCATGGAGGGGAAGTGGGGGAAATATGCCATAATGAAATGGCATGAGAGCAGGAGATGGAATGTTACACTGAGGTAACAGTTTGGTTGGAATGAAAAGTATGTAAAAAGGATTAATATAAAACACTTCTAGAAAGGCAAGATGAAACCAGATGGAGAAGGGCTTTCAATATCCAACACAGGAATTACATTATAGTCTAGCAACAAGGAGTCACCAAAACTTCAAGAGCAAGGAAGTGACAAGGTAAGACCTGTGTTTTAGGAATATTATTTAGGCAGTGTGTGGAACAATAGCGATAACAAAAACAATCAGATACTCTCAGAGTAAGAAAAAGAAAAAGGACTTTGTTAGTCTAGTGAGAAAAGACATCTCCCATCTAACAAGGTGTTTATCAGTATAAGGAGTGCAAAGTATACACTGCAAAACACAAGAGTAAACAAAACAAAAGCAATTAGAAAAATATAGGACTTATCAGCTGCCACAATAAAAGGCCACAGGTCCTGAAATCACAGTCTGCTGACAATGTGGCCAAAAATAACATCCATAATTTTTGTTTTATGTTTTTGAATGAGAAAAAAATGGACATTTAACAAACTTGCAGATTTTCAAGACTTTTTACCAACTAAACGAGAACTTAACAGAAAATTTAACAAATAAAAGCCAACATCAAGGGTCAATTTTAAGGAACTCGACATGGACAAACTGTTTAAAAATGGACAAATTGTTTATGTTTTTTATGTATCATATGTTTAAGATTCACATCAGCAGTAGGATCAAGAGAAAGATTAGCAGAGTTACGATAAAAATAATAATCACATAATAAAAATTAGGTGCACAGGAAGCACATACACAGAGATACTTGAAGAGGGCTCTTAAAACCTACTTACATCAGGAATAGATTCAGTAGACTAATGCTACATACATAGTATGAAGGGTATAGTACCCTCCAAAATCTATAAAGAAATAAAGGGGAAGGAATGGGCAGATGAGGAAGCAAAGAGAGAGAGAGGGAAAATGATAAGGGAAGGATCCTTGGGTGGGGAGAGGTTAAGTAATTAATCAGTTATGGACCAGAATTGAATTAGTCAGTAGGGAAAAGAAAACACATGTATGTAAGTATGTGGGATATATGTGTGTATGTATGTGTGTGTGTCGGTATACACACACACACACACACATACACACACACACATACACATTTACATGTATACATAAATATATCCTTTTTTAAATTGTAGCTTTCCTTGGGGGTAGTTGGGGGATGAAAGGAAAAAAAGAATAAAATTAATGAGGTAAACAGCAGGAAACAAAAGGACAATTTACAATAAGGTAAAGAATAAAATAGATATTCATAAATACAATTTCTTTTACAAATATATATATTTTCTAGATCAGAAAATCTGTTGTTATATATTTTGTATGCTTCCTGATGTTGTGCTGGATACATGAAAATACTCTCTTTTGTTTTGCTTTTATTTTGTTTTGCACTCTTCTATTTTTTTCTTACTATTTTTTAAACATAAAACAAATTTTTAAAAATCCAACTTATTAGGTAATAATATTCTCTCTATCACATATTGATTTTAAATGCAAAATTAAAAATAGTCTTACCAAAATATGAAGCAAGAGAATAAAGTCAAGAGGATACTCATATTTCTTTGATAGGAATGAAACAAAGAACTTTGCTATCATGAATTAATTACATTTTTGCCAGTAAAGTCTACTTTTCAGACTAAGAATCTGAGTTACAGAGGCAATTAAAAAATTTATATTAAATGTCTCAAAACATCATCAGTTGAAATAAGAATAGAAAAAATATAGGATCCCTTATGACTAGTATTTGGAGTGCTCTTCCATTCATTGAAAAAAGATTGTATTGTAAAAGTTTCCTGTTAAAGGAAAAGCAAGACAGCTTAAGAGTATTACACAGTGAATTATTCACAGTTAAAACTGAGGCAAATATAAAGTTGAAATCCTGTTCCATGAAAATGAGGAAAATATTACGCTATTTAACACTTTTTAAAGAAAATAAATTAACAAGAAAATCTCTTCATTTATTTTGACCAACATACTCATTTTCAGCTCTTAAAAAGTAATGTACCCACAGGAGTGTTTAAATTACTTTGGAAAAAGTAAAATGATTAGTTGTGTTGTCTTTATCAATGAAAATTACAATTTCTTTTTATCTGTAAAACCATAGATAACACATTGCTCTGTTACTAAAGTCACTTATTTTACACATGCATTGAAAATGAGTTCAGAAGATTTTGAAAGATATTTTAAAATAGTTTGTCAAGAAACCAAATGCCTAATATTACATGTGACTTTGACAATTCATATTACCAATGACTTTATTGTAGTCCATATATTTTCTTTTTTTTCACTTCTTTATTATTATTATTATTTACAAGATATATGCATAGGTAATTTTTCAGTATAGACAGCTGAACTGGAACTTTTGTTCCAACTTTTTCCCTCTTTCCTCCCTCCCCTTCCCCTAGATGGCAGGTTGACCAATACATGTTAAATATGTTAAAGTATAAGTTAAATACAATATATGTATACATGTTCAAACAGTTAATTTCCTGTATATAAAGAGTTGGACTTTGAAACAGTGTACAATTAGCCTGTGAAGAAATCAAAAATGCAAGCAGACAAAAATAGAGGGATTGGGAATTCTATATAGTAGTTCATAATCATCTGCCAGAGTACTTTCTCTGAGTATAGCTGGTTCAATTCATTACTGCTCTATTAGAACTGATTTGGTTCATCTTCATTGTTGAAGATGGCCAGGTCCATCAGAATTGATCATCTTATAATATTGTTGTTGAAGTATATAATGATCTCCTGGTCCTGCTCATTTAATTCAGCATCAGTTCATGTAAGTCTCTCCGGGTCTTTCTGAAATCATCCTGCTGGTCATTTCTTACAGAACAATAATATTCCATAATATTCATATACCACAATTTATTCAGCCATTCTCCAATTGATAGGCATCCACTCAGTTTCCAGTTTCTCGCCACTACAAAGAGGGCTGCCACAAACATTCATGCACATACAGGTCCCTTTCCCTTCTTTAAAATCTCTTTGGGATATAAGCCCAGTAGTAACACTGCTGGTCAAAGGGTATATGCACAGTTTGATAGCATTTTGAGCATAGTTCCAAATTGCTCTCCAGAATGGTTTGATGTATTCACAATTTCACCAACAATGTATCAGTGTCCTAGTTTTCCCACATCCCCTCCAGCATTCTGCGTTATCTTTCCCTGTCATTCTAGCCAATCTGACAGGTGTGTAGTGGTATTTCAGAGTTGTCTTAATTTGCATTTCTCTGATTAATAATGACTTGGAGCATCTTTTCATATGGCTAGAAATAGTTTCAATTTCTTTGTCTGAGAATTGTCTATTCATATCCTTTGACCATTTATCTATTGAAGAATGTCTTGATTTCTTATAGAGTCAATTCTCTACAGATTTTGAAAATGAGGCTTTTATCAGAACCTTTGACTATAAAAATGTTTTCCCAGTTTACTGCTTCCCCTCTAATCTTGTCTGCATTAGTTTTGTTTGTACAAAAACTTTTCAATTTGATTTAATCAAAATTTTCTACTTTGTGATCAATAATGATCTCTAGTTCTTCTTTGGTCATAAATTCCTTCTTCTTCCACAGGTCTGAGAGGTAAATTATCTTATGCTCTTCAAATTTATTTATAATCTCATTCTTTATGTCTAGATCATGAACCCATTTTGATCTTATCTTGGTGTACAGTGTTAAGTGTGGGTCAATGCCTAGTTTCTGTCATACTAATTTCCAATTTTCAAAGCAATTTTTGTCAAATAGTGAGTTCTTATTCAAAAAGCTGGGGTCTTTGGGTTTTTCAAACACTAGATTATTAAGGTTAATAGTTGTTTTGTCCTTTGAACATAACCTATTCCACTAATCAACTAGTCTATTTCTTAACCTATACCAAATGGTTTTGATAACCGCTGCTTTATAATATAATATTAGATATGGTACAGGCAGGCCATCTTCATTTTTTTTTTTCATTAAGTCCCTTGAAATTCTTGACATTTTGTTTTTCCATATGAACTTTCTTGTTATTTTTTCTAGGTCATTAAAATAGTTTTTTGGGAGTCTGATTGGTACAGCACTAAATAAATAGATTAGTTTAGGTAGTATTGTCGTCTTTATTATATTTGCTTGCCAAATCCAAGAGGATTTAATATTTTTCCAATTGGTTAGATCTGACTTTATTTGTGTGGAAAGAGTTTTGTAGTTTTGCTCATATAGTTTCTGAGTTTCCCTTGGCAGATAGATTCCTAAATATTTCATACTGTCATTAGTTACTTTAAATTGAATTTCTCTTTGTAATTCTAACTGTTGGTTTTTGTTAGTGATATATAAGAATGTTGATGATTTATGTGAGTTTATTTTGTATCCTGAAACTTTGCTAAAGGTGTGTATTATTTCTAATAGCTTTTTAGTAGAATCTCTGAGATTCTCCAAGGTAACCAATCATCAGCAAAGAGTGATAATTTGGTTTCCTCATTACCTAATTTCTTTAGTTTCTTTCTCAGCTCTTATTGCCAAAGCTAGCATTTCTAATACAATATTGAATAGTAATGATGAATTTGTTTCACTCCTGATCTTATTAAGAATGCTTCCAATTTATCCCCATTACATATGGTTTTAAATAGATGCTACTGATTATTTTAAGGAAAAGACCATTTAGTCCTATACTCTCAAAGTGTTTTTGATAGGAATGGATGTTGGATTTCATCAAATGCTTTTTCTGCATCTATTGAGATAATCATATGGTTTTTGTCAATTTGGTTATTAATATGGTCAATTATACTAATAGTTTTCCTAATAGTGAACCAGCCCTGCATTCCTAGTATAAATACTACTTGATCATGGTGTATTATCCGGGGGATGATTTTCTGTAGTCCTTTTGCTAATATCTTGTTTAAGATTTTAGCATCATTATTCATTAGGGAGATTGGTCTATAATTTTCTTTCTCTGTTTTCAATCTACTTGGTTCAGGTATCAGTACCATATCATAAAAGAAATTTGGTAGGACTCCTTCAATCCCTATTTTTTCAAATAGTTTATATAGCATTGGGGCTAATGGTTCTTTAAATGTTTGGTAGAATTCACATGTAAATCCATCTGGTCCTGGGAATTTTTCCTTAGGGAGTTAATAGCTTGTTCTATTTCTTTTTCTGAAATGGGACTATTTAAGCAATTTACTTCCTCCTCTGTTAATCTGGAAAGGCTATATTTTTGGAGGAAGTCATCCATTTCACTTAAGTTATCAAAATTATTGGCATAAAGTTGGGTAAAATAACTCCTTATTATTGCTCTAATTTCCTCTTCATTGGTGGAAAGTTCATTTTTATTTTTAAGACTAACAATTTGATTTTCCTCTCTCCTTTTTCTAATCAGATTTACCAAAGGTTAATTTATTTTATTGGTTTTTTTTCAAAAAACAACTCTTAGTTTATTAATTCAATAGTTTTTTTTTTACTTTCAATATTATTAATTTCTCCTTTTAATTTTAGAATTTCAAGTTTAGTATTTGATTGGGGGTTTTTAATTTGGTCTTTTTCTAGCTTTTTAAGTTGTAAGCCCAATTCATTGATCTTCTCTTTCTCTATTTTATTCAAGTAAGCCTCTAAAGATATAAAATTTCCCCTTATTACTACTTTGGCTGCATCGCACAAATTTTGGTATGATGTCTAATCATTGTCATTATCTTGAGTGAAATTATTAATTTGCATCTATAATTTGATGTTTCACCCAATCATTCTTTAAGATGAGATTATTTAGTTTCCAATTTTTTTTTGGTCTATTTACCCCTAACTTTTTGTTGAAGGTAGTTTTCATTGCATTGTGATCTGAAAAGAAAGCATTTACTATTTCTGCCTTCCTGCATTTAATTTTGAGGTCCTTATAATCTAATATATGGTCAATTTTTGTGTAGGTTCCATGAACTGCTGAGAAGAAAGTATACTCCTTTCTGTCACTATTCAGTTTTCTCCAAAGATCTATCATATCTAGATAAAGATGGCTACTCCTGCTTTTTTGACTTCACCTAAAGCATAATAGATTCTGCTAAAGCCTTTTACCTTTACTCTGTATGTAGCTCCCTGCTTTAAATGTGTTTCCTATAAACAACATATTGTAGGGTTCTGACTTTTGCTCCAGTCTGCTTTCTGCCTCCCCTTTATGGGAGAGTTCATCCCATTCACATTTATGGTTAAAATGACTAATTCTGTATTTCCTGCCATCATAATATCTCCAGATTATGCTTTTCCTTTTCTTGTCCCCCTTTACCTTCTTCCCTAGTATTAAATTTATGGGCTCAACTTGCATCATGCAGCTCTCCCTCTTTAAGATCCCTCCTGCCTCCCTTTGAATTCCTTCCTCTTTCTTGTACCTTTCCCTTATTACTCTTTTTCCTTTTCCATTTCCTCTCCCATTTTTTAATCAGATGAGAGAAGATTCTCTGTAAAACAAATATGTCAATTATTTTCTCTTTGAGCCAACTTTGATGAGAGTAAGATTCACTCAATGTTCCTCCCCCTCTCTAAGTTCCCTCAGATATGATAGGTTTCCTTTGCCTCATCGTGGGATGTAGTTTCCCTCTTTTTATTTCCCCTTTTTCCTTTTTCTGATATTATCCCCTTTCAATTTCTACTTCCCTTTTTTAATGTTATTTCAGTAAAATCAAATTATTTATGTGGTTTTTATGTATATCCACAAAAGAAATACAGTTCTCAAGAATTCCTTTTACCTTTTTCTGCTTCTCTTGAGTCCTATGGTTGGAGATAAAATTATTTATTTAGATCTGTTTTTTTCCTTAAAAACAAATAAAATTCCTGTTTCATTAAATGTCTATCTCCTTCCCTGGAAGAAAATGCTCATCTTAGCTGGGTAGTTTATTCTTGGCTGCATTCCAAGTTCTTTTGCCTTTTGGAATATCAGATTCCAGGCCCTTCGATCCTTTAAGGTGGAGGCAACCAGATCTTGAGTGACCCTTATTGTGGCACCTCGGTATTTGAATTGTTTTTTCCTGGCTGCTTGTAATATTTTTCTTTAGTCTTATAGTCTAAAATTTGGCCACAATATTCCTTGGAGTTTTTATTTTAGAGTCTTTTTCAGAAGGTGTTCGATGAATTCTTTCAACGCCTATTTTACCTTCTGGTTCTACTACTTCTGGGCAGTTCTCTTTGATGATTTCCTGTAAAACAGTATCTAGGCTCTTTTTTTCATCATAATTTTCGGGAAAGTACAATGATCCTCAGTTATCTCTCCTAGATCTATTTTCCAGGTCTGTTGTTTTTCCAAATAAATATTTGACTTGTTTTCCTAATCTTTCTTTCTTTTTTTTTTTTTTTTTTTTGGTTTTGCTTGACTGATTCTTGATGTCTCAATTTCTATTTGCTCAGTTCTGATTTTTAGTGAGTTATTTTCTTCATTAGCTTTTTTTACTTCTTTTTGCATATGTCCAATTGAGTTTTTAAATGAGTTGTTTTGCTCTATAGAATTTTTTCCATTTCACTATTTTTTTTTTAGTGAGTTATATTCTTTTTCCAATTCACAAATCCTACTTTCTTGTGAATTCTTTACCTTTTCCAATTCACAAATTCTGTTTCCTTGCACTTCTTGGGAGTTTTTTACCTTTTCCAATTCACATTTCAGGAAGTTGTTGCTCTCTTGCATAACTTCTCTTTCCTTTCCCCATTTTTCTTCTAGTTCTCTTTTAAGGTTTTTAATAGTCTCTTCTAGGAGACCCTTTTGTGTTGGGGACCAACAATTGTCTGAAGACTGTCTGCTATTAGTCTCCTCAGGGTTGAAAACCTGCTCTCTTTCTATATAAAAGCTATTGATTGTCCTTTTGACTCTTTTACTCATTTTTTAAAAGCCTGTAGGGTCTGTCTTCAGGACCAGGGAGTTACCAGCTTCCTCTGTGGAGCAAGGATAGGTATATGGATGGGTAGATGTCATGCCAACCAGCTACAAAGAGCAGTGAGGTACAGGGGTGCTCTGGGAAAGAGTTCTCCACTGGAAGTAACTCAGGCTCAAGTGTCCTGCAAACAACCCTGCTGTGTGGGTTAATGACTGCCCTGGGGCTAGAAGCTGAGTAGTGAAAATGTCACTACCTCAGGCCAAAGCCCACCTGTGGAGCTGTGGGTATTAGTTTCTGACCAGTGAATAGGCCTGCACAGACCAGAAGTGTCCCTGCCCAGGGAAGGAAGGGTCTCTCTGTGAAAGTTCTATTGCCCCAGGCTGAGCTCCTCACTGTGCAGATTAGAGACTGCCCCAGGCTGTGCCCCCCATGCCGTGCAGGTTTGTAACTTCCCCAAGGAAAAGCCCAGTACTGCAGAATGTGGCTGCAGGGCTGTTTTACAATCTGTGCTGAGTCAGTTCCAATTTTGGGTGGTTATAGCCAGATCTTGTTAGGTTCTGGCATTTTTAGAGAGTACTCTCTGTCTTTGGCTCTAATTTCTCTGCTGGTTTATTGCTTTATAATTAAGGCAGAGCAGTTAGCCTATGGGAGAGTCGTCTCCAGCCGCACAAGTCACCCCTTCCCCTGGTCTGCTCCATTCACTAGTCTCTCCCTGCCAGTGCTGGTCTGTTCCTGGCCCCTCGGGACAAACTTTTCCTGGTAACCTTCCAGATTATCTTTGGCTGGTAAGTTGTTGTGCTTCTAAACTTCGTGAGTTTTGCCAGTCCAGCACTATTTTGAGGGCTGAATTTAACAGTTATTTGTGAGGGCATGAGAGGAACTTAGAAAGTCGCATGTGCCTTCTCCACCATCTTGGTTCCGCCTAGTCCATATATTTTCAAAGCTATTTTAAATAGATTGATACCTAGAATATCAAAAGATTTCATCTCTATCTTCTGAATAAATTTTGACAAAGATATTTTGATCTTATAAGTTTATTTAAACTTCCTTTAATAACAGTTTTATTATATTTTTAAACCAAATAAAATGTATTTAATTTAAAAATTAGAATGTTTCTTCACAACATGGTTATTATTGTTTTATTTGTGTGATGGTTTTGTTTTTTGTTTGTTTGTTTGTTTGTTTGCTGAGGCAATTGGGGTTAAGTGACTTGTCCAGTCACACAGGTAGGAAGTAATAACTGTCTGAAATCAAATTTTAACTCAGGTCCTCCTGACTTCAGGGCTGGTGCTTAGAGCACTGCGCCACCTAGCTGCCTAGCTGCCTAGCTGCCCCAATACTCTTTTAATCTTAAGAAACTTACATCAGACTAGTAGAATCAATCAGTAACAACACTTCAAGTCCCTTTAAAACTTTGTTTTAGAAAGATTAAATAGCCTGTTTTGCAGTAGTTCTTTAACTTTTCTTGAAATTGTTTTTCATTTTCAAAAACATTTCATTTTGTACTTACGTATACCTGATTGTAGACTTTCATCATAAACTTAAAATTCTTCATTTTTCTAGAACTTCACTGAAGTGTGTTGCAAAAGAGCTAAATTTTATTTTTGGTTTTTTGTTTTAAATTATATTTTTTCCAATTTTTCTTTCATTTTTAAAATTTCTGAGTTCTAACTTCTCTACCATTCTTCTTTCTTCTCTCTACTCCCCTTTCTTTAAAAGGCAAGAAATTTTGTATAAATTATACATGTATAGACATGCAAAATATATCTGAATATTAGACGTGTTATGTTATTAAACAGACAAAAAATAAAAATTTGAAAGTCATTGTGCATTTGTATTTCATTTTTTTTTTTTGCTATAGCTAGACTATTTTTCATTTTAATTCCTTCAGAATTGCCTTGTATCTTTGTATTGCCGAAAATAGATGTCATTCACCATTGATCATTGTACAGTATTTCTGTTACTGTATGCAAATTTTTCCTAATTCTGCTTTCTTCAATTTGCATCAGTTCACATATGTCAAGAGTTTACTGAACTCAGTTGTGTTTTTTCATTTCTTATAGCCCAATAGTATTGCATCACAATCATAAATGATAACTCGTTCAGACATTCCCCAACTGATTAGGCATACCCTCAATTTCCAATTCTTTGCTATCACAAAAAGAGCTATTATAAATATTTATATATTTATTAGATAAAAGCCTTTTCCTTTTTCTTTGATCTCTTTGGGATATAGACCTAATAATAGTATTGCTGGATTAAAGGGTTTGTAGAGTTTTTTAGGTTTTTGGGACTAGTTTCAAATTGCTCTTCAGAATGGCTGGATCAGTTAAAAAATCTAACAATACATTAGTGGCCCAATTTTCCTACATCACTTTTAATGTTCATCATTTTTTTCTCCCATATTAGTCAAATTAATAGGTATGAGATGAAGCATCAGATGGTATTACATTTCTCTAAGTGATTCAGAGCATTTTTCACATGACTATAGTTTTGATTTTTTTTTAAACAGTTCAGATCCTTTGATCATTTGTCAACTGGTGAATGACATATGTTTATAAAATTTGATTCTTTTCTATTTATATTTCAGAAATTAGGCTTTAGCAGAGAAACTTGTTATAAATTTCACCCCTCCCATCCAAAGTTTTCTGTTTTCCTTACCACTTTTTTGGCTGTACTGCTTTTGTTTGTACACAAGAATGTGTTAAGGTAATTAAAATATCTCTTTTAATTCACGCAATTCTCTGTATCTTGGATTTTGTCTCAAATTATTCCCTTAACCAGAAATCTAATAGGTAAAATACTCCACAATCCCCCAATTTGCTTACAATTTCACCTATTAAGTCTAAATTATGTGTTAAACTGCTTTAAAAAGAATTTTTTTTTCTTTCTTTGTTAAAATATTGTTGAACTCACAGAACTATCAAATGTCTCACGACTAACTATATCAATATCAGGAGGTCTTATGCATGCTGCTAGGGAAGCTTAGAAGCTAGATCCTTTATAAGTTTGGAAAATGAGAACTATGGGTTCCATAAATAATTTATGTACAAATGGTGACTGAGGTTTTCATCTATGGAATATTTCATCAGTTTAAAAACAAATAAAGAAGTTCAGTACTCTATAATTTAGAAGATTTTAAAGCATACCAAGGCCTCTAAATATTAGACGTGAAGATACTTTCACGCATTCCTTTAGTTTTTCACATCCTTACAAAAACAAAAGCATATAGATTTCTAATTTAAACTTAACCCTTTCTCATGCCTTCTTATTCACATAGTATACATTAAATTGGATTAATTAAAAGAAATGATTTTAAATACACTGGGGAAATATTTAAATTATCATATTAATTACACAATATAGATTGTTAAAATTTTCCTTTAAAAAAGATTATCCACATTGATAATATAAATCTATAAATAAGCAATTACTCCTGGTATAAAAGAAAGGTTGAAGTTTGACAGAATAAAAACTTTTATGCTTCCATGAGAAAGCATAATTCTGTTTTTAACTCTGTTATGCTTTGGTATTTGTCACATACTATAAAATTCCATCTATCGGGACATTAGCAATGGATAGAGCATCAGCCTGGAAATCAGGAGGATCCGAATTCAAAGCTGGCCTCAGATATCTAATAGACTAGTTGTGTAACCCTGGGCAAATCACATAAATCCAATTGCTTCATGAAAAAAAAAAAAAAAACAATTTTTTTTTTTTTTTTTGGCAACCTTAGGGTGAAAAGATATTTGAGTATATAAGAACTGAGTGGAGACAATCACATATTCACTGAGATCACAAAAATGTGGGGAATGATGAAAAATGGGCTGTTATAGGGAGGAAAGTAAAGAGATATCTGCTAAATATGTAACTGATGATATAATAAAGATCAAAGGCAGAATTAAAATTCATGAACATAAAATTTCTTTTACTGCAATGCAAATACTATAACTGTAAAACAGCTACATTTAAGTCAATTAATTTTGAAAATTCAATTTCTGTAAATTTTAATATCCCTCATCATCATCTCCAAAGAGTAACTTCTTGAATAAGTATAACAATAATCATCATCATTTAGGAGTCAAATAACTTAAAACTGCTATATATGCACATGTGTATGAATACATACATAAAAAGACATACATCTATTTCTTGAGCTCAAACTATGTAATTAGGCATATTTGCCCATTACAATTCACAAAACACTTTACAAACATTTCATATTATCATCTAAAAATTTACAGATGATAAAAGTGGGTCAATAGAGATTGACTTGTCCAGAGTAACATAGCTAATAAATGCCTGAGTAAGTATTTTAATTCAAGGTCTTCTGATTTCAGGCACATCCCAGGTACCCATCACAGCTATAAAAATCATTTCTTCAAAAGAACTAAAACTCTACGAAGAAGGCCTACATTCATGAAAAATCTCCTACAGATTATAATCACAAGATCATGGATTTAAGAGCTATAAATTATTTCAGAAATCATCTAGTTCAAATGGCAGAGTAGAAATCTAAGGGAAGAAAAACTAAATGAGAAGCCCAAGATGATGCCAATATAAAGAACATAACTAAGAAACACATCTAGATTCTCTGTCTCCAGAGCAATACTTTTTCTACTCTACCATGATGTACCTCAAATAACAAAATCTGGCTACCTAGAAAACAAAAACTACTTACTATTTACATTTAATATCCTTTCAAGAATTGTTGTTTTGTATTATATCCATTAATATCAGATCTACAAGGGAAAACTGATTAAAGAGTCAAAGTAAAGTTAGAACATCACAAGCATAACCAAAGAGTGCAAATGTGGCTCCCAGAAGATAAACTATAACTCTCAAATGTGGCAATCTACACCCAATGAACTCCTAATTGCAGTAGATCTCAGATCACATTTAGGAAAAAATAGGATGATACATACAATCTTGCCAGTTAGATGCGAAACACTGTATTTTTTTTTTTTTCCCTTTGTATTCTTTCCTCCACTTTCCATGGAAACATAATGACTACCAAAATACTGGGGAGATCAACAAAGCTAAGGCTTTTGGCAGCAATCATTAGATATCACATGAGAAGACCAGCAACCAAGGAAAATGAGTAAGATTACAAAAAATAAATGAAGGGAAATAAGAAGTTCCTCTCTCACTTTCCAAATCCAACAGTCACCATCAGTATGAAATTAGGTTTTAGATTGTTTTAATGTATTTTATAATAGGTGCTGCATTATTTAATGTAATTCTTGGCTTAAAAAAAAAAAAGACATCTCTCCTCCAAAATTAATTGTAGAAAAATACTTAATTGAAAATTGTTTTTAGAGAAACATGAGAAAGGTATGAAATCACAATTTGACTGAGTTTTTTTCATTTTTAAAACAAGAATAAACTTCTCCATTCCAAAATAGTGTTTGAACTTTGGGATCCTCCAGAAAGTAGCTACAACATTCCCTTGAATTTTTAGGGTCACTTACAAAAAAACTAAACATTTTCTAGCATTACTGCTCCCAATATTTTACCTGTGTGCTTCACAATGAAAATGCATCAGACTTAGTTAATTTTTAGAAAGAGTATAAGCAAAATGAATAAAGAAAAATATCCCTTCCCATACATTTTACACTTGCATGTACATGTCCAAGGGGTCAGGTAGGCTCAAAAAATAAAGCATAAAAGTTGTGAGCCTACCATACCATACAGATAAGAGAAAGAGGTAATTCATAGTTTCTAATCAGTGGGAATTATTTTCTGTTTTCATAATTTACATGAAATTCAACTTAGATATAACTCTCTGCTGATATGTAAAGGACAGTTTCCAAAATAAATGATACTATTCTATATCTCAAGTGGTTGAATTTGTCACATTCAACTTCAGTATCTAGTTTAGGCTCAATGTGTTTTTCAGCTCCTAAAGACAAAAGTTGCTGTAAATCACCCATGATTCAGAGATCATATTACCAAAGTAAGGAGGATCTCCAAATATTCCTTATTCTGTTACAAGATAAAGTCTGTTTGGTGAGGGAGAAAAGAAAAAAACTTGATCCTTTCTCTGCCCCAACAAATTCCTCTTAGAAGTCATTCAACTCTGAATTCAGTTACTTCTCAACTAAGCAACTTCTAACTAGCTTGTTATTTTAAATGGAACCCAAAAATGTTTCTGGTTCTTCCAGACAATCGCAAGACACTTCCTATGTAACATTACCTATCTTTAGCTAATGATCAAAATAGTTTATTCAATCAAATAATTAAAGTCTTGTTTGTTCCTATGTTGGACTTGATTCATTGATATACTTGAAGTTCTAGGTCTTATGTAATTAACTAGAGTGGGGATAGAACCTGAGTCTTCTAATAGTTCTTTTTATCCCAGAAACTCATTAATCCATTTCCTCTAGGCAGGGAAATAATGCCAAATCTCCTATGGTGGGAAATTAAGATAATATTGAAATAAAATAACTGACCCATTAATGGTGTAAAACATGACAGTGGCAGAGAAGGAAAGATGAAACTAAATCTTGCATCAATAAAGCTAATCATGACTTTATGTACCCTCTAGACTAGCTCTCTAGATGATCTTGATACCAATTATGTAAATGTCTCTTTAATGCAAATATCTCTGCTTCAAGGAGAACACTTTTCAGGAAGTCTGAGACACCCCCAAGGGCAGATGAAAGCTGAACTAGACATTGTTAGCAGGTTTCCTCTTAGTGGAAGGGTCTTATACCTCATTTAGAGTTCCCCCACTGTCTGTGGCCCTCTACAACTTTACATTTCCTTCTTGTAGCCAATGAAATTTTTAACATAACTAGTCCAAATAACATGACCCTTTGCTTGATTCCTGCATTATATAGTTTTTAAAAAATCCTTATGTTAAGATTTTTAAAATAATATATATAGGTATTCAATTACATGGCTCAACATGAAATTTTTATTGTAATATAAAAAACCAACAATGCACATATCTTTTTTTTCCTAAAATTAATCAATCTACACATATTTATTATTCCCAATTATGCACAAGACACTGAGTTAAAAACTAAGAATGCAACCAAAAAGAGTAAAAACAATCCCAACTTGAAATGAGATTACACTTTATTGAAAAAGAAAACAAATATAGATATGTAAAAGTATAAGAAAAGAAAAAACCAGGGCAGCTAGGTGGTGAGTAGATAAGAGCACCAGACCTGAAGTTAGGAGGACCTGAGATCAAATCTGCCCTCAGATACTTAACATTTCCTAGCTATGTGACCCTGTGTGAATCACTTAACCCCAATAGTCTCAGCAAACAAAAAAATAAAAAAGAAAAGTTTTTTTTAAATCAATATAAAATTAATAAGCACATAAAAACTATATAAAGTTAAATGAATGCGGTCATTTGATAGGGAGGACATTAGATAAATACCTCATAATTTAGGAAAAAGGACCCTAGAAGTAGAGGGAGATCAAGGAAGGAGATCAAGAAAGGATTAAAGAAAAAGAATTGAACTGCATCTTAAAGGAAGAAAGGGATTATATGAAACAGAGGTTAAGGAATCAAGGCATTCCAGGCACAGGAAATATCTAGTGCAAAAGCCAAGAGATGACAAGGTGGAGTCTCCTCTGTGAAAAACAAAGAGGCCAATTTTACCTTTCAACAAAGTCTCTAACCTTAACTATTACTACTGAATCTGCTTTTTACATCTTTTTTCACATGGTTTCTTTGAAGTTCCTGACCTTTTGTTGAATAATGTGACTGACTATTTTCCTTTGATTAAATCTATTTTAGCTTTAACTGTGTCTGAAGTTATGATTAGTATGTCTGCTTTTGTTTATATATACATGAAAATGTATATTTATACATATGTATCATTTTTATGCATTTCCTAAAAGAAACATAATGCTGATTTCAAATTTTTAATCTGCTAGGTTTCTATTTCATAGGTTAATTCTTCCTATTCAAATGCTAAACAAAAAAATATATATATATTATTTTTTCTCTTTAATCAATTCCTGTTGACATTGTTTTCAGTACTACCTACAATCTAATCTGACTAACTTTTTAAGTAGAAATATTTCTCTATCTCTCCCTCTCTCCCTCCCTCTCTCTCTCTGTCTCTCTCTCTCTCTCTTTCTCTTTCTCTCTCTCATCATTTGTATGTATTTAATGGCTACTTTTCTATCTCTCCTACCCAGTTGTTTTAGAATAACCCCATCAAACTCATCTCAGGTCAATCTTTCTGTCAAACCATCAAAATTAAAATGGCAATTATAAAATGGTATATTTTCACATGTAAGAAGTGAAAGATTTTACCTTATTGAGTCACTTATCCTTAATGTTTATATTTCTCCTGGATGTTATATATTCAAATTTCCTTTAACTTCTGCAGTTTTTGTCACAGATACTTGAAAGTATTTCAATTCCTTAAATATTCTCTCTCTTTTTTTTTTTCATTCTGCTTATATACAATATTGCTGGTTAAGTTACCATTGGTCATAATCCCAGCTCTTTTACTCTACAAAATACAGCATTTCAAGACCTATCATCCTTAAATATAGTGTGTGTATGTGTGTGTGTGCATCTGTTACATTTTAGATAATCTTCATTGTTAGCTCCATGTTATATTATGTTTTTTTTCTCATTTCTTCCAATATTTTCTCCTTAATCTGAAGGTTTAAAACTTGTTTATGGTATTCCTGCAAATTTTCCATCTGAGATTTTTTTCTAGTGATGATGAATGCATTTTTTTCCATTTCTGCTTTGCCTTCTTGTTCAAGATTTCAAGGCAATTATCCTTGATAATTTCTTGTGATATCGTATCAAGATTCCCTTTTTTCCTATAATTTCAAACAATCTGTCTATTATTTTATCAAGTCTCTTCTAATCTGTTCTTTGGATCAATTGCTTTTCTGATGAGAATTTTTCATTTTAAAATTTTTACTATTTATTTGTGCCTCAAAATTTTGCTTCATTACCTTTGCCACATTGTACTTATTGAGAAATTAATTTCTTCTTAAAGTTTTTTTTCTCTGTTTCAAGTTAATTGAATTACTTTTCATAATTTTTTTCTATTAGCTCTTAAATTTTTTCTAGTTTTTCTTTAACCTCTCTGATTTTAAAAGTCCTTTTAAAATTCAATAAAGAAATATTTTTGTGCTTGCAACCATTTGATGTTTCTCATTTTAGTTACATTATCTTCTTCCAAATATGAACTCAGATATTCTCTATTCCTATAATAACTATGCATATTTGGGTTCTTTCTTCTTTGCTTATTCATTTTCATTTATTTTGTATCTTATTTCATTTTTGCAGGTTGTTAGTTTAATCAAGTTCAAGTTCTGAGGTATGGGGAATAATGTCTCAAGGCTCAGCTCCTTCTCACTGTTATTTTTAGAGTCTGTTCCAAGACTCAAACTTGAGCGCTCCTCATATCTGATCAGCACAGCTGTGCTTAACATTCATAGACAATTCTTCAATCTTCTACTTGCCTCTCAGTCTTAAATCACCCATTAAATTCCCACAACTCCCATGAGATTTAAGTTTCTAAGCTGGGGGCTGTCTACCAATTCCAAATGATCCAAGAGCTTGTTTGCTGATTCAAGAGTCATATTGGAGTTGTTTGCACTTCACTAAGGATGAATTGTTTGCACTTCACTCAGGCTGAATCTCTGGCCTTAGAATTCAGGGCTTTCATAGAGTCTTCTTAGGTTGTCTTAGAAGAACAACCCTTAGTACATTTGCTCTGAAGGAATGTTCTGCTTCTTTTTGTGGAGGAGATCTGGATAGCAGAAAGCTATCTAACCTATTGTGCCAACATCCCAAAATATTCTCTATAGTTTTGTATTTTGATTACATTGGTTTTATCTGTGCAAAATATTTTTATTTTATGTAATCAAAATTATATATATATATATATATGTATATATATATATACATATATATATATATATAATTTCTTCTATATTTTCTTCTATCCTAAGTTCTTCCCTTGTCTCTTGTTTTATTCTTTGTTCTCAAAGACAAATAAAATGAAATCACTAAGTTAGAGTTGAATTATGTTGTATCCAACTATGACTGATCAGACCAAAACAAACTTAGAATCCTGGGTGGCTTCTCTAACTTTGGCATCTCATGTTTCCACTGAGTTAATTCTGCCTTGCTCAGAGATCACAGTACCAAAGGAAGTCAAAAAAATATTTTGTGAAGATCTGGAAACCCTTATTATCAGTCAATGGCTCAGAGAAGACAAGCTTATGATTCTAGATAACTTTACTGCCAGAATAGGCTCAGACTAATTTGGAAAGGGTAACTTGGGAAGAATGGAGTTCTGAACAACAATAGCAAAGATCATTTATTAAAGAAGACTTGTGAATCTCACAACATTCTTATCATTAACACCGTATTCCATTTACCTACTGCAATAAGACTTTATGGATGTGCCCTCATGGCAAATATTAGCATTGTGATTATTTTTAAAAATATATATAGGGGCAGCTTAGTGGGCAGTGGATAAAGCACCAGCCCTGAAGTCAGGAAGACTTGAGTTCAAATATGGCCTCAGACATTTAATACTTCCTGGCTATATGACCCTTTGCAAGTCACTTAACCCCAACTGCCTCAGCCAAAAAAAAAAAAGTTTGTGGGTATGTGTGTGTGTGTGTGTGTGTGTGTATGTATATATATATATGTATGTATGTATGTATATGTATAAAAGTATACACACACACATACATGTAGATAAAGAGAGGTAGACATACAGAGAGAGACAGAAAGAGACACTGAGACAGACAAACAGAGGATGTGAGAACAAAGAAGGAAATATGTAGTGCAGAGTGCTAGACTCTCAGAGCTGAATAGTCCCACTCAACAAAAACAATGACCCCCTGGCAAAAAGACTACAAGAAGAATTAATGTCAACAAATTAGAGATATTCTCTGAGAGGAAACATGTTGCCAATTAGGAGGATAAGTTGACCCAACACATGGTTGGCAATTATAAAGCAAAAAAGAAGGGGACTACTTGAAAAGTTTTGATGGACAGCACTGCAGTTGCTCATCTGGTTCAGAATACTTGAAAACATGAAAATTGGTTTAATGAAAATGATGGGGAAATACAGAAGATAATAAATAAAAACTAGAACTCCATATTTTGTACCTTATATTGGCAAATAGACTACCAAGTATTTTATTATGTCTACACTCATTTTAAATGAAGTTTTTCTTTCTATTTCTTCCTTCTGTACTTTACTGTAAAAGTATACAAATCTTGATAATTTATGTGAGTTTATTTTGTAAGTTCAAAATTGCTAAAGTTGATAACTACTTATAATAATGAAAAAATATGTTCTAAATCACTATTTACTACAGAAATCCAAATTGAAACAACTCTGAAGTACCAACTCACTACTACCAGCAGCTTGGATATGTGGCTAATATGAGAAAAAACAAAAATATTGTATTTTGGAGGGGATATGGGAAAATGAAGACATTAATGCACTGTTGGTGAAGCTACAAACCGATCCAACCAATCTGAAGAGAAATTTGAAATAAGTCCAAAGTTCACATGATAAACTGTACATGTACTTTGAGATTACAGCAATACTCCTAGTAGGTATACATCTCAAGTACATTGAGTTTGAGGAAGGGAAGAAGGAAGGAAAAAGATCTTACACAAAAATACTGACAAAAACTCTTTTTTCTTATGGCTAACAATTATATATAGAAGGAATACCCATTAATTGAGGAATGGCTACACAAGTTGGGGTATATAATTTTAATTGTCTATTAATGGACTATAAGAAATAACAAGAAGGATGATTTCAGAAAAACCTGGAAAGACTTGCATAAGCTGAGGCAAAGTAAAGTAAGCAGAACCAAAAGAACATTATATACAGTGACAGCATTTTTGCACAGTGAATAACTATGAATTATAAGGGTCAGGGGAGGAATCAGGCATTGCACAATCAGGAAGTAACAGAGGCATATGAAGCCTGAGATCCATGGATGTGATTTCTGTGAACCAGCAGGGAATACCTCATGGGTGGGAACTCTGGTCACAATGAGATCCACGTCATCAACAGGAGGCGTCCCCTTCTCTGATTGGCTGTGTGTGTGACTTCATAGACCCTATTTAAGCTGTGGGATGAGGAAGTAGGTCTCTCAGCCCAGAAGTTCATCAGGAGTTCACTAGGAGTCAGCAGGAGATCAGCTAGGGGCAGAATGTGAACACATGGAATAAAACATCTTGAGCTTGCACATGGCTGTTCTCCAGTTCTCTATCATACATTAAACCACCGTTCCATGAAATGATAACCAGAGATCTCTTAAAACCTCCAACAGAGGAAAGCTTGGTAAAATTGGTTTAAGCACGTAAAAGACAGTGCCAGAGATTTCTCAGAGGGCCTGGGAATTAGGAATGACTGGCAATAATATGCTGAGTGGGCATTAACAAGAGCATTCACAATGAATGACTTAACCATTCTCAACAATACAATGGCCCAAGATGATCCAAAAAGAAAATCATGACAAAATATTTACCCAACAGAAAGACCTAATATTGTTTGGATACAAACTTATGTATGCTTTTTTTTTCCAATTTCATTCTTTTTCTCTTATTTATATGTTATATAAAATTACTAATATGGAAATGTTTCACATGATAGTAAATAAATAATGTGGATCTGATTATTTACTATTTCAGGGAGGAGGAAGGAAAGAGAAGAGTGGAATTTGATACTCAAAACTTTTTTTATATGTTTTACAATTTTATTTTAACATGTAAAGGAGAAAATTGTATGGAAAGGTGAAGAACTTACAGATTAAGCACATATTGATCAGAGACTGTTAACTAAAGTAGATCAGGCCTATAGGCCCCAATCACGTGGTTTTAGAGGAGACCTGGACTGCATTCCATTGTCCAAAGAAGGAATTAAGTGGCCAAAGCTGTATATCACATTTTTCACTGCATTCCGCTGACCAAATAGGGAGATAAAGGTTTATGTAACCAATCATAACCTATAGAGGGTGGGATTTGGGGGGTTCTTTGTGTGAAATTTATAAAATTGAATTTGTATGTGAATGGTAAAGACCTTTTAACCCAGAGGAATCCATTTATGCTAATCTCTGGCTTGATGGGTCTGCTAATGTCTTTTTGAATCAGCCCCAGAAACCTGAGTCAGAGAAAATAGAAAAAGAGCCAGAGGCTAAAGAGAAAGTAGTAAAGTAAGAGAAATTTCTTACTGTTAAAAGTCTTACAATATGTAGATGATCCTCTTGTGGCAAGAAGGAAAAAGAGTGACCTTGTCCAAGTCACTATCAGTTTGTTAAAGTAAGATAAATTTCTTACTGTTAAAAGTCTTACAATATGTAGATGATCCTCTTGTGGCAAGAAGGAAAAAGAGTGACCTTGTCCAAGTCACTATCAGTTTGTTAAATTATTTAGGAGCACAGGGACTGAGAATTTCTTAAGATCAATTGCAATTTGTGAAACATGAGGTAAAACATTTAGGTCATGGTATAAGTGAAGGAAAAAAGAAATTAGATCCTGTAAATTACTTGGGGGAAAGAATGGAAACAGTAAAGGTAAGGGATTGACACACAGGGCATTAGTCACTGAAATTTTGACTAATCTTATGTCACCTAAGAACATTGCAGTGATTCATGTGCAGGGGCACCAAAGAGGAGATTCATTTGAGACAAGAGGAAACTACTTTGCGAATGAGGAGTAGAAATGGGCTGGAAGAAAGGAATCTGTAAGTATGGAGGAAATGATGGTGCTAATTCTGGCATTTCTGCCTCCAAAGCTTCCACCTTCCCTTACCCCAGAAGAGAAGCAGGAAATCCAAAGCCTTAGTGCTCAGAAGGATAAAGAGGGGCACTGGCTCCTCCTTGACAGCAGAGAGGTACTGACCACAGCAGGTATGAGACGTGTACTTCAATATTTACATCAGGGCAGTCCTTGGGGTGTCCGAAACCTGTGTGATGCGATGCTGACTAAGTCTGTGGCACTGGCTTGTACACAATAGCAGGCAACTGGCTAATGAGTGTTCTGTTTGTCAAAGAATGAATAAGGTGGCCCAATGACAAGCCCAAAAAAGAGGAAGGCTCCCTGGTATCAGGCCTTTCCAAAGCATTCAGGTGGACTTTATCAAGCTGCCATCAGTGGGGCATTTCAAATACCTGTTGATCGTAGTGGACCATCTGATCTCATAGGTGGAGGCCTCCCCCTTGCCTGGGCAACTGCCTCGGCAGTCGTAAAAGTACTCCTTGATTATATCATTCCAGGGTATGGGTTGGTGGAGCAGGTATAGACCAAGGCACCTATTTCACAGCTAAGATCCTCCTATCTGTGGCCCAAGCTCTAGAAATATCATGGGACTTACATATCCCATGACCTCTGCTCTCATCAGATAAAGTGAAAAGGATGGATAAGGAAATTAAACAGCAACTGACTAAATTGGCTGAGACATAATTGCCCTAGACCAAGTGCCTTCCCCTTGCCTTATTAAGAATAGAACAAAACCCCAAAGGGATGTGGTATTATCACCTTAGGAATTATTGTATGGTCACCCTTATCCAAAAGGGATTCAAAATTCTTCCTTGAATCCAATATTTGAGACCAAGGATTTGTTTTTAAAGAAATATGTTCTATCTTTATTGTAACATCTGAAAACTTCACAACTAGAAGGGCTTATTGCTCAGACTCCTTCCTTAGGATCCGCAGTGCACAAGTTTTAGATTGGAGACTGGGTCCTGGTTTGGACGTGGAAGGAGGACAAGCTGTCGTTTTGGGCCCACAGGCCAGGACGGTCCGCTTCTCGAGATTCTAATAAATTCTTTCTGTACATCATTTGGAGTTACTCCTGAGTAGTCAATTTGGGTAGGTGCAATTGCCCCAAACAAAATGAAATATAGTAAATAAAAATAACAAACATTTAATTAAATCTTAACCTATTTGAAAGCAAAGACTATCACAAATATTTATCTTTGTATTTAGGCAGATTATATTTATTTAGCCCTTATTTTGTATAAGATACCAGATCCTAACAGTACTTAATAGAGTGATACTTTTATAAAGTAAAATCATAAGATTTAGAGAAGGAAGATGATCTACTTGTTAACGTTCCTTATAAGTACTAACTCTCCACCAAAATCGTACTAATTAGTAAAAAAAAAAATGGACATAAATAAAATATGTCTTTCTGTACATAACAAAAATATTAAAATACAGCCAGTTAGATCACCTCTTTTTAGTGCAATTTCAGTCAGGTTCCAAAATGAAACATTTATTAATAGAATTTCAAAGCATCATTGACCCTTTTTGTATCCTTTAATCCCATAAATTTTCAAGACAAAAAAAAAGAGAATAAAACTTTTACAAGACAACCTTTTCTATCTTTTCTGGAATTCAAAGTCACTTTTATCTGATTTCAATTTTTATTCAAATCATTTTTAAAAACTCATAATTTTTGCCTTGTCCAAAGGACTTGGTATTCCTTTGAATTAGAGAATGCTAACATTGGAAAAGTTCAAACAGAAAGAAATATGATATGTTAATAATATATGATTGGCTGTGGAAGCTGTCACAATTTTCATGAAAAGTTATCATGGGAGCAAACCAACACTATCATTCTTGGTAATATTCCTAAAATTAGGGGTTCAACAAATCGATTCTTCTCCTGACTTAACACATAAGTGTCAGAAAAGACAAGAATAAACCAACATTTGTGAATAAACCAGTCACAGATAAGGGAAGACCCAGTAGATCACAGTGTCATGTAAGTTAAATAAGGCAGGAATAACCAGTTGGAGTGATTAACAATGTAACATACAATAGAAAAATCAAATAAAAAGAATTCTGAGAAACTAGAAGTTAAAAATGTGGGAAAGAAAAAAAGTATAGAAAAATAACTAGTAAACACTTGTAATTAAGTAATAACTGTGAGTTTTTTCCTAAAAAATAAGGAACTGGACTCTCTATGGAAGAAACATATGTCTAGAGCTTAAATTATTAGTTTGACTTCTTGGTGTCTGAGTAATGAGAAGCAGACTATGGAAAATGGGTATTATAGAAATTTTAGAGCTACAGAAATCTAGTATTGTTGATTTTATGGTAATTATTGAAACAGAAGGGAATAATACTTTATTGGAATGGAATTAAGAAATTATATATTCTTTCAAACCATATAAGTAAAATAGTTTTTATTATATTCCATGGTACAAGAGTGTATTATCAAATTCTAATCCAAAGACCACAACCTGATTCATGGGCATGTACCAAAGTTTACTCAGAATATTTGGTAAGGCAGAGGTTTATTGCCATAATGTAATAGCTAATTCTATTACTAAAGTGGGTGAAGGGGATTGTGATGATAAGACCAAGTACTACTATACATTTTTATTATATTATTTCTAAGTTACCCTCTTTCTATTAACTGTAGAATGACCTTCAAATGATTAAATCCATCACAATATTGAACTTAAACTTACAGGATGTTTTCTACCCTAATACCATGAAGGATAAAAAGATCATAAAATGATTGGGTTAACAAAGAGCCTAGTTAGAATAATTTTAGATATACATGGGGAATCCTATCAACAGGATATGGAAGAAATGCGTCCTGATTCTGTGGGTGTTTATAGAATGACAAGAAGCTTCTATGGGGAAGTAAATGGGGAAATGAAGGAACATCAAAGTGAACATATTCACCATTGTAATAGCTCCACATAGACTAGCTGGTTTTCTTTTTACACTTCATCAGTGATGTTCTTTTTTTCGTAATTAATAAAGTAATACTTATAAAACATTAATTCATTCAAGGAATATTTATCTAAGACCTATTGTGTATGAGATACTCTTAGGTCCAAATCTTAGATACTTTTTAAACTTTTTTTTGGTCTGGACATATGACTTGATAGGTATGTGGAATCGCAAGGCTATAAATCAAACTAAATTTATTAACTTATAGTGTTAGAAAACTGACTGGAAACACTAAGTAATTAACTGATTTACAATAACCATCAAGTTAATATGTATCACAGATAAGATTTGAACTCTAGATGTTCCTACTATGCAATGCTGTAGTTTATTATCCCAATAAAGATTTTTCAAAGTACTTTTAAATTACTGATCCAATAAGTAATATCAATGACAAAACAATATTAACTATTTGTAAACTAATTTTCTTTTTTTAAATTAAAGCCTTTTTTATTTTCAAAACATATGCATAGATAATTTTTCAACATTGACCCTTGCAATTGTGTTCCAAATTTCCCTCACCCCCTAGTTGCCCTAGATGGCAAGTAATCCAATATATGCTATACATATTATATATAATATATGTAAATATACAATTATCTTGCTGCATAAGAAAAATCAGATAAAATAGTAAAGAAAATGAGTAAGAAAACAAAAAGCAAATGAACAACAAAAAGAGTGAAAATGCTATGTTGTGAACCACACTCAGTTCCGATACTCTTCATCACAAGATCATTTGAACTGGCTTCAATCATCTCATTGTTGGAAAGAATCCGGGTAGACTACTTTTCTAATTCAAAAGTTGGAATTAATTTCACAATATGCCATTTGAAATAAAGTAAATATACCAAAAGTAGATATTATTTACATTACAGAGTATTATAGAGTAGCTCTGAAAGATTTTTATGCACAACTAATTAGATGCCAAGGGTCAAAGACCAAAGGAAAAAGCAACTTATTTCTTGCCAGTATAGACTGAACCCTAAAGCAGGGATCAAAGTTTGAATTCTCAGAATATCTAGGGCAACTGTTTTGTTTTGTTTTTTTAACAGTAAGTTTGTATAATTTACAAACAAATTACAGCTGAGATATATAAGGCTTTAAATGTCAGCTAAGAAAAGCCTCTCTTGCTAAATATTAACCTGGTAGACATTCCATTGGATAACAAGATAAGGAAAGCTCACAACCTCAACTCTATTGAGATTTTTAAATATAAAAAAAAAAAAAAAGCTTCCACTTTTCCTCTCAAGATTCAGTTTAGCAGAACACAACAGGGACTCTGCTGCAGCCCAGCTGTCAGATCTAATTTCCCAAGTCTGTATGAAAATAGGAACCCCAGCTTGATCATATGATAATTAAATCTGAATTATTACAGGCAAATTTTAAATCCCTAATAATTGTGAAATATGCTTAGATTGACCAATAATGAACACAAGTCCAAATACATTGTTATACTTTCCTTGTGTGTCTCTAAGATACATGTTGTACTAGCCCACATGATCAAGTCACATATATTTACCAAACAGGAAAAGTTACAGAATATTTAGAAGATATAACATTTCATAATTGCTAACTCAGGAAACTTTAAAATATAGTATGGCTAATATTTTATAATGTAAATGAGATCTGTGTTAATTATCACGCCATGTAACAAAAAGTCTTCCTTTCTTAAGAGACACACAAAAAATTATATAATTAAATATACTGAATAACCAACAACATAGTTTAAGTTCACATCACTCTCAGCTAGATTGTTTCAAGGTCCTCCCTCACTTAAATTCAGTCTCCACACAATTGACAAAGTGATATTTCTAAAATGCAGATCTGTCCATTCTACTCCCCTAATTAACTAGTGCCTATAAAATAGTTCTTCACAATGCAGTCCTTATTTTTCTAAACTCAAAAAACATTATTCTACCATTTTTGTATTCTTCAACCGTGCCAAACTAGTCTTTTCTGTTCCAAACAGAACTCTATCTCCTATTTCTATGTCTCTTCACCAGCTGTCCCTCATATTTGAAATATATCCTCTCTAAATTTCTACTACAAGGAATCCCACTTCTTCAAGATTTAACCGAGGTGCCATATTTTGCATACCCATAAATGATTCTGTTGACATTACAACGAGTATTTATTTTTATATATTATATGCCTGTGATATATGCACATATGCATATACATACGTATACGTATATACCTGTACTTACCTCCCAAGTAGAATGTAAACCTTTTAAAATAGTTATTATTTCATTTCATCCTAACACAGGATTTGGCATAATGCTAGTCACACACTAGATCAGAGGTCCTCAAACTATGGCCCACGGGGCCAGATGCAGCAGCTTAGGACGATTATCTCCCTCATCCAGGGCTATGAAGTTTCTTTATTTAAAGGCCCACAAAACAAAGTTTTTGTTTTTACTATAGTCTGGCCCTCCAACAGTCTGAGGGACAGTGAACTGGCCCCCTATTTAAAAAGTTTGAGGACCGCTGCTCTAGATAGTCAAAAAAATTTTGACTGACTGAATGAATGACTAATAAAAAAGGAAGAGTATAGCAATGAACTAACTTCTGTGACTCAGGCACATCATTAAGACATGTTTTGGTGACTAGATATAAAAGATGAGAAGAATTGTTGAGTTCCTTAGTTCCCATGCGCTTGGTAAATTTCAGCCCTGACTTCCAAAAAAAGTTCTAAAGATTTCAAAGCCAATTTAAAATGAAGAAAAACAGTCTTAAGGAGCTGGATAAGGGGTATCCCACTGGAAACAAAAATGCTAAGAGCTGATATGGGTTTGTATAAATGACCCTTTTTAAGAAATCTCATATGACCCCCATATAAGCCTTATGAAATATAATTGGGTATTTCAAAACTGAAGTGATCCACTCTTTGAAGGTATTTCCTCCAAAAATTCACATATTGCATCCTACAAAGATGCATTGTTTTCTTAACCTGTGTAAATATTGTCTGTCCTGCAAAAAATCCTCAACAGTCATCCCCTCCAATGTGCTTAAGGACCTTTTTCTGAGATACTTAATATGTATGACATGCTTTTTCAGTAACCTTGTCAGCGTGAGGAGTTCAATTATTATCTCTATACAAATGACTCCCATATGTATAAAGCTCCTGAGTTGGATTCTCTTATACTGCTTGTTGGATCTATCAAAATGAGTATCCCACAGTCATTTCAAACTGATCATGCTCAAACCTTGTCATTATCTAACCACCCGAAGCCCAGCCCTCCTCTTAACATCCCCACTTATGTTCAGAGTATTATCATCATCATGATAGTTTTCCCAAATTCACTAGTTCAGTCATTCTCACTTTCCCTGTCTTTTTTTTATCTCCATGACATCTCTACAAACAATTCCTTTCCTCACATTCCCACAGCCACCAGATTCTTAATGAAAAGTCTATGGACTCAGATTTCTTCCCTCTCTCAGTCATTCTCACAAATACCAAAGTGATATTCCTAACACACTAATCTGATAATATCAACCTTCTGAATTCAAAATACTTTGAAGTACCAAATATAAACTCTTCTATTTAGAATTTAAAGTCCTTCGTGAACTGGATTGAACTTTTCTGGGTTTGTCAAAAAACTGCTCTCTTTCACTCATACAATTATTTCATGCATATAATCTTCTCACATGCAAACAATTATCTAGCTGGTTCTCTTTGATGCTGGTAACAAATGACACCCCAATATCCATCCTTCAAGGAAGCTATTCTTCATGCCATAAATTCACACATTCCACAACAGTATCATACTTACTTCAAAAAAAAAAAAAAAAAACCACTAAAGAACTGAGCTCACCAATATGAAAATGACATGTATTAATAGAATATAAATGCTTAATGAATATTAATTGTGTGAATATTGAAGATAAAGTGTACCTTTTATGTCAGTTTATCTACACACCCTCAAAACCACAGAATGCAAGTTCTTTTAGTGTAGGAAGTAGTTCAGTTTATCTTTGTAACTCCAACACTTAGCATAATGTCTAGCACATATGAAAATCTTAATAAATTCTGTAAGAATGATTGCTATATGATTGACATTGGCAATCCATCTGAAATCTTTTGTTCTTGCTATATGACAAAATCATTTCCTCATATTCATACATTTCTTGGCTGATACCTCTAATTTGGTTTCTTGTGTGTCACTGACAAGATGTTAAAAAAAAAAAATTATGTCATTAGATATCTCTCTCTAGCTCTTTGAGAAAGCCACAATTTCAATTCTTTAAAAATCATGGCCAAATAACATCATGGGAAGGATACAAAAATAAAAAGATGAGTTTTTCAGGACTCAGGTAAGTATGATAACAGCAAGATTCCAGCAAAATATAGTTCTCATATAAAATAACAAAGTAACAATAGAGAAGCTTTTCAGAGTTAACAGAGGCTAAGTATAAGACAAAATCAGCAATCAACTTTTCACTCCCACTTAGGATTTAGCCTAAATCTAGTATAGAACTCACATAGGTATTGGAGTTATTCCTAAATAAAGATATATATATATATATACCCAAGTCTCAGAAACTCCCAATGAAAAGAGGATAAAAGGAAAAGGAAGGGAGAAGGGGAAAGGAAGAGAACAAGGGAGACTGGAGAGAGAGGAGGTAGGAAAAGGAAGGAGAGAGGGAGAAGAAGGACATTTAAATATTATGCTGTACTAATTGCTGGAATTCACAGAAAAAAATTCAGACAGTCCATGAAGATTGCATGACAGAAGGAGGAAACACATATAGAGGAATGGAGGCCAAGAAGTATATTTAGGTTAAAAATGTTACAGGAATTAGGAGTAGAGCCATGTAAGAGAAGACAGACATTTCATTTCCAAAAGCAAACACAAAGTGTATTTGATAATGGTTCAAGAACTAGCAAAGTACAGGGGTATAAAATAAAAGATATACATAATGCACCTTAAAAATTGAAATGGAGATATTTAGGGAATAAAGTGAACTGATCGTTGCCTATGCTTTCAGGACCAGGATTGAGAGAAAACATCAGGAAAAGTAAGGTGGGATTCACTGAGAGATGCTGGGTTTGCTTTCTTGGAAGTTTTTAGGCAGAAGCTAGACAACCATTTGGCCAGTATGTTATAGTAGGGATCTCTTCCATTCATGAGGTGGACTAGATATGTTCAGGGGATGCTTCCAACTCTTAGATATGTGATGTCCTCACATAGTTAAACCTGAGACTATTCAGTAGCCATTTGGTAAAAATCAGAAAAATTAGTAATTTCAATAGTCTTGGCTATATTCTAATTAAATTTATACAACAGAAAGAAACATTATCAGAAATGGATATTGATTCTGGAGGCCTAAAAGAAGAAAGGAAAATAAAAAACCCATAATCCTGGGGCAATCAAACAAACAAACAAACAAAAACAGAACAGAACTATAGGGGAGAATGAAACTATCAAATTGGTTAACTGGCCTTAAAGACATGCAAAAGGCTTGCACAAAGTACCCACCTACTCAAAAACTAAGGGAACTCTCAAGAAAAGATCTACTATTTTCGAAATGTCCCCTTTTTTGTGTCTGAAAATTAGTTTAGAAAAACTAACTTGAAAAGAAGCGAACTTTCTGAAAATCATGATTAAAAAAAGCTTGTTACATTGTATATTAAGAAATCAAATAGTTTTGTAAATCTTTAGAATTTGTTTTGCTTAAAACTAAATTTTTCCTTCCTTCTTTCCCTTCTTTTGCTTCTGTCACTGCTGAATAAAGTGTTTTTGTGTAACCAGTTGAGTTTGTATAATCTTTTTTTTTGTTTTGACAATTTCAATCAATCATAAGGTGTCGGATTGGTGTCAGCTGATCCCCCAAATCCTTCCTTCTTATTTATGAAGATATTTATTTGTGCTCCCTCATTATATAACATAAGTTTTCACCTAATCTTTATTTTTATTCCTCTTCCCCACTAGTGTAATCCTTTTCAACTTTCCTTTTTTTCATAAGATAACCCATGTATAACTGAACAACACTCAGGATTTCTAACTGGACTCTCTCTATGAACCTTAATGATAGAGAGAAATCAGAGGGGGTATATTATTTTCTCACTCATATCTGAATATAAGTAATTTCTCCTTTTGATATTAGATAACTGTTTATTCATGTTCCCTTAACTGTCACTCCAGTATTTGTATTTCAAATTCTCTACACATCTATGGTCTTTTCAACAAAAATAGAATGAAATCTGCCATTGCATCAAAGTTACAATTCCTCCATGCCTATCCCCCTGACTTTCTTAACATAAAATAGGTTTAGTTTTGCTGGGTATAAGTCAATATCCTTTGCCTTCTGGAATAATATATTCTGTTCAATGCTTCTTTTGATTTGTGGCTAAAAGATCACTGACTATGTAGCTCCTTGATATTTAATTTCTTTCTTTCTGGTTCCTTTTAGTATTTTTTTCCTTAGATTTAGAAGATCTGGATATTGGCTATAATGTTCATAAGCCTTTTGAATTTGGAGTTTCCTTCAGGAGGTCACTGATTAATTCTTTCCATCTCCCCTTTGCCCTCTGATTCTAAAAGATCTAAGCAGTTTTCTCTGAAGACATCTTAAAATGTTATATAGGATGTTTTTTAAAATCATTGTTTCATAATGATTCTTAACTTTTTTTCTCATCATTCTTTTTTTCCTGGTCAGTTGTTTTTCCTATGGATTGGTACCTTACATTTTCTTCTATTTTCTTTCCAACAATTTGACTTATTTTTAACATTTCTTTGTACCTTATGGACTCATTGTCTTCTGTTTCATCTATTCAAATTGATAGGAAAATAGTTGCGTGGGCAAGATTTTGTACCTCTTGGTACAAAGAGCTCAATATTCCCTGCCTAATTCTTTTGTCCATAACTCACTTCTTTTGTAACTTTTCTGGAAAGTACTCTCAATCCATTTATAAAAACATTTTCAACTTCCTCCTAAATGTGTGACACTGGACAAGTCACTTAACCCCAATAGCCTCAGCAAATATATGTATATACATATATATGTATATATTTTAAACTTTAAAAAAATACAAAAAAGTCTTGTTTTATCTATTCTAGGAATTTTTAGTTAAGTGCATAACCAGATTATGTTTTGTATCAGATAATACTTTGGAATCATTTTCTTCTGTGTTTGTATTTTGAACATATCTGCCACCATAAGTCATTATGGTAAGATTTTTTTTGTTGTTGTTTATCCATTTATTCAGATTTGATTGTAGATATGATGTTAGAGATGTTCTCCCATGCTTCTAAAGGGAAGGAGTGGGCTGAGCCTATTACTACTTTTTTGGGGTACTGAATGCTCTGTTATTTCAGAATCTCATAGATAGGCTAAAAAACATTAAGTTTTCAGTGTTCTCGAAGTGGTCAGATCTATGGCAAAATCTGATTGCTTTCTCCATGGTTTGGGGTTCTGGACCTGGGTCCAGATGTAAATAAGAATATACTACTGTTGGATTCTGCTCCTAGCAGCCAATTGGGATGCCCCATCGGATCTGAATAGCAAAATTGTACCATCCTTTTAAGTCTGAGACTCTTAACTTAATTATTCCTTTGCAGACTGAGTTAAGTTTTGGAAGTGAAATCTTGCTCTGAACCCTAAGTCTGAATTACACCAATGATGCTGCTTTTACAACTGCTGCTGTTGCTTCAGCTTTGCTAGTTTTTGAACTTCCTCCTTTTCCCCTATGAAGGCCAGTACTTCCCTACCGGAGAATATCACTGCTGGAAAAAGGTCCCCTTTTCATTCACCCCAACATCTATCACCCAGAACAAGAGACTGAGCTACAAATCTAACAGTTGGCAGCTGACTTCGACATAATTACCTCGTGTGGGCCTGAGGCAGTGGGAACCCAGTATGTATATGAGCCATTCTCTTACCTAACTGCTTAGTCACTAACTGTGTGTAAGAGTTTACCAAAACACCAAGTTCCCAGTCTGATAAGTCCCCAGTGTCCACACAGTAATCTTTCTCCCTCTTCTGGTCAGGATTGAACAACCATGACTTGTCAATTTTTTTTTTAATAATTTTTTATTGATAGAACGCATGCCAGGGTAATTTTTACAGCATTATCCCTTGCATTCATTTCTGTTCCGATTTTACCCCACCCTCCCTCCACCCCTTTCCCCGAGATGGCAAGAGTCCTTTACATGTTGAATGGGTTGCAGTATATCCTAGATACAATATATGTGTGCAGAACCAAACAGTTTTCTTGTTGCACAGGGAGAATTGGATTCAGAAGGTATAAATAACCCGGGAGGAAAAACATAAATGCAAGCAGTTTATATTCATTTCCAGTGTTCTTTCTCTGGGTGTAGCTGCTTCTGTCCATCTTTGATCAATTAAGGCTCTCTTTATCGAAGAGGTCCACTTCCATCAGAATACATCCTCAAACAGTATCATTGTTGAGGTATATAATGATCTCCTGGTTCTGCTCATTTCACTCAGCATCAGTTCATGTAAGTCTCGCCAGTCCTCTCTGTATTCATCCTGCTGGTCGTTCCTTACAGAACAATAATATTCCATAATGTTCATATACCACAATTTACTCAACCATTCTCCAATTGATGGACATCCTTTCATTTTCCAGCTTCTAGCCACTACAAACAGGGCTGCCACAAACATTTTGGCACATACAGGTCCCTTTCCTTTCTTTAGTATCTCTTTGGAGTATAAGCCCAGTAGAAACACTGCTGGATCAAAGGGTATGCACAGCTTGATAACTTTTTGAGCATAGTTCCAAATTGCTCTCCAGAATGGCTGGATGTGTTCACAATTCCACCAACAATGTATCAGTGTCCCTGTTTTCCCACATCCCCTCCAACATTCCCCATTATCTTTCCCTGTCATTCTAGCCAATCTGACAGGTGTGTAGTGGTATCTCAGAGTTGTCTTAATTTGCATTTCTCTGATTAATAATGATTTGGAGCATATTTTCATATGTCTATAAATAGTTTCAATTTCTTCATCTGAGAATTGTCTGTTCATATCCTTTGACCATTTATCAATTGGAGAATGGTTTGATTTCTTATAGATTAGGGTCAATTCTCTATATATTTTGGAAATGAGGCATTTATCAGAACCTTTGATTGTAAAAATGTTTTCCCAGTTTATTTTTTCCCTTCTAATCTTGTTTGCATTTGTTTTGTTTGTACAAAAACTTTTCAGTTTGATATAATCAAAATTTTCTATGTTGTGGTCAACAGTGATCTCTAGTTCTTCTTTGGTCATAAATTCCTCCCTCTTCCACAGGTCTGACAGGTAAAGTATCCTATGCTCTTCCAATTTATTTATCATCTCATTCTTTATGCCTAGATCATGAACCCATTTTGACCTTATCTTGGTGTATGGTGTTAAGTGTGGGTCAATGCCTAGTTTCTGCCATACTGATTTCCAATTTTCCCAGCAATTTTTGTCAAATAATGCATTCTTATCCCAGAAACTGGTGTCTTTGGGTTTGTCAAACACTATATTATTAAAGTTATTGGCTGTTTTGTCCTTTGAACCTAACCTATTCCATTGATCAACTAGTCTATTTCTTAGCCAATACCAGATGGTTTTAGTAACTGCTGCTTTATAATATAATTTTAGATCTGGTACAGCTAGGCCACCTTCATTTGATTTTTTTTTTCATAAATTCCCTTGAAATTCTTGACCTTTTGTTTTTCCATATGAATTTTGTTGTTATTTTTTCTAATTCATCAAAGTAGTTTTTTGGGAGTCTGATTGGTATAGCGCTAAATAAGTAGATTAATTTAGGTAGTATTGTCATCTTTATTATATTTGCTCACCCAATCCAAGAGCATTTAATATTTTTCCAGTTGGTTAGATCAGACTTAATTTGTGTGGAAAGTGTTTTGTAGTTTTGCTCATAAAGTTTCTGATTTTCCCTTGGCAGATAGATTCCTAAATATTTTATACAATCAGTAGTTACTTTAAATGGAATTTCTTTTTGTATCTCTAACTGTTGGGTTTTGTTAGTGATATATAAGAATGCTGATGACTTATGTGGGTTTATTTTATATCCTGCAACTTTGCTGAAGGTGTAGATTGTTTCTAATAACTTTTTGGTAGAATCTCTGGGGTTTTCTAAGTATACCATCATATCATCAGCAAAGAGTGATAATTTGGTTCTCATTGCCTATTCTTATTCCTTTAATCTCTTTCTCAACTCTTACTGCCAAAGCTAGCATTTCTAATACAATATTAAATAGTAACGGTGAGAGTGGGCAACCTTGTTTTACTCCTGATCTTAATGGGAATGGTTGCAGTTTGTCCCCGTTACATATAATGTTTACTGCTGGTTTTAAATAGATGCTACTGATTATTTTAAGGAAAAGTCCATTTATTCCTATACTCTCAAGAGTTTTTAATAGGAATGGATGTTGGATTTTATCAAATGCTTTTTCTGCATCTATTGAGATGATCATATGGTTTTTGTTAATTTGATTATTAATATGGCCAATTATATTGATAGTTTTCCTAATATTGAACCAGCCCTGCATTCCTGGTATAAATCCTACTTGATCATGATGTATTATCCTGGGGATGATTTTCTGTAGTCTTTTTGCTAATATCTTATTTAAGATTTTAGCATCAATATTCATTAGGGAGATTGGTCTATAATTTTCTTTCTCTGTTTTCAACCTACCTGGTTTAGGTATCAGTACCATGTCTGTGTCATAAAAGGAGTTTGGTAGGACTCCTTCATTCCCTATTTTTTCAAATAGTTTATAAAGCATTGGGGCTAATTGTTCTTTGAATGTTTGGTAGAATTCACATGTAAATCCATCTGGTCCCGGGGATTTTTTTTTAGGGAGTTGATTAATACCTTGTTCTATTTCTTTTTCTGAAATGGGACTATTTAAGCAATTTACTTCCTCCTCTGATAATCTGGGAAGCCTATATTTTTGGAAGTAGTCATCCATTTCACTTAGGTTATCAAATTTATTGGCATAAAGTTGGGCAAAGTAACCCCTTATTATTTCTTTAATTTCCTCTTCATCAGTGGTAAGTTCTCCTTTTTCATTTTTAAGACTGCCAATTTGATTTCCCTCTCTCCTTTTTCTAATCAGATTTACCAAAGGTTTATCAATTTTATTGGTTTTTTCATAAAACCAACTCTTAGTTTTATTTATTAGTTCAATAGTTTTTTTTCCTTTCTATGTTATTAATTTCTCCTTTTAATTTTAGAATTTCAAGTTTAGTAACTGATTGAGGGTTTTTAATTTGGTCTTTTTCTAACGTTTTAAGTTCCAGGCCCAATTCATTGATCTTCTCTTTTTCTATTTTATTCAAGTAAGCCTCTAAGGATATAAAATTTCCCCTTATTACTGCTTTGGCTGCATCCCATAAATTTTGATATGATGTCTCATTGTTGTCATTATCTTGAGTGAAATTATTAATTGTGTCTATAATTTGCTGTTTCACCCAATCATTCTTTAAGATGAGATTATTTAGTTTCCAATTACTTTTTGGTCTATTTACACCTAACTTTTTGTTAAATGTAGTTTTTATTGCGTTGTGATCTGAAAAAAAAGCATTTACTATTTCTGCCTTCCTGCATTTAATTTTGAAGTCTTTATGTCCTAATATATGGTCAATTTTTGTGTAGGTTCCATGAACTGCTGAGAAGAAAGTATACTCCTTTCTGTCACCATTCAGTTTTCTCCAGAGATCTATCATACCTAATTTTTCTAATATTCTATTTACCTCTTTAATTTCTTTCTTATTTGTTTTATAATTTGATTTATCTAAATCTGAGAGTATAAGATTGAGATCTCCCACTATTATAGTTTTGCTGTCTATTTCTTCTCGCAACTCTCTTAGCTTCTCTTTAAGGAAGTTAGATGCAATACCACTTGGTGCATATATGTTTAATACTGATATTGCTTCATTCTCTATAGTACCCTTTAGCAAGATATAGTTTCCTTCCTTATCTCTTTTAATTAGATCAATCTTTGCTTTTGCTTGATCTGAGATAAGGATGGCTACCCCTGCTTTTTTGAATTCACCTGAAGCACAATAGATTCTGCTCCAGCCTTTTACCTTTAGTCTATATTTATCTCCCTGTTTTAAATGTGTTTCCTGTAAACAACAGATTGTAGGGTTCTGACTTTTGATCCAGTCTGCTATCCGCCTCCTCTTTATGGGAGAGTTCACCCCATTCACATTTGCGGTTAAAATAACCAATTCTGCATTTCCTGCCATCCTAATATCCCCAGATTATACTTTTCTTTTTCTTGCCCTCCTTCCCTTCTTCCCTATGGGTCCCACTAACGTCGCACAGCTCTCTCTCTTTAGTATCCCTCCCTCCTCCCTTGGAATCCCTTCCCCTTTCTTGTACCCTTCCCTTATTACTCTTTTTCCTTCTCCCTTTTCCTCTCCCACTTTTTAATGAAGTGGGAGAAGAATCTGTGTAAAACAAATATGTCAATTGTTTCCTCTTTGAGCCAACTCTGATGAGAGTAGGATTCACACAATGTTCCTCCCCCTCTCTAAGTTCCCTCATATATGATAGGTTTCCTCTGCCTCATTGTCGCATGTAGTTTCCCTCTTTTTATCTCCCTTCTGCCCTTTTTCTGGCACTATCCCCTTTCCATTTCTACTTCCCTTTTTTATGTTATATCGGTAAAATCAAATTATACATATGATTTTTATGTATATTCACAACAGAAATACAGTTCTTAAGAGTTCCTTTTACCTTTTTCTACTTCTCTTGATTCCTGTTGTTGAAGATCAAATTTTTTGTTTAAGTCTGGTTTTTTCCTTAGAAACAGATGGAATTCCTCTATTTCATTAAATATCCATCTTCTTCCGTGGAAAAAAATACTCAGCTTAGCTGGATAGTTTATTCTTGGCTGCATTCCAAGTTCTTTTGCCTTTCAGAATATCTGATTCCAGGCCCTTCGATCCTTTAATGTTGAGGCAGCCAGATCTTGCGTAACCCTTATTGTGGCATCTCGGTATTTGATCTGTTTTTTCCTGGCTGCTTGTAAAATTTTTTCTTTAGTCTGGAAATTCTGAAGTTTGGCCACAATATTCCTTGGAGTCTTTATTTTAGGGTCTTTTTCAGAAGGTGTTCGATGAATTCTTTCAATGCCTATTTTCCCTTCTGGTTCTATTACTTCTGGGCAGTTCTCTTTGATGATTTCCTGTAAAATAGTATCTAGGCTCTTTTTTTCATCATAATTTTCGGGTAGTCCGATGATCCTCAGGTTATCTCTCCTAGATCTATTTTCCAGATCTGTTGTTTTTCCCAGTAAATATTTGACATTTTTTTCCAATCTTTCATTTTTTTGGTTTTGCTTGACTGATTCTTGATGTCTCAATGAATCAGTCATTTCTATTTGTTCAGTTCTAATTTTTAGTGAGTTATTTTCTTCATTAGCTTTTTTTACTTCTTTTTGTATATGTCCAATTGAGTTGTTTTGCTCTATGGAATTTTTTTCCATTTCACTAATTTTTTTTTTTTAGTGAGTCATTTTCTTTTTCCAATTCGCAAACTCTGTTTTTTACCTTTTCCAATTCACATTTCAGGAAGTTGTTTTCTTTTTCCACTTTATCAAATTTTTCTTTTAATGAGTTATGTGCCTTTTCTGTACTCTTTTGCATAGCTTCTCTTTCCTTTCCCCATTTTTCTTCTAGCTCTCTTTTAAGGTTTTGAATAGTCTCTTCTAGGAGAGCCTTTTGTATTGGAGACCAACAATCGTATGGAGACTGTCTGCTATTAGTCTCTTCAGGGTTGAAAAGCTGTTCTCTTTCTGAGTAGAAACTATCCATCGTTCTTTTGATTTTTTTACTCATTTTGTTAAAGCCTGTAAGATCTGCCTTCAGAGCCAGGAGGTTACCAGCTTCCTCTGCAGAGCAGTGAAAGGTATATGGACGGGTAGCTGTCCTGCCAACCAGCTACAAAAAGCAGCTAGGTACTGGAGTGCTCTGGGAAAGAGTTCCCCACCAGAAAGTAACTCAGGCCTGCAGGGCCGGGCTGGGAAAGTGCCTTTCAAAGAACCTCAGCTGTGTGAGATAATGACTGCCCTGGGCCTAGACACTTAGCAGTGAGAGTTTCACTTCCCAAGCCAAACCCTGCCCTGGGGCTGTGGGTATTAGCAGCTGAGCAGTGAATGGATTTGCAGGGACAGGAAGGGTCTGCCCGGGGAAGAGCAGTCAGCTGGGGAAGTTCTATTGTCCCAGGCCTAGCCCCCCATACTGCCGATTATAGCTGCCCAGGCTGTGTCCCACTGTCGTGCAGATTAGTAACTGCCCCCGCAAAAGCCCCGAACTGCCGGATATGGCCACAGGGCTGCGGTAAAGTCTGCCTGAGTCACTTCCAGGTTTGAGGGGTTACAGCCAGATCTCGTTAGGTTCTGGCGTTTTTTAGAGGACCCTCTGTTTTAGGCTTAAACTTCTCTGCCAGTTTACTGCTTTGTAATCAAGGTAGAGCAGTTAGCCTATAGCAGAGTGGTCCCTATAACTTCTCTAGCCACAGAGATCACCCCCACCCCTGGTCTGCTCAGGACGCTAGCCTCTCGCTGTCTGTGCTAGTCTGTTCCTGGCCCCTCAGGACAAACCTTTCCTGGCGAGCTTCCGGATCGGCTGGTAAGTTGTAGTGCTTCTTATCTTCATGAATTTAAGCAGTGAAGAGTTATTTTTGAGGCTGGATTAAATATTTGGTTATGAGGGTAAAGAGAGGAGCTTAGAGAGTCGTGTGTGCCTGCTCCGCCATCTACGACTTGTCAATTTTATAATCTAAATCTTTTAGCCAACAAAGAAGATATTGAAACAGAAAAATAAAATGACTAAAAACATCTCTAAATAAAAATTGCAATACAAAGAAAACTGATTCAACATACACAAAAAAGAAACTAAACAAACATCTGATGAAACAGAAGAATATATGTATTTCCAAAAGAGGAAAGAACTGGAGTTACTACTGTTATTATGAGAGAAATAAGAATCCTGAAAGGAAATAAAAAGGAGTGATTGGTAGGATTTATGACCTACACAAAAGAAATAATAATCGAAATAGAAACTTGAATTCATAGTAAGTAGTTTCTACAATGAATGAAAAAAGAGAAAATCTTACTGAGAATATAAATAAACTGAAGTAAAAGAGAATCTGTAAGAATATAAAAAATTGACAATAATCTACATATTACTTTAAGGTTTTGCCACACTCTTTAACTACATTACTTACTTGATTATCACCACAACCATATAAGGTTAATTCTATTATTATTTCCACTTATGGAATAATTTACCTCCAAATATGGAAGCTGAGGTTGAGATATTAAAGTGGCTTTCTCAGAGTCACAGACATACAAACTTCTTCTCGACTCCAACTCCATTTCAAGCACTCTCTACACTTGTCCACTTACTTTTCTAATAGCTTTTGGGTAAGCAAGCAAAGTTCTTTTCAAAAAGATATGATCTATGTATAAAGAAAACACATTGAGCTCAAGGACATTGAGACAACTTAAGGATCAGAGGGTTCTTACAAGAACATAAGTTAAAAAAAATCTGACTTGTCATAAAATGTTTGTCATATCAAACACCATAATGCTAGAAATAATACAAGAAACATGCTCAGAACTTCTGAATATAGCAAACCACCAAGAGAAAGAATAGACTGCTAATTTTTTTTTTTTTAAAAGAGACAAATTTTCAGAAAGAAGCTTAGGATCATCAAAGAAACTACTAATTCTTTCCAAATGCAAAACAGAAGAATTACTTTTTTCAATTGAATATGGGATTTAAGTTCATTTTCCATTTAAGATAGACTTCTATTTTCCTAGACAATAACTTTCCATAGACAATAGGATCTAGTCACCCTTATAATTTTTCCCATGTGAATATTTGGATGAGCTCTTTTGAATGATTGTTGATTTCATTTAAGAAATGCTGCAACATTCTGGGGATTAATGTAAGAGATCTTTCAAGGATTCAAAGGTTTAAAAATAGAAGGAAAAAAATTATTTTTGGAAAAAGTACTTTTAAAAGCACCTGTAAGTAAGGGTGTGATGCCCTAGGTAGATAGAAGGAGAAAAGATGAGGAAAAGAGGAAGGGAAGGAGAGAGGAAAAGGAGCAAGGGAGGGAGTAAGGAAGGGAAGAAGGAAAAAGGGAGGAAAAGAAGGAAAGAGGGATGGAAGAAGTGAGGGAAGGAAAAGAAAGAAAGGAGAGAAAGATCTCCTCTCTTTATTTTTAGATTAACTCAGATTGAATGTAAAATTGCAATTTTTTTCTGCTTAGACCAGAAACCCTGAGGGTCTTCCCTTTCCAGATCTATTTACTTATGTTTCTTATTTGTTGCTTTGTTGTTGATGCTTTTGGGATTAGGTGAGAGTCCATTCTTTGCCTCAATTGCTTCCTGACCTTAATGACTGAAGAGTACAGCCTCAGTCAAGCTGAGATCTATTGAAGATCTTAACTTAAAAAGACTTAGATTTCCTACTGCACCCAGAAACAATTCTAATCATCTGGATCTATATCTGACCACTGGCTCTGGAGGGGAAAGTGAGGCAAATGGCTTTGAACAGTCTCCCTCACTTAAATGCAATTCACTTGCATGTCACCTCCCTGATGTCATGATCCTCTTTGAAAATGAAGGATAAACAACAACAACAACAACTATATGTATGTAACCTATAAAGAAGAATATCAAGAGCAGATTACTATATTCAGTGAACAACTCTCCTATTTAGATTCTGCCTTATATAAGCTTGTAAATAGACTATCAAAATATATAATTAAATTTCTGTTAAAACTATATTTCTAAGATAAAGTATTAATGGTAAGAAATCTCACATTTCCTATCTATATTTCATAAATTTCTGGTCCCTATTTATCTTAGGTTTGTAGATTTCTTTCTTAAGGACAAACCATACCTCCATATCTAAAAAACAAATCAATCTGGCTCTCAATAATATACCTATAATATGGTCCAGGCTAAGCCCCACATAATCACTGTTTCAGCCCTGGTTCATTCAGAAAATTAATAGTAATTATCTCTGGGCAAAAAAAAAAAAACAAAACAAAACAAAAAAAAAAAAACACCCTGAAGACTTTCCCTTCCCAAACTGATATTTTTAAAACTGAGTAAAAGAATCTTTTCTCTGTTTCATTTCTTATCTCGTTTAATAAAAAGCAGGAATTCATTTTTGTTTCTGCTAACTGGAAATTAGAATAGTGAATAACTAGACTGAGGATACACTTCACACACTTTTCATTTGGACAAATCTTCCCTTAGGCAACTAAGTGGCTATATACTGTCCAAGAAGGATGATATAAAATTCTAACCTAAAAAAGTCCAGGTAATTTGGACAAGAAATAAATTTGGGCCTCGAAGATATCCAAGAATAAAGACTGAGGTAAGCAGAAGTAAAATGGGTTACACAGGATAAATCAAACGTATGTACTCAAGTAAAGAAAAGAATGATTAACAAACCTAGATAACCCTAGAGTCAAGTTTGGATGGTTTCATGTATATATTAAATCTGTATTTCTGTAAACAATGAAATTTTATATCTTAATTGTTATTATTCTTATGGTAGGATTGTTGATCTAAATTGTTGTCTTTAAAGATAAAGACAACCTCTAGCCAGAATCTTTAAAAAAAAAAAAAAAAAGTGAAAATTCAATTATTTGAGAAAACTCTTGCTCACATTTTTAAACTGTATTTTAAACAGACATTTAAACATTTATTTTAACAAAGAAGCTTCTAAAAGTAATTGTGAATTGTATACATTCAGAAAGCACAACTGAGGAACTAGTTTTTTGAACAAATTACTGTGCAACTTTTAGCTCTTCAAAGACAAAGAAAACTTCAATTCATAAGAAAATTTTCTTTCATCAGTTTAAAATCAAATGGGAACAGAGGACAGGAGGGAAGGAAGCATATGTTATAAGAATCCAAATTGCAAAAGTAAAAAGGAAATCTCAAAAGCTAGCATAGATCTTAAAAAAGAAATTATCTCTGGGAGAATATTTGTCATGAAGAGTCTTTCTTCATGTGTCTATATGTATGGCATGATTTGTTTAGTGTGAATGGTAAACTGCTTTGAATTTAGCTGTCTTATTTTTGAATAGGGAAAACCTCCAACTATAAAATTTTTAGCATAGTACTTATTTCATGAAAAGGAGAAAAAGGGCCCCAAATTAAATGAATTGCTGGAATAAGTCATATCTTGGTAAACTGCATTAGATTGGGAATTAAAGATTAGGATGTTTGTCATCATCCCAACACAGACCAGGCCCAGGAAAGGCTGACTATTTTGCTAAGCATTATTTATTGCTTTACGAGGTAAAGTATGTCCAAGATAATTTATAACTGGAACTAGAAGTTGTTAGGTTAACCCCTTACTTCTGACCATACTATGTTTGGTATTTTAAAGTTTATATCTGTAATAATTTAAAATGAATATGTGGTTTGAAGGGGAAATTGCATAAGTTCTTATTTTAAAAAGAAAAGCCAAATGGCCTTGAAAGGGATAAAAACAATCTACATTAAGCTATTTCATTTTCTGCTAGTGATTAAGGTATCTCTGTAAAAACATTCAATACAGTATCTTAATACAGCAGGTATCTATAAATATCATAAAAGAAAAGTTAATTTGTCTTTTGTATTATACACCACTTACATGTTATATGTACGTTTCAACACGTATATGTTGTATGTACATGTTTCCACATGTACATGTTGAAAATAGTTTTTGATTATAAAGGTATTTTGATTTAAGATGGTTTTTTGTTGTTCTGATTGTTTTCTTTTTATTTTTTTAGGAGGCTCCTTCCTTCTTGCAAGAAAGAAGCTTGTATTCTTATTGTTAATTACTATTTATTTTATTTCACTGAAGGAGTAAATGATTATAAACAATTCTAAGCTTGTTAAACTGATGATTTGAAAGATAAAATAATGCTTCTGACTTTTCAAATAACTTGTTTTTAATAACACTTGTTGGACAAAACTTTTTTTATATAAATTTGAAATGTTATTAAACATTTTGTAGATATATTTAATTTCAACCAACAAACAGATGAACATCTGTTTATATACAAAAGTACATTCACAAATGTGTACACATAACACCTCCCATATATATAGAGGTATAGCTTCAAAATAAATATAATTGTGAAATATAATTGTTTAATTGCAAAAATAAGCTTTAATAAATTTTAAAATAACCTATGAAATATTTAGAATATATAAGTAAGACTGAAGAAACAATTTATATACTTTATGAATATTATTTTTTATTAAAGCTTTTTATTTATAAAACATATGAATGGGTAATTTTTCAACACTGACACTTGTAAAACCTTCTGTTCCAAATTTTCCCCTCCTTATTCCCTACCTCCTCCCCAGATGGCAGGTAGTCCAATACATGTTAAATATATTAAAATATGTTAAATCCAATACATGTATATATTTATACAGTTATCTTGCTGCAGAAGAAAAACCAGATCAAGAAGAAAAAAATGAGAAAAAAACAAAATACAAGCAAACAACAATAGAAAGAGTAAAAATGATATGTTATGGTCCACACTCAGTTCCCATAGTCCTCTCTCTGGGTGTAGATGGCTCTCTTCATCACTGAACAATTGGACTTAATTTGAATCATCTCATTGTTGAAAAGAGCCATGTCCATCAGAATTGATCATTATAAAGTCTTGTTGTTGCCATGTATAATGATCTCCTACTTCTGCTCATTTCATATAGCATAAGTTCATTTAAGTCTCTCCAGGCATCTGTGAAATCATCCTGTTGGTTATTTCTTGTAATATTCCATAACATTTACATACCATAATTTATTCAGCCATTCTCCAATGTATGAACATCCATTCAGTTTCCAGTTTTTATTCCACTAAAAAAAGGGCTGCCACAAACATTTTTGAACATGTGGGTCCCTATGAATGATTATTTTAGAACTGAGTTATACTAAATGGGTTTATGTAATTACTTTTCCTGCTGAAAACTCTCATATTTCCGCCTTCAATATATTTACCACTACTTTTCCTTTTTATTACTAATATACTTTTGAGGCTGTATATAACTGTGGAAAACAGTAAAAAAAAAAATTTCACTACAAAAACAGACTACATATATAAAAGATCATTCACTAGAACCTAATTCTACCTTATTTATATTTTCACTTGGCCTGATAGATGGCTATCAGAAATAATTTATACAGAAAATGAATTAGAAAAACAACAAAATGTACTGATTATCTTGATGAAAGTTGATGTCTTAATTCATAATATGAAATTTGTGTTGTAGCCTATATGGCAAGTATCTGGATAACAAATGTGAAGTTACTTGTTATCTTAATGTGAAGATAACTTAAAAAAAAAAAAATCAGAAAGAAATACAAAGGATCTATCAGCCTGATAATATGAGAAATATTATTAGAATGTATAGTGGTAAACTGTCCCTATATTTTCAACTGTGCTTCTTTGATGGCCTGTAATGGACTTGACATTTCCTCTCCTAACTCTATTCCTTCTGAACATCAAAACTACTGCTTTCTCATCTTGAAATTTCCATGAGAGCTTGAGGCTTCCATGCTCTGGACCATCCAGGTACCCTTGTGGCTGTCTCACACTGGAATACCACTACTTAAAGTTTTGTGTCCTTCTCCCACAGATGAACTACTCATTTTGTGATTTTAAAAAAGGCAGTTTTCCTATTTCTCTTGGAGTTCTTTCAGTCATAAAAATCACCTCTCCCCTTTTTCCTGTCTCCCCCCCCCTCAGTTTAGCTCCCTTTTTTATGCTGACTGCCCTTATTAGAATGTAAGATCCTAGAGGTAGGAACCTTCATTTCCCTTGTATTTGTATTTGTATGAGCATCCCAGTGATGCTTAGTATAGTACCTGGAACTGTACCATATACTAATGATATAGTATACACTATATGATGCATTACATATCATGTTTCCCCGATAATAAGACCTATCCCAAAAATAAGCCCTCCCCTTACTGTGTAAGATTCCCCTAAAATAAGCCCTCCCCCGAAAATAAGCCCTATTGAGATTGCTACTGTAGTGAAGGTAATCCCCTGTGCTACACGCTACATTACGGTACCCTCTGTATGCACTGACTCCTCTCCCCTCCCCCCCCATTGAAATGCACGCCAGGCTCCTGAGGTGCATCCAATCAGAGCTGCAGCAGTGAGCGCATCATCCTGTTCTTCCCCAGTGATTTGCTTGCTGGCGCCATTGAGAGCAGTGTCGCGGAGGAGAGCTGAGGCAGGACAACATAAAAACCCAGTATGTAAGCTGGAGTGAGGGGGCATGATGGAGGATAAAAGAAGAACTCAGGGGGCATGATGGAGGATAAAAGAAAAACTCAGGGGGCATGATGGGGTTAAAACATTATTGAGGGGCATGATAGAGTGAAAAGAAGGACTGATGGTCATAATTTTATTATTCTGTTTGTTCTGACCCCCAGACATGAGTACAAAAAGGAAGAGCTATACTGTTGAGTACAAGAAAGCAATTGTAGAGGAGTCACATGGCAAAAATTTTGCAGTTTTCTGTAAAGAAAAACTCTTAGATCTTCAAATGGTCAGAAAATGGGGAGCAGATTATAATAACCTCAATCAACAGGTGGATGAGGGAAAAGGGAAAAAGCGCAGGTCTGGATCAGGTCGGCAACCCTTATATCCTGACTTGGAGATCCTCATTGGTGAATGGATTGCTGACAAGAGAGCAAAGGCCTTGGTTGTGCGCAGAGCTGATATTCAAGCATTTGCCTTTTCAATGGCACCAGAGTTTGAAATGGTCTCAGAAGGATTCAAAGCATCACAACACTGGTTGGACGGTTTCCTTCAACAGTATGAACTGTTCCTAAGAAGATCAACAACACTGTTTAAACTGGAAGATGCTGAAGTTATTAAACGTGCACTTGCATTCAAGTCCTTTATTGATAGGATCGACATTTCCAAGTACCAAACCTGCAATATGATTGCTATGGATAAAACTGTAGTGTTTATGGGACAAGGATCTCAAACAACAATTCATCACAGGGGTGCAAAGTCAATCTACATTCCCACCACTGGCTGTGAAAGTGCATGGGTCACCTGTGTTTTGGCAATTCATTTGGATGGAAAGAAAGCCACACCTCTAATCATCAGTAAGGGCAAGAAAGATATGATTGAACGTGTATCAGGCATTTACGTTCTTGAAACCGAAAAAGCCTGGTGTACACAAGCCTTTATAAGAAAGTGGATTGATTTAATGCTGCCACTTGTTATGCAAGGTAACCAAAGAGATCTGATAATCTGGGATTCAGCCAGCACTCACCAGCTAAAGAAATGAAGAACTTGCTTGCAGAGAGAAGAATAAATGAAGTAATGATTCCTGCAGGAATGACTGCCTATCTCCACACCCTTGATATTGCAATAAACAAGCCATTCAAGGACCATTTGCACATGGAAGTCAAATGACTACATTGAAAATAGAATGGAACTGACTCAAATTTATAAGAAATCAAGCCATTCTCCAATTGATAAATGGTCAAAGGATATGAACAGACAATTTTCAGAGGATGAGATTGAAACTATTACCACTCATATGAAAGAGTGTTCCAAATCATTATTGATCAGAGAAATGCAAATTAAGACAACTCTGAGATACCACTACACACCTGTCAGATTGGCTAAGATGACAAAAAAAAATAATGATGAATGTTGGAGGGGATGCGGGAAAACTGGGACACTAATGCATTGTTGGTGGAGTTGTGAACGAATCCAACCATTCTGGAGAGCAATCTGGAATTATGCCCAAAAAATTATCAAATTGTGCATACCCTTTGATCCAGCAGTGTTTCTATTGGGCTTATATCCCAAAGAAATACTAAAGAAGGGAAAGGGACCTGTATGTGCCAAAATGTTTGTAGCAGCCCTGTTTGTAGTGGCTAGAAACTGGAAAATGAATGGATGCCCATCAATTGGAGAATGGCTGGGTAAATTGTGGTATATGAATGTTATGGAATATTATTGTTCTGTAAGAAATGACCAGCAGGATGAATACAGAGAGGACTGGCGAGACTTACATGAACTGATGCTAAGTGAAATGAGCAGAACCAGGAGATCATTATACACTTCGACAACGATATTGTATGAGGACATATTTTGATGGAAGTGGATTTCTTTGACAAAGAGACCTGAGTTTCAATTGATAAATGACGGACAAAAGCAGCTACACCCAAAGAAAGAACACTGGGAAACGAATGTAAACTATCTGCATTTTTGTTTTTCTTCCCGGATTATTTATACCTTCTGAATCCAATTCTCCCTACGCAACAAGAGAACTGTTCGGTTCTGCAAACATATATTGTATCTAGGATATACTGCAACATATCCAACATATAAAGGACTGCTTGCCATCTAGGGGAGGGGGTGGAGGGAGGGAGGGGGAAAAAAATCACAACAGAAACGAGTGTCAATATAATGTAATTATTAAATAAAAAATTAAAAAAAAAAAAAAAAAAAAAGAAAATAGAATGGAAAGAAATCAGCATGGAAACTTTGTGAAGCCCTGTCTGCAAGAAGTCGTGACTTGGGTGAAGAAGTCATGGGATAAAATTACTGACAACTGTGTCGCCAAGGCACTACGAGCAGGTTACCTGGACAAGATATGTTCATTTAAAGAGAGCTATATTGCTGGACATGACAGATCGGGTCCACTTCTTGTGAAGGAAATAGAGGCGCAAGACATCCAGGACGGAATTCAGGGTATGGACACTTATGACGATGTTGTTGAAGAAGATGACATGATCATTATTGAATAAAGGTACTTTTTTTTGTTCACATTTACCTGTTTATTAAAATTGCTGGCAATGTTCATTAAAATAAGCCCTCCCCTGAAAATAAGCCCTCTGGTGTTTTTCTGTCCAAAAAAATAATGAGTGTCTTATTATCGGGGAAACATGGTAGTAGTTAATGGTGCCAAAAACTAGTAGGCACTTAATAATATTACTGTTTCCTTTCATCCTTCCTAAATAGAGTCTGGATTAATGTATAGTCAGTGTTATGTGGGAATATTATGAGAATGTTAAAATTAGAAGAATATTAGGCTAAAACTCCAGCACACATTGATTGATATCTAGAGGATGTGCCCTTCATAGCAAGAGAACGAACCAGATGGAGTAAAGAATTCCATAAATGTGTGAACAAAATAGGAAATTTCCCTTTATGTATATATTGGGGTAAAAAGATGTATATATTGACTTTTCCTATTTTAAAATAATGAATTTTGATTTGGAATCTTTAGTTGCTTTATAGAAATAACCATTTACCATGCAACTTAAAACATTTACATAATAATTGAAATGTGTTACCTGCTTCCTAAAAGAAAAAGACCTGTATATGGTCTAATACCTAGTTTTTATCTGGGGTGGTGGTGAGGCTGGTCATTCAGTCATGATCAACTCATCATTATTGGATTTGAGCTTTTCTTGGTAAAGATACTAGAGGGGTTGTCATTTCCTTTTCCAATTCATTTTAGAGATGAGAAAACCAAGGCAAAAATTTTAAGTGATTTACCCAATGTCACACAAGTAATAAGTAGATGAGGTCACATTTGGACTCCAGAAGAGGAATCTCCCTGATTCAAAGTCTAGCATTCTAATCCAACCAGCTACCCCAAAATACTGGGAATACAGAACAACAACAACCAAAAAAAAAAATTAAAAAACTAGAGAGAAATAGGTAAAGAGAATAAACCACTGTTTCTTTTAGCATGGAAATTAGCATGAATTTTCTCTCCAGCATAACATTTGTCTGAAGCCATTCAGGTACAGTTCTGGCCTTGTGATCTATCTCATCATTCATGAAACTCTTGTCTTTCCCTAACGCTTCTCCCTTTGGGCTTACCCTCTTAAAGGCACACAGAACAAAACATGGGATTGTTTTTCAGAGGCCACACAAAGAGGAGGACTTGTAAGATTTCTTTACTACTTACCAGCCTCTCTTTGAACCTCAACACAGCCATCAAGAATGTTTTTTACTTTGGGTGAGCTGATCTTGAATTATCTTCTCTGCAGAGGAAGGAAATATTTCTTCCAGTGTCTTATTCATCGTTTTCCTGCTTGCAGAAGGCTACATATGTTCTATATACTCTATGAGGACTTTTTCTAGGTCTACAAATGTTCATTTTTACCCGTTTCACTAAAGGGGAAATATGAGGCAGAGATTAAACAAGGCAGCTTACTTTAAGTACTTTTAGTTAAAAACCATTCTCTTGATGGTCACCAACCCTTCCATTTTTTTCTACCTTTTCTTACAGATTTTATAGTTCCATGATGAGGAAAATGTTGAGCAGCTATTAAAACCAGTCCTGTCTAAGTGAGCACTAGGTAACTCATACCTGAGAGATCTTCCAGTAATCCTTACCGAATGCCCTTGTTCATGCTGTGTTTAATTATATGATCTAAATTAATAAGATCTAGACTTCCGGCCAAGATGGCGGAGAGGAAATACACTTCTGTGTAATCTCCGTGTTTTTCTCTCACTATTCATTTCATTTCATGCCTCTGAATTAATGCTCGACTGAAAAAAAAACCATACAATTACTTACCAAGAGAAACCATCCTTGAGACTCGTCAAGAAAGGTCTGTTTTTGCGCGAGGGCGGGGACGGTATTTGGAAGCAGTCTGCGGGTAGCAGCAGCTGCAACCAGAGCACAGATAGCAGCTCAGAACCGGGTGGAGCGGAGAGGGGGTAGGACCGCAGCCGTCTCTGCGGTGAGAGCTTTGCTATAGGAGCAAGTCAGCAGCCCAGCAGAGAAGCTAAAAACACCGGGGTGAAGAATACAATCCCAAACAGCTGGAGTTTCTAGGGACCTGGCCACCCCTCCCCCACAGTGTCTTAGCCCGCTCGGATCTCAGAGCGCTCGGATCTCAGTGCGCAGGCGCCATAGCACAGTAGGACCTGTGCCTCACGAATACCCTGCCCCTCCCCCAAAGAAAGCAGCCTCCATTCAAGGGGTTTTTTTTCCTTCTGTTTCTTTGATAGTTTGTCTTTGATAAATAGACAGAATGAGCAAGAAACTGAAAAAGAATTTAACCCTGGACAGCTTTTATACAGATAAAGAGCAGACTCCAAACCCTGAGGAGACTAAAAACAAACAGTCCCCAGGTGAATCCCCGAAGGAGGAGACCTTATATCCCTCAGCACAGATGAATCTCATGGAGGAAATTAAAAAGGCTCTCACAAGGGAGCTAGAAGAAAAATGGGAAAAGGAGAGGGAGGCTCTGCAAAAGGAGAGGGAGGCTTGGCAAAAGAGCCTGGAGAAGTCAGTTAAAGAGAGAGTGGATAAAGAAACCAAATCCTTGAAAAATAGGATTAGTGAACTGGAAACAGAAAACAGCTCTCTAAAAAACAAAATTGGCAAAATGGAAAAAAATTCCACAGAACAAAAGAACTCAATTGGACAATTAGAAAAAGATCTTAAAAAAGTGAGTGAAGAAAATACCTCACTGAAAATCAGGGTCGAACAATTGGAATTGAATGACTCGAGGAGACAAGAAGAATCAGTCAAGCAAATCCAAAAAAATCAAACAATGGAAAAGGATGTGAAATACCTTCTGGGGAAGACAACAGACCTGGAAAACAGATCCAGGAGAGACAACCTGAGAATCATCGGACTTCCAGAAAAGTATGATGAAAAAAAAAGCCTGAACACTATCTTCCAGGAAATTATCAAAGAGAACTGCCCAGAAGTCATAGAAACAGAAGGTAAAATAGACATTGAAAGAATTCATCGATCCCCTACTGAAAGGGATCCTAAAATCAAAACACCAAGGAATATAGTGGCCAAATGCCAGAACCCTCAGGCAAAGGAAAAAATACTGCAAGCGGCTAGAAAAACCCAATTCAAGTATCAAGGAGCCACAATAAGGATCACCCAGGATCTGGCAGCATCCACATTAAAGGATCGAAGGGCCTGGAATATGATATTCCGAAAGGCTAAGGAACTTGGTATGCAACCAAAAATAACTTACCCAGCGAGATTGAGCATCTTTTTCCAGGGAAGAAGATGGTCATTCAACGAAATAAGCGAATTTCATCTATTTCTGATGAAAAATCCAGAACTTAACAAAAAATTTGATCTACAAGCACAGAACTCAAGAGAAATCTAAAAAGGTAAAGATTAATCTTGGGAACTATATTTCGGCTGTAAAGATGTATAAAAAATACATGTATACCTTGTTCTAGAAACTAGTTGAGGAAAGGACATTGTACTAGAAAAAAGGGAAAGTGGGGGTACTACATTTCATGAAGAGGCAAAGAAAACCTAGTATATCTGAGAGAAAGAATGGAGAGGAATGAAAATAGTGAGTATTTTACTGCTTTCAGAATTGGCAGTAAGAGAAGAATTTTAGACATATTCAATCTATGGTGAAACTTCTCCCACCTCATTGAAAAGTGAGAAGGGAAAAGTGAAAAAGGAAGGAATAAGCTAAGTGGAAGGGAATACGGGAACTGGGAGGGAAAGGGGTAAGTTGGGGGGGGGGGGAACTCTAAGGGGAGGGGAGGGATACTGAAAAAGGGAGGGCTGTGAGAAGCAAGGGGAGCTCACAAGCTTAATACTGGGAAGGGGGGTAAGGGAGGGGGTAAGGGAGTAAGAAGGGAGAAAAGCATAAACCGGGGTCAACAAGATGGCAAGTAATACAGAATTGGTCATTTTAACCATAAATGTGAACGGGGTAAACTCCTCTATAAAGAGGAAGCGGTTAGCAGAATGGATTAAAAGCCAGAATCCTACAATATGTTGTATACAGGAAACACACCTGAAGCGGGGTGATACATGCAGGTTAAAGGTAAAAGGTTGGAGCAAAATCTACTATGCTTCAGGTGAAGCCAAAAAAGCAGGGGTAGCCATCCTGATCTCAGATCAAGCTAAAGCAAAAATTGATCTAATCAAAAGAGATAAGGAAGGGCACTATATCTTGCTAAAGGGTAGAATGAATAATGAAGAAGTATCTATATTAAATATATATGCACCAAGTAGTGTAGCATCTAAATTCCTAAAAGAGAAATTAAGAGAGCTGCAAGAAGAAATAGACAGTAAAACTATAATAGTGGGAGATCTCAACCTTGCACTCTCAGAATTAGATAAATCAAACCACAAAATAAATAAGAAAGAAGTCAAAGAGATAAATAGAATACTAGAAAAATTAGATATGATAGATCTCTGGAGAAAATGTAATGGGGACAGAAAGGAGTACACCTTCTTTTCAGCAGTTCATGGAACTTATACAAAAATTGATCATATATTAGGACATAAAAACCTCAAACTCAAATGCAGTAAGGCAGAAATAGTGAATGCATCCTTTTCAGACCATGATGCATTGAAAATTACATTCAATAAAAAGCCACAGGAAAGTAGACCAAAAAATAATTGGAAACTAAATAATCTCATACTAAAGAATGATTGGGTGAAACAGCAAATTATAGACATAATTAATAACTTCATCCAAGAAAATGATAATAATGAGACATCATACCAAAATGTATGGGATGCAGCCAAAGCGGTAATAAGGGGAAATCTCATATCTCTAGAGGCCTATTTGTATAAAATAGAGAAAGAGAAGGTCAATGAATTGGGCTTGCAACTAAAAATGCTAGAAAAGGAACAAATTAAAAACCCCCAATCAAACACTAAACTTGAAATTCAAAAAATAAAAGGAGAGATCAATAAAATTGAAAGTAAAAAAACTATTGAATTGATTAATAAAACTAAGAGTTGGTTCTATGAAAAAACCAACAAAATAGACAAACCCTTAGTAAATCTGATTAAAAAAAGGAAAGAGGAAAATCAAATTGTTAGTCTTAAAAATGAAAAGGGAGAACTCACCACTAACGAAGAGGAAATTAGAGCAATAATTAGGAGTTACTTTGCCCAACTTTACGCCAATAAATTCGACAACTTAAATGAAATAGAAGAATACCTCCAAAAATATAGCTTACCTAAACTAACAGAGGAAGAAGTAAATATCCTAAACACTCCTATCTCAGAAAAAGAAATAGAACAAACTATCAATCAACTCCCTAAGAAAAAAACCCCAGGACCAGATGGATTTACATCTGAATTCTATCAAACATTTAAAGATCAATTAACTCCAATGCTAAATAAACTATTTGAAGAAGTAGGGATTGAAGGAGTCCTACCAAACTCCTTTTATGACACAGATATGGTACTGATACCTAAACCAGGTAGGCTGAAAACAGAGAAAGAAAATTATAGACCAATCTCCCTAATGAATATTGATGCTAAAATCTTAAATAAAATATTAGCAAAAAGATTACAGAAAATCATCCCCAGGATAATACACTATGACCAAGTAGGATTTATACCAGGAATGCAGGGCTGGTTCAATATTAGGAAAACTATTAACATAATTGACTATATCAACAACCAACCAAACAAAAACCATATGATCATTTCAATAGATGCAGAAAAAGCATTTGATAAAATCCAACAGCCATTCCTAATAAAAACACTTGAGAGCATAGGAATAAAAGGACTTTTCCTTAAAATAGTTAGGAGCATATATTTTAAACCTTCAGTAAGCATCATATGCAATGGGGAAAAACTGGAACCTTTCCCGGTAAGATCTGGAGTGAAGCAAGGTTGCCCACTATCACCATTATTATTCAATATTGTATTAGAAACACTGGCCTCTGCAATAAGAGTCGAGAAAGAGATTAAAGGAATTAGAGTAGGCAATGAGGAAACCAAACTATCACTCTTTGCAGATGATATGATGGTATACCTAGAAAACCCCAGAGATTCTACTAAAAAGCTATTAGAAATAATTCATAATTTTAGCAAAGTAGCAGGATACAAAATAAATCCCCATAAATCCTCAGCATTCTTATACACCACCAACAAAATCCAAGAGCAAGAGATACAAAGAGAAATTCCATTCAAAATAACTGTTGATAGCATAAAATATTTGGGAATCTACCTACCAAAGGAAAGTCAGGAATTATATGAGCAAAATTACAAAAAAGTTTTCACACAAATAAAGTCAGACTTAAATAATTGGAAAAATATTAAGTGCTCTTGGATAGGCCGAGCAAATATAATAAAGATGACAATACTCCCTAAACTAATCTATTTATTTAGTGCTATACCAATCAGACTTCCAAGAAAATATTTTAATGATTTAGAAAAAATAACAACAAAATTCATATGGAACAATAAAAAGTCGAGAATCTCAAGGGAATTAATGAAAAAAAAATCAAATGAAGGTGGTCTAGCTGTACCTGATCTAAAATTATATTATAAAGCAGCAGTCACCAAAACCATCTGGTATTGGCTTAGAAATAGATTAGTTGATCAGTGGAAAAGGTTAGGTTCACAAGACAGAATAGTCAACTATAGCAATCTAGTGTTTGACAAACCCAAAGATTCTAAATTTTGGGATAAGATTTCATTATTTGATAAAAACTGCTGGGATAACTGGAAATTAGTATGGCAGAAATTAGGCAAGGACCCACACTTAACACCACATACCAAGATAAGATCAAAATGGGTCCATGACCTAGGCATAAAGAACGAGATTATAAATAAATTAGAAGAACATAGGATAGTTTATCTCTCAGACTTGTGGAGGAGAAAGAAATTTGTGACCAAAGATGAACTAGAGACCATTACCAATCACAAAATAGAAAATTTTGATTATATCAAATTAAAAAGCCTTTGTACAAACAGAACGAATGCAAACAAGATTAGTAGGGAAGTAACTAACTGGGAAAACATCTTTACAATTAAAGGTTCTGATAAAGGCCTCATTTCCAAAATATATAGAGAACTGACTCAAATTTATAAAAAATCAAGCCATTCTCCAATTGATAAATGGTCAAAGGATATGAACAGACAATTTTCAGATGAAGAAATTGAAACTATTACCACTCACATGAAAGAGTGTTCCAAATCACTATTGATCAGAGAAATGCAAACTAAGACAACTCTGAGATATCACTACACTCCTGTCAGATTGGCTAAGATGACAGGAAAAAACAATGATGAATGTTGGAGGGGATGCGGGAAAACGGGGACATTGATGCATTGTTGGTGGAGTTGTGAACGAATCCAGCCATTCTGGAGAGCGATCTGGAATTATGCCCAAAAAGTTATCAAACTGTGCATACCCTTTGATCCAACAGTGTTTCTATTGGGCTTATACCCCAAAGAGATACTAAAAAAGGGAAGGGGACCTGTATGTGCCAAAATGTTTGTAGCAGCCCTGTTTGTAGTGGCTAGAAACTGGAAAATGAATGGATGCCCATCAATTGGAGAATGGCTGGGTAAATTGTGGTATATGAACGTTATGGAATATTATTGCTCTGTAAGGAATGACCAGCAGGATGAATACAGAGAGGCTTGGAGAGACCTACATGGACTGATGCTAAGTGAGATGAGCAGAACCAGGAGATCATTATACACTTCGACAACGATATTGTATGAGGATGTATTCTGATGGAAGTGGATTTCTCTGACAAAGAGACTTAACTGAGTTTCATTGGAGAAATGATGGACAGAAACAGCTACACCCAAAGAAGGAATACTGGGAAATGAATGTGAACTATTTGCAATTTTGATTTTCTTCCCGAGTTATTTTTACCTTCTGAATCCAATTCTCCCTGTGCAACAAGAGAACTGTTTGGTTCTGCAAATATGTATTGTATCTAGGATATACTGCAACATGTTTAGCATATATAGGACTGCTTGCCATCCTGGGGGGGGGGGGGGGAGGAGGCGGGAGGGGAAAAAACGAAACATAAGTGATTGCAAGAGATAATGTCGTGTAGAAATTATCCTGGCATGGATTCTGTCAATGCGAAGTTATTATTAAATAAAATAAAATTTATTATAAAAAAAAAAAATAAATAAATAAATAAATTAATAAGATCTGAGGGGCAGAGCCAAGATGGCGGAGAAGGCATATGTGACTTTCTAAGCTCTCTCATACCCTCACAACCAATTATTAAATTCAGCCTCAAAAATAGGGCTTGACTAGTAAAACCCACGAAGAGCAGAAGAACAACAACTTACCAGCCAAACATAATCTGGAATTTTGTCAGAAAAGGTTTGTCCTGAGTGTGGGAACAGACCAGCACAAGTAAGGATAGAACTAGAGGCTAGCATATTGTGCAGACTGGGTGGGAGTGGTCTCTGCGCTTAGAAAAATTACAGAGATGACACTGGCATAGACTGATTGCTCTGCTCTGCTTGCAAAACAGTACTTCAACAGAGAAATCAAAGCCACTCTAAAAAACGCCAGAACTTAACAGGATCTGGCTATACCCACCCAAAACCGGAAGTGACTCAGCACAGATGACAGCACAACTGTGCAGCCCCAACCCGCAGTACAGGGCTTTTCCTTGGGGCAGTTGCGAACCTGCACAGCAGGGGGCACAATGAGGGGGTCGGCCTGGGGCAATAGAATTTTCACAGAGCAATCCGGGCTTCTCTGGGCAGGGACACTTCTTCTCTATGCAGGACTATTCACTGGTCAGCTGCTAATGTCCACAGCCCCACGGTGGGATTTGGCCTGAGGTAGTGACACTTTCAGGGCTTATCTTCTAACGTTAGGGCAGTTGCTAATCCCCACAGCAGGGTTCTCCACTGGGCACTTCCATAGCTCGCCTGTGCTGAATCACTTCCAATTGGAGGGGGGGAGACTTTTCCCCAGAGCACTCCCGTACCTCCCTGCTCTTTGCAACCTTTTTATACATTTCGCTGCTTTGCAGAGGAAGCTGGTAACCTCCTTGCCCTGAAGGCAGACCCTAAAGGCATTAAAAAATGAGTAAAAAAAATCAAAAGGACGATGGATAGCTTCTATACAGAAAAAGAGCAGGTTTGCAACCCCGAAGAGACTAATAGCAAAGACTCTCCAGACAATACCCCAAAGGTGAATGCTATCTGCCCCCCTTCACATAATGCTCTCCTAGAAGAGACCATTAAAAGTCAAAAGAGAGCTAGAAGAAAAATGGGGAAAGGAAAGAGAAGCTATGCAAGAGAGTAACAACTTCCTGAAATATGAATTGGAAAAGGTAAAAAATTCCCTGTAAGTGCAGGGAAACAGAATTTGTGAATTGGAAAAGATAAAAAAAAAAAAAAAAAAAAAAAAAAAAAAACCTCAGGAAAGTAGGATTTGTGAATTGGGAAAAGAAACTAATTCACTAAAAAAAAAAATTAAAATAGTGAAATGGAAAAAATTCCATAGAGCAAAACAACTCATTTAAAAACTCAAATGGACATATACAGAAAGAAGTAAAAAAAAAAAAAAAAAAGCTAATGAAGAAAATAACACATTAAAAATCAGAACTGAACAAGTAGAAATCAATGATTCATTGAGATATCAAGAATCAGTCCAAGCAAGACCAAAAAACTGATAAACTGGAAAAAACCATGAAATATCTACTTGGAAAAATGACAGACCTAGAAAATAGATCTATGAGAGATAATCTGAGCGTTATTGAACTTTCTGAAAATTATGACCAAAAAAAGAGCCTAGATACTATTTTACAGGAAATCATCAAAGAGAATTATCCAGATATAATAGAATCAGAAAGTAAAATAGGCATTGAAAAATTCATCAAACACCTTCTAAAAAAGACCCTAAAAATAAAACTCCAAGGAATATTGTGGCCAAATTTCAGAACTATCATATTAAGGAAAAAAAAATATTACAAGCGGCTAGAAAAAAACAATTCAAATACCAAGGTGCCACAATAAGGATCACCCAATATCTGGCTGCCTCCACATTAAAGGATCGAAGGGCCAGGAATTTGATACTCCGAAAGGCAAAAGAACTTGGAATGCAGCCAAGAATAAACTACCCTGCCAAGCTGAGCATTTTCTTCCAGAGAAGAAGATGGATATTTAATGAAACAGATGAATTCCATCTGTTTCCAAGGAAAAAACCAGAACTAAACAAAAAAAAAAAAAAAAAAAAAATTGATCTCCAACCATAGGACTCAAGAGAAGGAGAAAAAGGTAAAAAGAACTCTTGAGTACTGTATTTCTGTTGTGAATATACAAAAAGACTACCTGGATACTTTGATTTTACTGATATAACATAAAAAAGAGAAGTAGAAATGGAAAGGGGATAGTGTCACAAAAGGGAGAAAGGGGGGACAGGAATAAACCATCATAGATATGTGTGAAAAGAGCATTTTCACAAGTTTCACTTATCCCCCTTCAGAGCTATTAGATAGAGGAAATTTCTTAAGTGATTTCATACACATTGCCTTCAGAGATGCAGTTACCATCCAACTAATGGAGTCAATTATTTGCCCCAATGATATGCTAAATTATATCTCAAAAGCATTAAAAATATTTTCAATAGTTTCTTTTGGGATGTTCCTAAAGGACATACCATACTTAAAACTTCTAATTTTCTAAAAAATCCATACTGAAGGTTGCAATTAAATTTCCTCAATTAAATTCAATTCCATATGCCTTTGTTAATCACATATGTATGTGGTAGATTCAGTGTTCGGGGAATATGACAAAATGAAAACTAACTCCTGGTCTCAAGAAATTGGAAGTTGACTCGACTATAATCAACATACTTCTTAGAATATAATATGCATTTCACTAAAAAACAGACTGAATACATGAACACTTGAAAAGCTCTTTCACCTAATAAGGGACACATAAGTTGAGTTTTGGAGAAATTCCTGGCCCAAATTCCCCATTACTGTCACTTCTTTAATGACAACTGAGGCTTTTCCTATCAAGTTAGAATTTCACAAACTAATACTTGAGACATAAATCATGGTTTATAAATACATATAAGAAAACTTGAGATTTCCCTGAGGAAAGAAAAAATACTGATGAAATTTTGGAACCAAAGAAGAAACAAAACCAAAAAAATGTTTCACACAGTATTTTTGATACATATATAATTTTGCATTAAACATTTCAAAAAAAATTGAAAATGAACTAAAATTTTTGATACATAATACTATCCAAAATTTACTATCCAAAATTTAACTCATGGGATACTTGTTCACATTACAAGATCAATAAGGATCAATCAAATATAGTTGGGAAATTGCTGCTTTAAATAATGCCTTATCATACCATTAGAGATACTAACATAAGATGTTCTTGGAACATTCTGCACTACAACTTAGGGAGGGAAAACTAGGTAAGGACTTGGACCTGAAACCTTCCTTGTGAGGAAAAAGCATAAAAGTCATTAGAAAACAAAATATATTCTCTTTTTCTAGCTGGTTTCTCCTAGTTCTGAATCTGGCACTAATGATTCATCTAGTTTTTCCTCCTCTCTTATCTTCACCTTAAATGGCAGAAAATTATATAAGCTTTTAAAAAATTAAAGCCTCTATATTTTTGCTGCAACGACTTGCCTTTAAAAGAATCCCTCTCCAATACGAACTCAACTCTCTCCAGAAAAATTTAAGTTTAACTTAAACACAGGGGAAAAAAAAGTATTAAAGGGATAGATGTTTGCATAGTTTTATCTATAAGTTTCTGTCTGGTGACTACTGAGGTGACTGGAAGCTGATCCAGAAACTCATCACTCCTTCTGGAAGTCCCCAGCACCCTAATTATATCCCTACATCTCAATGTATTTTAAAAGTTATGTGTCTTTTTCTAAGGACATCATCTTCATTTCATTCTGTACATATATGGGATCAAGACCCAACATTGAAAGTCATTATTTAACACTAATAAAGTAACATTCCCAACATTTAAAAGTTTAGAAAAAAGAAACAAGAGATGAAGACAATACAGTTATAGGAAAAATATTTTTCTTAATTGGTACACATAAGTTAGGAAAACACATTAAAAAGACACAAATTATTTAACTGGAAGAAATAAACATTGGAATGTGACAAGTTTTCAAGTACACAAGATTGCTGTATGAGAAATGACAGAAACCATATGTTTTCTCATCTACAACTGAAATAGAATAAAGGGAAATGGTCTTAAACTGTAGCAAGCAATAAGAATCAAAGAACTGCAAATGTTAGGACTCAAAAGAATTTTAGATATCATCTTCTCCAATTTCATAGAAAATGACGTCCATAAAACTGATTTGACCAACATCTTCTAAGTCACAATGTTGGCATTTGAATTCAGATGTCTCAGCTGCTATTCCCATGTTCCTTTCACCATACCATTTTCAAGACTAAAAGAAAATTTGGGTTCTAATTCTGATTATTCAACTTATTAAGGATTTAACTGTGAGTAAATGATTTGGTTTTTCTAAATCTCAGATTCTTCATTAGTAAGACCACAATAGTCATTGGCCCAGTATTAAGGAAAGTCTAATGCTAGCATTCTCTTATTTCAAGTTTGGTGATGAAACTAGGACTAACAAGTCACTGAAAATTTAACCAAAGTAGTTGACTCACCACTAACATAGCAAGGATAAGTAACAAGAACAATATCACTAAGGGACAGTTAATATACCCTTCTTTTTTTTTCATATGTAACCTGTCTCTCATCAGACATAGTATGGTAATCTGAAAAAATCTGATATGGACATCAGTGAGAACCTAAATAAACTTTTTGTTATGAAAAGCCAAACCAACATATCCAGTGGTCACCTTGCCCTAACGCTATACTAATCAAGTCCTGACTTTGTTACCTTTTAGGGAAAATGGAATCTAACCCATGCTGTAGGCAAGATTTTAATTCCAGTACATCTATTTTATGGAGATATTCTGAAAATCAAATGAAATAAAACATGTGAAATAAAAGCCCCACAAAAATGTAATGCATTATTATAATGAAAGAAAAAATTTATAACTTTCAAACTATTCAACATTGAAATAAATTGGTTAAATTCATAGGAGGGCTTTTAAAAAACAAAATAAAAACAACTGAATATCTTCATTACTTGGACTTCATTAGATAACCTAGTTTCCTAATTACCTTTTTTTAAAAACTGAGGTAACTGGGATTAAGTGACTTACCCAGAGTCACACAACTAGGAAATGTTAAGTGTCTGAGACCAGATAAGAACTCTTAACTGTCCCCTAATTTCGATTTTTCATTCAAAATTTCTCCTACTCAAAAGAAGCTATGGGAACACACAAGTCACTACTCAAGACATCAACTGCCAGCCAACAAACACTCAGGCCCAGAACTAATAATTTTAGTAACAAGAATCAGTCCAAAAATATACTATGTAATTCATACTATGAAATGAAGATAAGAAATGAATTAAGTTAAATTTAACTAAACACATTAACTTTACCTCGTCTCTTTGCTGAGGTTAGACGTCATATATATTTTTTGCCCTTTTTTAGGTATTGATCAATTATGCTGATTTTTACCTCTCTTTTTTCATTTTTATTGTGTTTCAAAAATACTATTTGGTATATGAAATGGCTTGAAAGGAAAGAATACTAGAAAATTTTAGATGATATTTCTGAAAAAGACATAAAAACTTATCTAAAAATAAATTCAATAGAGCAAGACGGTGAAATATCTATTATAATTACTTATAACCAGTTGAATGATACTTTGTAGCTCAGATTTCATAGATAATTTTTAGCATAAGAACTGAAAAATTTAGGGGCAGCTAGATGGCACAGTGAATAGCGCACCAACCCTGAAGTCAGGAGGACATGAATTCAAATCAAGCCTCAGATACTTAATACTTCCTAGCTGTGTGACTCTGGGGTATTTATTTAACCCCAACTGCCTTAGCAAAAAATAAATAAATAAATAAAATAAACCCTGAAAGATTTTTTTAAAAGGGAGGAAAAAAGAAACAATGTATCAATGTTTCAAGAAATGGACAAAGACCAAAGTTCAGGGAAAATGTGATGGATAGAAGCATCAGAAGGAAAGATGCCTATACGAGGTAGAATGAGGTTATTGAGCAGCTTGCAAAAAAGCTAATTAAAATTAATAGCTTCAATGTGTTTGGAAACTGTAGCCATATTACAAATTTTTCACTATGCATGGAGTCTTGGCAAGTATCAGTTGAAGATACTTAGCATTTAAACCAACAAGAATTCAAGTTATTTTAAAATGTAAGACGAAAAACACAGTGGATAGTGACAAGGCTTTATAGTATATTAAATTGTTCATATTTTGCTCCACAATGGCATATTTCCAGAATATCTATGCCCAGATAACACATCTAGAATGCTGGCTTCTTGCTATTCACTCTTTGGGCCTCAACTAATTGATTTCTTAATCCAGCCACACTTAAAAAGAGGGAATGAAAACTGTCCAATTAATAGAGCACCAACAAAGTAAATATCAAGGGTACTCAAAAAAGTCTAATCCAACCTGAAGTTTAAATAAGAAAGAGACATGGATGAATTCATAATATAAACTGGGTTCATGTTCAAATTATTAAAGTTTTATTCAACTTTTCTGCATTTTATCAAATTTTCAATCATGTCCCTACCCACCCCAACCAGCATAAACAGATCCTTGTGCTTTAGATAGAGATCATTTCAAATATGTAACTAATGGCAATGAAGTGACATGAAAAACAGGGAAATCAGGAAAACCATTCCTAACAATGTGACATACTTACTTTCTTTGAGAATTAGTATAGCAGGATTTTTTAAAGGATAAAGAAATGAAAAGAGAAGTTAAATCATATACCAGTTTCTGCCTATTCTTAATAAGTGTAGTTGCTCAAACCTAAGAAAAAGAAATCTCAATTTATCTTGGTTTAAAAAAGATCCTGGATTACTGTTAATTCACTTCAACATACATTTTATTAAAAAGCTTACTTTTTGAAAGATATTGAGGCTGCAAAGATTTAAAATGAAATCTCTCACAACAATAACATCTGATAATGAAAATAATAATGATGTGACCTAAATAATCAAAATCCATCATGAGAATTAGAAGGTAAGTTTATGACCCCCAAATACAAAGAGCTTTATTTAGCTCCTCTTACATTTCCCATTATCCTCCAGAAGCACTGAGCTAAAAGGAAGTAATCATGTGCTGGGACATTTTGTTTTTCAGCAATCTGGAAAAGACCTTCCAACTCGGTCACATCTGTCAATCCAAAACTAAATACATTTCTCACAAACTGTTGAGTGAAGACAATCTCATGAAAGGAGAAATGCTCACTTGCAAATTCAGGTACATCTCCAAATGAAGTACATTGAAAAACTATTGCAAAACCACTTTATATAAAAATGAAGAATTCTGTAGAACTCTTTAAAGAAATATTTATACTATTACATTTCATTTGATAAATAACAAAAACAAAGCCAATTAATCAGTCAATAAACATTTATTAAATATTGCATAACACAAACTATGCCAAATGCTAGAATCAAAAGAAAGGCAAAAGATCCTTTAAAAGATCAAGTCAATCAATAAACATTTATTAGTCACCAGTCAACATTGTGGACCCAAAAAGAGGCAAAAAACAGTCCTCCTTAAAGAGCTCCCAAGTTAATGGGGGGACAATAAACAAGCAATATGTACAATTAAGTTATATATAAGGTAAACAGGAATTAATTAAAAGAGGTAAGACACAAAAATTAAGAGAGAAGATTTCCAGGAAATGATGGGACATTAGCCTAGATTTGAAGGTCTCCCAATGCATTAAAAGCCATTTCCAATCATTCTGATATAAATCTGGCTCCTGGACACAAATGGCTCTGGAGAGTAAAGTGACAAATGACCTTACATAACACTCACTCACTTAAATCCAATTCATCTGCCTATAATGGCATCACTTCTCTGATGTAATAGTCTTCTTGCAGAAGGAAGGACAAGAAATAACAACAATAACGGAGGCCAGGAGACAGACATGAGGAGAAAGATCATTCTAGCAAAGAGGCAAAAGAGATAAAGAAAACATTCAGATCTGGGAGATAGAGATTGTTATTTGTGGAATTGCAAGAAAATCAATATTAACTGCATCAAAAAGGTCATGGTAAAGATTTAAATATCAAAAAACTGGAAAGATAAGAATGGGCAAGATTATATAAGACTTTGAACATCAAAGTTTCTATTTAATCATAGAGGAGTAAAACTCCCTGAAAGAGAACCAAAGAATTTTATTGAGCAATGAGGTTAACATGATCGTACCTCAGCTTTGGAAGGGAAAGGGAAAAGAAAAGTATTTTCATAATACCTACTAATGTGCCAGGCTCTTTGCTAAATTCTTTTTTATAGATATTTTCTAATTAGTTCATGTTGGCGGGTGAATAGAAGATAGGTTAATGTGAAAAGAGATTTAGGTCAGGGAGACCCATTAGAATGCTATTGCAACAGTCAAAGTGTTTGGGGCATACATTGTAGGGGAGCAGTGTTAGAGAATAGAAGACAGCAGATTTGAGAGATGTTGAATAGGTGAAGTCGATAAACCTTACAAACAGATTGGATTGGGGGGTGAAAAACACTGAAGAGTCAAGGATCATGTCTACATCCCTAGTATTAACTTCATTACATAAGTTACTTAACATTTCATGTGAAAAATGAGAATAAAAACTGATATTTAAACTAAGATGCAAATTTTGTCATCTACAGTCTGGCTAAAGTCGTTCTTAAATAAAAAATGAGTTACTTCATTTCATTTCATGAATTGTTCTATTAAAATGCAATAGTGTGGGGACTTCTGGCCAAGATGGTGGAGAGGACACATGCATCTATCTAAGCTCTTCCTTGCCCTCAGAATACTTTTTTTCATGACAAGGCCTCGGAATTAGTGCTTGACTGAAAAAACCCCACAAATACATTACCAACAGAAGATATCTTTGAATTTTGCAAGAAAAGGTCTGCTTTTGCTTAGAGGCAGGGACAGTTAGATCAGGTGCAGACTATAGGCAGACAGCAAGAGTATGGAAGACAGCTCACACACTGAGCAGACCTGAGCGGAGTGGGGTATGATTTCAGTCAGCAGAAAATTTGAGGGGAGAAATTTACCACAGTGTGGCTACTTTGCCCTGGCAGCAAGCCAGTAAATCAGCAGAGAAGATATAAGCATATGGGGTAAAGACTATAACCCCAAAACACTGGACCTTGCCACACCCATGCAGTACCAGGAGTGACTCAGCATGCTCTCAGAGTCTCAGAGAGCAAACACTGTACAGCCATTGCTGTACCACTGTTGCTTCAGTGCTACCTCCTGCAGTGTATACAGGAAACAGTGTGTACACTTCCCCCTCCCCCCCAAAAAAAGCAGACTGCATTTGCTTTTTTTATTTGTTTGTTTGTTTTCTTTGATTCTTCTTTGACAAAATGAGCAAAAATTTAAAGTATATTCTAACTATTCTATGTAGATAGAGAGCAGACTTTAAACCCTGAGGAAACAAAAAACAGATTGTCTCTAGATGAATCTCCAAAGGGGGAATATGTTCTGGTCCATACCACAAAAAATTCTCATAGAAGAAATTTAAAGGACTCTTATAAGAAAGCTAGAAGAAAAATGGAGAAAGGAAAGGGAAGCTTGGCAAGAGGGTCTGGATAAGTCATCCAACTCATTTAAAGATAGAGTAGACAAAGAAATCAAATCCTTGAAAAAAAAGAATTAGTGAATTGGGAAAGGCAAACAACTTCAAGGAAAACAGAATTAGTAAATTGGAAAAAGAAAATAGCTCTCTAAAAAAATAAAATTGCCAAATGGAAAAAAAAATCCATAAAACAAAACAACTCACTTAAAAACTCAATTGGACAATTGCAAAAAGAAATTTAAAAAATAAATGAAGAAAATAATTCATTAAAAATCAGAACTGAACAAATGGAAATCAATTACTCAAGTAGACACCAAGAATCAGTCAAGCAAAACCAAAAAAATGAAATAATGGGAAAAAATGTCAAATACCTAATCGGGAAAACAACAGACTTGGAAAACAGATCTCGGAGAAATAATCTGAGAATTATTGGACTTCCTGAAAATTATAATGAAAAAATAGGCTACATACTATTTTCCAGGAAATTATCAAAGAGAACTGCCCAGATGTTGTAGAAATTGAGGGTAAAATAGACATTGAAAGAATCCATAAATCACCTACTGAAAGAGACCCCAAAATCAAAACTCCAAGAAATATTGTGGCAAAATTCCATAACTATCAGACAAAGGAAAAAACTACTACAAGCAGCTAGGAAAAAACAATTCAAATATAGAGGAGCCACAATAAGGATTACTCAGGATCTAGCAGCATGCACATTAAAGGACTAAAGGACCTGGAATCTGATATTCTGAAAGGCTAAGAAGCTTGGTATGCAGCCAAGAATAACTTACCTAGCCAAAATGGGCATTTTTATCAAGGAAAGAAGATGGACATTCAATGAAATAGGTGAATTTCATCTATTCCTGATGAACAAAATGGAATTAAAAAAAAAAAAGTTTAATCTCCTAATATAGGACTCAAGAGAAACATAAAAAGGTAAAAAGAAATCTCGGGTACTATATTTCTGTTATAAATATACATAAAGAACACATGCATGACTTGGTATTATACTTATAATATAAAAAAGAAACTAGAGTGGAAAGGAAATTGTACCAGAAAAAGAGTAAAGTGGGAGTACTACATCTCAGGAAGAGGCAACGGAAAACTATTATATCTGAGGGAAAGAAGGAAAGGGGAGGAATATAGTATTTATCTTATTCTCATCAAAACTGGCTTAAAGAGAAAAATATTAGACATATTCGATTTACAGAGAAACTTCTCCCACCTCATTAAAAAGTGGGAGGAGAAAAGTGAAAAGGGAAGGAGTAAGCTAAGTAGAAGGGAATACAGAAATTGGGAGCAAAGGGGGTAAGAAAAGGGGAGGAACTCTAAGGTAGAGGAAGAGATCCTAAAAAGGGAGGGCTATGAGAGCCAAGTGGTGCTCACAAGTTTAATACTGGGGAAGGGAGTAAAGGGGAAGGAAAGCAGGGGTTAACAACATGGCAAGTAATACTGATTTAGTAATTTTAACCATAAATGTGAATGGGGTAAACTCCCCCATTAAGTGGAAGAGGATAGCAGACTTTATTAAAAGCCAGAATCCTACAATATGTTGTTTACAGGAAACACACTTGAAGCAAGGCAATACATAGAGAGTAAAGATAAAAGGCTGGAGCAGAATCTATTATGCTTCAGGTGAAGTCAAAAAAGCAGGAATAGCTATCCTGATTCTCAGATCAAACAAAAGCAAAAACTGATCTAATTAAAAGAGATAAGGAAGGGCACTATATCTTGCTAAAGGATAGCATAGATAATGAAGCAGTATCAATATTAAACATATATGCACCAAGTGGTGTAGCATCTAAATTCTTAAAAGAGAAATTAAGAGAGCTGCAAGAAGAAATAGACAGCAAAACTATAATAGTGGGAGATCTCAAACTTGCTCTTTCAGAACTAGATAAATCAAACCACAAAATAAATAAGAAAGAAGTTAAAGAGAGAAATAGAATACTAGAAAAACTAGATTTGATAGATCTTTGGAGAAAATTAAATGGAGACAAAAAGGAGTACACTTTCTTCTCAGAAGTTCATTGAAGCTATATAAAAATTGACCATATATTAGGACATAAAAACCTCAAATTCAATTGGAAAAAGGCAGAAATAGTGAATGCATGCTTTTCAGATCACGATGCAGTGAAAATTACATTTTTAAAAAGCCAGGGGAAAATAGACCAAAAAATAATTGGAAACTAAATAATCTCATCCTAAAGAATGATTGGGTGAAACAGCAAATCATAGACATAATTAAAAACTTCATCCAAGAAAATGACAACAATGAGACGTCATACCAAAATGTGTGGGATGCAGCCAAAGCAGTAATAAGGGGAAATTTCATATTTCTAGAGGCCTACTTGCATAAAATAGAAAAAGAGAAGGTCAATGAATTGGGCTTGTAACTAAAAAAGCTAAAAAAGGAACAAATTAAGAACCCCCAGTCAAACACAAAACTTGAAGTTTTCAAAATAAAAGGAGACATTAATAAAATTGAAAGTAAAAAAAATACTGAATTAATAAATAAAACAAAGAATTGGTTTTATGAAAAAACCAATAAACTAGATAAACCATTAGTAAATCTGATTTAAAAAGGAAAGAGGAAAATCAAATTGTTACTCTTAAAAATGAAAAGGGAGAACTTGCCACTAATGAAGAGGAAATTAGAGCAATAATTAGGAGTTATTTTGCCTAATTTTATGCCAATAAATTTGATAACTTAAATGAAATGTAAGAATACCTTCAAAAATATAGCTTGCCCAAATTAATAGAGGAAGAAGTAAATACCCTACACAGTCCTATCTTAGAAAAAGAAATAGAACAAGCTATTAACCAAATCCCTAAGAAAAAATCTCCAGGACCAGATGGATTTACATGTGAATTCTACCAAACATTTAAAGAATCATTAACTCCAATGCTATATAAACTATTTGAAAAAATAGGGATTGAAGGAGTCCTCCCAAATTCCTTTTATGACACAAACATGGTACTGATACCTAAACCAGGTAGGTTGAAAATAGAGAAAGAAAATTATAGACCAGTCTCCCTAATGAATATTGATTTAAAAATCTTAAATAAAATATTAGCAAAAAGATTACAGAAAATCATCCCCAGGATAATACACCATGACCAAGTAGGATTTATACCAGGAATGCAGGGCTGGTTCAATATTAGGAAAACTATTAGAATAAAAGGTTATATCAATAATCAAATTAACATAAACCATATGATTACTTAAATACATACCAATCAGACTCTCAAGAAACTATTTTAATGACCTAGAAAAATAACAACAAAATTCATCTGGAAAAAACAAAAGGTCAAGAATTTTCGGGGAACTAATGAAAAAAAAAATCAAATGAAGGCGGCTTAGCTGTACCTGATCTAAAACTATATTATAAAGCAGCCATCACCAAAACCATTTAGTATTGGCTAAGAAATAGACTAGTTGATCAGTGAAACAGGTAGGTTCACAGGACAAAATAGTCAATAACTATAGCAATCTAGTATTTGACAAACCCCAACATCCCAACTTTTGGGATAAAAATTCACTATTTGACAAAAATGGCTGGGAAAACTGGAAATTAGTCTGGCAGAAACTAGGCATAGACCCACATTTAATACCGTACACCAAGATAAAATCGAAATGGGTCCATGATTTAGGCATAAAGAACGAGATTATAAATAAATTAAAGAAACATAGGATAGTTTACTTCTCAGACTTGTGGAGGAGGAAGTAATTTTTGACCAAAGAAGGACTAGAGATCATTATTGATTACAAAATAAAAACTTTAGATTAAATCAAATTAAAAAGTTTTGTACAAACAAAACTAATGCAAACAATATTAGAAAGGAATCAATAAACTGGGAAAACATTTTTACAATTAAAAGTTCTGATAAAGGCCTCATTTGATATAGAGAATTGACTCTTAATTTATAAGAAATCAAGCCATTCTCCAATTGATAAATGATCAAAGGATATGAACAGAAAATTTTCAGATGATGAAATTGAAACTATTTCTGCTCATATGAAAGGGTGTTCCAAATCACTATTGATCAGAGAAATGTAAATTAAGACAACTCTGAGATACCATTACACATCTGTCAGATTGTCTAAGATGACAGGCAAAGATAGTGACGACTGTTGGAGGGAATACAGGAAAACTAGGACACTGATGCATTGCTGGTGGAGTTGTGAACGGATCTACCCATTCTAAAGAACAATTTGGAATTATGCTCCAAAAGTTATCAAACTGTGCATACCCTTTGATCCAGCAGTGTAATTACTGGGCTTTTATTACAAAGAGATATTAAAGAAGGAAAAGAGACCTATATGTGCCAAAATGTTTGTGGCAGCCCTTTTTGTAGTGGCTAGAAACTGGAAAATGAATCGATGCCCATCAATTGGAGAATGTTTAGGTAAATTGTGGTATATGAATGTTATGGAATATTATTGTTCTGTAAGAAAGGACCAGCAGGATGAATACAGAGAGGCTTGGAGAGGCTTATATGAACTGATGCTGAATGGAATGAGCAGAACCAGGAGATCATTATATACCTCAACAATAATACTGTATGAGGATGTAGTCTGATGGAAGTGGTTATCTTCAACAAAGAGAAGATCTAATTCAGTTCCAATTGATCAATGATGGACAGAATCAGCTACACCCAGAGAAGGAACAGTGGGAAATAAATATGGAATACTTGCATTTTTGTTTTTCTTCCCAGAAAAAATTGGATTTTTTTTTATTGTGCAACAAGAAAACTGTACAGATCTGCACACATATATTGTATCTAAGATATACTTTAACATGCTTAACATATATTAGACTGCCTGCCATCTAAGGAAAGGGGTGGAGGGAGGGAAGGGAAAAGTTGGAACAGAAGTGAGTGCAAGGGATAATGTTGTAAAAATTATCCATGCGTATATTCTGTCGATAAAAAATTATAATTTAAAAAAAGGAAAAAATGCAGTAGTGCCCAATGTTCAAATCTAAAATGTTAATTACCAAAAACTCAAAGTGCAACACTAAGTAACAGGTACTTAATAGTTAGACAGAAATGTAGTTCAATTGTTTATTTCCATATCTCAAAATCATACTTGGTGGTAATAAGTATATCAAAGTTAATGGCTAAAAAATACCATTATTACAAAGAATACGGAAAATAAATCTTATGCAAATGTATCATGTCCACAATCAAACTTCTTATATCTCAGCAACCAACTGTCTATATTACACATATTAGCAATCTACAAGTGCACCACAAATGAAGACTCCATCTGTTAAAAAAAAAAAAATACTGTATTGGCAGAACTAAAGCCAATGAATGAAGCTTATAATAAAATAATATTTTGATTCACTTATTAGTAGAAATTTCCAGCTCCAATTAAAATCTTGATTCTGGCATTTTTTAGTTTTGTAATCCTGGGTAAATAACTAAATTAACCTCACTTAGCATTAGATTCCCAATCTACAAAATGAGAATAACAACATATACAATTTTGAAATAGGTAATTGAGAGTTATTACTTTTATCACAATTCCAAGTATCAAAAATACAAAAGACTACACCAGAAATAGTGAGTTTCCCATCAGAAAAGGTATGAAAGCAGAGGCCAATTGTTAGAGATATATAAGAGGGTTTGTATGATTCAGATGGATCAGTGCTCCCTTTTTATTTATCTTTTATGGCTGATTGCCGAAGAAGCTTAAATAGTTTAGCCACATAATAGGAAGACTAAACTCAATGGAATGGACCCTGATGATGTAAAAGAAAAAAGGAGATAATGGTAAAGGATGTGATAGATAGTGAAATGGAAATGCTGATAATGACCTTAGAAAAACTTCAGGAGACTGTGGAGTTTAGAAGAGGGTGTGCTACATGGTCCATGGAGTTATAATAAATAAGACAAGACTGCATAAAAAAACAACAAACATTATCCTTGAATCTTCAAGGAAGTACTTTATACATGGTAGGCACATAATGAAATTGATTTAATATCAATCTGCTTAATTCTCTCCTAATGCTAATTCTATGATGTAAAATACTTTGAAGAGGCTGAAATGGAATTTCAGAACCCTCTTATGTTTCTCATTCCAATACTTTGTCATTTTAAAAAATTCCAAATGTGCCAAACATATGAGTATTTCAATATACAAAGTAGAAATGAAAAGGAGATTATACATGAAATCTTAAATCTGCATTACATACAGATTTCTTATCCTATTCAGTATACAATAACTTCAATAAATAATTTTCAAATATATTCCATTTTCTATGTTTCCTTATAGTCTTTCTTTTATCCCCTTCTGTTTATTTTTTGACTAAATTCAGTTACCCCATAACTTGTTCTATTTTTGCAATATATGTAGTCTTTCTCCCACACAAATTGAAAAAAGTATAATAATTATTCATAATCAAGCAAAACAAATTTTTCACCTGAGTATTTAAAAATGTATGCTTCATTCAACAGTGATCATCGCTTCTTTCTCAAGAAGATAAAGCATTTATTTTCTTCATTTTCTTCATAATACATAAAAGTCTATGCAGGTTTCCCTAAGATATTACATACTTTTCCTCTTTTTATAAGACCATTATTATTCCATTATGTTCATATACTATAATTTATATATCCAACTGATGGGCATCCTCTTTGTTTTAAGTTCATTATTATGACAAATATTGAGGTATAACTATTTTGTTAAGTATGGGCATTTTCTCTCTTTTTTCTCAGAGAGATATAAGGACTCATGGTGATATTACTGAGACAAAAAATACATCTAGTTTAGTACTATTTGTTTAGTATTATTATGAGCTGAAGACAGCTTTGTGACCTGATTGTTAAATTTTCAGAGTGAACAATAACATCTTGGTAATTGGCAAATGTTGAAAATAAAGACTTAATTTAGTTTTTATTGCCTAAAAAGTGATGGAGAAAATGTTAATGATTCTTATCTAATTTAAAAGTATGTTCAGTTTGCCCCAGCAAACAAGTTATACTTCGCAAATTCACTGCTGTTTTTGGGATACAGTTTGAAACTTTATTCCAAAATGGATCAACTTTACACACGATAGATTAATGTACCTTTTTTTTCATTGCTTCTCTATCTGCTGTTATTTTTAAAAATATTCGCCAATCATATTTACATAGGAAAAAACTTCAGATTAGTTATTAATGTAGAACATTTTTTTTCCATATGCTAATTTGCAACTTTGGATAACATCCTTTGAATACTATCTATTCATATTCCTTAATCATTTATCAATTAGGGAATGAAGTTAGCATTGTTAAATGTTTGAATCAGTCACTTATATATCTTCTCTAAGAAACCTTTATGAAAGAAATATACTATAAAGATATATTTCCAATTATCTGTTACCCTTTTTTAAAAATTTCACTAATTTTATTTTTTTTAATTTGAATTTTATGTAAATGTCACATTTGATCTCTCTAAGCAAAGTGGGGTCATAAACTCTTCCCCTATCTATAGCTTAAAAAGATAATTCTTTCACTGCTTGTCTAATCTGTGATGTAATATATTTGAGTCATAAATATATATAGAACTTATCTTGGCATCTAATGTGAGGTATTCATTTAAAATTAATTTTAACCAGACTACTTTCCAGTTTGTCTAACAATTCGTATAAAATATTGAGTCCTCATCTCCAGATGTTGGAGCATGGAAACTTATCAAATTCTAAACTACTAGGTTCATTTCTATCTTTATCTGCAATATCTAAACCACAATTAATACTTGAATTCTTTTTTTTCTGAATATTAAACAATTATTTTGATGATTATTTCATCAAATAATTTGAGATCATTTCCACTAGGCTACTTTCTTATCTACTTTCCAAGTTTTTTCCACCAGATAAGCTCTACTATTATTTTCTCTAGCTCTATACAATAATCTTTAGGTAATTCAATTAAGCAGGACATTGAATAAGTAAATTAATTTTGATAGTACACCATTCAAATTACATTAGAATGGCTTAAACATGGTGAAATAATATATCTCAAATCATTTAGATTTTTTTCTGAAAAGTATTTTATAAGTACAATCATGTTGAACCTCTGTGTCTGCATCCCTCCCTCAATATTTTACGTATTATATAGTTGTTTTAAATGCAATTTCTCTGTCATTTTCTACTGGGTAATATATAAATATATTGGTTGATGATTTCTATGGATTTTATATGCTGAAAATTCATTGACATTATTTAATTTTATTTTCATTTAACTGTTTATGACTCTCTAATTAAAAAGAAATAGTTCTGTTTCCTTTTTGCCTATACTTAATTCCTCCATATTTTTCTTCTCTTCTAAGATTTTAAGCATTCTATCAAATAGTGGGGATAATAATGATCATCCCTAATTTACTCCTTTTCTTAGTTAAAAGAATCCTAGCTTTTTCCTTGAATACGATATTGGCCCTTGGTTTTAGATAAATATTACTTAAGATAAAAAGGAAAAATCAACTTATTCCTATGCTTTCTAATTTGTTATTTTTTAAAACAAAAATGTAGATTGAACTTTGTCAGCTACTTTTTCAGCTCATACTGATAGAATCATATGGGAGTTTAATCATTGTTGAATTATTTTCAATTTATAATTTGTTTTAATTAAACCAATTCAAGATCCCTCATACAAAATACAGGATAATATTTGCAATGATGTTGTAGCTTCTTTGCTAACATGTTATCTAATCTTTTTGTGTCAATTTTTAATACGGGTATCAGTCTATGATTTTGTTTCTCTATTTCTTAGATTAAGTATAAAAACCATATTTGTATCTTAGAATGAACTTCGGAACCTTCTTTTCCTCCTTTTTATGAGACGGCTGTTAAATTTTCAGAGTAAGCAATTACACCTCGGAAATTGTGGCAAATACTATAAATCAAAGTGTATCTCTGTGTGTGTGTACAATTTATATAACACTGGAATTATTTGTTCCCTTTGAACATTTGATAGAATCCCCTGTAACATATATCAGGTCAAAATACTAAGTGGGGGCAGGGGATTATTGATTATTTTTCTGATATTGGATTTTATATATATATATACATATATATAAAATCAAGTAATTGTTGAGGTAAAATGGGTATTTTTAAAATATTCACTCATTTTCCTAAATTACTAGATTTAGGGGTACAAAATTGGGCAGAATAGTTTCTGTTATTATTTAATTTTATCTCCATCTGCTAATAATTCTTTTTTAATTTTTTATATCAACAATTTTGGTTTTCCTTTCTTTTTTAAAAATCAGAAATATTTATGAGTTTTTCAAATTGTTCCTAGTTTGATCTTTAAATTCAATTTTTGTTTTGAATATGAATTCCTTTAATTTTCAGAATTTCTAATTTGGTATTTGGCATGACAGTTCATTGTTGCTTTTCAAGTGTTTGTTTGTTTTTTTTTAAAGTTGTATGCCTGGTTCATTAATCAATTCTTTCTCTTATTCGTTAAAACATTTAAGGATATTAATGTTCCCCTATTTTAAATAACTCCAAAGTTTGGTGACATCATTTCATTTTTCACATGTCTTTCCTGGAAATTTTCTATTAGCTATAGAATTTGGTTTTGGACCCACCAATTTTTTAGGCTTATTTAGTTGTCAGTCATTCTTAATCCTTTCTCCAAGAGCCCTTTATTGCATTGTAAGCAGGAAGAGGTATTTAATATTTATGCTTTTCTACTTTTGCTTGTGAAATTCTTATGCCTCATATACAGGTAATTTTTGTAACAATGTCATAAAAATGAAAAATATTCCTTAATGTTCTCATTCTTCAGAGATCTACAATAGTATTCTACTCAAGTCCCTCTTCCTTGTTTAAATTTTTCATAGATTTTATAGGACTGAAAAGTTCATCACATGTATGTTCATGGTTGTTATTTTTAGCTATGAATTTATTTCCATCATAAAACCATACTTTTCCGTCTTTTAGTTTACTTTTAACAAAAAGTTAAGGTAGTAAAAGAATGTAGTTTACAGTAACAATTTTCCATTGAATCTATCAACTTTTATTCTTTTGTCCCTCTACTCTTCCCCTTGGCTCAACCTTAATCACAAGTTTTTACTCTTTCTTTTCCTCTACTTTTGTAACATCACTACAATTACTAGCTCATATAATAAGCTCAATGGATATTATAATATTCTCTAAGATAGATATGGTACCCTTCTCCAATTATTGTAAGTTTATTTTAGACAAAATATTATAACTTCAGTCACAATCATTCTGAGCTCCCAGTTAGGAAAATTCCTAACATTTAAGATGAGGTTAGGCTCTATGCCTAAATTTACATTTATATCTTTCTCTGGTTAATCCTTGCTGTCTTTGTGGTTGGGACAAAATTAAGTTGACTGGAAATGTTTGAGTAACAAAATCACAAATTATATTATAAGGTCTGGGCATAGACAAGAAATAAGAGGGTTAGTTGGATAAAGAGTTGACATTTTCTAGGGATTTCTCTCAGCCAGGACATTCTAAAAACAGGATGGCTACATAGTTGACATGTACTCTCCTCAATATGAGACTTTTCTACTCTTAATTTTTGTTTCTCAGAGGTGTGCTAGAATCATACTTCAAAAACCCTTTCTGCTACTAAGACAGATTCTTCTTTTTAGGCCAATTCCTTAGGACATAACCAAGTTTCTCACACAATGATTACAATGGATCCAGGGAGGTAACTAGGCCCTGTTCACAAGTGATTCCAATTAAGTGATTCAATCAAAGAATATTCTTACCAAACGAGGGTAATTACTTCTAAGTGAGAGGGATAATAATGGAGTTACATCCTTACGTTATTCCCCCTTTCCTCCCAACAGAGTTTTAATATTCCTCAACAAATCTACTGCAGTGCATGGTACTGATTCCTGGATAACCTTTAACTTGCAGGGATTCTGCAGTATTTTTTTTAATGCTTTCTTCAGTAACTTGTACATCAGGAGGAAAAGTCAACGTAGCATATTTGGTAATTAAATCCAAGAATTAATACACTTTCCTCTCAAGAAAATTTAAAGCCCATTTCAATGGAATAGCACCTCTAGTTTGATTTTGCTCATAACTGTACCTTCCTAATTTTGTCTCCTCTTAATTTTAACTCTATTCCATCTCCTTTTTAAATTACATGTATTTATACAGCAAATCAGATATGTCTATGACTTCAAAGCTCTTGTCCTATTCACATAAGTCACATTAGTATGATGTCCATTTCTACTCCTTCCCCAGTTATTCACTCTATTTGTATGTTCCTAATCTTGTTGGCTTCTATCATATAAAATAGCAAATTCCCTGCCTTGTTTCTTTTCTAGTCTTATTAGGGCTTTGCTATATTCCCTAAACTTCCCTTTTTTCCCCCTAAGATCATGAAAAAAACAAAACAAAATAAAAAAGCACCATAATTTTTTATTTAACTCCCTGAGTGAACTTTATAAGAAAATTCAGGAAGAACATGTTTCTTTTTTCCCTTCTATAATGCAAGAACTTCATATATAGCCTCTTCCAAAATTGTTTTAGAATGAATTTACTTTCTAGCTGTGTCTAGAATGCAACTTATATTTGCATTACAAAGTTACTATCCAACTTAATCAGGAATGCTTTAAAAGCTTTAATACATTTAAAGGTCCATATTTTTCTATAGGATTATATTCATTTTTGAAGCTTATTCTTCATGGTAAGATTTTTTTCTTTTGCCTTTTAGAATGTCTATTTCTGAAATTTTCTCTCCTTTTTAATAGTTGCAACAAAGTTTAACTTGAGATGGTTGGTGCTAGAAACAAGCCATCATTCTGGTTAATTTTAGTGTTAATGATTTTATTTTGATTTGGAAACTCCAAAATTTGGTCATAACATTCTTTGGAATTTTCACTTGGGGGTTTCTTTTAGGGGATGACCAATAAATGGGTTTTATTTTTCACTTTAGTGTGTGGCTGTAATAGATATAGGAAGTTTTAATTTATAAGTTCTTAAAATATAATACCTGCAAAAAGAAAAACTTTTTCAGGTAATTCCAATGATACTTAGATTATCTTTTTTACACCTATTTTCCTAAGTCATTTGTTTTAGTATCCAACTTTTCATGATCCCAGCGACCAAATGTTCATTCAGTTTACTTGACAAAGATGCTGAAATGGTTTGCCATTTCTTTCTCCTTTGGATTAAGACCAAGAGGAATTAGGGTACTTTCTCAGGGTCATACAGCTAGTATTTGAAGCCAAATTTGAACTCAAGTCTTCCTGCCTCCGGATCCAGTGATCTATCCCATGCCACCTACCTGCTGCCTTATTTTGGATAACATATTTCTTACTTTTTTTCCCCAAAATTTAGACTTTGTATTAACATTTTTTTTATTTTTTCATAGAGAAATTGCTTCCTGTTTGGCCCAACTTATTATTTAAGGAGTCTATTTTTGGATAAAGCATACCATCTTCTATTCTAATCAATTAATTCTTCTTTCCATTCATTCTTTCCTCATTGTCATTTCATTTAACATTACATTTTGTATATGCTTTTCATTTCCTCCAGATGATTTTCAAGATCTTCTAGACAAGGCCTTCTTTTCTCTGAGACTACACATGAACTTGTTGGAAAATTCTCTTTTTCTGAGTTAATTTTGCTTTATATGTTATTTCCTTTTTGTAGGTAGCATATTCTCTTAATTACTCATATCTTTAGTGTAAAGGGATGAAAACTCTGAGCAGATGCACTTGGACAACCGAGCACTTAAAGGCTAATTACTTATTGGACAATATTCTATTAGCATATGCTTGGAAAATGGCCCACTCCACTATTCGGTGTTGGCTCAATCTGTTGGTGTAGACAGAGAATTATAGGAGGGGATTAGAGGGTGCAGTAAGACAAGAAAGAGTTACTTTTTGCCTGTGGAGAGAGAGAAAGAAGGTGTGGAGAATTCCTGTGTCCATTCCCCTGACTACTACCAAAAAAAAACAAGAATAAAGATCAAGGACTTTTGCTTATCCTGACTCTGGCTGATTCTAAGGTATCCAGGTGCTACCTTGGTCTTCACACTCTAGACTAAGTTTCTAAGTTCCAGCCTTGTGTTTAAGGGGGACTCTCCCCACTTGTCCATTTAAATGATATTGGAATCCCCTGCTTGGTCCTAGATATGAAGGCTAAAACTGAGCCCTCCTCTGCAGGAATACCTAAATATTGCCTCGGTTTCTTGGTAGTTTCACATGAGTCATGCACCTAGGGGCTCCTATGGTTTCTTTCCCTTCCACAATCTCAATCCTGGAATTAGCTTAAAAAATCACTAAAACCTAGTGGACCCACATGAGATATTGTCAATTGTACTAGTAGAAGTTTTGTTCAAGGACTTTAGGAGTTTTACTTTCTAGGTATCATGTCATAGTTTCCATATGTTGTAATCTTATTGTGAATTGGGTATGAAGTACCTGGAGGTTTCATTCCTCTTCAAACTGTACTGTTTCATCTCCACAAGATGTTCTTTACCATGCTATATAAATCTTTTTGCCCTTGAAGCTCACTCCACCCTAGGTGACTTCTCACATCGAGTCTCCACCCCTGAGAAAAATTTTTTCTCAGTTTCAGTTTTTAATTGGCCATTTCCTCCCAGAACCTTCAGTTTAAGGAGGAGCTCCAGGCCAAATTTCTCATCATCTTTCTCCAAACTATGACTATTTCATCTCTGCAGAACTCTCTATATTCTAACTACTTCCCCACTTTTCACTTCCCTTTTATGAACTCTCTCCTTGCTTTAGAATGCATTAGAATGCAAGCACCTCAAAAAAGACTTAGTAGTGATATTGTTGGGTCAAAGAGTATAGCTCATTAGAAAAAATAGATAAGAATTCATGTTCTAAAATGTTTGCCGCGGCTCCTTTGTGAAGGCACAGAACTGGATATTGCAGGAATGCCCAACAACTAGGGAATGGTTGAACAAGCTGTGGTAGATGATTATGACAGAACACAACTGTGGAATAAGAAATACTGAACTCAGTGATCTTATAAAAACATGGAAAGACTTGTGCAAAATAATAAAGAATGAAACGAGCAGAATCAAAAGAGCATTGTATACAGTAAGAGCAATAGTGTTATAAGAACATGGAATGAATAAATTATTTTGATTATCATATACCTATCCAAATTAATTACAAAAGATTATATATATGAATACACACATACCTCTATAAGTATATGAAGAAAGACACTGTCTACATCCATATAAAGAACTAATAAACAGACGTTAATAATGTTGGACATAGAGATCTATTTGTCTAATAGTAGTCATCTCTATGACAGGTTAGAGGGACGGAAAAAAGAGAAGTAAAATAAAAATTTACCTGATAACTTTATCATATATTTTAATGGAAAAGCAAATTGTACATAATATATTTGCAATTTCATAGATAATCATTTTTATTATACTATGGAAATTCTTGTTTTATTCCAAAAGTAAAAATGGAATAAAATTTTTTTAAAGTATGTAAACTCCTTAAAAACAAAGATTGTTTTTTCCTATTTTTATCTGTACTCCTAGCATTAAAGTCTTGCATAGAATAAGAACTTAATAAATGTTTATTGATTTAACTGTGGCCAGTATAGATCATTGAGAAATATTGCTAATTCTGTAATAGCCTGCTCATAGAATTTTAAATATTATATACAATAATAATATGCATAGAGCTTTGTTCTTAGACTCACAGAACTAGTAAGAAGTTCAGAGACATACTGTCCAGTAAAAGAAAAATTATAGGGCACCACTATTCTATTCTAGTTCAATCTGTCCCTCTAAAGCAAACCTAAAAAACAATAAACCAAACTTTACTTCAATATCTGTACATAGAAAACTTCTACCTTCTAAAATAAACTATTCCACTTTAGGTAACTAATTATTTACAAGGATTTTTTTTCTCCCTATAATCATAACTAAATTTCCCTGTGCAACTTCAACCAATTGTTTTTCATTGTGTCTCCCCCTGGGGAGAGGGTAGGTGAGAGAAAGGTCTAACTATTCTTCTTTAGGACAACCCTTCCAACATCTAAAGCCAGCTAAAAAATTAACCGAAGTTTTTCCCCCCTTGTCTAGACAAACACATTCCCAGTTTCTTCAAAGAATCTTCACATTCCCTAACATCATTTCTTTCCCCAGAACCAGGATGTCCCAGAATTCCAGAAGGTCAAGTGTTAGAAGAGCAGTCCAAAACTTATCTTTGCCTTATTCCCTAATATCACCTGTCCCAGAATCAACCTCAAACAACCAGGAAGAACATAAAATATAGACATAAAGAAAAAAAAAATTCATTCCTGCAGAAGAAATGGAAGACAACTGGGCTTCACCATCCAACCTATCACTCCATAAAATCCTACATAATTACCAGAGGACCTTGGCTCCTTCTGTCTTTTTCAAAGCTCTGGAATCACCAAACATGTTCATATCTTAACTATTTTTTAAAAAATTAAGAACCCTGAGCCTTGCCATGCATCATAACACAGCAGCCTAAGAACTGGATTCCAGACTTTCTCATTTACACTATAAAAAATTTCTTTTATGTGGGGACCTTTCCCAATTAACATATGAAATCTTTGAAAGCTGTAACTGTTTAGATTTTTCCATGGACATAGTCCTGTGTTTATCACATGGTAAGCACTTAACAAAAGCTTTTTTATTCAATCATTTATCTTGGTTAGTCACCTTTGGGTGCTCTCCAGCTTACTAAAATTCCAGGTAAAATGTGGTATCTGAAATGGATTCTAATACTCCAGATTCACTTAAACTAGAATAACCTTTCCCTCTCTAATACTAAACTTTCTGCTTTTCATAATGCAATCTAATATGGGGAAGAAAGGAAGGAAGAGAAACTGAAGGGAAGATGGGGCAGATATGGATATATAATGGAGATGGAAAGATAAAGCTCCTTTTCCTGAATAACCCATTACAATACATAAAACACTATTATTATCCCCATTTCACAGATAGTGAAACTAGGCATGCAGACATAAGGTTAATGAACATTAAAATTATTGAAGATTTTCAAATTCTGTAAAATGTTTAGTCTAAAAGATTGCCTAGGGCCATGAGAGGTGACCTAAAAACTGCCAATGATCCAATAGTCAGTTAAGTCTAAAAGCCAGAACTAGATAGAACTCATCTTCCTTGCTCTGCGATTAGCACTGTATCCATTATATCTTACTAACAATAAACTATCTGAATTGGGCTAATCCTTCCGTGGACACAAGTGGTGAATTCTGTTCTTAAGTCTTAGTATATATATGAGCTTAACTGCTCAAAACTGAACACTAAGGGAGGTTCTCAAGTTGATTTAAAAAATTCAAACATGACATTTCAAAATTGAATAAAATCTTCTGTGACTGTCTTGTAATCCACTTACAAGAATGATGTGGGTTAATATTCATCCAAATGGTATGTAAAAAGAGACATGATGTCAATGATGTCTAGAGATAACCCTACCTCCAAAGCCACTCAGTTTACATATATTCTTTAGCAAGGCTCTGTGGTGATGAAAAGCACTTAACAAAGAACTGTTAGGGGAACATGCAATGGAGTGGGGAGATTAGATAACTATGTCTTAAAATTATAAATTCTTAGTCACATTGTGTGACATTTTACAAGACCCAAATTTTCTATCAACAATTTATTATTATATGACAGACATTATATGACAGACACATGGAAAATGCTGGTACATACTGCCTTATTTATTATATAGTTAGGGTTTAACCCTTATTCATTCCATGTTGATGATGTCATGAAAACTTGAAGAAACTTGGAGAAATGAAAGATCCAAACTCTCCCTGCATTGCTCATTAAAAAAAAAAAAAAAAAAAAAACCAAATTGTACATACTAAAGAGAGAATTACAAATTTACTAATAGTTTTATTAAAAAAAAAAAATCACAGGACCTTTAAAGAACAAGTATAATATTCACTTATATAAAGAATTTTAGAGTAATAATATAATGAACTCAATTATTCAGGAGCAAATTAATCTATTTGTTTTTAATATTTTTATTCTCCTGCCTGCCTGATTTTTGGAAGTCTCTTGGTTCATCAACATTTTCTCCCAAATATTGGCAGGAAAAGTAAACAGACCAGAAATTCAAATCTTCAACGATTTTGGTTAGTTTTGTCTTTAATAGACTTGCTAAAGTTTAGAGATAATCACCTTAAAATAAACTTGAGATTCTCTTGGGACCATTTATCTATTCACATAAATAATTTAATTATTTTTACAATTCCTTATTCTAACTAATCTTTACAATCTTACAAATTATAAAAGCATTGTTATAATCTCTGCTCTTTCTGTTGGGAAAAAATTCGAAAACACTCAAAGAACTCAATATTTTAAAAATATCAAATGTACATAGTATATCTAAATTAGGATCAAATGAAATTATCGATAATGGAAACTTATAAAAGTTAAGGACTAAAGGAATAATGGCCAAGATTGCACCACAGATCAGGAGTTTGATCTATGCATATGAAATTTGGTCGAAAGATTTCTAGACAAACTGACTCATAATTGTTATTATTAATAACAATCTAAAAATAAATATATTATTAAATATATTATTAAATCAGATACATTCATAGTTAAAACTATTTCTAGATCACTGAACATGAAATGAACATGTAATGAACTGATAGAGAATATTGTATTATTGCTTAAATTTACTCTTTAAAAGAGAGGGATTTCCAGCCAAGAGTATGTGAATTTTTTAAACTATATTTTATAAGTGTTTTAAATGTTTATAATCCTTTGTATTTTTTAGTTTACACATTTAAAAAGTGATGAAATGAGATTATATGTTTAAAAAGTAGCAGCCTGGCACTTAAGGACATAAGGCACTTTACAAACAAGGACATTGATTCCCTAAACCTTCGCTTAAAAAGGTTAATCTGAGAATATATCTGTAGATTTCATTGAAAATGTCGAAGAAATTCATGACCAAGAGAAAAGAATAGTAAAAAGATATTTCTACTTGATAATGCTAACAAAAAAAACACTAATCTTCCTTCCCATTTCATCAGATTTTCACATATTTCAGTTATGAGCATAGTGTAGATAGAACAGATGAGCATAGATAGAAGAACTGATACATAACACAACTGTCTGATCAGGAATAAAAGGAAAAAAAAAAGTCATCAAAATTTTAGCTCTAAAAAACTAAAAAAACCCAAACTTTTATATATATTTTATATATATATGTCAACTAAATTAGCACATTCTATGTTTAATCAGTTTTTCTTATTTAGTTGAGAGTTTCTAACATTAAAACACCATGAAATCCTTTATTCTTGATTAGATTCCCTTTAATACAAGAAGTTGGCAGTCACACAAATTTCATCAAAGCAGAACAATTAATGATATTAGATTCTGTGCCCTCCCAAGACTCTAGTATTACGTGGTGAAGCTATTAATCCACTGTCAGCTGCCTGAAAAAGACTAATTTTAAAATTTCCAGTCTTCTTCAGAATGTTATTTCCTCTTTCTGCTTAAGAATCCTTACACTTAAAAAAATAAAAAAATTTAAAAAAACAGCAAACATTCACCAAGAAAACGCAGTCTATTCAAACACAAACCTTCATAACTTGCTTGGGAGGGTGTCTTTTACATGAATGAGAAAATGTTGTCATAAAGCAGAAACTATTTAAAAAACATAAAACCAAGAACATAACATAGCAAGGAATAAGATGTAGAAATCATTTGTGTTAATGTAAAGAATATTAAAAAAGATTTTATTCAGGGAACATTTAAGGATATGTCTAGTTACAAAAGGAAGAATTTATTTTAAACTTCAACTTAAAAATTGGTTCCCAAAGTTACATTATCATCACTGAATAATGATGAAATGAGTACCTAAGTGGCTAAGTTGATGGAGCACTAGGCCTTGAGTCAGAAAGACCAAATCCGGACTTTCGGTTAAGATGGCGGAGAGGAGGCTCACAGCTGTGTAAGCTCCACGCTTTCTCTCACTATCCACTTCATTACAAGCCTCTGAATTAATGCTTGACTGAAAAAAAACCCACAAATAATTACCAAGAGAAGCCATCCTTGAGATTCGCCAAGAAAGGTCTGTCTTTACTGGAGGGCTGGGACGGGACGGTTTTAGATCGGGCGCAGGCTGAGGGCAGCGGCAGTGAGAGCACGGGAGCAGACTGGAGAGGGGGTGGGGAGTGATCGCAGCCGTTTCTGCGGGGAGAGCTTCGCTACAGGTTTGAATACTTTGCTCCGGCAGCAAGTCAGCAGCCCAGCAGAGAAGCTAAAAACACTGGGGGGTGAAGAATACAACCCTAAACAGCTGGAGTCTCTCGGGACCTGGCAGCCCCCCCCCTTCCCCCCCCCCCCCCACAGTGACTCAGCATGCTCTGGGATCTCAGAGCGCAGGCGCAGCACAGGCGGGCTAGTGCCTCACTGCTGCCCCCCGCAGTCTGGAGAGGAAGCTCGATAACATACCCAAACCCTCCCCCAAAGAAAGACTCCAGTTTTTTCTGTTTTTCTTTGGTAGTTTGTCTCTGATTATTAGACAGAATGAGCAAGAAGCTGAAGAGGACTTTAACCCTTGACAGCTTCTATACAGATAGAGAGCAGACTCTAAATCCTGAGGAGACTAAAAACAGACAATCCCCAGGTGAATCCTCAAAGGAGGAGATCATCTGTTCCTCAGCACAGATGAACCTCATAGAAGTGATTAAAAAGGCTCTCACAAGGGAGCTAGAAGAAAAATGGGGAAAGCAGAGTGAGGCTTGGGAAAAGGAGAGGGAGGCTTGGCAAAAGAGCCTGGAGAAAGTTAAAGAGAGAGTGGATAAAGAAGTAAAATCCTTGAAAAACAGGATTAGTGAACTGGAAACAGAAAACAGCTCTCTAAAAAACAAAATTGGCAAAATGGAAAAAAATTCCACAGAACAAAAGAACTCAATTGGACAATTAGAAAAAGATTTTAAAAAAGTGAGTGAAGAAAATACTTCACTGAAAATCAGAATTGAACAAGTGGAATTGAATGACTCGAGGAGACAAGAAGAATCAGTCAAGCAAATCCAAAAAAATCAAACAATGGAGAAAAATGTGAAATACCTTCTGGGGAAGACAACAGACCTGGAAAACAGATCCAGGAGAGACAATCTGAGAATCATTGGACTTCCAGAAAAACATGATGAAAAAAAGAGCCTAGACACTATTTTCCAGGAAATTATCAAAGAGAACTGCCCAGAAGTCATAGGAACAGAGGAAAAAATAAACATTGAAAGGATTCATCGATCACCCACTGAAAGGGATCCTAAAATCAAAACACCAAGGAATATAGTGGCCAAATACCAGAACCCTCAGATGAAGGAAAAAATATTGCAAGCGGCCAGAAAAACCCAATTCAAGTATCAAGGAGCCACAATAAGGATCACCCAGGATCTGGCAGCATCCACATTAAAGGATCGAAGGGCCTGGAATATGATTTTCCGAAAGGCTAAGGAACTTGGTATGCAACCAAAAATAACTTACCCAGCGAGAATGAGCATCTTTTTCCAGGGAAGAAGATGGACATTCAACGAAGTAAGCGAATTTCATCTATTTCTGATGAAAAAACCAGAACTTAACAAAAAGTTTGATCTACAAATATAGAACTCAAGAGAAATCTAAAAAGGTAAAGATTAATCTCGGGAACTATATTTTGACTATATAGATGTATATGGAATACATGTATACCTTGTTCTAGAAATTGATGTGGAAAGGACATTGTATCAGAAAAAGGGTAAAGTGGGGGTAGTACATCTCATGAAGAGGCATAGGAAACCTATTATTATATCTGAGAGAAAGAATGGAGGGGGATGAATATAGTGGGTATCTTACTGCCTTCAGAATTGGCTTTAAGTGAAAAATCTTAAGACATATTCAATCTATGGTGAAACTTCTCCCACCTCATTGAAAAGTGAGAAGGGAAAAGTGAAAAGGGAAGGAATAAGCTAAGCGGAAGGGAATACGGAAACTGGGAGGGAAAGGGGTAAGATAGGGGGAGGAACTCTAAGGCAGGGGGAGGGATACTAAAAAGGGAGGGCTGTGAGAAGCAAGTGGTGCTCACAAGCTTAATACTGGGAAGGGGGGGAAAAGGGGAAAGAAGGGAGAAAAGCATAAACAGGGGTTAACAAGATGGCAAGTAATACAGAATTGGTCATTCTAACCATAAACGTGAACGGGGTAAACTCCCCCATAAAGAGGAAGCGGTTAGCAGAATGGATTAAAAGCCAGAATCCTACAATATGTTGTTTACAGGAAACACACCTGAAGCGGGGAGATACATGCAGGTTAAAGGTAAAAGGTTGGAGCAAAATCTACTATGCTTCAGGTGAAGTCAAAAAAGCAGGGGTAGCCATCCTGATCTCAGATCAAGCTAAAGCAAAAATTGATCTAATTAAAAGAGATAAGGAAGGGCACTATATCTTGCTAAAGGGTAGCATGGATAATGAAGCACTATCTATATTAAACATATATGCACCAAGTGGGGTAGCATCTAAATTCTTAAAAGAGAAACTAAGAGAGCTGCAAGAAGAAATAGACAGTAAAACTATAATAGTGGGAGATCTTAACCTTGCACTCTCAGAATTAGATAAATCAAACCACAAAATAAATAAGAAAGAAGTCAAAGAGGTAAATAGAATACTAGAAAAGTTAGATATGATAGATCTCTGGAGAAAATGTAATGGAGACAGAAAGGAATACACTTTCTTTTCAGCAGTTCATGGAACCTATACAAAAATTGATCATATATTAGGACATAAAAACCTCAAACTCAAATGCAGTAAGGCAGAAATAGTAAATGCATCCTTTTCAGACCACGATGCAATTAAAATTACATTCAACAAAAAACCAGGGGGAAGTAGACCAAAAAATAATTGGAAACTAAATAATCTCATACTAAAGAATGATTGGGTGAAACAGCAAATCATAGACATAATTAATAACTTCACCCAAGAAAACGATAATAATGAGACATCATACCAAAATGTATGGGATGCAGCCAAAGCGGTAATAAGGGGAAATTTCATATCTCTAGAGGCCTATTTGTATAAAATAGAGAAAGAGAAGGTCAATGAATTGGGTTTGCAACTAAAAATGCTAGAAAAGGAACAAATTAAAAACCCCCAGTCAAACACTAAACTTGAAATTCTAAAAATAAAAGGTGAGATCAATAAAATTGAAAGTAAAAAAACTACTGAATTGATTAATAAAACTAAGAGTTGGTTCTATGAAAAAACCAACAAAATAGACAAACCCTTAGTAAATCTGATTAAAAAAAGGAAAGAGGAAAATCAAATTGTTAGTCTTAAAAATGAAAAGGGAGAACTCGCCACTAACGAAGAGGAAATTAAAGCAATAATTAGGAGTTACTTTGCCCAACTTTATGCCAATAAATTCGACAACTTAAATGAAATAGAAAAATACCTCCAAAAATATAGCTTGCCCAAACTAACAGAGGAAGAAGTAAATATCCTAAACAGTCCCATCTCAGAAAAAGAAATAGAACAAACTATCAATCAACTCCCTAAGAAAAAATCCCCAGGACCAGATGGATTTACATGTGAATTCTACCAAACATTTAAAGAACAATTAACGCCAATGTTATATAAACTATTTGAAAAAATAGGAATTGAAGGAGTCCTACCAAACTCCTTTTATGACACAGACATGGTACTGATACCTAAACCAGGTAGGCTGAAAACAGAGAAAGAAAATTATAGACCAATCTCCCTAATGAATATTGATGCTAAAATCTTAAATAAAATATTAGCAAAAAGATTACAGAAAATCGTCACCAGGATAATACACTATGACCAAGTAGGATTTATACCAGGAATGCAGGGCTGGTTCAATATTAGGAAAACTATTAACATAATTGACTATATCAATAAGCAACCAAAGAAAAACCATATGACCATCTCAATAGATGCAGAAAAAGCATTTGATAAAATCCAACATCCATTCCTAATAAAAACACTTGAGAGCATAGGAATAAATGGACTTTTCCTTAAAATAGTCAGGAGCATATATTTAAAACCATCAGTAAGCATCATATGCAATGGGGAAAAACTGGAACCTTTCCCAGTAAGATCTGGAGTGAAGCAAGGTTGCCCACTATCACCATTATTATTTAATATCGTATTAGAAACACCAGCCTTGGCAATAAGAGTCGAGAAAGATATTAAAGGAATTAGAGTAGGCAATGAGGAAACCAAACTATCACTCTTTGCAGATGATATGATGGTATACCTAGAGAACCCCAGAGATTCTACTAAAAAGCTATTAGAAATAATTCATAATTTTAGCAAAGTAGCTGGCTACAAAATAAATCCCCATAAATCCTCAACATTTTTATACACCACCAACAAAACCCAACAGCAAGAGATAAAAAGAGAAATTCCATTCAGAATAACTGTTGATACCATAAAATATTTGGGAATCTATCTACCAAAGGAAAGTCAGGAATTATATGAGCAAAATTATAAAAAAGTCTCCACACAAATAAAGTCAGACTTAAATAATTGGAAAAATATTAAGTGCTCTTGGGTCGGCCGAGCGAACATAATAAAGATGACAATACTCCCTAAACTAATCTATTTATTTAGTGCTATACCAATCAGACTTCCAAGAAAATATTTTATTGATCTAGAAAAAATAACAACAAAATTCATATGGAACAATAAAAAGTCGAGAATCTCAAGGGAATTAATGAAAAAAAAATCAAAGGAAGGTGGCCTAGCTGTACCTGATCTAAAATTATATTATAAAGCAGCAGTCACCAAAACCATTTGGTATTGGCTAAGAAATAGATTAGTGGATCAGTGGAAAAGGGTAGGTTCACAAGACAGAATAGTCAACTATAGCAATCTAGTGTTTGACAAACCCAAAGCCCCTAAGTTCTGGGAAAAGAATTCATTATTTGATAAAAAACTGCTGGGATAATTGGAAATTAGTATGGCAGAAATTAGGCATGGACCCACACTTAACACCATATACCAAGATAAGATCAAAATGGGTCTATGACCTAGGCATAAAGAACGAGATTATAAATAAATTAGAGGAACATAGAATAGTTTATCTCTCAGACTTGTGGAGGAGAAAGAAATTTGTGACCAAAGATGAACTAGAGACCATTACTGATCACAAAATAGAAAATTTTGATTACATCAAATTAAAAAGCCTTTGTACAAATAAAACTAATGCAAACAAGATTAGAAGGGAAGCAACAAACTGGGAAAACATTTTCACAGTTAAAGGTTCTGATAAAGGCCTCATTTCCAAAATATATAGAGAACTGACTCAAATTTATAAGAAATCAAGCCATTCTCCAATTGATAAATGGTCAAAGGATATGAACAGACAATTTTCAGAGGATGAAATTGAAACTATTACCACTCATATGAAAGAGTGTTCCAAATCATTATTGATCAGAGAAATGCAAATTAAGACAACTCTGAGATACCACTACACACCTGTCAGATTGGCTAAGATGACAGGAAAAAATAATGATGAATGTTGGAGGGGATGCGGGAAAACTGGGACACTAATGCATTGTTGGTGGAGTTGTGAACGAATCCAACCATTCTGGAGAGCAATCTGGAATTATGCCCAAAAAATTATCAAATTGTGCATACCCTTTGATCCAGCAGTGTTTCTATTGGGCTTATATCCCAAAGAAATACTAAAGAAGGGAAAGGACCTGTATGTGCCAAAATGTTTGGAGCAGCCCTGTTTGTAGTGGCTAGAAACTGGAAAATGAATGGATGCCCATCAATTGGAGAATGGCTGGGTAAATTGTGGTATATGAATGTTATGGAATATTATTGTTCTGTAAGAAATGACCAGCAGGATGAATACAGAGAGGACTGGCGAGACTTACATGAACTGATGCTAAGTGAAATGAGCAGAACCAGGAGATCATTATACACTTCGACAACGATATTGTATGAGGACATATTTTGATGGAAGTGGATTTCTTTGACAAAGAGACCTGAGTTTCAATTGATAAATGACGGACAAAAGCAGCTACACCCAAAGAAAGAACACTGGGAAACGAATGTGAACTATCTGCATTTTTGTTTTTCTTCCCGGGTTATTTATACCTTCTGAATCCAATTCTCCCTATGCAACAAGAGAACTGTTTGGTTCTGCAAACATATATTGTATCTAGGATATACTGCAACATATCCAACATATAAAGGACTGCTTGCCATCTAGGGGAGAGGGTGGAGGGAGGGAGGGAAAAAAAAATCGGAACAGAAACGAGTGTCAATATAAAGTAATTATTAAATAAAAATTAAATTAAAAAAAAAAAAAAGAAAGACCAAATCCAGTCTTATATGCCTACTTGCCCTGTGATATTGGAAAAGTCAATCAATTCCTTTCTGCCTTGATTTCAACAATCACTAAGTAAGAATAATAATAGCAACTATTTTCTTTTCTTTTTTAATTTTTTATTAAAGCTTTTTATTTACAAAGCATTTGCATGAGTAATTTTTCCAACATTGACCCTTGTATAACCTTTTGTTGCAAATTTTCCCCTCCTTACCCCCACCCTCAATACATGTTAAATATGTTGAAATACATGTTAGATCCAATATATGTATACATATTTATACAGTTATCTTGTTGCACAAGAAAAATCAGATAAAGAAGGGGAAAAAAAGAAAAACTGAGAAAGAAAACAAAATGTAAGCAAATAACAGAGAGAGTAAAAATGCTATGTTGTGTTCTACACTCTGTTCCCATGATTCTCTCTCTGGGTGTAAATGACTCTCTTTATCACTGCACAAGTGGAACTGGTTTGAATCATCTCAATGTTGAAGAGAGCCACGTCCATGAGAACTGATCATCATATAGTCTTGTTGTGGCCAAAATAGCAAATATTTTAAAAGGTTATTAAAGGGTAGCAAAGTGGCTGGTTTATTATATTATATAAATTCTTATTTTCTTTTCCCTTTCCATCTGTAGTGGCATTCTATAGGGCTCCTGACAAATTAATCCCCTCTGATATTAGTACAGTTCCTAGTACATAATAAATGGATTTTATTTTTTAATAAAAGAAAAAACCAATGGAATAAGCAATGTTATTCTACAAAAAAGATATTTCTTCATAAACTTCTTCAAAGTTTAGATAATTAAGGTAAGTGGAAAAGAATACTCCAAAACAGAAAATAACTATACCTCTATTAAACAATGACACCAACTTTTAAAAGTGATCACTCATTCTACCACATTATAATATCACTGACTAAATCCATTTCAAAGAAACCTCATTACTCACCACAAAAATATATGGAAAATGTCACCAGATTATAGAAATTCATGAAAAAAGGACCTTAGATGTTATCTAGACCACTAAATTTCATTTTACAACCAAGGAAATGAAGGCCCATTAAGCTTGATGGCTTTCCTACAGTTCTAAGGAGCAGAGTAAGAATTCAAATTCAGGCTCTATGACTATAAATTCAGAACTCTTTGCACTGTTTTAATAAAAAAAATTTCCAAAATTGTTGGAATCCTTACTAACTGCTAACTAATTAGAGTTGATCTAATCTTACAAGAAGATGTTTTGGGCAGAACCTGAAACAAGGTACTAAGTAGAACTAATTAATACAAGGCTTGTGTTCACACCTTTACTCATTGGAGTTCAATGAGTTCACACCTCCCTTGAAGCTCATTGGGCCAGAGAGCACTATGGGAAGTGTGAACTCATTGAACTCCAATGAGTAAAAGTGTGAACACAAGCCTTGTATTAATTAGTTCTACTTAGTACCTTGTTTCAGGTTCTGCCCAAAACATCTTCTTGTAAGATTAGATCAACTCTAATTAGTTAGCAGTTAGTAAGGATTCCAACATCGCATACCCTTTAATCCTCAAGGTCAAGCAATAGTAGAAAGAAGAAACAGGGATATTAAGACACTCCTCCAAAAACAAAAGAAAGGGGGAGCCACGGGTAACCCTAGAGAACTTCTAAATTTAGTTCTCTATACCATTAATTTTTTAATCTTTGATAAAGATGCACTGGCTCTAGCAGACAGGTTTTATAACCCACCAGAAGAGCAGTGCCCAGTGCGAGCAGCTCCACTATCTTTAGATAATCGCCAGGTGATGTGGAGAGACCCAGAAAGTGGTGAATGGAAGGGACCAGATAGGCTAACTGCTTGGGGGAGAGGATTTGCTTGCATCTCTACATGTGGAGAAGGAATCAGATGGGTGCCGACGAGCCGCATTCGCCTTGTCCATCCCAGAGAGATGGAGCAGACTCTTGAAACAAAGAAGAAGACCCAAGAATTATCGGGTGGTTCTGTTGCTGATTGTGCTCACCATTGAAAGAGCATAGCTGACAAAGAGACTGTTAAAAATCTTCAGGAATCATTGGATTTCCTAACACAAGATGAAACTGTTTTAGTTCTTGAAAAACCAGCGAGAATCATTGGATTCCTTAAGATGAAAAATTGTTGATGAGACCTTTTTGCAGTACTTCAGAGCTTACAAGAATTATTAGATTCCTGGCACATGAACCAATGGACAATGGAATCCTATTGGACTGTTTCTAGGACTTATGGACATGTGTAAATTTTCAGGATGATTCATGTTATTTGTTACATTACTACTAGCTTGTGTTATATTGCTATGTGCTTATGTAAATTATGTATAATGCCTCCCATATTGATGGATTTATGTATACCATGTGTATCTGTTACAAAGTTCTGGCCCATATTGATGGATTTATGTGTACCCCCTCAGAAACCCCCTATGTTTTAAAACAAAAGAAAGGGGGAGATGTTGGAATCCTTACTAACTGCTAACTAATTAGAGTTGATCTAATCTTACAAGAAGATGTTTTGGGCAGAACCTGAAACAAGGTACTAAGTACAACTAATTAATACAAGGCTTGTGTTCACACCTTTACTCATTGGAGTTCATTCTTGTAAGATTAGATCAACTCTAATTAGTTGTGAAAACACAAAATCTTTTAAAACATCATCTTTTTGGATTTCTAGTAAGGTAACTATAGGAATTAAAGACGGATCACTTAGCTTCCATAAACCAGCTCCAGCAATAAATTTCAAATCATTCCAAAACAAATGATGATCAAGAAATCCAATGAGAAACTATAGTAAATGACTGTTTCTACTTCAGAAATTAATAAAAATTAAGCCAGAAATTCAAAAGTTTATGGGCAGTAAGAAAGGATGTTAGCAGAAAAACCAGGACCAAAGCAAACAACCCAGAGGCCTCCCAAAATGATCAGAGATGCTAAAGACTACAAGATCTTAAATCAGAAAGCAACAAGCGTGAAAGTCCCCAATCAAAGTTTCACGGTGGTCAGAAAGGTAGAGGGAGAACTATAGAAGTCCATGGAATAGGAATGAAAAACTAGGGCATGGCAGTACCAAGATACAGAAACTTTAAGACCCCAGATTTTATCAGGTTACTGAAAATTCTGTTTCCAGAAAAGTTTCTCAAGACTTAGGATACACAACCTCAAAAATTGCGAATAGGGCAATGCACATTTAATTCTAGCAAGTAAAGGTAAACATAGGAACTCAACAAAGCAAGGTCAAGAACCTTACTCAGAAGTGAAAAACAACCTCAGTGTAAAACAGGTCCAATTTTGGAATTAAAGCTTAAAGACATAAAATAAAAAAATACCAATTTTTTAAAAAAAATCTAAAAATGCCCCCTACTTGAGTAAAAATATAGAAAGTAGTTTCATAATGAATATAAATAAAATTTCAAAAAAAACTTCCCACACTGGCTACATAAATACCTAGAAGAAAGGGGGAATATCTTTTTTTTTAATAAAATGAAAGTCTGAAAGGATTAAAAGAAGAACAAATAACTCAGAAGAAAAAGTGTTAAGTAACAGATTTTGAAAACTAAAACAGAACAAGCAAAAAACCAATGACTCCATGAGACAGCAAGAAATGTTAAAACAAAATCAAAAGATTGGAAAAATTGTACAAATTAAATACTCTAATTGGTAAATGGTAAACAAATTATAGTTAATAATATTATAGTACTATAAGAAATGATGAGATGATTTTAGAGAATATTATAAAGTGATGCTAAAAAAAGTGAGCAGAAAAAAAACAGATCATACAAAAATAATAACATTGTGAAAAAAATGAATATAAACCTTGTCTTTAAAGAACATGTTAAACCAACCTCCTGATAGAAAGGTCATGGACTTAATAAAAGATAAAGATATTGGAACATAAATTTGTTTGACCATAATTACTTGTTATAAAGTTTCCCTCCCTCTCTAATCAGCCCCATTCTATATCTACTTTCATATTTTAATAGGGATTGGAAGTGGATGAAAGATGTATGGCAGCAGTGATACTTCAAAAAAGAGAGCCAGCAAAACATTTTGCAAAATATGCAAAAGAGATCAACATGCAATTAAATTTGGCATCAAGTTAGTCTTCCAACAGTAAATTTCCAGGAATAATTAATGGAAAATTAAGTAAACAATAAAACAATGAAAAAGAACATGAGTAAGGAATGTAGAGTAGCATATTACATGACATTTTTAGCAGAAATGTGATAGAGCTATTGAAATCAGTTAAACATAAAATATGGCTCTTAAAGACTTTCACAGGTTGATTAATTATAAAATGAATATACTCAATGATTATCTGAAGACAATACATGAACTTTAAAAAGAAGTAGAAGTTTAGACTTACATATTTACATCAAACACTTTCTAAGAACTTATTCATTGATCTCTTTTGTATTCTCTTTCTTCCAAGGAATTATTTAGTGGTTTATTGTCTTTTTTGTTGTTGTTGTTTTTAAGAAGAAAAATTAAAAATAATGTTGTTTACCTCAGAAGAAAAGTAAATGAAAAAGAAATATATTTATTCACCTATACAATGTCACCAGCACTAACAATCAAAGCTAAAGATTGGCCAAGAGAACTTATTTGACAGATCAGTCACCCATAAACATAAATGCTTGTAAAGAATATGAATTTCAACAAAATATCCAAAAGAATGTGAAAGTAAACTAAGCCCACTATTAATCGTCATTTCATTTTAGACCAAGTTTGACAATTTTTTTTCTTTTTTTTTCTTTTTTTAGGGGAAAAATCAGAACAGAAGTGAGTGCTTAAGTTTGACAATTTAATTTAAAAGAACAGCTACCTGATTTCAGAAAAAGAACATACAAAACAACTATAAAGATGTAAAAGGGGAAAAAGAAGATGAAATTGAATGCTGTGTAATAACAATGAACAGATTTGGTAATAGCTAAGAAGTGAAGATAAACATATTCTTTTAATGGAATAGTGTGGAACTATGGGCAAATTTGGACATTTAAATTTCTAAAGCATGTCTACACTCTTACAGATCTTGAAAATGAATATGCTTTGTAACTTTTATAATAACTTTTTAAATTTTAGCGAAATTTTTCTTTTGAAGAAATCAGTAATCATCAAAACTTTCCTGACTCAGCAGATTCACCAAAAATAATAAATATGACTTTTTGCTAAACCAACCAATGTAAATCATTCTCCTTATAGGATGTTTTTAATGTTAGGAGAAGCTGTAAAACACTATAGGCAAAAGATTCCCTTCACCTTTAAAAGGAAGATTTATTCCAAAGTTTTAAAGATATCTCATATTTACAATGATCTCAGAAAATCTCAAGGCAATATTAACTAAATTACTAAGATCATCATAGCATTCCTATAGTGATAGGATATGTCAGGATATCCTATACTGATAGATGACTGAGGCAAAGGAAATTAAATCCTCTGAAGTATACACATATCATTGGAGAAACAAAGAAACTATAGCGTTCTAATATCTACTTCAATGGTACTTTAAAATAATGCCATTTTCCTGAACTATACCCTAACTCATTCATAGATGATACATTTATTGATGTTAGTGTGCTCGGTGCAAAGTACAGACAAAAATTTGCCCAGTTATGTTACAACAAATGAATAATTTGTAACAAAAACTAGGTATTTCCCACCTCCTCAATTTGTTTTCTTTTTTTCTTCCAAATACTGTTTTAGAATATGCTTATATTCCTAAATTTCAGATATTAATTTGAAATTATGTCAATAAGGTCGCAAAGCTTAATTTTTAATGATAAATGCCTTCTGTCTGCATCACTCATAAGAAGTTGCAAGATGATTTATATACAAAAGGTCTTTGCCCAGAAAGAGAGTTTTCTCATATGCATAGAAACACTGACCTGAAATAAAGAGCGAGTCTTTAGTGAACAGAAGCTATCAAAAGAAGCAAGTACATTGAGAAAAGGAAAAAAAAAAAAAAAGGCAAAAAGAAGCTTTAGCAGGGACAGCAATTTGATATGCCTAAGCAGATTGGAATATATGGCTTTGTTCCATCAAAAGACTGTTTGAAGCTCAGTGTTTTATTTTTATAGTAGGGTATTGAGTTATGAGGTCTCCGATACACCCGAGGGAGCCAGCAAAATCCGGCCACAGCATGGTGCCAGCCGCCTGCTGGGCCACTAATGAAGATGGAGAGCTATGAATGCACCCAAATAAAACACAAGAAAAGGCGTAAAAGGACTCCAACTTAGGTCTATTCCTTTTATTCCAGAGAAGCAACCTTTTCTGTACTTTAGGGGCTAATGAGTCGTGAAGGAGAGGTGGGAACAAACCTCACAGTGTGCTACCAAGAGTGACAACACATTTACTCTTTTGTGTTGGGAGGATGGGTTCAGTTTTCAGCTCATTTCCCAGCTAAAACCAAAAGCACCAGAACAAAGAGACAGTAGCAGGGAGACACTTACGTTGTCGTAGTCAATACCTGGGAGAGGCCACTGCTGAGAAGATGGGAGGATACAATCCTGCCAAACAAACCTTTGGAGTACATATATTGAAAAAAAAGGTGCTCTTATTCAAAAAACTAATGGGGAGGGGGAGAATGCGGGAGTGAGGAGAACGTTGTGTAATTACAAAGGAATTTTTTCACTGCAGTAAAAATGTATTTAACAGCACATAATTAGGAAGCACCAATGCTGTACAAGGGCTTAATTGTCAGTCCAGTCTGGCTTCATCTATTCCAACACACCTTCAAAGGCCAAAAAAAAAAAAAAAAAAAAAAAACTTCTATAATTATGGTAGGTAACAAATCCCATCCTCCTCCCCACTCCACCCCCACACACACGACACAAAAGATGTTTCCAAGCAAACCAACAGATGCTGATTTTACAACATGAGAAATTTCCCAAAACATATAGAAGAGGAAGAAGGAAAGAAGCCAAGCTAGGCTAAAGTGTTGAAGATGGTTTTAGGAAGTCCAAAGAGGGGTACAGTCACTTTATTAGAAAGAAAATCACTGGTCCTTTATTACTGCCAGACTAAATAGAGAGATTTGGTAAGGAGGGGATTTGTTTTCAATTACAATGGTGTCAATGATCTGATCTCTCTTTATATGGTAACTAATGAAAAAACTCAGGATTTCAAATAAGAACCTTGAGAATTAGACAAAGATTATTTTTTTTTTAAATGACTACTAGAGGCAGCTAGGTGGTGCAGTGGATAGAGCACCAGCCTTGAAGTCAGAAGGCCCTAAGTTCAAATCTGCCCTCAAACACTTAATACTAGCTATATGACCCTGGGCAAGTCATTTGACCTCAATAGCCTCAGCAAAAAGCAAAACAACAAAAAACCCAAACAAACAAAAAATCCCACCTACAATCTCTAAAATGAAAGTCTTCATTCAAATTAACAATTTTAAAAAATAAAATTACTCAAAGTATTTCATAATAATTCCCAATCTGTGGAACTTAGAACCCTGTTGAGTCATTTTAAAATGTCCTTTTATGTAACATTAACAAAGCATGCAACATGAGGCATAATATATAAACATGCATATTATAGAATGAATAATGCCTTTAATACCTATGTATATTCTCATTTTCAAATCTTTGATAGATTAATATTGTGAATAGTAAAATATTAATTTATTTTAAATCATTACTTAATGTGGTAGCTCATTGTCATATGTTTTCATAATTAATGGAAACTAATAATGAATATAATTACTATCTTGTAAGAAAAAGGACTAAAAAAAATGGTTAATATTATGAAATTTAAAAGACTGAGAACTACCACACTGGGGTACATACACTGAAAGTTTTGTTTGGTTTGTCTGATGTCACAGTCATTGCTGTTTGGAGAAGAAGAGGCCTAGACTGAGATTTTACCTCTATTGTTTTTATTCAGTTGTATCCAGCTCTCAATGACCCCATTCGGGATTTTCTTGGCAATAATACTGCCAAAGGAGAGCAAAGTCTAGGAACATGGCTGGGCCAGGTTATATGACAAAATTACCCATCAGGACATTGTAGTGAAACTCTGGTGAAAGAAATCTACAGAGGCTACCATCCCTTAGGCCATGGTCTCTGATCAGAGAGCCAGAGTTTTAAGTTGAATGGCAAGGTCCAGTGGTCTAAGCAATGAAGTAACTGACAGGTAATTGGAAAAAAGACAAGTAAGAATGTTAATCATGGCTGGGGTCAGCTAGATGTAATTAACCAAATGAATTGCTGATTAATACAGACAAATGAAGTTTCCACAAAAGGAATTCCCTACAAAGATGAAGGGCAATTAGCTGGCACAGTGGATAGAGTGCCAGACCTAAAGTCAGGAAGACTCATTTTCCTGAATTTGCAAAGCTGGCCTCCATACTATCTTTGTAACCCCAGGAATATCACTTAACCCATTTAGCCATAGTTATCTCCTCTCTTCAGATAAACTGGAGAAGGAAATGACAAACCACTGCAATATTTTTGCCAAGAAAACCTCAGAATTAGACACAATTGACAGAAAAATGATAAAATCAGCTAATACTTCTAAGAAATTAAGGGAGAATCTTCATTAGACAAATATAGAAGCTGAAGTTTAAATACTTTGGCCACATAGTAACACAACAAGATTCAGTGGAAAGGATCCCAATATTGAAAAAGATCGATGTAAAAAGAAAAAGTGATGGCAGAGAATGAAGTCAATATATAATGTCGTGGAAGCAATGATTATGAGTCTAGACAGACTTTGGGAGGTAGTGGAAGAAGAAGGGCCAGGTTTCATGTGGTCTACGAGAGGTACAGAATAGACGTGACTAACTGAATGAACAACTACGTGGCTTAATTTATGAAATCTATAATTTCCCAAATAAAAGAGTGATAGTCCTTGGATATCAGTCCCTACTATGTGGGGTCTTCTCCATTAAGAACACATGTTCATTAAGGATAAGACTTTTTTTTCTATTGGTATTCACAAAGTTTAGCACAGTATTTGGCAAGTGGAAAGGCCTTGAAATATTTTTCCATTCATTATTGATGTAATCATATGGTTTTACTGATATTTTCAAATATATTATTGATTATTTTTCTAATGTTGAAATAATCCAACTTGGTCATAGTTAATTTTTAAATATATATTAATATAATTTTTTGGCTAAGATTTTATTTTAAAAGTTGAGTCAATATTCATTAGTGCACTGTCTATTTCAATTTCTTTTCTCTTCTCTTCCCCGTCTAAGATGGTCTGATATAGCTATTAATTCTTCTATAAAATTTTTGAAAGAATTGACCTGAAATATTTCTTTTTTGTCTCATTCAATTTTGGTGTAGTGGGCAAGTCACTTAATATATATTGGTCTCGATATCCTCATTTGTAAAATTAGGGAATTGGATTGATTACTAAGATTCCTTCTACTCTAAATCTACGATCCTATGACTTCATCTTCAATGATTTTATCAATATGTCAGATAAATCACTTTAAGCAAAACTTAATAGCAAAAGGTTGTGATACTTGGTTAACTCTGTAGTTTAGTGTAAAGTTTTGATTCTAATTTAATACTATAGACATTAAAATACTAAATATAGTGGTTTGTTTGCCTGCCGTTTAATAACTGTGGTGTTCTCTTCTTTAATATAATGGTTCTCTGGGAGCAGGTTTCTTGAGGAGGTTTTCTGGAGGCAGCCTTAGTTTCAGTTAAAAGTAATAATCACCTCAAATGTAGCCAGATGTTAAAATACAATCTTTTATTGTCTCTTCCAAAATCTTATCTTCTTCACTTGGGGCTCAGCTAGTTTTCTGGAGGCCTTCTCTCTCCTTGGTTTCAAGAGCTCTTGCCTCTAGTCTTTTGCCTCTTCTCCCTTCAGCCTCCAGCCAGCACAAGGGTGGAAGATGGAATGAATCTGTCTTGCCTCCAAGAGAGGGGGCTTATTCTGAACTGACCCTGACTGGCTCACTGAAGCTCTATTTATGCTGGGTGTAAAAGGTTGACTCCTCCTCCAAGGGAGGGATTAAGGGAGGTATGAATTCACAAAGTTACAAAGTTAACTTTGTGATTCTCCCATACTTGTGAACTCCAATGAGTACTTAAGTACTTCTTGTTTATATGGGCTCTCTAAAGGTGTGAACACAAGCATTGTATCAATTCCACTGAGTTAACACTAGGATTCTAATAAATAACTCTAAATGTACCCAAAAATATTATTATTTATAATGTTGCAAAGAAAAATAGCATGGGTAGAGTACTAAAACAATTATCATTGAAATATGAATTAGAAATTGTAGGTTAGATGCTCAAGTAAAAGTTATTTTTCTTTTCATTTTAAATTTAGCAAATACATCCTACATTCTAATATATTCCAAGAGAATCCTATATATGAAAATATTAATCTGTTTAATAATGCTTATTTTTTAAAAATATAATAAATTTAACATGTAATTGTACACTTTTTATTTTTAATAGCTCTACTCTTTTTTTCCTTTCCTTTTTTTTTTCCTTCACTCTCAGCCAATTAAAAAAGAAGAAAATACCACATATAACCAATAAGATTCATCAGAAAAAAACAAATCCATACATTGGCCATGTTCAAAAAAATGCATGTCTTGTTCCATACCATGAATCTCTAATTTCTGTCAAGAAGTAGGTATCATAACTCTTCATCATAAGTCCTCTGGAGATGTGATGGGCTCTTGCTTGGATCATAGATCTTAAAATTTTCTAAGTAATTTTCTATACAAATTTCACTGGATAAAGTCTTCTTATGATTCTTTTCACTTTACGCTTTACCAGTTCCTGCATCCCAAGATGCTCTGAAATTACTTAGCATCATTTCTCATACCTCAGTAGTACTCCATTACTTTCACATGTCATTCTTCTTGTTGAAAATCCTTTAGTTTCCAACTGTTTTCTTTCTTTTCATCATTTTAATCCTCATTCAGGAGAAGAAGTCTTGTTTTTTCTCACAATTCTCCCCTTCTTGGTACTAACCTCATTTGGAACCTTCTTTCTATTACTTCTTTTCTGCTAAATTATCCCAAAATTATCCCAAATATGCTAAATTATACTAAATAGCATTTATTACCAGCTATATTCCAAGCACTGTTCTATGTTGAAGATATCAATGAAAAATAACCTCTTCTCTCAAATAGCTTATGTTTTAATTAAAGAAACATGTTTACATATAGATAAATGCAAAATATATGTTAAATTAATATCAGGCAATTGATGAGGGAAAGGAGAGAGAGAGAATGATTACTGGAGAAGTCAAAAAAAAATCTCATGAAAAAATTACATGTTAATTTTGAAGAATGCTGGGAATTCAAATAAGACAAAAAAGGGCAGTTAACGTGAATTCTAACTACAGGGATGGAACATATAACAGCATGCATCTGTACACTCATGTACCTACATGGGCTTAGGAGGTAGAGGTGAATGAGGTATTTAAAGCAAATAAGCCACTTTGGCTATACAAGAGTGCACAAAACGTCATAAGTCTGGAAAATAAGACAAGAGCCAAATTGAAGGGCTTTAAATGCCAAATAGAAAAAAGTTTAAGCACAGGAGTGACATGGTCATGTCTTTGCTTGTAGAATATCCTTTAGCAGTAACTATAGTGAACTTCATGTGCTGTGTCCAATTTCTCAATTTACAAAACAATCATTTCATCATCTTGGTCAAATACTATATAATACAAAACATCTTAACTGAACTTAACTTAACGTAACAGCATTACAATAGGAGCCACTCTTTTTCAACATCTAAGTTTTGCATGTATCTCTATGAATATTACATTAACAGAAGAATACATTACAGGAGATTTCAATTCCTTTAAATACAACAGACAATTGTACTCTTTAACCAATTAGTTCTTAAATAAGTAACTCGTAGTGAAGGCAACTTAGAATCATGACCCTAATTAATGCTACTTCTAAATTGTTCTACACTTGTTACTTAACGACTTTCAGTGTCTGTCATATAAGAACATAAATTTAAGAATTGAAATAAATGTTTGGAATTACTGAATTCAACCTTCTTCTCTCCATCCCCTGCCATTTCAAAAACAAGGAAAGTGAGACAGACATTAAAACATTGACCTATCCAGTTATATCATAATACCTACTAAGTGCCTAAAGTAAAATTTGAACCTAAAACTTCATGACATTACATATCCAGTATGCTCCTTAACTTATTGTTATCTTCAGTGATATTCTGGTGATCCCATTTTGATAGTTCTATACTGTTAAATCTGGCTAAAAGAGGATACTAATAAAACTAACCATAAAACTGGATTAGGATTTAGCATAAAACCTTGCACAGGAAAGCTCCCATTAAATATCTGAGTAGATTATAACAGCAGTTGGAGTTGATAAAACTTTAAATTATATGCTACAATTTGCTCAATAACCTTTCAGTAATTTTTATCAATGAGCAGTGTTTCTAGATTTCCATACTCTTCTTCATTCTGTATCAAAAGATAAATTATCTATTTCTATATGGTTAATTTTAAAATTAAATAATACTGTAGAATTTTTCTAATCAGTATGAACCACAGTGAACACACAGTAAGTCTGTCTTTCAAATAAGGAAACTCGATCATTACCCCTGAAAAGCATATATATCAACACCAATTCATACAGACAGACAGACAGAGAGAGAGAGAAACACAAACACAGAGAGAAAAAGAGGGAGAGAAAGAGAGAGACAGAGACAGAGACAAAAACAGAATATCAGAGAGTTTGTGTGTTTGGGGATTAAGAACAATTTCTAGTTATAAATGATGTATTTGGTATTTAGGACCAAATATTGAGACTTATGTAGATGCCAAATGTTGGGGGATGAGAAAGATGAATAATTGACAATGGCCATTCTCTTTAGTAAAAGAGAGGTTTATTAGGAAAGGAAATTACAGATATAATGAAGAGATAAAATAGATACCAGATATGGTAAATATGAAATAGAATTTGAAGAGCATATGATTAGAAAGCAAAATAGTATTAACAATTAATGATGGAAAAAAAACAAGTTCTCTAGTAGAACTCACAATTAACCAGGAGAAAGGAAACACATCATCAGGTAATAGTATACCTATTGACAAGACAGGCTAAATCCTACAAGGAATTTAGCACCCTAAAAGAGTTAGTTAATTATAGGAAAAAGAAAAACACCATATTTTGGTGAGAGAATGAGAAAAGAGACACCATGAGACATTGCATAAGGATGAGAGGGCATAAGGAAAGAGTGAGGAGAAAGACCACATGGAGGCAGAGGGGCCCGGAAATCAACAACCCTAAATGAGATTCAGCAAAGATGGTGTGAGTCACAGGCAGATTTATAAGAAAAATTTAACATTCTGGATTTGACATACCTTAGATTTCTTGGCAGAATACAGCAAGATGAGGCTACTCATGACCTCCACAGGAAAAGGTACTACAAAGATTAAACTGATCCCCCTCAATGTCCTTCCCTACTTGGCTCAGGGAGTAATTTTATCAGTACTTCTCTGTCACCTTATCTAGTTACTCAGGACCTCATGTATATGTGTTTATATATGTATAAGTGTATATATGTGTGTGTATATACACACAGGCACATACACCCCAATTAAACATTTTTGTGTTGGTAGGAAAAATGACATATGTAAAGACTCTTGAATTTTCATAATAGATTTAATTTTCTGATTCATTGGGGAAGATAATTTTTTGGTGCTTACTTGACTAGAAAAAGGAAACAAAAATGGGAGGAAATTTACACTTTGACATTATGAGATCAGAAATGTGGCTAGAAAATATACAATTAATACTAATACATCAAGATGAAAATATTAGCTCATGAATCATTACATGAAAAGTGAAAAATAAATGATACAAGTTTCATTTTGAGAATGGTGAAACCAAGGTACAAAATGAGAAAATTTATCAATAGAATATCATTAAAAAAAAAAAAAATCCTAGGATTCAAAAAAAAAGTGACCTTGGAAATAAGTCTAAAACTGAGTTTCCCATGGTTTTTTAAAACCTCCACTCTTGAATCTCTAAATTGAACCTCTTAATCTATTAAACTTTAACCTCTTGAACTTGATATTCCATAGATATATTAAATTCATCATGTTCAAAACTGAACTCACCTCTTCCTCAATTCACTATTATTATCAATGGTACCATGATAGTCCCAGTTATGAAAGTTATTTCTAAGCATGCTTCAGCAAACATTTAAATTTTCTTATCACAATCATCAAAACAAAATGGAGTAATCCCTTTCATACAAATAGGATTTAGCAAGAAATTACTTTAAAGGGACTCAAAGACAAACAGAAAAAATAGAACCCAAATGTTACAGCTCTAAGGAACCTAAGATATCATTCCAATCCCTTGAAATAAATTCAACTAACATTTATCTGGTCCAAAGATCTAGTCCAACCTCCTCATTTGAAATGCAAACCAACATTATAAAGGGCATTTTTCCAACCACAGAAAGATGATGAAATTCATTTTAAAACAAAAGTCTTTTGCCACTTGTATTTTTAATGCATTTTGCTCCTCTAGGATCAAGATAGAATACTATATTATACTACTTTAAAAAAAAAAAAAAAAAAAAAAAAACACCATAAGGCTTCGATTTCAAAAATGAGGTTTGGGCAAATTTGGATAACTCTAATTATAACTTATGTTATTTATATTATACTCTGTATACCAACAACATAAGTATAATGTAATTTAAAATATAATTAAAATTAGAAACCACTTTGTTCTTCTCTGTTTTCTAAATGAATCAGAATTTATACTGGTAATGTAAATACGTAATAGAGCCAAGAGGTTCTTACTTTTCTTAGAGAAAAAAAAAATGAGGACAAAAAAAAAAGAACTATAAAAAAATTTCCCATTGATAGAAAGCAAGCTTTAATAGACAGTGAAGGGATATGTTTAAATTTTGCTCCTGGATGGAATGAAATTTACAGGAATAAATTACAGAAGGGAGGTAAATGATAATATTTTGATTGGGCACAACTTTTAAGTACTAACTTCCTAAAATTAATTCAACAAGGAACACACAAAGCATCCAATATGTGAATAATGGAAATAGCCACACAATTAAAATAAATACTAGTAAAGAAAGGAGTAAACAAACTCTAATTTTTTTAACAAGCTCTGGAAAATATCTGTGGTAACCTAACATGGGTTAGGGTAGATATATACAGATTTCACAAAGATAAATTTGGTTTCAAAAGAAAGTCTAATGTGGTAATGTTTTTGCAGCATGAAAGTATTCAGGAAGCCATTCACACAGTCCTGTGGTTTAAAATTGGTCAATCTAAGAGATTCAGAGTTTTGTTAAAAAGTGATTGCACTGTATGAAAATGAAGTATCTTCCCTTATCCAGAAAAATAAAAGATGGCTAGAAAACTTATGAACAATTTAAAGACTAATTAAAATATCAGGTTTATAAAACATTCCAATTACAACTCTCAAAAACCTAACTTTGTTAGAGTAAAGAACCATGAACATATCTACACCAAGAAGGACTCCAAAATGAATAGGTCAAATTGCTTTTCCTTTATAATCTGTAGTGTATTAAGTTTTCTAGCACAACAGGAAAAAATAGGAAAGGCCTATCCAAAATTGAATTTTTCAATTTTCCAAAATGAGATGGAGGGAGGAAGTAATACCAGGAAAGGGAGAAGGAAAAGAAGAAGAAGGAAAAAACACAGAAACAGAGAGAAAGGGGGGGCAGGGAAGAGAAAAGCAATAAAATAGATTTAGGAATTCCACTACTCTGTATTATAATTTAAAAATCCCTTTTCCATTAGAAGCAGCGTGGAACAGTAATCAATATAGCAGTCTTGGTTAAGAATCTGAAATGGCTCTGATATATACTATGTGACAATAATATTCTAAGATTATAAAAAGTACAAAACAATTCGTTATCTTCTTTGGTCCCCAAGATTTCCCCAAATAGATTAAAAACCATGAATCCCAAATGAAATATATATGAGGGCTGGAACTAAGGAGGAAAGACTGGAATTCAAGTAATAAATTTTGTGTGTGTGTGTATGTGTGTGTGTGTGAAATACACACATGTGCACACACATGCTCCTTTCTTCGATTAATTTTTTTCTCACCTATCCAAAATCTATGCTCATACTAGTAGTCTTTAATATGTTCATTGATATTCTTTCCAATATCTTAACCTCTCTATTCATCAACTTACCTATTTCTTATTACTCAGAATAACACACACACACACACACACACACACACACACATACACACACTCTTGATCTTGGAACAGTTTGATCATTTCATTAGCTTTGTTGAGTTAGAGTACCTCTAAGATCTATTTGTCCAGCTCTACTTCTGTACCAGACCTCCACTCTTGAATCTCCAAATTGAACCTCTTAACCTATTAAACTTTAACCTCTTGAACTTGATATCCCATAAATATATTAAATTCATCATGTTCAAAACTGAACTCACCTCTTCCTCAATTCACTATTACTATCAAGGGTAACATGATAGTCCCAGTCATGAAAGTTGACAACTTATGTGCCCACCTCAACTTCTAACTTATCACATCTCTTATATTCAATCAATTACTAAATCTCTTCATTTCTAACATAGTAACATGTGTCACATTTGTCCATTTCTAGCCTCTGACACAGTCATAATCCTGAAGCAAGTCCTTATCACCTCATACTTGAATGAACTATTGCAACAGTTTTCTGGTCCTTCTCCTTCCCTCATTCTAACCATATCAGTCCATCAAATCGATTTTTCTAAATCACAAATATGATTTTGTTAAGACTCTTTTCCAAAAAATTTCAGTGACCCCCTCCCATCACTTCCAGGATCAAATATAAAATCTTCTGTTTAAGATGTAGTGTTTCATAATTTAATTTATATTCAAATTTCCATTCTTCTAAAACATTACTCATATTCATATACCCTGAACAAGTGACATAAGCTTACTTGTTGTTGCTTGATTGAGTTAATATTAAATCTTAAAACTGTACTAAGCCTTTTAAGGCTCCCTATACTATCATGCCCTCTTCCATAATCTAAATCTACTCAATTCCTTCATTAATTCTCAGATAGCATGGATTTGAGTCCCTTTACTACTCTACTTATTAACTTTTCATGATTCTCTCTCTTGCTTATCTTTCCTTACTAAATCAATTCAACAACAACAAAAAAAATTAAATACTTTCTTCAAGTATACTATTGGAACAGGTGCTGGTCCAGGTTCCATTAGAGCTAATAATCTATTGAGAAATAATAATGAGAAGATAATGTTTGCCCTGCACTCCCAAACTCCCCCAAATCACTATAGCAACAAGCAGTTCAGCATGCCCTGGTGATCCACCATCTAGTTTAGACATACCTTAGATATCAGCCAATAATAAAAGAGCACTACCAGGATGCAGAATAGGTCTTTAAACTATAAACCTCAATTAATATTTCCCTGAACATGATGCCAGTGCAATTCCCCTTCTTTGCCTTCCTTAGGTGAACCTATACTTGTAACAATATCATAACCATACATTAATACTCTGATGAGTGAGCTATTCTATATACATTCTACATAATCACATGCACAGTTTCACCAGTTTTAAGACCTCCCCAAGTTTGAAAAGTCTTCCTATAATTGAGATTTGATTTTTGATTTTTGGATTGTTTAACTTGATTTTTGAGGTCAGCAATATTTACTCTACAAAAATCCTTGTCTTGCTTTGCTGAGTTGCTAACACCTTTAAGGATTTTGTTCTATCCACTGAGAGCATAATTCTTAATAAATGCCTTCACTTGATTTGGAAACAGCTTGAGTCCTGAATTCTTTCAGCCACCACTGGGAATCATGTATCCAGACACCAACAATAAGATACATAGGCAGGGGACTATAATGCAAAACAATATATGATAAGTAAATTAGTGAGATAAACAAAATAGTTGTTTTATTAGGTCAAAAAATACATTGTTGTGACTGGAAAAGTGGACTAAAAGAAAGCTTAAGTTAGTCTCTGATTGATGATGAGAAAATCAACCACAAAAAATTAAGCATACTTAAAACACAAGAAATGACATTTAAAAAGTCCCAAGTGCAGTAGTACACAGGAAAGTAGTCCAATTCATCAGAATTAAAGAAATATGAAGCACAGTAATGTTAAGATAAGGCTGAAAAGGTATTATGGCCCCAAATTTTGAAAGGGTTTGAATGGGTATAAGTTAGCAGAGTACACATATTCAAATTCAGGCTTTGCTTTATAGTATTTTTACTACATGGTATCTCAAGTCCCCTCCAAAACCACAAATAACATTATTATGAACATAATTTTTATGTTTAATAGGAGGACACTGAATATATAACCATATCATAAAAATTAAGGAAATAGAGAATTTGGGAATTGCAAGTAGCTTAAAGGTGTGTGGGACAGGTGCTAGACCCCCTTTCCAAATTAAGTAATCAGAGACATCTTCAGGTATAAAGAAAAAGCATTTATTGAGTCCCTGCTGCAAGGAGAAACCCAGACATACCTGGGAGCCATCCCAACTCCCTCTATATGTTCCTGAGCCTAATAAGCAAAAAGTAGAACAGCTGCTTAAACAGGAACAACCCAAGCCTTTTCATTGGATAGACCAAAATGACATAACCATGCTTGACCATGGTCACCAATGTACCCACAAGTCATGTCACTTCCTGTAAGTTCACTAACTTCCTGCATCCAGGATTCAAGGCCTAGGAATAGGGATCATATGACTAGTCTCATAAACTAGTCTCAAACTTCATCTATCAGTCCCATTCAAAGGTAATAGGTTCCATTATTGTGCTAAAAGCATAAATCTCTTGTAATATTTTTGGTGAAAATCATGTTATATCTGACTAGATATTTATGGAACTCACTAATTAATCTTCCAAGGCACTTCATTTCACTTTTAAACAGGTCTAATTATTAGAAACCTCTTCTTCATAAATGAACTTCAAAAAAATAATCTTACTTCCATTACAAGTTACAAAATAATTACTGCAATCCTGCCTAGACTGTTTTGATCGTTCAAGCTCAGAATTAAGATAAAAAAGACATCTGTAAATTTAAAATTTTTCATTATCCTTTATTTTACCTGAGCTGAAAATGGAGCAACTTCTAATCCTATTATTGATTAGCACAAAAGCTTTAATCTGTTCCATGTCCTTCCAGGAATGGATTGCCTCTATATTGGTGCCTAGTTCCTCTCCCCAATCCACCTCCCAATTCTACATCCTGTAAAATCATAATATTTATGTTGCAATTAGTGAGAACACTTTGCCCTCAATAGCCTAAAACTCTTGTGTTAAAGCAATCCATTACTCTCAGCCTTCTCAGTCATAGAGATTAAAAGTGCCATGGAGTCTTGCCCTACATATAAATTAAGAATTTGGAATTTACTTAGCAACGCTATAGAAATTATATTCAACAAGGAGATAACATTGATTCAGGTGGATTTAGATCTCTTTCTCTCCCTCCCCCCTCCCCACCCCCCCCACCCCCACAAAAAAATGAAATAAAGAGATGTTGACATCCATGGCAATATCTGAGGAGAATGCAAAACTTACTAACAATTTTTCTTTTAATACTTTAGTGACCAGGATACAATAACTAGCACAGGTTCAAGTCTTAGTTCCTTATAAAAAAAAAAAAATCTTGGTGACATTTTTAATGACTTTTGTCATGAAAAGTAGCTTGGCCTAAGTTGAAGCAGATATTACACCTACCACATCATTCTCCTCTATGATAGTAAAGTCTAAAAGTTTTGTAGGGTAAATTCTATTACTTAAATAGTCTGAAGGTGGAAAAGAAGCTTAGTTCAAGTTTTAAAAAGATTAACAATAAGACAGACAAAAACAAGCAATGTAGCAGTCCATGGACTACAGTTTAAGTCAACAAGCAATTCTTGGATATTAAAAATTGAGCTAAGCATTGATACAGAAAATAAAAGCAAAAGAGCAGCCTTTAACTTGAAGGAGTTTACATTTTTATGGAAAAAGACAACACATAAGAAGTTAAAAAGCACAGGTGGAGAGAAAGAGAATATATCCACTTGGGCTTATGGTAGAGGAAGTCTGGAGAGTAAAGGAGTAGGAGCTAAAAAGGAATGAATACATGACTGGACTCTTTATATAAAAATAAAGGTTCTAAGAGAAACTGAGCAATAATTGAAAGTTCTCACAGTGGTATAGTTAAATTCTAATGTGAGAACATCAAGGACTAAGTGAACGAGGAAGCAACAAGGACAAAGTGAACATAAAGTATAGCCTCTAAGAAAATAATAGCTATGATTTTGGAGGGCTTCTGTTCTGGCAATCTGGTTTCAAAGTTCTCTGGCACTGGCAGCCAAAAACCCAACCTAGAAATACCATTTTTTTTGACAATCTGTCTGATTCTGAATAGACCATTCCTCAGTCATACAGGTCCTGGCCTCAGGACAAGACAGACAAAACTAGTGAATACATCACTCCTCAGATCATTGCTGACGGTCAGATAATCTGTTGATCAATGATAACCAAATTCCAAAGACCACTCCACTGGGCTATAGAAATGGCAAGTCAAGGATAAAACAGGATAAAGTCTTTAGGACTTTACGAATTTCTTTTGGAATTCAACCTCCTTATAATAGCATTACATTAAACTTTGCCCTTCCCTCCTTGACAAGGAAATAAGGTCAAGCATGCAAATTCTTTTCAGACACCTCAACACACCGTAAAGTATTGAGGTTCCTTTCCAAACTCAAACAACATAAAGAGTCAAAAGGCTACTACTGCACTGGAGGCACAAGAGGCATCTACTAAAACTTCATTGTCTCCTCTAGCTAGGATAACTGTAGATCATTTTATGAGTGTAACCAAGGTGACTAAATATGGAGGCAAACAAAAATCAAAGAAGTTGTCTAATGTTTAAAAAGGACTGGATTTTGAATTTTAAACAATTTGATTCATACATTAGATGATGACAGAGGAACTTTACAAGAAAATATCATTTATAAGCGCATTTACCAATATAAAATTGTGACAATAAAAAAAAGCGTAAGAAACAGCAAAGCCACATTGCCAATGCGGCCATTCAAGCAGTCACCAAACACAGGAATCTTCAAAGGCAAAAGACATTTGTAATAAGGTAATGAAGAAGTCATTTCAATCTTGCATATATTCTATCCATAGTACAAGTTTTATTCTGTTCCATCATTTATTCTTTGTCCCCTGGGCAATCATGCAGAATTGATGTAAACTGTGTCCCGCTGATTACACACACACACACACACACACACACTCATACATACATACATATATATTTGTGAGGGAGAGGGGGATTGGATCTAGGTTACAGAAATCCTAAAATCTCAACCCCCTCCTGACCTTTGGAAAGGGCCTCACCCTCCTGTTCCTAAAGGAAACGCCCATGGTGATCTCCACCTACAATTCAATTGGAGATCCTGGCTTGGGGTATAATTACAACCATTTATTGAATTGAAAATTAGCCCTTAATCTCCCTAGTCTCAAACGTTAGAAGGCTAATAATCAACTCTGTACCCCAAACATTTGCTAAAATTCCTTTCTGGCTTTGGCTGCTGGAAATTTGTTTCTCAGTGTAAACCACTTTGCCAAAATCGACCTTTGCTAAATTCTTTTGGAACTAACTCTCTGGGAAGTTGTTTCTCAGTGAAATGAACTCACTTTTTGGCCAAAAAAATCTTGCCTGCATTCAGGTCTGCAAATTATTTTGCAAAAACCTGACACACCAGCCTGGGGACTCCATTGCTGCTGGGGATCTCTCATCAATCATTTTTAACACCTCAACAGAATTTCTTCATTTATAATGCACCCTCCATCCTCCACATTAGGTAAAGAGAAGGGGGTAAATGATTCAAAATTTATGCCTAATTATAAGTCTCTGCTAAGAACTTCTTCCTGTTTTATGGATAGTTATAAAAGAAGTTTCAATTGTTTTGTGTCATTATAAAGCAAGGTAACTCCCAACAAATGTACCTCATGGTTCTGAATAACAAGTCATTTCACAAAATATTCTACTCTTTAGTCTCTGGGTAAAGACAATTATGGGTTCCACCACACGACATATTAGGTACTACATAAAAGGAATCATTGATAATTATAATATGATCTTCTAATTTGCATAAGAGCTGCACAAAAATATCAACAAAGTCCACCAAGGAATGGTCTCCTAAATGCTATAAAAGCTATCATTCACCACTGTTCTAAGACAATCTCAAAACTGAGATTGAAGTCTAGGAGTAACAATTAACACCAATACAAAATAATATGAATTCAATAACTGAGTCTTTTTGTCCCTGTGCATTCAGGACATGGTTCTTGAAGATTCAGAACTTCTACTTCTACCTAGTGAATACAAGCAGAAAATCTACTTTACTTTTCACTATATAGACAATTCAGCTTTTCTAGCATCATCAAAAAAACAAACCCTAACTAATTAATAAAGCAAAAAAACAACAAAAAACAAAAACAAAAAACCCAGTTAAATCAGTTAACATCCTCCATTTTCCAGATTTCTTTTTTACCACAAATACAGGGGAATTCCAAGGACTTAGAGAAGGTTGTAAGTGTCCTTGGTCAAGTTGCTCCTGTACAACATCTAATAAGGCTTGAATTTTTTTCACTTGTTAAGGGCCATTGTTCTATCCACACCTTGGTGTATCAGTTTTCCATTGAATAGGAACAGGTGAGAGTGTTGGCAGGCCTTCAACAGCATACCTACCTAAAAAACTGAAGTACTCATTTGTAATCCTAACTGTTGTAAGATGTCTCTTCCTCATAGATTGTTGGGGATTTTATTTACTACAAAAAGAATAAAAACTCCTGTTTCACCTTCAAATATCCATCTCAAAGGGATAGCATTAATTTCAGCTGCTACTGATCCTCTTATGCCAGACATAAAGGTATCTGCCTTAATCTTTGGCCAATGACTAGGCCAATTGGTATCTCTAATGACTGTATGATCTGCACCGATGTCTACCAACCCTTTCAATGATATGCCATTTACATACCTGAGCATAGGATGGTCAGCTGTAAACAGCTACAGTCCAGAATATTCCTGGATTCTGTTGTTGGGAGTCAAAATCTGGATAAATATTACCAAATTGCCTATTAGGAGGCTGCATCAGTAAACCTGATGCTACTACTTTTCTCCTCGGTGATGGCACACATTAGCTACCTGTATTAGTGACTGGGATAATTAGCTACACATTCCCTAGTTTCCCACATCAGTGTATGGATGGACACTGTTTTGTAAGCACTCTCAGGAGGTGAAATGGTCAAGCCTTCTGTATGTGGAGGCAAGGGATCCATAGACCAGACAGAGACATATTTCACCTCTCCAGGGGATATCTTAGTAGTTCCAGCTGCATATAACTCTATTCTTTCCAGTTGTAATTTCTTTTCCCCAACAGGTTGCTTCTTGGCTGATTGATCGTGTTGTAGTATTGAACTTTTAAAGACTCTCTGTGGGTGTAACATCGGTGGCCATCATGCCCCAAGTGTTTTTTTTTTTTTTTTTTCCTGGTGCTCTGGACTTGAGTACATTCTAATGCCCAATGGAAGTCTCTATTGCATTTTGGACATGGGGTTTTAGGTCTTATTCTCCCATCCTGCTGTTTCACTCTATCTTTATGACAACATTTAGCTTTCAGATGCCCTGCTTTACCACACTGAAAGCATTGAGGAGTCTCTCTGGAAGGCCCTTGTCAAAAGGGACCTTCTCTTCTCATGTTCAGATATTGAAAAGTCTGCACCATAGCCTGAGTATAAAAGGCATTTTCTGCCCACTGTGGCACTGTCTTATGATCTTCTCTAAAGAAGCACCCTTGTGTAGGCCTCGTATAATTCTTCTTCAAACCTCATTAACATTTTCTCTAGCAAATTGTCTTATCATAATTTCTGTTGCTACATTTTAACCAATAATTCGTATGACAGTTGTCTGCAGATGTTCCACAAAATCAACAAAGGATTCATTTAGACCTTGCACTATTTTCACAAAGGCTTCCCCTGTATCTTGTCTTCCTGGGAGGGTACCCCATGCTTTGATAGCAGCAGAAGCAGTATGCTCATATGCTGCTATAGGGTAATTAATCTGCTCTAAAGTATCTGCATAAGAACCTAAACCTGCTAGTTGTTCAAAGATGACTATGTATATTAACTCCATGTTCCCTATTTCGGTGGGCTTGTATTCTACAGACTTCACTATACTCAAAGCTATGATAAGTTTTGTACAGTTTCTAAACATGTCTTTGCTATAGATTTTCCAATCACTAGGGGGTTAAAATTTCATTAGTCAAATTCTCTAATATCATTTTAACATAAGATGATGTCAACCCATAAAGAGTGCAACCCTTTTTTCAGATCTTTGATAATTTCCAGATTAAAAGGAGGGTATTTTCTTCTTTCTTGACCTGAAGAGTCAAACTCTTTAATCACAGGGTATGTTTCTATTCTGAAATCAAATGCATTCTGGCCTTCCTCTTTAGCTTTAACTAATGCCTTCTGTAATCGTATCAGATTATACCCAGGGGGTGGACAAAACTGCTTCATGGGTGGTGCTGATGATGTCATGCCTCTCTCACTCTTCCTCCTCCCTCCACCCACAAAGGCAAAATTGAGTGAAGATGGTCAGGAAATGGGGAATGTTCTAAGAGCACCTTGCTCAGGGATAGTCAGAAGTGAAACTGAGCTGTGAATGTGAGAAGCACCACACTCTTTAAGCTCATCAACACTGTCCTTAAGGTACTTAACTCCTTTCTTGTCCAATTCTCCATGCCTTTCAGCTCCTTTGTCAGTACAATCCCCCTCCTGCTCTTTCTCCTCACACTTCCTTGTCTACTGTCCACATTAATTTTTTTCCTTTTTTTAGAACTTGTGGGCTCATTTGGAATAATGCTCAAAAAGTTATCAAACTGGACCCTTTGATCCAGCAGTGCTGCTACTGGGCTTATACCCCAAAGAGATACTAAAGAAAGGAAAGGGACCTGTATGTGCCAAAATGTTTGTGGCAGCCCTGTTTGTAGTGGGTAGAAACTGGAAAATGAATGGATGCCCATCAATTGGAGAATGGGTGGGTAAATTATGATATATGAAGGTTATGGAATATTATTGTTCTGTAAGAAATGAACAGCAAGATGAATACAGAGAGACTTACATGAACTGATGCTAAGTGAAATGAGCAAAAGCAGAAGATCATTACATATTTCAACAACGATACTGTATGAGGATGTATTCTGATGGAAGTGGATTTCTTCAACAAAGAGTTCTAACTTAGTTTCAATTAATCAAAGATGCAGAAGCAGCTACACCCAAAGAAAGAACACTGGGAAATGAATATAAACTGTTTGCATTTTTGTTTTTCTTCCCAAGTTATTTTTACCTTCTGAATCCAATTCTTCCTGTGCAACAAGAGAACTGTTTGGTTCTGCACACATATATTGTATCTAGGATATACTGTGACATATTTAACATGTATAGGACTGCTTGCCATCTAGGGGAGGGGGTGGAGGGAGGGAGGGGAAAAATCGGAACAGAAGTGAGTGCAAGGGATAATGGTGTAAGAAATTATTACCCAGGCATGGGTTTTGTCAATAAAAAGTTATAATTATGAAAAAAAAAAAAAAAACAGGGTTTGAATCCTGACTCCCATGACTTATTGAGTATTCCTGGACATAATAAAAATAATATTCTTTAGAAGAAGAAAAAAAGAACTTGTGGGATCCTTTAAAGCCAATTAAACTGTATTGTATATAAGGAATGTTTCCTCAGGAATTGAATCAGGACCCTTAGCTTCGTAATATTTAATTAGTTGGTCTCCCAGTAGTTTCCACATATTTGACTCTAATTTTTCTTTCTTAGAGAGCCAAGGAGATGTGCACTCTATTTAAGAGTTTAGTGATCTGCTTTCAAGTTACTAACAAACCTTGCTTCTCTATTAACCTAACTATGCATTCTACATACTTCCCTAGTGATGGGGAAGGCTCTTTTCTTAGTATTTGCCCCATTTCAGCTAAAAGTGACTAGTTTAGCCCTTACCAAAGTTTCCTGCTTATCTATTTTTGTACTCACCTTACTTGCAGGTCACAGGGACTTCTCCACTAAGCTTATGATTGTATCAGTCAAACTGCTAGGTCCTTGCATCCAGATCCTCAAAATGTAGTGTGTTTCTTTCAGTGCCCCACATTGGGCACCAAAATGTAATGTCCAGGCTAGCTTTCTCGAGGATGAGTCTAGAGTTTGAGATCCAGCTCCAGCACACTCTCACTTGGTCTTTCTCAAGTATGCTATTTCAAGTTCTCTCAGCCCTTATATAGCTTAGTACAATTACATAACTACGGCATACTGAGCATGTGCCAACTGTAGAACTATTACATTACCATACTAAGTATATGTGAATTAGAGAACCATTATCTCATCAATCACACTGAGTAAACACCCTGCTGTAAGTATCTTTGCTTCAAGTATACTTTTCTCAGAGTTCCCCAATATCTGCAGTCCTCTACAACATCTCCAAAATTTCTAATCTGAGAATACCCTCTGATCCAGTGATACCACTATTGATCTACATATCAAAAAGATCTTTTTTAAAAGAGAAAAAAGTACCCCATGTCTGTAAAAAAAAAATTGTAGCAATGGCAAAGGGGTAGAAACTAAATGAAAGGCAAATTCAGAGAAATCAAAGAAGACTTGTACGAATTATGCAAAGAAAAGTGAATAAAAATAGAAAGATTTATACCATAACATCATTATTAAATTGAATAACTTTTAAAGACTTAAGAATTCAGATCATTCCAATGACTAACAATGACTACAGAGGAAAATGATCAGGCATGCTAAATACCTAATGACAGGTAATAAATTCAGGGTACAAAATATGATGTGAATTTTTGTGCTTGTTTACTGCATTAATTTGTTTTGTTTCAATGTGCGTTATTTATTATAAGGGTTTTATTTTACTTTGTTTTTGCCTTGGGGGAAAATAGAAATTTTAAATGATAAAAAATGAAAATTTTAATTTAAAAAGTCTATAATTCAAATGTGTAAGATTAGAATAAAAATACTTATTACCAAAAAATTCGGGAAAAATTTCTTAACATTTTACAAATCTAAAGAGGTATATTTTCCTTCCTCCAAAAATAGGAATGGAAGCTTGCTTATTCTTGATCAATGGGGAACTCTGAGAAAAGTATACTGGAAGCAAAGATTTTAGCAAAAAACAGATCCTATTTCCTAATCCCACGTATTCTCAGTAACATAATAACTGATCTTAGTTACCTTCTTGTAAGATACAAGCAAAGCAGTCAAGGATTCAAGCCCTTTCAGGTCCACATCTCCTCCCAAGAAATTTCATTTAGTATGTGAAGAAATAAAGTACCTAGAATAAAAAGCAAACCCTGATTATTTTCTCTAAGAAGTATAAAAAGCTTCCACAAACTACATATTTTTGTTAGAAAAGGTGAGAGAAAAAGAACGAGTAACTACACTGGTTATGCATCTAAAGTTAATCAGTACCAAAGGAAATAATGAATCTCTCTGACATTAAAATGAACAATTGTGTCCAAAATCAAAAGAATGGGGAATTTTTTTTCGACATTCTGAATGATCTGAGATCCTACATATCCCTAAACAATTTTCTTCATATGTTCCTTTTTAGTAAAACATTTTGATCATATAAATTTTTGTGGTATAGTGTTTATCTCATTCAAAAGTGTTTATCTTTGTACTTGTAAATTATATATGTACTACTATATTAATAATTATGTACATTGTAAGCTTAAACAAGTAAGACATTTTGAAATTATAGGAAAGAAGTAAAATAATATTTTACTTTAGAATGCAGGGGAAACCACTTACAAAGGAAGAGGGGAGTGTCATGGTCAGACCTGCATTAAGATCACTTAATTCCAGGGCCATTTTTCTGTTAATTATTTCCTATTTGTCCTGTCCATAACCGTGTGTGTGTGTGTGTGTGTGTGTGTGTGTGTGTGTGTCTTATAGTATGCATGCTATCTCCCCCTTTAGATTGGAAGATCCTTGAGGAGAGGGACTGTTTTATATCTCTGTGTACCAAGAGTTTACCACACAACAGGCACAAAGAAGTGCTTAATAAATATTTGATTGACTAATTCCTATAGGAAAATAATTTTTTGAGCTGTGTTGAAAATAGAAAGGAGACAATTGAGGCTGAATAACAACCTGCAAGTTTACTACAATGGTCTAGATGAGATGAGATGAACATCTTGAGTAAAGGAGAAAAAAGGAAGTAAAATATGTCTTCGGACAGAAAATTTAAGGTAGGGATAATTGATTGGACATGACAAATGAGGGAAAGTGAGAAATCAAAAACAAAAAAACAAAACAAAACAAAACAAAACAAATTTGTGAACCTGGGTGACTAGAAAAATTGCAATGTCAAAAATAGAAAGTGGTAAATAATATAATATATCCTAGGAGTGTAATATAATAGTATCTACATGCTTACCTTATTGCCCTCCCCCTCCCCGCCCCTGTGCAATGCTACAAAAAAAGTGTTCTTAAGTATTTTAAGAGTAGAATTTCCCTATTTGTATCTGCATAGCTTGTACCAAGGAAAACTAAAAACTACTTAGGTTCTAATCATCTTGAGGATCTGACACTAGGCTTAGAAGGGTGGAAGGTAGAAGTTTGCATAGTAAATTGGGAAAGGCTGGGACATAAAAGTAGGCAAGGACAGCTGTGATGGAGACAAGAGATACAACTTGAGGGTAGAAAAAAGACTATGAGACCTAACTTCACAGCTGGTCTGTGATTTCAACACATACCCATAAGGGTCAGGATACTTTCTGAAGTCCAGTGCTATGCTGCTATAGTATAAATTTAAATGCCTATATATTAGTTTTCTTTAATATTCATGACATAATCATCACATTTCCTTTTCTAGTTGTACAATGTTCTAAAAATTTCTTTGCATCAGTTTTCCCATATCTAATATGGTCCCATCTACAAACTGTCTGCTTACCATGGTTAATTACAAATAGGACACACAAAAGGAGTTTTGTTTTTTTTGTTTTTTTTTTTTGCTTCATAGCAATTTATGAAATAAAGAATAAAAAAAGAATAAAATGAGAAGCTTGTGAAGAACTTTAAAGTCATACCAGTATGGGTTTCTGACAGTCTTCCAGTGCTCTGAGAAACATGGTCAGTCAGAAAAACAAATGTCAGTACAACATTTTGAGCAGAGAAAAGATTCTTACTGTTTCTTAGATTTTTTTTTAAAAAATCTATCCAAGGAACATTTCAGTTAAGTGACACGGAAAAAAATCATCACTGCTAGTCCAGTGATAAGTTTATAGCACTCATCAGCTTTAGCAGCTGAAGTATATGAAAAGAATCCACATCACATTTTCCTTCTCTTTCTATCCCTGTTAACAATTTTGGAATTCAGAACACTTTCTACAAGTTCTTTCATGATACTAAGAAATAAAGAAATTCTTATTAATTTATTCAAAATGTTATTCCATATTCCTCTTGGAGGCTTATTTGTCTCTTTGTTTTCCTAAGGGGATTGTTGTGGGCCAAGAAGATGATAGAACCTAAGGAGGTTTGACTCAATCCCTACTTTACCAAAACTCCAGCTGAGACTATTGTGAAGAAAAAGTTACACAACAGACCAGGGGCAGTTTGAGTTAACTTTCATGCCAGGGGAATTGTTCTGGAATCTAGATGGGGATTATGTTGAACAAAGAAGATATAAAATCAGCTCTAATATTGTGAGTTCTTGAGACCTTTCTCCATTCAATGTTTTTAACCTACATACATGCCTGCAGCTTTTACTTGATTCTATCTCCTGAACTGTTTTTATCAGCCTTGGGGAAATTGTTTTGAACTGGGGACCTGAAGAGAGTGTGTGTCTGTGTACGTGTGTGTGAAGTGAAGGGATTGTTTTATATGCACACACACCCACACACACGCATGCACACACACCCACCCACACACACACACACACACACACACACATACATACATACATAAATAAATAAAAATATGTCTTTGAATTTTCAAAATCTAGATAATCTGGGATTATCTGTGAGAATTCCTACTTCAACTGGTTCAACTATAAAATATAGGGAGTCTAAGATAAAAGAGATGGGCAACAAAAAACCAATGTGTTAATAAGTCAGCCTCCTATTTAAAGCATACATCTTTGTTTTCATTTGTGCATTCTCCTCCTACTTCCTTTTTATCTTGACCTCCTATCTACACAATAATGCAAAAGAATATTTCATGAAGTTGGGAAGTCCTTAAATTTTAGGATTCTCAAGGGCTTTGTTATTAGTCCCCAAATTAATTGTTGTGGCTGTTTTGCTTTGTTTTTTTGTCTTCTTGTGCCCTTTATTTCAAGAAACTGTTTGATCTGTTTATATAATACCAAACTCTACTCTGATTTTTGAAATATATAGGTGGGGCAAGGTTGTAAAACAGCTCTGGAACTTTTCCAGGAATTTTCAAAACAAGTCAGAGGAGTAGAACATGATGGATTTGGAGAGGATATTGGCAAATTTGGGGCCTTTTTCCCCCCCTTCAGTTTAAGAATTCCAAATTCCATTTCTTATTTAAAAGATTTTTGGACTTAAATTTTGTTTCTTCTTATCTGAGGAAAAAAATGTAATATAAAAATATTTTTAGGTTTCTCAATGCTTGTCAAACTTCAGGTATTTTTTCCAAGAAAGCATTTGAAGAGTTAAAGTGCAAATGAATTAACAAAAAACAAAAATAAAAAATAAAAAAGATTAAATTTTACCCAAAATGTTATTTCATTTAAAAAGTAAAAATAAAAGGGAAATTGCTTAGCAAAATGAATTTTTTGAGTTGTGTCAAACCTCAAAAATTTGAAAACAAATAAAAGTCTGGAATATTTGACCCGACTCCAATAAGCAACAAGAGATTTTCACCAATCTCCACTTGAGAAAACAAGCATAGGTGTAATTGTTATAAAGCACCCTCTGTTGGTCAATGAAGAGAACATCTCCCTGGAGTTGAGATTATTATCAATTACCAAGAAAATTGAATCTCTTTAGCAAACACACTTCAATACCAAACGTCTGTCAGGATCAGTGCTTACACGTAGTTCATTTCTTCAAAATTATTTCCCTTCCTTTTTTTATTCAGAAACACCCTTTGAAATCAGGATCATCTTTCTTTCTCTCTAAGGATAATCAATGTTATCTCACACTTGTGATTATTAGAGAGAAGTGCTGGACTATTGAGAGCGCGGTTTCCTGTGTCTTAATAAAACAACCCAAGTTCCACAGGCAATTAATCCCTGGAAGGTTTTGTCATGCCATCCCCCGACACGTTTGATAAATATGGAAATTGTTAAAAAAACGTCCTGACTTGTTAAAACTTCTGCAGCCTGCATAATGCGCTCTTTGGCCTGAACATGTACAAAGCTCTAACTTGGCAAGCTGGAGGACCCTCTATCACCTTTTCCACTGTGTACACATTGACAGGTTGAGCTTTCCCCCTAGAGCATGAATAAGTCACACTTCACAAAGAAATGTTTATTTTATACTCTAGGAGGGACTCTTTTCTCAAGGAAACAAAGGTGTGTCAAAAGTAGAAAAAGAAGGGTGTGTGCAAATAAATGTGGCAGAAGAGAAACATGACTCTAAATTCTAAATGACTGCAAAGCTTTTTACAAACAATGAAGTTAATAAAAAATCTGGGTCAAGGGTAGGAGTGTCTGAAGCTGGCTGGTTAACAAATCTTTCAAAGTCTGAAATTACCATTGTAAGAGACAAACATTCTCCTATATTTTCACCTTCACAAATCCTAATAAAAGGTAAACACTTTTTCCTTACCATCTAAAGTTGGGATTGTAGGATTTTTTTTTTCTTTTAACCTCTAAAATTGGTCAACTTAAAACATGCAATTACCTATAACTGGGCAATAGCAAATAAAAGCAAGTCCTGAGTAAATCTAAGTTGCACTGAACCATGTCAGTGATTTTATCATTTTTCTGAATGAACCAACCATTACAGAAATGCATGAGAAAGAATTTTCAGAGAGCTTTATTGAGGTTTCTATAACTCCTTGAAAAAAACCCAGATCTACAAATATAAGGAGTTCTTCCAAGAAATTCCATAAAATTTTCAAGACAAAATTCTAGTCCTAAAAAGCTCAAATAACTACAAGCAGTTTAAAATAGTAATTTCTACTTCCTATTGTATTTGTTACTCTATAGACTGCATACATCACAACAAAATTCCTAAATTTGACTACCCTTCTTTCTGTTATTATTCCAATAAGGTTATTCTTGCTCAGTGATGATGGCAGTTTAAAACAGCAGTTTCTACTTCCTATTGTATTTATTACTCTATACACTGCACATATCACAATAATATTCGTAAAGTTGACTACCCTTCTTTCTGTGATATTCCAATAAGGTTATTCTTGCTCAATGATAATGATGATCCCTAATGAAGTCTTTGCAGCCTCATTTTTTTTAATACCTCTAAGCAGGAGAGCAACTCTAGACATTTCCAATGCCAGTAGCCAGTGAGTACAACCCTCAATAGTAGAAGAATGAGAGAAAGGCTTTCTTTCCCACATAGATAGGTACATAGATACATAGATAGTAAAAGCAAGGCATAACTAGAAATGTAGGAACAGAGGAAGAGAGAATACTGAAGTTAAAAAATTATTCCCAATATCCAGGATTTTAAAAAAAAATTATTCAGATTAAAACTAAAACATCACAATATTCAAACTTGGAGGGATAAGTGTTCATATGGCTATATTCAAAATCTAGTCAATCTCAAGTCATAATTTAAATGAGGCAAAAGAAAATTGACTATTATAATGAAGCATTTTTTCCCATTTTGGTTGCTAATCTGAAAAAAAAAACTCATAAAGTAAAATTAACAAAGATAAGTAAACCTATTTGCCTTATACACAATGAAGCCTTACTGACATGCTAGTATGCATGTTAAGAAAAGAGAAAGCAATGACTATTCCCAATACAAATGATTAATTGTTTCTAAAGTTCAGGACACCTAAATTCCAGAGATACAAAGACAAAAGTGAAACACTCCCTAGCCCATGTAACTAGAATAGGAAATATCCATAAATGCAGTTGGAAACAAGATCCTTTGGGAAAAGGAAAGGGAAGGGAAAAGGGAAACAAGAGAGGCCACAATACTCTATAATTCCATTTGGAAGATACTTAACTTGAATCCTGAAAGAAGTTAAAGATTATAAAAGGCAGACGTTAATGAAAGAATACATAATATCTTGGGAGAATAGACAACAGAAAGATACCAAGAGAGCAGAATGCCACATACTAAGTACAGTAAAGGGTGGGACTGACTACATTATAGTATTGTGAATCAGAGCACATATTAAGACTAGGAAGACGAATGAGATTGGGTGGTAAAGGGATTTAAATGATTAAAAAAAAAAATGCTTAAATGACATGCATTCATTTTTTATAAAAGCCATTTATAAAAGCAGGAAAGAGAACTAATTAAATCTGAGCATTTAGACTTCTGTTAAGAATATACTCTGGGAGCAATAGTGGAAAGAAACTAGAAACTGAATAGTACCCATCAGTTGGAGAATGGCTGAATAAGTTATAATAATATTATTTTTCTATAAGAAATGATCAGCAGGATGATGTCAGAGAGGCCTGGAGAGATTTACATGAACTGATGCTAAGTGAAGTGACCAAAACCAGGAGATCATTGTACAAGGCAACAACAAGATTGTACAATGATCATTTCTGATGGACGTGACTCTTTATAACAATGAAATGATTCAGGACAGTTCTAATGATCTTGTGATAAAGAGAGCCATCTATATCCAGAGAAAGGACTGTAGGAACTGAGTATGGATCACAACATAACATTTTTACTCTTTGGTGGTTGTTTCCTTACATTTTATTTTCTTTCTCATTTTTGCCCCCTTTCTGATCTGATTTTTCTTGTTCAGCAAGGTAACTGCACACATTGCGATTCATATATTGGATTTAACATATATTTTAACATGTTTTTAAAAAATAAAAATAAAAAAAAGAATTGAAAAAAGAGTATAATATACACTGAGTGAAGAGAAGTGGGGCTACTGAGAAAGAACAGAAAAAGGAAGAGAGGGACGAAAAGGAAAGAAGGAAGAAAGAAAGCATACAACTACTATAAGGGTATTGCCCAGGGTCACATGGCTGCATCTGAATTCATGTCTCTCTGACTTCAAGCCCTGCAGTTTTAGCCACTGTACTATAGAGGCAATCTGAGCATGTTTATAGGCAGTGGAGGAGCCAATAGATAAAGAAAGAGACAATGAGAGATGATAGGATAATCCATGGAGGAACCCTTCAGAAGAGCTGGAAAGTAATGCGATCAAAAGGAAATAAAAAAGTAAAATAAGTGCTGGGAATATGACAGTTGTGTGTATGGTAAGAAGGGAAGAGATATGAGAAATACTAAAGAAGCAGAAATAAGATTTGACAAGTAATTGGATACATGGCTAAGTAAGAATAAGTATTTGAGGATAACGCAGGTTGTGAACAACAGTGTGTGAGGTGAGTTGTCCAAAGTTGAATATAGACTCATAAAGAGAGCAAGAGGAGGAGGAAAGCTGGTACTGCGGTGCTTAGAAAGAACATTGGTTTCTCCCTGTGCAACAAGAGAACTGTTCAGTTCTGCACACATATGTTGTATCTAGGATATACTGTGACATATTTAACACGTATAGGACTGCTTGCCATCTGGGAGAGGGGGTGGAGGGAGGGAGGGGAAAAATCGGAACAGAAGTGAGTGCAAGGGATAATGTTGTAAGAAATTAACCTGGCATGGATTCTGTCAATAAAAAGTTATTTTTAAAAAAAAGAAGAAGAAAAAGAAAGAACATTGGTCTTAAGAGTCAGGAAGATCTAACTTAAAAATTTAGCCTCAAAGTCTTTCTCAAAATCTTTCAAGCTCTATTTGTCTCAATTTCCTCAACTATAAAGTACAGGTAGTAATAGCACCTATCTTTTAGAACTGTTGTAAAGATCAAATGAGATCATTTTTGTATTGTTTTGTAAATCAATTAACATTTATTAAATGCCTTATTTATTGGTCACTTGTAAGCACTGGAGATACAAAAAGAAGCAAGAGAAAGTCCCTGCTTTCCAAGGACTAATAGAGGATATAAGAAAACAACTAAGTGAGTTCTGTGGGCAAAATAATACTTATGACAGTGCTTACCATTACAATGCCTGGCACATACTAGGCAATTAATAAATGCTTATTTCCTTCCCTTCTCTCACTTCATATAGGTAGCAAGTAGCAAGGGCAGGATATGAACCCAGGTTCTGATGTGAGAGATGTTATACAGATAGAAATAGCAAGATTTGCTGACTGATTAGATATATGTGGTATAAAAGGAGAGTGAGGAGTGCAAAATAACACCAAGATTAAGAAGTGTATAAACTGCAAAATAGCATAACATTGTATGAAATAGGTACTATTTTGTCCCTCTCTTCCAAATGTCTTTTGAGTTGTCCATTAATAATAATTTCCTAAAACATATGGTTGTGGTGTCTATATGTTCCATATTTTCCAGGACACTTCTGACTACAAGAAAATACACTTTATGGAATGTTTTACAGAAGGAATGATATTTTCTAGGCCATATTTCTAATTTTTTGTTCAGATATGGTGACTGAGCCTATGCTTTAAAGAGTATGTGGAAGTAGATAAATTCTGTAACCAACTTAGCATTCCCAATAAAAGGTATTTTCAGAAATGAGAAGTCCTCCCTTCCTTTTTTAGGAAGGAGAAAGAGGGTTTGATCAAAATCGATCTCCTCCTATCTTTCTGACTGAATGATTTTTGATGACTATTAAGTGTAAATTCTCATCTCAGTAACAGTTTTAAAAATGTCTGGGTGAGAAATTATACTTTCTCCCTTCAAAAGCCTGTTAATCCTATCTACCTTTACTTCGATGACTGTTACTGATTAAGGCCATGAATAAATTTGCCATGATAACATAGTCTCTACCAATCAAAGGCTATGCTTTTAGTTGTTGAATGAATGGAGACAGTGTATTTTAATTTTCCTTATGCTTATGACCTATCTTTTCTAGAACTATATAGGGAGATCTTGGAAGTGATGGAAACTAAGCAATTAAAAGAGTATTCTCTCACAAAGGCCAGAAGCCTGGGAGTGAGCATCAAGAGCTCTTTGAACAGCTCTAGCTCCACATTATATTCTCTTGCTTTAGCTGACAAATTGCCCTTTATCATTTTCTTTGTAAGAATAACACTATTGTCTATGGAATAAAGAGGGCCCCAAAATCACATAGGAAGAGAAGACTGGGATAGATTTAAATCTGTTCCATTGGAGATCATACCTATATCATTTAAATAACAGACTCCAATTTTTAAGAATAGAAGACCTGAAGTATTTCTTCACACTTCTAAGTACAAAGAAAAGGCTTGAGAAAATTTAATGACTCATTTCTTTTCAGAAGTGAAGGATTATGAATATAAGTAAAACACTGGGTCTATCCGACTCTATCAACATATTTACTGGTTATTTTTTGATTTTAAAAAAAAGTAACTATCCTATCTATGGATCAATGACCAGACACAGCCAACAATTTTCCATGTTAGCTGATTGACTATGTAAAAGAAGTTGAAATCATTTCACCTAATATACTTTGGAGTGATCTTGGGGCTTTAATGAGTGTTAGACCCTGAATTCTTTAAGAAAAAAAATTGAATGGTTCTGAGTGAAGATTTAGATGACTACCTCATATCCATCAACTGAGAATAAAAAGGAGAGAAGCTTTTAATGGAATAGTTGGCTACAAATGCTCATAAAACCATCTACTGCAGTACATTGATGAAAGTGTAACTCAAGAAAGGTAAACCATTTCAGATGAAGTTGCAGAGAATGCCAAGAAACAAAAGGCAAGATAAGCATCTAAGCAAAGACAATGACCAAAGAGACCTGCAACTAATGCCATAAACAGAGGAGAGCACTGGAAAAATGTAATGGGTTTCTAATGAGAGAGAGCTACCAGGATCATAGGATCATAGGAGGGATGTAGGCATCAGAGCTGCGGAACATATGTTTGATGACATCTTTGTGATAAATAACAACAACTAAATGCAACACACACTGGGTCTCAATCAAAGCTGGACATTTTTCATTGGTTCTTCTCATTCTGCTAAAACCCTTATGGAGTGATTTACTGAACTGAACATAATTTCCACACATAAACATGAAGACAGAAAATGGTGCTACATTTCTTATGAAGTCAGGCAAGAGATAAGATAGGATCCAGATTTTCATTTTAAAATTGATAATGTGATGTGTTTGTTTTCCTAGTTTTCAAAACTTAGTTTTAAAAAAAAACTCTTATGTAGGACTGTATCCCTCTTCTTTTTTTGTATGATACTATAGTCAGTGATAGTATTCTATACACCTGAAATTGTAATTGTACATAAACCAGGATACTTTCAGAACACATCAAAGGAAAATATTGACAAAATTCTAATTTTAAAAGAGAAATTATTATAATCAAAGGAAAAATAAATTTTACCAAACTCAGCCCTGAATAATTTTAGCCTCCAAGAAAAGATATTAGAAAATAATATCAGTATTTCTTCTCAGTAAAGAAGTAATGTGTGTGTGCAGTGGCATCAATGGCCACTCCATTGGTTGGTATTAACTAATTTTCTGATTACAAAGAAGGGCTTTGGGAAAGGGAGTATGTATTTGCCGAAAAGACTGTATGAGAAAGCTAGGTAATACAGAAGAAATACTGTAGTCAGGCAATGTAGTGCTGTAGTCAAGAAGACCTGAATATAAGTCCTAACTTAAATACTTCCCTAGCTATATGACCTTGGCAAGTGATTTACATCTGCCTCAGTTTTCTCATCTGTAGAGTAGAAATAATAACAGCATCTACCTCAAAGGACTGTTGTGAAAAAATGAGACAATATTTGTAAACTGCTTTGCAAGACTTAAAGAACCATATAAACATGATCTATTATAATTACTGAAAACTGGTTTTACAACATATTTCAAGACTCTGCTGAATAACAATTTAATATTAAATATATAACAATAGAAAAGGCATCACTTTGATTCATCTGAAAAAGGGTTTCCATTTACTCCAATTAGATTTCTTTAAATGGAAAAAAAAATTTCTATTTAAGTTAAACTCATCAGAATAAATGTAATGATATATAGCTGTTAAAGTCATTGTCTGTCTGTCTCTCTATTTCTCTCACTCTTTTTGTTTCAATTTATGTAAAAACAGTCCTGAATTTGACCAGTGGAAATAGATGCTATATATAAACTAAAAAGGTTTTTATTAATTTTGTATGAATTAAAGGCATCTATATATTCCATAATAAAATATAAACACAAGCTCAGGAGATCCTTGCTATATAAAGAAGAACATCAAACCAGGAAGATAAATCTACATAGATCAAACTTGAGGAAAAGACTTTACTCCACTAAATTAAACAAATATTTACAAGTGGATTGTGATTCATATAAATGAATTTTTCTATGAAGGAAAAATCCTAACAAAAATTGTTCTGCATAGCAGTGTTTTAGGCATCATTATTAATGAGAAACCAAAATTTTTACTCTTCAAAACATAAAATACATCAGAACAAGTTTTTTAAAAAAAAGAGTTTTAACCAATTCTAATACCAAACAAAAAAAATTAGGACTTAACAGAGTCAATAAGATAACTACTTCCATGCAAACTAATACGCCCTATATTTTCAAATATAGATTTACTTTGTACTTGTTCTGAAAAAAGTTTGAAAAGAAAAGGTAATCTGTTGGTGTTCCCCTTTAGTGAAAAATCGCTTTCCCAAACCTATTATGAAATCCTATGGAACTATTTATTTCCAAAAGTAAATCTTCAAAGTCCAGAGAAACGTATAGAATATGTGTTGTTTATCTCCACAAGATGTGGCACATGGAAAAATTTAGAACCGTCAAGTTTTATTACATTGCAAAACAAACATGTGGATGAACATAATAAGAATAAATATAGTGAGGTTTCTTCCCAAATTGAAGAAGCTGAAAGCATATGGAAGAGTTTACAGAAATTGCAATGTTTAACAGATCAGCAAAAACAGTGGGCTCAGCCTGGTTTTCAGACGAGATCATTTGCAATATATTCAACTGTTCTTTCTGAAATTACAACACAAGTTCAGGCATGCAGGTTAATTTGAGAAACAGCCCTTCAAAAATGGTAATAGCCAAAAACAATTTCTGTTCTATATTGTAGGTGCCAAGAAAGCATTTTGGCTAGTAAAAAAGAAACGAAAAAGTAAAAACTCACAAAAAAAACCAAACCCTGCTAAATGACAAGCAATTAAAAATAAATCCAAATTTAAAATGTATCTTAGGCTATACCTAATATGAGGTATGAGAAAATATATTTTTTTTTAAAAAACCATGAATCCCACAAGTGGATAGCTTTTAAATTTGGCTAAATTTGAAGTACTACTCATACAAAAAAATCAGTACATATGCCAAACTGAGGCTACAAGGGAAAAAAATAGCAGTTTTTCAGTCAGCTGAAACAGTCTCTTAACAGGGTCCAATATTATGATTTTTTAAAAAAATCTTATTTTTCCCTATGTAGCTTTCATGAAACCAAATTTCACCACACTTCTCAATGTCAGAGGAACTGTGAACAAAATTCCTTTTGAATCATTAGGTTAAATATCAAAAGGCAAAAGGTAACTTATTGTAAATAAATAAGCTTTTGAACAAGTCTTTCACTTACTGAACCCAGAAGACTAAATAAAGTTTGACTGTTTTTCTAATTTCTTCAGAGCCCTCCAATCCCTGCTTTGTCAAAGCAAAGAATAACCCAACAGTGGAATACTTTGACACATGCACATACTTTCCACCATTACCTTAAAAATGTCTACTGTGTATAACTGTGTACAAGAAAGGTCAAATGTTTCACTGAATAACACATAATATTGAAAATCACAAGACCAAAAGAATCTATTTCTGGATCTGTCCAATATTAACTTTGTGACCTGTGTAAAATAATTATTCTGTGTCTCAAAAGAATCATGTTTTATTCTCATCCTTAGTAAAATGTCTCTTTAATATAATACGTATTCTGAAATATTTAGGAAGGCATTTAAGTTTCTTCACATGGAATAACTACTGCTTCTCTACAGCTCACAAGAAACAAGCAAGCCACTTTCTACTAGAAAAACTCTCCCAAAAATTACTTATTTGTTTTGCTAATAGGAAGGTTCTTCAAAATGTATCAAGCAGTAGTAATTGCTTCTGTGCTAAGCACTGTGCCACTACAGGTATTCAAGATGCAAATGAAACACTTCTTTAAGCTTTCCCCTTAGCCAAATTCCTATTCAAAAGTTCAGTCTCACAAGGGGCGAGAGGACATATAAAAACTAAGAATTCAGAGATTGAGTACTGACAAAGATGTTATTTTTAGAAAGGCCACAATCACCCACCGCATCCCAGCTTGACTTCTGTTTTGTCACTGGACCCCAATGACTGGAAGAACAAGGTTGATGACTTTTCCCTGCTCTGCCCCATTCCAATTCTCACCCAAGACAACACATGACACTCATGAATACATTAATCATCTTTTTGAACAAAGGAATAACAACAATAAAGACTCAGGATACTCTGTAAATACATTCCCTTCAAGTTGTAGCTTACAAGATTTTACAAAAATATTCACTTTTAGTCTAATCAGGCAAAAGACATCTTTATCTCTTAAGAACACATTCTCTCCAAATCCTATCCTCTTTTTTACTTTCCTATTTTAGTCTAGAGCCAACTTCCTGGTCTTCTGGGTACAAAATCTGTATGTCATCCTTGACTCCTCTGTCTCAACCATACTCCACATAGCCAATGTTGCCAAACTCTGTGAATTCTCAATTTCTAAAATATATGTTCCATTCTGTCCTGTGACACCACTACTATCATGGTTCCCTAATTACCTCATACTTGGATTATTGTAAAAGCTTAGACTATTTAATATTACTGATTGGTCTCCCTGATCCAAGTTATTCTCCTGCCTAGTTCATCCTTTAAATAAATATTAAAGTGATCTTCCTTAAGAACAAGTGTGACTATGTCACACTCTCCTTCCTCCCCCCAAATGAATAATCTCCAAAGGTTTCCAAGCACTTCTAGGATCAAATGTAAAATTCTTTCTTAGGTATATAGAGCCTTTATAACCTGGACTTCCTACTTGTTCAGCCTCCTTATGATTTAATATCCTCACCATTGTCCCACATCCTTTACAATCCAGGAACACTAATTTCCTTCCTGTTCTTCACACACCCCACCCACCTCCTAAATCCTAGCGCTTTTACTAACACTCTCTCTTTCCTGAATGCTCTCCCTCCTCACATCCACATCCTGGCTCCTCGGCTTCTTTCAAGTCACAGGTAAAAGCCCCATCTTCAACAAGGAATGTTTCTGGATCAATTTAAACCTAGTACCTTCCCTTTGTTGATGATCACCAGTTAACCCTATATATAATATGTTTCTATAAAGTTTTTACATGTTGACTCCTGCTCAAGAGAAGGTGCTTGTTTTAGAAGTGGAGGGGGCACTGGGTCGGGGTCAGGGGAGGTAGCTTTTTTTTGTATCACCAGCACTTAACACATTATCTAGAACAAAGCAGATCCTTAATCAATATTTTACTAACAGTTACCTTAATACAAAGACATTTACTGAAATAGAAGAGTAAAAACAGCTCATGGCACAGTATGATCTAAAACAGTAGCACTAATACCCCCACAAATACAAACATATACAGGATCAATGGGAAAAGTTGACATTCACAGAGTTCACGAAAAGTTGACATTCACAGAGTTCACAAGTAGAAAGGTATCTTTAAGACAAGATTCATCTGTTCTTCAGTGTGCTCAGATGTATTTTTGTGATATCTTTTCATTGTTCTATGGGAAATGACATCTGTGCTGGGAGAGTTGTTCTTCACATCCTTGGACATGTTCCTGGACCAGACACTTTATTGTGAGCTCCCACTGTCTCCAGATTTGATCTCAACTGAAATTCAGGCCCGAGATTCTGCTATGCTATTTCAGAAAGTGAAACAAGCAAACAAGCAAGAAACTGGTTCTGGGATCTCCATTTCTGCAGAAATATAATAGCAGCAGCCTAATACTATCTACTCCTCTCTCAGATTTAATCTACTCTATTGCACAGCTTCACTCCCTATTAGACTTCACTGGGTTTCTTTAAACTTTCTTCTCTTACATTTGACTGTGACATTGAGTAGCCAAAGAAAAATGTACCAAGATAAGCCTTTTTTCTTTAAGATACTTTTATGGAGATTGAAGGAGAAAGAAATCGACCCTATTCCTATTGCACTCTATAAAGCCAAAATGAGAAAAATAAAGAATACCAAGAACTGAGTTTTTCTTCAATTGCTAGCTCTCTTTCCAAGGGCTAAAATGTATTCTTCTCAGAACTGGAAAAAGTGTGATTAACTCAGGAAGTTATTGGATTTTTCAGTGTGGTAGTCTTCATTCCATGGCAAAGTCCTTATGACCTCTAAAAATCTTCTTCAAATTTTAGTGTTACTTATGGTAAGATTTCTTGACAACTCTTTTAGACTAGGACAAAAACCAAACAATCCCAATACTCAAGAAGTTTACAATCTATATAAAATAGATCTATATATGTGATTTCATCAGTGCCAGTCAGTACTCTTTTCACTAGCACAAATAATTGAGACTTCCATGCTGAATTTATTAATTGCAATGGCTCAAAAATATTTTGGTGATAAACTTGTCTCAATGTAAGTTAGCTTGTTCATTGAAACATATACATATGTATGTATGTATGTATTTTTGTATGTATGTGTATATATAAATCCCCAAAGAATCTTTTAGAGTCAGACATGACTGAAAAATAAACAAATGTTCCCATTTCTGTCAACCTTCTGCCATCAGCTAATACTAGAGACTAAGGCTCCCCTGTTCTAATTGTCTTCCTAATTGGAATTAATAAGTTTTCCCAAAGAATCTATGTTATAAAATAATGTTTCAGTTCTCTAATACAACTCAAGCTACAATCTATATCAGTGGTTTCAAATATAAATAAAAACAATTCTATTTGGGCACATGTTGACTTAGAAAACCACAAATTTTCTATGTTGAATTGTATTTTTTAAATTTTGTTATACAATCAAATTAATCAACATTTCTCAATTACATTTTAATTTGATATGTAAATTCTTCTGATAACTCTGGCTTATAACAATTCATACATTGGTTTCCTTTTGGAAATTCCTTACATACATCCTGCATATTTTCATTATATTATTGGTAAAGTCATTTGATATCTTTTTCTTTTTGTTTTAAAAATCTAAGCTGGGCTAAAATTCATGAAAAAGTAATATGTTAATTTTCTCTTCTTTATATCAATTACATAAATATCATTATTTCTGAACACATTTAATACACTACAAATATTTTAATATTGTCAAATTCAAGTCCACTGACAATGAAATATATCTTGAAAAGGAAAAAAAATCAAGTTTCAGCAAAAAAAAGATAGAAAGCCAAGTCCAGAAATGAGAATCTATTTTATATATATATAAAATATAACGAACAGAACTACAACTAAAAGTACATAGAACAGGTTAAATTACATTATATAGGGCATAAACCATTTGTAAAGCACATTGCCATTTGGAAACAGGATGAAAATCCTGAATAACAAAATAAATAAATGATGTTAAACGTACCCAGAATATTTCATACCTATATTTTGGTGTTTGCAAAACATCCTATGCTTGCCTCTGATTAAATTCAAGACTAATTTAGTTAACTTAAAAACAAGATCTATAGGATCAACAAATCACATCTTTTTTAGATACACCCTTTAGGCAATTAAAATCTGATGGAAAACCTTAATGACAGTGAGAAATGAGTTTTAGAAGATTCTAGACAACTCCTCCTTGAACAGAACTTTAGAGGGGATTAATTTTCCTTAAGGGTCAGTAGTGCTTGAATATCTCTTTTTAAGCAATTTCTAGTTCAGAATAGCTTTTTTTCTGCTAATTGGGGGACAGATGGAAAAATATGATTTGTGAATTTAGATAAGGTGAATTTAGGATTTATTCAAAGAGGCATGATATACAAAACGTGGAATATAAAAATTCTGCCATTTTCTACCCTAATAGGACAAATCTGGCATTGTCAAGTTCAAAGAACACTAATTTACAAAGCTGCTGGACAAGTTGTAGCATGTCCAAAAGTGGATGACCAAGATGGTGAAAGGACTATAAAATAATGACCCTCTAAATGAAAGGGAGCTTGGGAAAAAGATGACTTAGAGGGAATATGACATATTTTTAAAGTATATCAGGTATAAGAAAGATCAGATTTGTTCTATGTAGTCCTTGAAAACAAAATTAGGACAGATAAAAGTATCATAGGAACATACTGAAAGGCATTTTAAGTGTCCCAATTGTTCCAGGATTACAAAAGATGTGAGTTCAGATTCAGCCTACTAGCTTTGTGAATGAGCCTTCGCTTAGCCTATTTCCACATCTAGAAAATGGAGATGATCATTAACAGTATCTTCCCAAGTTGTAAGGATGAAAGAATAATCGATAATTACTTTGCAAAACATAATTAATGATATTTAAAAGGTACCATTATCACTATCATCACCAATATCATCATTTGGGCTTATTTTAAGGAAAAAATTTACTGATGATTAGAGCTTTACAAAAAGGAGTGATAGTAGGTATCCCTAAAGAGACAGTGTGATGTAGTTCATAGGATTTGAGGCTAAAAACAGGATTCAAATCTCACCTCAAATACAGAAAGATTGTATAATCACAGGCATCTCTTTTACCTGCCCCTTGTCTCAATTTCCTCATTTGCAAAATGAAAAAAAAAAGTTGGACTCCATGACCTCTAGAGCACATTCCAACTCTAAATCTATACCATTATGATTTTAAGCTGAAAGACTATTTTAGATAATAGAAAGAATCATTGTTTTGGTAGAAATTGGAATTTAGCATTTATATAGTACTTAAATGTTTTAAAAAAGATATATACATACGAACTCACTTTAACCCCACCACAACCGAGGTAGGTAGGTATTATTGTTATTACTTCCATTTAACAAATAAGAAAATTGCCACTGAGAAGCATTAATTGATTTTCCCAAGATCACATAGCTAATTTCTGAGGCAAAATTTGAATTCTGGTCATTCCTGATTCTAGATTCAGCATTCTATCCTCCAGCTACATCTAAGTGCATTTCAACATTTAGATTCTATAACTTGTTGCCTATCCTGGCACAGAATAAGCATTAGAAAAAGCCATTATTTTATCACATCTCCATGTTTTTAATTCTAAGATAAACATCATTGTCTCAATGAAAACAATTCTGAGTTAAACATATTTCGGTCATCTTATTAAACACACTTATAGAAGCCAATTAACTTTAATTATCCCTCATATATCAAATGAGGTAATATATATAAAGTGTTCTGCAAACATTATGATTATATGTAAATGTTATTATTATCCCATTCTCATTTGGATATGAACAATTCTGAGTAACACTATTATTTCCCAACATAAAAGTCTTACCATTCTTTTAAATTCAGTATTTTCATTCAAAAATTTTCCTTGGGTTTTCTCTTATGGGAATGATAAAATCTAATAAATATAACTAGTTAAAATTTTTTCAGATCTTTTAATCAGAAGAAAACTTGCTAAAAACAATGGATTTTATTCATTGATATTCTCCAAAAAATGTTTTGTTACATTTTCCTCCTGGGTAAATCACCACTGATCACATTAGTAAATGAAAGTGCAAAACAAATTGGAGAAAAGAAGTTCTCAAATGGAAGGTATCAATCATATATATTTTCTATAGAATTTTTTTTACCCAACAATAATCTTCAGGTTCATAATATATTAAAGTGAAATTCTACAAAAATGACATAAAAGGTCATATCCAAATCTATATTGAGACTATATACCATCCTGATATGCCTTTCTCATAGTATTTTTCTAACCCCATGGTCACTCAGAAAAGTAATCATTAATTAATAAAGTATTTAGGAAATCACATTATTGTGACTAGCAATAAGCTATTAATTATTAGATATACAAAACATGAACACACTAAGATCTTCTATCCTAAAAGACTTTATAATCTAGTAGGATATGCACAAGTGAAATAAAAGAACGATGTATTCTAAAAACAAAGTTATTAAATAAAAAGATCATCATACTTTAGGAGACCCTATTAATCAACACTGAAATCTAAAAGATTTAAATTCACTTCATTAAAAAATGCCTTTCACAAGATTCACCATGGAAATATATATCTTAATGTATATGAAACACAACTGGAATTGAATTGACAGTACCACTAGAGTCTAATTAAATAATCTGGCTGAAAATATAATAGGAAATGGCATTTATATGTAAAATCTCTGAAATGGAATCAAAAATTTGTAATTTAAGAACTATATATAATAAATATTGCACTAATTAATTAAATGGAAATAATATGGGATTGAAATACTAAGTTACAATGTTTCTAACTTATTCTTTTTATTAAAAAGCATCAGAGCTACCCAAAAAAGAATTTTAAATAGCTCTAAATACAAGATTTTTGTATCTGATAAGATATGTATTACAATTTTAAAACTTTAATAGTATTGGGAGTAATTTTTTAATTGATTGGGATTTGGGAGGAGTTTCTATTTAAAGTTTGGAAATATTGAGAAATGGGAATTTTTTCTAACTCATACTGGATCAAGCATTAGGGAATTATGCACAAAATTTCAAGCATTTCCTTTCTTTGATCCTAGATTGAAAGAACTATAACCTAAGACAATATGGTCTTTTTTCTGTATTTTCCCCAAGTTCTACAGTGTGACATTTCACAAGTCTGAAGAAAATCAGAATTGCTGTACTAGAAAAAGATAATACAAAAACTTTTAAAATAATGAACAAATATAAATAAAACTACTATGTTATTAAATTGGTAAAGCAAATTTAAAAAAAAAAATTTTTGTTCGGAGATGTTTAAACTTCCACTATATAATTGGTGACTAGTTCAAATCTTTATTAAATAACAGCACTTACACACACACACACACACACACACACACACACACACACACACCCCATTTCAGGACTTTCAGTGTACAAAAGATTTCATTCTAAATCTTCTATTTTAAACAGATCTAGTATCCATCTACTTCACAATCGTGCTGATATAGGCAAGTCATAGGATGGCAGACTCAGAAGGGAACTTAAAAGGTCATCTATTTTAATCATGATGACAAGAAGATTTGGCAACAAATTAGATATGGGCATTATTGAGAGTCTGAAGTTGATGATACTTGGTTCCTGGAAGAATGATAATGATGGTATGTACCCTTGATGGTAATAAAGAAATTTTTAAAAAGAGAAGAGTGTCAATAAAATTATAAGTTCAGTTTTAGACAGATTTTTTTGCTACTACCAAAAAAAAAAAAAAAAAAAAAAAAGGAGGGGAATACTTTTATTTGTGGGGTGTGTGTGTGTGTGTGTGTGTGTGTGTGTGTGTGTATACGCATGTATGTGTCTTTTCCAGACTAGAAGATGGCTACTTAAGGGGTGATCTCACTGCTGATTGGCAGAAAAGTTCTGATTTTCTCAATTACCAAAGTGACTTGGTTTACCCCTCTTTAAGAAGCCTAGCAAACTCTAGATCTTGGAGTTTCATTTTATTGCTGCCAGACAATGCAAATAATTAATCTGTTTTAGCCCTACTACAGGTAAGAATTGTTGGCCTTCAAGATGTCCACAAGCCTCTGCCTCCTAATAGATGCTATTAATAAAGGAAGGCACTATCATACACAGTTTATTCAAAGTTTAGTAGCTTTGGAAGCCTAATTCTATATTTCTTTCCAGATGTCTTAATAAAATTCACAGCTCCTCCAACAATATATTAATGTGCCTCTTTTCTGAGAGCCTCTTTAACTTTTATTATTTTCTTTTACTTCTGACTTTGAATATCTGAAGATGTGGGTAATATATCAGATTTTGTTGAATTTGCATTATTGTAATTATTGATAGTTTGAAGATTTTTTCACATGCTGATTTGGAGTTTGAATTTCTTTTTGTAAAAACTTCTTATTAACATCATTTAATCATTTATTAACTAGTGAACCACACTTATTCTTAGAATTTTGAAATTAATTCTTTACATATAACTTTAAAATAGTACCCTTATAAATAAGAAACTTGTTATTGTTCCTGAGTTATGCATACATATTTCAATTTTGGCTTGACTAGATTTATTTGTGCAATTTTTTTTAATTTTATGTGACACAAATTTTCTTTTTTATATTTTCTGATACTCTATTCCCTTGTCAGGAATTCTTCCTCTATTCATGGATTTATAAGGTAATTTCTTTATATTTGAAGTTCTTTATGATGTTACCCTCCATTTTCGGGTCATTTATCCATTTAAAGATTATCTTGATTTACAATGTGAGATACACACACACACACCTCAGACTGATTTCCAGCATTCCCAGTAGTTTTTATTAAAGTGAGTTCATTCTTCCATTGGCAGGGTCTTTAAATTTATTAAATTACTCATTTATTAGTATTTGATTGCTTCTATAAATTATATATATATATATTCGGTGGATCAATTGTTTTGATGACAATTACTTTGAAATATGGTCTAAAATCTGATACTTCTAACCTTCCCTTCTTCCAAGTTTTTTGTCATAATTTTCTTCGGCATTCATGAAAATATTTTTATTTTAAAGTGGTAGAATATTTACCTCACAGGATTGTTGTGAGGATGAAAAGAAATACTATTTATAAATCACTCAACACAGTTCATAACACATAGTATGTGCTTAATATCTGTTCCTCGCCCCTTGATCTTATTTCTCTAGACAAAAAGTTATTGATTTTTCTGTCTCTTCAAAATACTATTTTGGGAATTTGATTGACATGACACTCAATATGTGAATAACTAAGAAGAACTTTGATGTACGGTTCCATGTATTTACACCTCTCCCTTCCCTACTTGCCAAAGAGGAGGGCCAGTAGGAACAGACCAAATCTATGCCAGACCTAATTACCTCTACCATCCAAATAGGACTTAGCTAATTCAACACTAGCCCACCTTTCTCCCAACTAGGATGAGCAGATAAAAATATAGCACTATACCTCTGGATTTTGTCCAACAAAAACAACCCAGAAGATGTAAAGCTGTTTTATATCTTCACCTATATGTCATAAACACCTTAAATTCAACATGTGCAAAATAGAATTGTTTCCCCAAAAAACTCTTCCTTCTTCTGAACTTCTTTTCAATATCCTCTCAGCCCACCCAGAATCATCAACTTGAGTGTCTTCCTTAACTTCACATTCACACTATTCTCACCTAACCAATACATTGTCATCTTCTGTCTTTTCTACATTCATAATATTCCTTATAAATTCAGTTCTTTATATTCCAACACAGCTATCAATTTGGTAGATTATTGCAAAAACTTTCTAACTGATCTCCCTACTTCAAGTGTTGCTCCAATACATATTCTATTCACTTGAAAAAATAACTTTTTCTAAAATATGGGTATCACCATGTCATCCCTATCTCAATAAACTTGAAAATGTCCCTATTACCTCTAGCATCAAATATAAAGTCTTGTTTTACTTTAAAAATCATCATAACCCAGATTTTTCCTACTTTTCAATTTCCTCATACTTAATAATTATGTTCACTAACTGATTGACTGCTTTTAATCCGAAACATGAACTGTGCCAATCCAGGTACATTGTATTACCTCATAAAATATTCATGAATATTCATGAAGCTATTCATGAAACATGAACCCTATCTATGAAACATAACACTTCATCTCTTCATCTTCCTCCTCAACTGAATTTCTCAGATCCACTGGTATCGTTTAAGTTTCAGCTCAAATAGGATATTCTTCAAGCAGCTATCTTGAGTCCCTCTTCAGATTATCAGCTCTTCTATATATATATACATTACACACACACACACACACACACACACACATACATCTATTTATAAAAAAATTTTTTTTACATGTACACAAGTGGTTGGTGTTAAAAAGGACCAAGATGACATCACTATGTTAGAGTTGAGTTACATCGTGTCTAATTGTGGCTGATCAGATCAATACAAACTAAGAATTGTTCTGCAGATCTGACATAAATAGCCTCTATGTAACTATTTGGGATAGCTTCTCTAATTTTGCAAATCTCATGTTTCTTCTGGGCTAATTCAAATCTGTTTTGCTCAAAGAACAGTGTCTTATTTAATGAGGACAAGCCAAATTGGGCAGGGCCAGTGTCTCCCATGTCATACAATCAATCCTTTAAGTATTGTCTCCAAATCACAGAGACTATTTAGTCTTTCTTTTTATCCTTACCATTTAGGGTAGTGTTTGTGACATAGTAAATAAGCCTTTAATAAATGATCTCTGGTTAATTGATCTACCTCTGTAACTAAATAATCAACTCTAAATGATTTCCCTATTTCTGTCAGTCAACAAATATTTATTAAGGATCTACTATGTGCTAAAGAACAAAAGTTGATCCCTTCCCTCAAGAAGCTTGCAATCTAAGGTAGGAAAGGGGAAACAACAAGCAAATAACTTTGTACAAACACTTTAAGAAAAAACCATCATGAACCATCTCCATTTTATCCTCTTGTGCACTCATGGGCTCTTTAAAATATCATTTTTCAAACTCCTCTCTTCAAGATTATCAATGATCTTTAAATTGTCTAATCTCACGTTTTGGGGGGAATTTTTGTGTTCTCATTTGTCTTGTGATATACTAAAGGGAATTTAAAATGTCACTTAAACATCAGACACATCAGGCCTGCATAGGCTGGGAATTTTATTCCTTAGATGAAAAGGAAACCATTCCAACTGTTCAAGTATTAGTCACAAAGATCAACCAAATTCCAAGAATGAAATACTTGTCCCCTTAAAGAAAAAATACAAATCATCCAAGTTACATAAAACAGATGCAACTTCCATTGCACCAGCTGTGATCTTTCTCTTTTAAGAACTCACAAAATTCATAAGCCACTTAATTATATACAGCTTTACATCACCTCTGGTTTTGCTGTCTGTATAATTTCATAATTTTTCTTTAAAACTCTGAATAGTCTATTCTCTAGTCCAATTTAAATGCAACACCCAAATATATATGAAATTTTCCTACAACCATCATACCACTGCTAATATCTGAAACACCCTTCACCTATTTTTCATCACCACATGCTGCAATCTCACCCATCTTCTAGGTCCTGTTCAAAGGGCACCTTGTCTTTGAAAGTTAACTTGATCTCCACTAGCTGAAGTGAAATGGAGCATGTAAAAAAAAGCATGTTTTTAACATGCTCCATTTTACATTGTAATAATTTGTGAATTAGAAGAATTAGGAAACTAAAAGAAACTCCCAATAAAATTTTAAAATGTGAATCTTTTTTAACATCAAAGAGAAAAGGTCAAAAGGAAAAAATTCTTGAAACACCAAGAATAGCATCAGAAATAACACTTGAATTTTCTCAAGATATAACAAAACGAATTATAAACAAAGAAAAAAAAGAAACAAATGAAATTAGGAAAAATATGAGATAAAACAAAAAAGGGATTGGCTGTAACAAAAAGAATCATGTGAATGATAAATAATTCCATAGTCCCAACAATTCAGAACAATTGAAGGAATATATAAACAAAACAAGAAAATTAATGAAAAACAGCTCCAGGGGATAAAAGCAAAATGAAATTGAGAAATTTTTCACTTGCAAAGAGATTTTAGAAATTCCCTTTGAAACACGATTGGTTATTAAACTCCTTAAATTCAAGGTTTCAGCTAATCTTATGTCTCTTTTTCTGTGAAGCCCTCTTTGATTATTCCACTAATTACTTTCTCTTTTGGGGATACTATATCTAAAGTTGGAAAGGACATTAGATGTAATCTAGTCCCAGCTACTCACTTTATACATAAGTAAACAGGCTCACAAAATATAAGTGACTTGTATAAAGTCTCACAAATGGCTGAACTGGGTGGTTGTTTTTTTCCTGTCTTTTAAATATTATTTGTTTGTTGATTCTTAATGGTACTGTTTTCCCCAATAGTATTTTATTTTTTCAAGTACACTAAGAAGAGTTTTCAACATTCATTTTTATAAAATTTTGTGTTCGAAATTTTTTTCCCTCCCTTGCCTTCCCCAAGACAACAAGCAAGATGACATAGGTTAAGTATGTAAAATCATTTTAAACATATTTTTATATTTGTCAGGTTTTGCAAGAAAAATTAGAGCAAAAGGGAAAAAAACAAAAGAAAGAAAAACAAAAAGGTAAAAATGCTATGCTTTGATCTATATTCAATGTTTATGATTCTCCAGTTGTAGAAGGAATTTTTTATCCCATGTCTATCAGAAATGCCTTTAATCATCACCTTCTTGAGAACCAAAAAAACTTGGATTTTGAACTCAGTTCCTTTGTGAAAAGTACTCCGATAAACATCAAAATATATTTAAAAGGATTGCAGCTACTTAAACTATATTATATTGCTTGCTGTTTGAGGAGAGAGGTAGAGGATTAAGAGAGAACACAAAATTTTGCAAAGATAAATACTGAAAAAAAAATAAAACACTATTAAAATTTTTTAAAGAGCTATTATAAGTAAAGGTAGAAAATTTCAAGAAAATACTGTAAATTTAGGCTTCATGTAAAGGAAAACTTCTCAACAAGATCTGTAGATAAATGGAATAGATTACTTTGGAAGACATTTTATTCCCTTATGTGGTATTATTTGTATCCCCAAAGATCAGTGCAATGACTAGCACATAAGTTCAGTTCAATGCCTGGCACATAAAGAATAAATGCTTTATCTTTCTAACAAAAAAAATAAGGAAAGAATGAAAAGTACTCTGAGATATGACCATGAACTCAATAACTCAATATCAGAACAGCCAACAAAAAAATAGAGAGGATACAGAAATTCTACCCCTGATAGGTTCAATACAGCGCTGGATCTGTGGGAGGCCTCTAGTATCCAGGAGCCAATGCTAGCTTCCTCGCAGACCTGGTGGTGGCTGTGAATGAAACTTGTATAGACTGGTGGTTCTTGCTGAGACCCAAGATTGGAAAGCACGGTTGTCTTTTGGTGGCTTAATGACACCTCTTTCCTCTGGCATGTTGGCAGGGTGATTCTTTCAGGGATGAGGAACCTCGGTCCCATGAGGGGCCAGAACCCATCTTGTCTGAGAAGGGAGGGAAACTGCAATTCTCGGTGTATAAATGTATCTTTGCTTTGTGTCTTATTTTTTAATCTTTGTGTAAAGCAGCAAAATGGATCTGGTGGGAATTGTAACTTGTTTACAACCCAGGAATTTGGAAATAATTTTGTTTCTATAAAAAAAAAAAAAAAAAAAAAAAAAAAAAAAGGAGGACCTGAGTTCAAATGTAGTCTCAGACACTTAACACTTCCTAGCTGTGTGACCCTGGGCAGGTCACTTAACCCCAATTGCCTCAGCAAATTAAAAAAAAAAAAAAGGGAAAAAATAGGCACTGGGATATGAGCTTTTTGAGTTTGATGGTTCTTCACCAACTTCACTATAAAGTTGCACCATTGTTAATAATGACATGGGAAATACCCCTCAAGCACCAGATTCATGATCAGTGGGACTTCAGAAAAGAAGGCACTTAAAAATCTAATTTTTTAGGAAAGTTTCGAATGGGACACCCAGTCACAGCAACTGACCTCAAAGAAGGTATAAACCACAAGTTTCAATCTTGTCCCCTGATTCAGGGAAAATTTAACTTAGAGTCTTATTTTTAAAAGACTAAAATGATGGTGTTATATTTAGCTTTAAAATAAAGATAGAGGAAAACTTCAGCTTTGCAAATTCATTTAAAACTTGATTAGCTTGCTTTTTTACTTAATTGATTTGTGTATTCTTTCTTAGAGAAGTGCAGAGTTACTGCTTTTCTTTGATCTCTAAATGCTATCAGTATATAATGTTGGAAACCTGACCTCTCCATACAAAATTTTTTTTAAAAAGGCTGATTATTTAACTTCTTTATAATGTGAATTTAATGACATTAACATATTTTCACTGAAGCAGCAAGAACAGCTGAAATTATTAGATCAATGGTGCCATAGAGGTAACATATAAAATAAGTTAGGTTTTCATAAGCAATAAAAGTATTTTACTTATATTTATTTATATAGATTCTATTCAGTGATCCCTTAGAGAAATTAAATTACTAGTCTCATGAATAAAGAAAACAAAAATATATTTTTCAATTTCTTTGCTTTATTCAATTTTGATCCTCAAAAACATCTAAGTTTCAGTTAACTATCAGTAAACAGAAAAAAGTAATTGAAGAATCTTATCATTTCCATTGCTATTAAGTGTCTATTAATAGACAAACACATACTTACTACTGGTCACAAAAGGATCTGAAATGCTGGCTTAAAAAAAAATACTAAATCCAAAGGCTGACAACATCTCTCCAGATGGCTACATAGATAACTTTTTGTTTAGTGAGATTCAAGACAGCTTAGTATGATCAATAAAACACTGAACACTTCCAACCTCCAGTCTATGGCAATGCTTTGCAAGAAAATGCGTATTTTACTTGGCAAAAAAGAGTGGAAAATGTTTGGGGAAAAAAAGTAGCAAGGCTACCTTCATATGTCAGTGCATTGGAATTTTTCTATCAACAATTCCCCTTGTAAATTTGACTACACAAAACTTGATCAATCAAATTTGTGTCTGTTAATAGGCTGTACCTCTGTAGACAACATCAAATAATTAAGCTTCTTAATCAGAAAAGAAGCAGGTTACAAGGCCTTTAAGAAAAGTGATAATGCCAAACGGCAATGTTATTTATAAAACACATTTTCAAGGAACAATATAATCTTGGCAAGAAGGGGCTTATCAGTTTCCTCTAAGTAGCTATCTATGAAAATTTATTGGGTTATTTGCACCCAAGGTGCAAGGTACAATTTATCCCAAGGATAAATTATTTCAGTCAAAAAAGAAGTGCTTATTCTAAAGACAAGCTGAACTTAAAATATGTCAGCTAAAGAATCAAACTTATCAAGAGAACATTTTTTTAAAGGCTATAAAACTTTTTTTAAAGGCTATAAAAGTGTTCTTAAAAACCGAATAAAAATTAAAAAAAAGCAAAACATCAAAGGAATTGGGGCATATTTTGCACATTTAGGCATTTTGAATATCAATGGCAAAATTTCACTAATTATATAAATGGACCTGAATTGAAGGGTTTAAAAAGAAAAAGATCGTTATTATACACTTCTTTGGCTGTGGAGCTGAAATAAGGAGGTCAAAAGCATTATCAATCAATCAGACCCCTTAGCTCAAAATTTCAGAATCACCTTTGATTCCTCTTTCTCCTTTAAATGAACATTCCATCAGACACTGAAATTTACAAATATATGAACAAATATATAACTATAACAAGGATGATAGAAAATTCCAAATTTTTTGACAAATAGTCCAATGAAGGACCTAAGGATAATGAACATTAAGAAGAGACTTAGGTAAAATACGACAGCTATCTTCAAATGTCTGTCAAGTAGAACAATTAAACTTATTTTGCTTTACCTGAGACAGTAAACCTAAAATTGATGGAAGAAATTTTTAGTAAGGAAGATATCAACTCAAATTAAATAAAAACTTTCTGATAATTAAAGCAATCCAATGACATGGAGTGTGCAACAGGGAGAGCTGAATTCAATATTTCTAAAATACTGAATTTCAAGCTCAATGATGACCTCTAAGATCTGTTTAGAAAGGGTTCATTATTCTCTGTTATAGTTAACTGGATTAGATGGCACAGAGATCCCTTTACAGTTCTAAAAACTATTATTTTTGTCATTTTTGCAATGTTTCTTAAACTTGTCCCCTCCCTCCTTCCTATTCCCACTAGTGCAATTCTATTTCACGTTCTATTTACTTCTTTTTTAGACTACCACAATGCCATTAATATATGCTCACTGTAGCAGCAATAGCATCTAAAGTATTTTTAAATTACCAGACTGATAATGATAGTCTTCCCTTACTATAATCTATCCTAACCACTTCATGTCCCTAATCTATATCTTAAACCTCTGCTTGAAGATGTTCAAAATATTCTCCCAAAATGCCAACTACAATCCAAACTCCTAGAAAAAGCTTCGTATGAAAAGCCCTTTCCAACCTGGTTCCAAAATGCTTTTAGTATTTTAGTTCATAATACTAATTGAGAATATTCTACATCTTTGCTATACAGGATTACTTATGGTTCTTCTTAATTCATCCCATCAACAATGCACTACTGAGGTTGTGAACTATTTTCACCATTCTGGAGAGCAATTTGAAATGATGCCCAAAGGAATATAAAATTGTACATACTTTTTTTTTCATAATTATAACTTTTTATTGACAGAACCCATGCCTGGGTAATTTTTTTACAACATTATCCCTTGCACTCACTTCTGTTCTGACTTTTCCCCTCCCTCCTTTCACTCCCTCCTCCAGATGGCAAGCAGTCCTATACTTGTTAAATATGGCACAGTATATCCTAGATACAATATATGTGTGCAGAACCGAACAGTTCTCTTGTTGCACAGGAAGAATTGTATTCAGAAGGTAAAAATAAACCGGGAAGAAAAACAAAAATGCAAAGTTTACATTCATTTCACAGTGTTCTTTCCTTGGGTGTAGCTGCTTCTGTCCATCATTGATCAATTGAAACTGAGTTAGATCTTCTCTTTGTCAAAGAAATCCATTTTCTTCAGAATACATCCTCATACAATATTTTTGTTGAAGTATATAATGATCTCTAGGTTCTGCTCATTTCACTTAGCATCAGTTCATGTAAGTCTCTCCAAGCCTTTCTGTATTCATCCTGCTGGTCATTTCTTACAGAACAATAACATTCTGTAATATTCATATATCACAATTTACTCAACCATTCTCCAATTGATGAGCATCCATTCATTTTCCAGTTTCTAGCCACTACAAACAGGGCTGCCACAAACATTTTGGCACATACAGGTCCCTTTCCCTTCTTTAGTATCTCTTTGGGGTATAAGCCCAGTAGTAACACAGCTGGATCAAAGGGTACGCACAGTTTGATAACTTTTTGAGCATAGTTTCAGATTGTTCTCTAGAAGGGCTGAATGTATTCACAGTTCTACCAATAGTGTAGTACCACTACAACTATTAGTGTCCCTGTTTTCTCACATCCCCTCCAACATTCCACATTATCTTTCCCTGTCATTCTAGACAATCTGACAAGTGTGTAGAGGTATCTCAGAGTTGTCTTAATTTGCATTTCTCTGATTAATAATGACGTGGAACATCTTTTCATATGGCTAGATGTACATACTTTTAAAACCAGTATTTGCTCTGTATCCCAAAGAGATTATTTAAAATGGAAAAGGATCTATACATGCAAAAATATTTATAGTAGGTCTTTTTATGGTATCAATGAAATAAAATTAAATGGATACTCATCAACTGGAAAATGACCACAAATATTGTGGTATATCATTGTAATAGAATACTTTTGCTCTATAAGAAATGATGAACAGGATGAGAAAAACCTAATAAGTTTTACATGAAATGAAGCAAACAAAACTAGGAAAAACTGCACAAATTAACAGCAATATAGTACAATGAAATATGAATGACTTACCAACATAAAGAACTACAAAAATGTTAACGCATCTGTGGTTTTTAAAAAGCTATCCATGTCCAGAGGGGAAAAAAACTGATAAAATATGAATAGGGAGAATTATTTTATATTTAATGGGAGAAAAAAGTAATGTTTGACAAAATAATTAATACAGAAATATGTTTTACATTTTATACATACACAAGATTTATCAAATGGCATTCCTTCTCAATGAGTGTAAAATAAATGAAGAATGAGAGATAATTTGGAACTAAAAAATTTTTTTTAATATTTTTAAACTATCTTTATGTATAATTGGAAAAAAATAAAATTTTAAAATGTCAAATTAATCATCTCATCATTCCTGAATTTTATGCCTTTATTCATGCAACCCTAACTACTGTTATTATTAAGATTACTAGTACTACAATTATTACTACTGCTACTAATAAAAACAATAATAGTAACAATAGTATCATATTCTAGTTATCATAACCAACAATTATATTGTGATTTGAAATAAGCAAAGAAATCTACATGTTATTTCATTTGATTTCCTGTGAGATAAATCCTAATTATTATTTCCATCTTATTTCCATAGGGGAAAAAAAGGGTAAGAAACATTAAAAAGCTTTCCTCAAGTAGATACTGTTGTGATTTGAAGTCTAATGCTCTATCCAAAAACTAAAATGAACTTGCTACATACTTCTTTTCTAATTAAAATCCTAACTATACTTTATTACTCAGATCAGGTATTGCTGTCTTATCCCTCTAGCTAGAAATATCTGTCTGTCTCTATCTTGTACAAGATTGGATGAGCCTGTCCTATATGCTTGACTTACTTAGTTCTGTACAGAATTGTAGAGAAATAAACACACTTGAAGTAGACACACAAACCATAAGGTAAAAACCATAAGGGAAAACAATCATGATCTCAGACAAATCAAAAACAAAAACAGATCTAATTAAAAGAAATAAGAAGGAAAGAAATGACATTTTAACAAAAGATATCATAAAACAAGGAAGAATATTACCAATATGAAACATATATGCACCAAATTATATAGCAACAAAAAATTCTTTTTTTTAAAGCTTTTTATTTACAAAACATATGCATGGTAATTTTTTTCAACAGTGACCCTTGCAAAACCTTTTGTTCCAAATTTCCCCTTGTTTCCCTCACCTTTTCTCCTAGCTGGCAGGTAGTCCAATTACCTGTTAAATATGTTGAAATACATGTTAAGTCTAATATATGTATACAGTTATCTTCAGCAAAAAATTCTTTTTTTTTAATAACTTTTTATTGACAGAATCCATGCCAGGGTAATTTTTTTACAGCATTATCCCTTGCACTCACTTCTGTTCCAATTTTTCCCCTCCCTCCCTTTATCCCCTCCCCCAGGGAGGGCAAGCAGTCCTATACATGTTAAATAGGTTACAGTATATCCTAGATACAATATATGTGTGCAGAACCAAACAGTTCTCTTGTTGCACAGGGAGAATTGGATTCAGAAGGTAGAAATAACCCAGGAAGAAAAACAAAAATGCAAGCAGTTTATATTCATTTCCCAGTGTTCTTTCTTTGGGTGTAGCTGCTTCTGTCCATCCTTGATCAATTGAAACACAATTAGATCTCTTTATCAAAGAGATCCACTTCCTTCAGAATACATCCTCATACAGTATCGTTGTTGAGATATATAATGATCTCCTGGTTCTGCTCATTTCACTTAGCATCAGTTCATGTAAGTCTCTCAGCAAAACATTCTTGAAGGAGAAGTTAAATTAAAGGGAAAAAATAGTAAAATGGTACCAGTGAAGAAACTTAACTAAAACTTAACTTAATGCCCAAAACATGGCTCTCTGGCTCAAAGAGAATGATCATTTCCAATACTATATAAAATATATTTTTTTAAAAAGTCCTACAAAATTCCCTTTAAGGCTGATACCTAAAGCAGTAAGAACCAAAACATAAAATAAAAACTTTAGACCAATTTCCTTAATGAATATTGATGCAAAATTTTTAAATAAGATTATATTTAAAAGATTACAGCAATATATCACAAATATCATATATTATGACCAGAAAGGATTTATACCAGGAATGCAGGACTGGTTCAATATTAGGAAAACTATCAACATAACTGACCATTTCAATAAAAAAAAAATCATACAAATATCTCTAAAGATGTAAAAAAAAAAAATATTTTAACAAAAGATAGCACCAGTTCCTAAAGGAATAAATGGGGCTTTCCTTATAAGTAATATCTATCTAAAATCATCAGTGAACATTGTGTATAATAGAGATAAGCTAGAAGCATTTGCAATAACACCAGGGGAGACAAAAGACTATCCATTATGACCACTATTATTTAATTTGTACTAGAAATGTTATCTTTAGCAATAAAGGGAAAAAAAAGAAATTGAAGAAATTAGAATGGGCAATGAAGAAACAAAACTATCTCTCTTTACTGATGACATGATAGTATACTTAGTAAATTCTAGAGAATTAAGTAAAAAATTAGGTGAAATAATGAACAAGTTTGGCAAAGTTTCAGGACATTAAAATAAACCCTCGTAAGTCATAAGCATTTTGTATATACTATGAACAATAGCAAGCAGTAAAAGATAGAAAGAAAAATTCCATTGTAGACTAATGCAGGAAAGATTACTTTCTTTGTGATTCCCAACTCCACACCCCACCCCACCCCACCCCACCCCACCCCCCTTAATGTAATTATCCTTTAACTCACAAATCCTGGTCCCTTTGTATTCCAATAGAAGAATCGGGCCTGTTCCAGCCCCCATTCGGATCTGAGCCAACTCAGGGCTACACCCAAAAGCCCCTCTAACTAAATCTCCCATTATAAAAGGGACATGCTGGGACCCCCTCTTCACAGAGATCCCAAACATGCTAACCATGTCAGAACTTTCTGTCCACTGGACCCTCTGTCTGGTGACCTTCTTATCTCTACCTTCACCTATCTCCTTACTTCCAAACCACATAATAAACCTCTTTTATCAACCTAGCTTTTCGGGCAATAAATGCTTTTATTGGGGACTGGCGCTACCACTAGACCTCATTTACTGCTGTATCCTTGCGCCTACTTCAAGGGGATTACAGGGAGGGGCTCTACTTGACTCCCTGTACACCAGACCTGCCACTAGACCTCAACTAAACCCTAATTTCATTTAGGTACCCCAAATCTAGACCTCATCATAGACAATATAAAATACTTGGAAATATCCAAGACAAACCCAAGAACTATATGAACATATTTTTAAAACACTTTTCACACTAATAAAGTCAAATCTGAATTAGAAAAAAAGCTAATTGATCATGAGACGGCCGAACTAATATAATAAAAATGAACATTAAACCTAAATTCATTTATTTATTCTGTTTGAAAAAAATGGTAACAAAATTCATCTTGGGAAGGTTCAAAAATATCATGGGGATTAATGAAATATAAAATGTGAAGAAAGATACCCTAGCAATTGAAGCTCTGAAACATTATTATAAAGCAGTAATCTGGTCTGGAAAGGAAATAATGGATGAGTGAAATGATTCAGGTACACAATACATAGTAGGAAAGAAGTTTAATTCATGACTTTTTGTTCACAGATGAATTTCTATCACTGAGATACAATTCTCTTCCACTTGTGCTAATTCTCACTTAATCAAAAACCAAGAAAACAAATGTTCTCCACCAATCAAGAGCTGAGCATCTTTATGTGCAACAACTGGTCACAGCAAATGGAAACATTTTGGATGCTGTGGATAAGTTTACATACTATGGATGCAGTATACTCTCCAGAGATATACACATAGATAAACTTGAAACACACATTGCCAAAGCTAGAATAGTTTTTGAGAGGCTTCAAAATAAAATGTGGGAGATAAGAGGTAATAGATTATCTATCGAATTAAAGTTCTACAGAGTTGTTGTACCAACATCCCTGTTATATGACTGGGAAGCTTGTATAATACAACAACTCCATGCAAAAAAAATTAACTTGCTTCCACTTCAATTGCCTTAAGAAGATTCTAAAGATTACCTTAAGAAGATTCTAAATACTGTTTGAATGTTAAAACTACAATTGACCTAAAAGACAAAGCAAGCATTCACATAGAGGTCACAAGAAGCAATACAAGGACATTCTCAAGTTCTCTCTGCTAACTTTGGAGTCAATAGCATGACAAGGGAAAAAGTAGAAATGCATTAGCTCCGCCTCCCAAAAAAAATGCAAATTGAATAAATTTAGAGACATCTTCCTTCAAAATGGTCATATGGACTATTTGTACCAGGCCATGGTAAAATCTTCTGAGCTCACACAGGTATCATGCGATATAGTCAGATATACTATACCTTGATCACAATTCAGTGATGTCATTTTGGTCTTTTTCCGAAATGAAGGACAACAAGCAACAAAAGGATAGGTAATAGCCAACGTAATAATATTGTTTGATAAATGCAAATATCCCAGCTTTGGAGACAAGAATATAATATATGACAAAAATTGCTGTCAAAACTAGAAAGCATTTTGGCAGAAACATGTTATAGTGTATTATACTAAATTGAGTTAAATTTAAAAGATACTGCACAAGCAAAAACAATTCAGCTAAGATTATAAGAAAAGCACATTTCTCTGAGAAAGGCTTCAGTTTTTTAAATATATAAAGAATTGAGTGAAATTTATAAGAATGTAAGTAATTTCCAAATTGCTAATTGTCAAAACATATGGAAAAAAAGTTTTCAGATAAAGTAATCAAAGCTATCTATAGAGGCACTAAATGACACTATGTATAGAGCACCAGCCCAGGAGTCAAGAGGATTTGAGTTCAAATCCAATCTCAAACATTTAACACTCAGGCACTCAGCACCAGCTGTGTAACTCCAGGCAAGTCACAGTAACTCCAATTGCCTCACCAAAAACACCACCACCACACAAACACACATACATAAATATATTCATACATACAGACACACATACACACACACATAAGTTATCTACAATCATATTGAAAAACTTTCTAACAATCACTGTCAATTAGAGAAATGTGAATTAAAGGAACTCTGTGGTACTACTTGACATCTCTGAGACTGGATAATATAACAGATAGTGAAAAAGTCAAATGTAAGGGGGCATGTGGGAAAAGTAGAGCACTAATATAACATTAGTGAAGTTGTGGACTAATCCAACCATTATGGAGAACAATACAGAACTATGCCCAAAAGAATATTAAAGCAACAACAACTATGCCCAAAAGATGTTTTTTAAATGTTTTACATGTAATTGGATACATACATACATTTAAAAAATGTTCAGACATGATAGCAATATGTAGAATTAGCCCATTTTTGTATTAAAAACAGAATTATTAAAGCAGAGGTCTCTAAATTTTGATCACGTAACTTAAATAGATGAAAAAATTCTGAATTTTCACTATTTCTCTCATACTTCACTCTTCTTTCTATTTATATATTCATTCATACGTACATACATGTTATGTATATACAAATGTATATTTATATAATTATTATATTATGTATTTGTAATTTATATATGCATATTTATTTAAATAATTACTTACAAATTATGTGTACTTGTTTACTAATTTATTGTGTACATTATAAAATATAAATGCATACAAAATAAAATTTAAGCATGAGAAAATTAAATATTTCTACTTTTAAAAATTATTAATAGTGCAAAATAATTCTATTCTTTTGAAATTATGCACATGTTATATCAACAAAAATTATTGCTATTTCACCAAAAAAAATAAGATTGAACTGTTTATTTTTTTAAACTCCCTAAGATTAAGACCTAGGGAATAAGAAAAACTGTAAATGTTGATAATTTGTTAGTATTTAGTAATTTACATTTTGATACCTATTTTTACTGTACATTTACAATATAACAATCATAGTTCATAAATCAGTGAGCATAATAGTTTCTTGGCAATTATTGTTTCTGTATGTGTAGATATTCAACACATATTGACTTTTTTTTACTTAATGAAATAAGAAATAATTTACTTTTTCTAATCTTTCCATCATGTGTAATGAAAATTTACACACATATTATTACTATAAATATTCTCCATGGTTAGTCTTAATGGATAACTTCATGCCATAAGTTTCCAGGTCCATGGTTGCCCTCTCTATCCCAAATCCTGTCTTCATCCTAGAGAATACAAAACAAGCTTTTTGACATTCCTCTAAATACCTGAACTCAAATATCACAATTCATTCATTGTATGACTTACAACTCCATGCTAAGTTGGAATAATCAGATCTTTAATAATGCCATCACAGGTGTCTTCCATGTTGAAGAACTCTAAAATTTCTTTAGATAATAATCTTTTATTATTTCCTTTATCCTAATGACATTATTTTTCATTTCTGCTCTAATCTCTACTTTCTCCTCTTCTTGCTCCATTCTCAGGCTATGTATAATTTTCTTTATATAACTCAATCCTGAATGCCTTGCTTACTTGACCTAAAGCTAATCATACTTGAAAAATCCCCAAATGAAACTGATCCTATTATTATCCCTATCTATATAATGACAAGAGAAGCTGGAGAAAATCAGAAAAATCGGTATCTAGGTCCACTACAAATTTGTGTTACCTAATTCCAATTGGATTCTCACTATTCTAAGACAATATGATACTCTTTCCTAATAACTGTTCTATCTTATCTACTACAGCACCTATTCTATACCTTCTCTCCTCAAATTCTTCCTTTTACTCTTTTAGCTCATTATCTCATCTCCTATCCAATGAAAGTACTTTTTCCTCTTCTTAATCTTAATTAACCTCTTAATCCTCTGAACTCTCCACCTCTCTTCCATGCTAGCTGCTGATGAAAAGGCAACATTTATCCTTGCCAAGACCAACCTCTCTTGGGTAACCTTGGGTCTTTCCCCTCTCATTGTCTCCAACAGACTTAACCCACCATCACTTCTATACTTTATACTCTAACCTCTTTATATGCTGATTCCGTGCCTTCTAAGTATACCTAAATCACACTAGGTCTTACCATTCCCATTAGCTATTGCCTGGTATTACTCCTTATTTCAGTTAAAGTACTCAAAAATGTATCTAAACTCTGCCTTCACTTCCTCTCTCCTTTCTCTCTTCTACAATCTGGCTCCTGACTCATCACTAGGCAGCAAGTGATGAAATAATAGATAAGAAAATGAGACTATGGTTAAAAGCACAGGACAAGAAGTCAAGAGTTTATAAGTTGAAAGGACTAAAAAACTGTGTCTCCCCTTTCACGAGCATTACTGCTACCAAGGTCTGGATTCCAAGGAGACTAAAATTAAAAAAAGGAAAGAGATTTGTAGATACAAAAATATTTATAGTTCCTGTTTTATAATGGCTTTTTCATAATAGCAAAGAATTGGATGGGTTGCCTATCAATTGACAATTGGGAAATGGTTAAACAATGTGTGATCCTATTGTGCTATAAGAAATGACAGAATTCTTTCAGAAAATATTGAAAGGATATACATAAACAGATGCAAAGTAAATGAGCAGAATCAGGAGAACAGCATACCATAATAACATCAATATTGTATGATGATCAATTGTGAATGACTAAGCTATTCACAAGCAATACAATGATCCAAGATAATTCAGAAAGACATATGAAAAAAAAAAAAAAATGTTACCCACGACTGGAGAAACAAATGATGAAGTGTGAATGCATATTAAAACATACATTTTTTTAACTTTGCTTATTTTTTCCTTAGATTATTTTGAGGGTAGGTCATTCATTGTTTCTTTCACAATATGACCAATATGAAAATAAGTTTTGTATGAGTGCTCATGTATATTTAAAAGTTGGTGAGCAGGAACAAGGTTCAAATTTAGCTTCAGATGTTTAATCAGTTTCCTCACCTATAAAATGGAAATAATAACAGTACCTACTTACCAAGGTTATATAAAGTGATAATATATATAAATAAAATGTCATATATAAATAAAATGTCCTTTGCAAAACCATAAAAGTACTATTATTATTTTCATTATTATTGTTCTGCTGAACCTGTTTCCTTCAAGGTTACCAATAATATTAGTTGTCAAATTTTTGCACATTCCAAAATATTCATAACCATTACAAACAATATAAAAATATAGGGACTACTTAACAAATAGATGCTAACTAGAATAAAAAATTCTCTTCAAAACAATTTCATTATGATAACTTTTCATTTCAGAAGCTAACCAAACCCAATGGCCTAGAAGCATTTATACTATTATATCTTTACAAATAAAATTTTGACTAACTGATTTCAACAATAATTACAAACTGAATTTATATAGTACCTGTCTTACACAGAGCTAATTTTGTTTAATGTTTAATTCATAAGTAAGATCCATGATGTCATTTGCTACCATTGTTTTGAAGTCAGAAGTATACTTTTGAATACAATTCCGTATCACATATTTTAATAGGTTAAAGTATCTATCTTTCTGAACTTTCAACTAATTCATTACACATATCAATGATAAAATATAAAAATTATTGCAACCTCAAACTCCACATAATTTCTCCTTTCCTGTTTAGGATACCAACATACAAAATTAAATAGCAACATATTTTGTCAAATATTTCTAACTATATATAATCTGAAATTTTCACATACATATCTACAGTAACCTATAATTCTGAAACCTCACTCTAACCAACTTTGAGATGAGCTTACCTACTTTAAAGAATCCAGTTTAAAAAGAGAGATCAAGTATAACACTCAGCAAGATAAGGCTACACATACTTACAACTGCTGAAGAGGAATATTTTATGTATTCAGAAGATATTGGGGATGAAGAAGATTAGTGCAAGTTAGCTTTAAGAAATGGATAAGGAGGGACAGTTAGGTGGTACAGTGGATAGAGCACTTCAACTCAGAAGGACCTAAGTTCTAATCTATTCTCAGACACTTACCACTTCCTAGCTGTGTGACTCTGGGCAAGTCACTTAATTTCAGTTGTCTCAACAACAAAAGTCTGAACAATGGTGAAGTTAATAGTGGACAGGTTCACAAGCAAACTAATGACTTTTTGGCAATAAGTTCTAGGACTTACTGACACTCTTTGCAAAGGTATTTTCTTCATTGTAAACGTTTAAGATTTAAAATAACATCTTGGGGAACTCCTTTCTATCACTTAGAAATGGACACAAACTGTCACACTCTCAGCACACAAAAGGAAGGTTAAAAAAAAAATCAACAATAAGGCCACAGAAATGGATAAAAATTATTTTCAACATGTAATAATCTGAAAAGTTGTTTCTACGGAAATTCGAAGTTCATTCTCTGCCTAATGATTTGCCAAAATACAAACACATTAAAAAAGTAATCTGTATGCATTGTTGGTTGGAACTGTGATTGGATCCAACCATTCTGGAGAGCAATTTGGAACTACACTCAAAAAGTTTGAAAATTGTACATACCCTTTGATCCAGCAGTGTTACTATAGGGCTTATATCCCAAAGAGATTTTAAAGAAGGGAAAGGGACCTGTATGTGCAAAAATGTTTGTGGCAGCCCTTTTCATAGTGTCTAGAAACTGGAAATTGAATGGATGCCCATCAGTTGGAGAATGGCTGGGTAAATTGTGGTATGAATGTTATGGAATATTGTTGTTCTGTAAGAAATGACCAACAGGATGAATACAGAAAGGTTTGGAGGGATTTACAGGAACTGATGCTGAGTGAAATGAGCAGAACCAGGAAATCATTATACACTTTAACAACAATACTAGATGAGGATCAATTCTGAGGGATGTGGCTCTCTTCAACAATGAGAGGATCCAAAACAGTTTCAGTTGATCTGTAATGAACAGAACCAGCTACACCCAACGAAAGAACACTGGAAAATGAGTGTGTGGACCACAACATAGCATTTCTACTCTTTCTATTATTGTTTGCTTTCATTTTTGTTTTTTTTTCTCAAATTATTTTTACCTCCTTTCTAAATCTGATTTTTCTTGTGCAGCAAGATAACTGTATAAATATGTACACATATATTGTATTTAACATATACTTTAACATATTTAACATGTATGGAACTACCTGCCATCAATCAAGGAGAGGGGTGGAGAAAAGGAGGGGAAAAGTTGGAACAGACGTTTTTTGCAAGAGTCAATGTAGAAAAATTACCTATGCATATGTTTTGTCAATAAAAAAATCTAATAGAAACTAATAATCTAACATTAATGGAATCAATATAAATTCTTACATCTGAGTTTTTAAAAATTACCTACCTAACTACAGGATATAAGGGTAATGGCCATTTACTTTTTTTTGGTTTTCTTTTGTTTTAATTCAAGACAACTATGTTTTTGTTTTTTTAAAGGCTATGCTGTTACCAAAGAGATCATTAAAAAAAGGATAAGAGACTCAAAAAAAAAAGTACTCTGTACTTTACACATTTATAAAATGAAAACAGGGAGGGAGAGAGGAAAGGAAGGAAGGAAGGAAGAAAGGAAGGAAGGAAGGAAGGAAGGAAGGAAGGAAGGAAGGAAGGAAGGAAGGAAGGAAGGAAGGAAGGAAGGAAGGAAGGAAGGAAGGAAGGAGGGAGGGAGGGAGGAAAAAAAGGAAGGAGAGAGGGAAGGAGGAAGGAGGGAGGAAGGAGGAAGGGAAGGAAGGAGGAAGAAGGAAGGAAGGAGGAAGGAGGGAGAAAAGAAAGGAAGAAGGAAGGAGGGAGGGAGGAAAGGAGGAAGGAAGAAGGAAGGGAGAGAGAAAGGGAGGGAGAGAGGGAAAGAGGGAGGGAAAGAGGGAAAGAGAGAGGGAGGGAGGGAAGGAGAGAGGGAGGGAGAGAAGGAGAAAGGGAGGGAGGGAAGGAGAGAGGGAAGGAGAGAGGGAGGGAGGGAAGGAGAGAAGGAAGGAGAGAGGGAGAAAAGGAGGGAGGGAGTAAATGATAACATCTTAACAAATAAGAAGCAAGTGATAACCAAGTTACTGGAGTCATTTCAAAACCTGCTTGCCTTTGGGCAGTCAGATTATCCAGTAACTAGAACAATAGTAAACACCAACAACCAATTTACTGGAAGAATAAAGATGAGAAAAAGGCACTTGTGTGCAGTTAAAACACTTCCAAGCCATTAACAATGAAGAATAATAAGATGATCAAAGTAAAGACACTGACTCGGATTATCATGATTGCCACAAGGAGGAAGACCCCAGAAACCACTGCAATCAGCAAATATTTGATCTCCTGCCAGATATAGAACAATAGCAGCCACTAGCAATACTGGTTTAGAGCACAAACATATTTGAAAATTATTATACAAATTGATAAATGATAATGAACACAAAACAGTAAAGTACAACAGAGGAAAAAACAAGACTGTAAAAAGTTTTGTGTAAGATCCAACTAAGCTAGATTATTCTAAGAGCACTTATAATTAAACATCAAAAGAGGACAACAAACATATTATATAAGCCAGATTTATCACCAGTTGTATAGCAATCTGTTCTTAACATCAGTGACAGTAGAACTTTCACATTTGATGTTAAATGTTTCAGTACTTAATATGCTATATAAGGAAATAAAACTGGCAATTGAGATGATATAAGAAACAATGCCTGGACTTCACTAAATAGACATAGAATTGATATTATAAAAGTATGAAGGCGCAGAGACATTAACGCTCAGAATAAAAAGAAGGAAGTGAGAGAGGCTGGGAGGTAAAGGAGAAGAGAAGGAAGGAGGAAGGGAAGGAAAGAGAAAGGGGACATGAAAGGAGTAAGAGAGAGAAGGAGGAAGGAAAAGAGAAAGAGAGGGAGAGAGAGAAGGATACTGATGACATTATTAATTTAAAAAAGTGACCAAGAAGAAAATGGAATTAGTGATCTACATGCCTTTCTCTTCTGAAAAAAATGTTTGTGGAAATATTCTATACTCATACTGAATATATCATTGCTGAAAAAAATTAAAATGCAACATGCAAGCTTTTACACATGATTTGCCATAACAAATCATGTGAAAATATATTCAGTCACAAAACTAAAGATTTCTCTCTCTCTCTCTCTTTTTTTGTTGTTTTGTTTTGCTGAGGCAATTGGGGGGAAGTGACTTGACCAGGGTCACACAACTAGGAAGTGTTAAGTATCTGAGGTCAAATTTGAACTCAGGTCCTCCTGACTTCAGTACTGGTGCTACCTACTGTGCCACCTAGCTAGCCCATAACTGAAGATCTTACTGCCTCTATTCTTTATGGATTACAAAGAAGCATTTGTAGTTTGCAAACAAGCATCTAATTCAGTAGAGCATGGTGCAGCTTAATATGCTCTCTTCCAATAAGTTATTTCCTTGGGATGTATTAATGTCATCCAAGATTCCTTGAATGCCACCAGATTGACAATCTTTTCATTATCAGTATGAGTCACAATATGAAGTAAGAGGACATAATATTCACATTACCATAGAGGACATACTTTGCCTAGTACAAGTGGAAAAGATATCTCTGTATATGATGAGGCAATTCCTGGTTCTTCTTAATTGATGACACTGTATAGACTATAACACATTTCATAATAATTTAAGTCTCTTCAATGAGATCTATGATTTCACTACGAAGAGATGATCCTCACAAACCACTAAGGAAAAAAATGGATAAAGAATACAACCGGAGGCCTGGAGAGATTTACACGAACTGATGTTGGGTGAAACGAGCGGGACCAGGAGATCATTATATACTTCAACAACAATACTATATGATGATCAATTCTGATGGACCTGGCCATCCTCAGCAATGAGATGAACCAAATCAGTTCCAATGGAGCAGTAATGAACTGAACCAGCTACACCCAGCGAAAGAACTCTGGGAGATGACTAAGAACCATTACATTGAATTCCCAATTCCTATAGTTTTGCCTGCCTGCATTTTTTTTAATTTCCATCACAGGCTAATTGTATAATATTTCAGAGTCCAATTCTTTTTGTACAGCAAAATAATGGTTTGGACATGTATACTTATTTTGTATTTAATTTATACTTTAATATATTTAACATCTATTGGGCATCCTGCCATCTAGGGGAGAGGGTGGGGGGAAAGAGGGAAAAAATTGGAACAAAAGGTTGGCAATTATCAATGCTGTAAAATTACCCATGCATATAAACTTATAAATAAAAAGCTATTAAAATTTAAAAAAAGAATACAACCTGAAAAATCTATAACAAATAGTCCATTCAACCAGTCTATCATATATATGCTGGATAGATAACACAGAAGGACAATAGGCTCAAACTACAATTTAATAGAAGGGGGAAAAAACCAGATTGCAATATGGAGAGAATTTTTTCAATGAATCCAGGCTGCTCCCTAAAATAAAAACCAATTTATTACAACATTCATTACTAATATTCCCCAGTGATTCATGTTCCAAGATCAAGAAAATTTATCTTATCATCATCATAACATGTTTATGTTATGAAGTCTGGAAAGGATTTTATATAAATTATTTAATTTCTTTCTCTCAAAATCCCATGAAATAGTTATAATTACTATGCTCCCAATTTTACTAATAAGGAAACTTCAGCTTTAGAAAGGGCAAATCTAATACACAAGTATCCAAAGAAGATGGGATTTAAATTCAAGTCATCCAATTTCCAACCACTCTTCTCTCCCCATTGTATCATTTATTGTAGGAACACCAAAAGACCATGGAAAAGTGCTCAAAAGTTATAAATAAGCTTCAATATATAACCAATCTTGACTTGTGTAAAACAAGAGGTCCCAAAAACAGCAACATGGATATATATATATATATAAATGGAAAATTAAATCAACCAGTCACAGAACAAGACTGAGGTATGACAAATGGATGTACAATGTGAATGCTGTACTATTATCCTAAAATATTTAGATGACCTGGAAAGCAGGTCATCTAAAAGCAGCACCAAATTGCTTTACTGTGGTACTTATTACTATGGAATCTCACTATAGAAAATGCTTAATCCAAAATAGAAAAAAACCATAATTGGTATTGCAAAAATATTTGAATTCACATAATTGCATTTAATGTCAATCATCAATTAGCTGTCTTATTTGAATTCAAATTTAAGTTATATAACTATAACAGCAAGGCCTCCAGTGGATACAATCCTTCATGTGCATGCATACAAATCAAAATGCAGAAAACTAAAAGAAATGGAAGGACTGAAATCTAGAAAATTGAAAGAAATGTCCTCAATGATTCACTGTATAAATCAAAAATCTCAGCATTGTCAGTGATACTTCCGTTACTTGGCTTGGAGCCAGAATTGACAAACAAAAATCTGAGCAACTTCTCACTCCAGAATCTTCGATCTTGTTTTCAATGTTTTCTCCTTTCTATCACTTACTCCAATGTTCTCTTTATTTAAAAAAATACAGGACATCCTTTATATAACAAAAAAAGGAATGACTCTGGAAAGCATGACATCTAAAAGCAGCACTAATTGTTTTACTGTGGTACTTGCTACTATGGAATTTCACTATAGAAAATGCTTAATCCATAATAGAAAAACCATAACTGGTATTGCAAAAATATTTGAATTCACATAATTGCATTTAACATCAATCATCAATTAGCTATCTTATTTGAATTCAAATTTAAGTTATTTAAAATCAGTATCTTCTCCAAGGTCTAATCCTCTTTACCCTATCCCTCAAACCCACATATTTCCTCAAAACTGCCTTCCTTCCTAAAATGAAAAATTTGTATTTATTTGAACTGATATTAACTAATATGGCTATGGCAAGTCTTTGACAATAGTCATTGCTCTGATCCAACATTCAAACATATCCCAGAATTATTAACTATTTCACTGAAAGACAGAAGCCCAATTTATCTGTCCTTTTTAAATTTTTACTTCCAGCTTTTAAGTTTCTCTCCTTCCCCACACCTAAAACTCAACTACCAAGAAGTTAAGAAGTATGATACATACAAAGTCATGAAAAACATTTCCTTATTTCCCATACAGCAGAAGACAAAAACAAGAAGAATAAAGATTAAATAAACATGCTTTAATTTGAACTCAAGAGTTCTTCAGTTCTCACTTTGGAAATGGACAGTATTTTTTATCATGAGCTTTTTAGAGTTGTGGATCATTACACTGACCACAGTAGTTATTTTTTTTTTTTACAACTGATTGTACTGTTACTACGTACAGTGTTCTGGTTCTAGCTTTACTTTTTGTCAATTCATGCTAGTTTTAGCAGATTTTTCTAAAAATCATCTCCATCATTTCTGACAATATTTTCCATCACAATTGTAAAGGGCTGAAACTCTTGAGTCGATGGACTGAGGTTGGTTGGAGCACTCAAGACTAATTACCAGTTGGACAATACTCTATAAGCATATGCTTGGAAAATGGCCCTTCCCACTATCCTGTGCTGGCTCGATGATTGGTGTATACAGAGGATTGTAGGAGGGACTAGGGGATGGAGTAAGACTAGCAAAGGTGACTTCTGGGAGATGAAAAAGGAGGGTTGAGGAGATTCTGCTTCCATTCAATTCAATCCTACCTCTAAAGACCAAGAATAAAGATCAAGGACTTTTGCTTATCCTGACTCTAGCTGATTCTAAGATATCCAGGGTGCTAACGGGGTCATCATAACAATCATATACCACAACTTGCTCATCCATTACACTATTGTGTTTAGTTTCAATTCTTTGCCACCATACACCAAATAAGGAGCTTTTGACATCATCCTGTAGAATTATATTGACAACTTTGTCCAGTTCTTCTGCAAAATCTCTTTAATTCAGTCAATAAGAATAATACCTACTCTTTGTCACAAACTAAAAATACTGTATTTGTAAAAAGGCAAATAGTACCTGCCTACAAAGTATATGCAAGTTTCATCCCCATAAAATACCAGAAGAGAGATAACAGAAACCTATGTTGGGATCCAGGAAAATTTTACTAAAATATCACAAATACTTTTATGGTTACTAAAACTATAAAAAGGGGGACTTGGGAGAAAGTAAATAAGGAAATAAAAGATAGTTTGTTAAGTTACTTGGTGCTAAAATCAGCAGAAACATTAGAATTCAAAACAGAAAAACCAGATTTCAAAGTAGTTAAAATTAATGTTCTTTCCCATTCTAATCACAACAATTTTCAGGGACAACAGAATGTTGCCATGATTTTCCTCACAAATATCATAGATGAACAGCAATCAAAAGAAAAGATAATTATATCCTAGAATCTTATCAATTTCTATGTACAAAGCCATTGGCTCTGCAAACTCCATATAACATCATCACACAAATAAAAAAGATAATGCTGAAACATCAAAGAAAGAGAATTCATTTCAAAGCAATATAACACTTAAATACAGTACAGAATTCTAAAATAACATGCTAAGCACTTTATAATTATTATCTCATTTAATTCTCATAACAGCCAAATGAGGAAGATATTATTATCACCATATTATAGATGAGGAATCTGAAGTTAAATGACTTGCCCAATCTCATACAATGAGTATCTGATGCTGAATTTGAACTCAGATCTTCCTGACTACAGACTATCCACAGTGACAACTAACAGCCCAAAGATGATTAATCCATGCCAACTTTCTGGATAAAATATTAGACATCCTGCTATATTATAACTGGATCTTTCTAATGATAATTGGAAATATCTAGTGCTATTTTTTCCATAATAAAAATATGTTGACTTGGCTTTTTTTTAGCAGGGTCAGTCTAGTGCAATAATTGCATTTGTATATAGAGAAAAAAAATAGCACAAACTTTTAAAATGCCACAAGTTACTAAATGACCATATATTCATGGGACTGACCCGAATACTCATTACATTAAACACAGGCAAAATAATCATTGATCATATGATCTAAATCAATACTTTCAGATCATATGGTCCCAAATGATATCAACCTTGTTTAAAAATATCGTTTCTATTCTTGAAAACATGTCTTCCAGAAAAAATCTTAGCTAGTTAAAGCCTCTAAATACCAACAATAAAAGATTATGAATTTTTTGTCCATTAATATAATAAGCTACAGTTCTTTTAAGGAACTGTTTCTCCACCACCACCACCCCCGACTTTGTCACTTGAATGGTGTTTGTAAATGTATTGAATTACTGTTTTCTTAGTTCTGCTTCCTTCTACCATAATTTTCCACTTCTGCCTTAGCAGACTTCTGAAAATAGAAATGCCTCCAACACTACAATTCTCTCAAGAACTTCCTTTTAAAATGTTTTCAAATTTTAAACATCAAATTTTGAAACATCAAAGAAAGAGAATTCATTTCAAAGCAATATAACACTTAAATACAGTACAGAATTCTAAAATAACATGCTAAGCACTTTATAATTATTATCTCATTTAATTCTCATAACAGCCAAATGAGGAAGATATTATAAGTAGAGAGAGTTCTACTCTTACTTCTCACCTATCACTCTTAACTCTCCACAGAGTTCTTCTCAACCCCTAATTTCCCTCAAATCTCTTCATTTCAGTTCCCTTTTATATGTTTTCCCCCATCAAATGTAAGCACCTTATTTGTTAGTAATTGCTGATATAAAAAGGGTTTAATTTTCCTAGAAGTACTAACATACAAAGAGCATTCAGATTTTCATTTTAACATTCCTACCTATTAAGTGTATTTTATATTTGGGTCATATAAGTAATTGACATACTAACGACATGTGAGCCATGTAATTAATCAAGATGTCTATTTAGAGGTTGTTTTAAAGTATTTAATTGTGAATTAAAACTCTTGTTTTAATGATCATATGTGTTCTTACTATCATCTATATATCCAATTTTGACCCTAGTTTTTCTAGTTGACTGTATAATGTATTAGAATTTTCCTTTTCCATCAGCAGATTTGTTAAGTTGGTGAAGGACAACTTGCTACTAATATTTTAAAAACACACACACAAAATGGCTTCCATGATATTTGTATACTTCTTCAGAATTGCCCATCTATTTAAGAGGGGTAACTTATTGGAATCTTTACAAACTGCTAACTCGTTAGAGTTGATAGATTACTGATCTGATCTTACAAGAAAATGTTTTGGGCCAGAATCTGAAACAAGGTACTAAGTAGAACTAATTGATACAATGCTTGGTTCACACCTTTACTCATTGGAGTTCACCCATTTGGGAGATTTCAGGGTTTGGTATGAGATATCCGAATTCACACCTCCCTTGAAGTTCTTAGGGCCAGAGAGCACCTAGGAGATATCCCATAATCCCTCTCTCTGATAAATAAGAAGAAAGCAGAGACCCAGTTAAGAGAATTCAGCTGAATTACATGGAGAGGGGAGTGTCAAGTCAGAAGAAGCCCCAAGTCGGAGTTGAGCTAGAGCCAGTAGATTATTACTTCGGAAGGCAAGAGAGACAGATTCATCTTTGTGCTGGCTGAAGGGAGCAAAGGACAAAACTGCAGGAGCTCTCAGAACCAAGCAGAGTTAGGCCTCTAAGAATCTAGCTCTCTGGGCCCAAGGAAAGAGACAAGACTTGGAAGGAGAAATAAACATTTGTATTTTTACCAGCTGGCTGTATTTGGGGCAATTATTGATCTGAACTGATACTAAGGCTGCCTCCAGAAAACCTCCCCGAGAAACCTGCTCTCTCCCAGAGAAAACCATCTCATTATATTATTTTAAAAGAAGAAAATCACCATAGTAAATGGTTTAATTTGGATAGTCCTTCAGTTTCTTTCCATATATCTCTTTAGAGGTGTACTATAAAATTAAGATACAATAAAACATATGATATTATAATAGTTTTAAATTTTCCCTAATGTATTTAATTGAAATAAAAGTATGAATGGGGGGGGGGGGGGAGTTCTTAGTGGATAGAGGCTGTCTTTTTTATATATAAATATTATGGGTCTTTCTGGCACATAGTAAATACTCAATAAATACTAATCTAACGGTGTACAATTTATCATTATTTATTCTTAACAACTGTATGAAATAAAGCAATATTATAAATCCAGCTTTATAAAAAGAAAAGCTGAGTTGTTTTCTACATGTTCCTAAGTGAATTTGTAATATCCAGAAGTCAAAACTTTAGTGTCCTTAGCATTTTTAACTTTTTCCAAAGTCTTAAAAATAGCTTGGAAGGAGGAGAGAAATTTAAAAGTTTGGTAGGTGGGGTTTCTTTTTTTTTCCTAACCTGGCAAAAGGGATTGAGGAAGAGTCCAAATATGGGCTCTAAAATTGGGAGTAGGAAGAAAGGACACCCCTATTGCTTGCCTACATGTTCCTAGAAAAAAATACTGAAAAAACTCAGTTCAAAAGGCAGAGGAAAGAATGTGGAACAGACAAAAACCTTAGAAACTTAAATTTCAAATATTTACCTGGAGCCCTGAGGAATTCTACTCTAAATCCTTAATAAAGTCATATAGAGGGTACTAACTTCTTACATTACTTTCCCTACATGTAAAACAAAGCTACTACTGACCTACCTCACCTAAATGTTAGGGAAATTAATAAGCTACTGCTGGTTGTAAGGGAGCTTTGAAGATGAAACATTATAAATATCAGAATTAAATCAAATTAGAGATAACTTGGTTGGGCAACCACTGCATATGTTCAACCATTAACTTTAGCCCCAGGGTAACTGTTCTGTTGGCTTAATTTTTTCAAAAGATTTCTTCTTCAAGATCATTCCTGTCTACTTGGCAATAACATACAAAAAAATAAAAGTTGGTTGCACACATATTTTGCTAGTATATTAAGGACTGCTCCTTTCCTGAATAAATAGTAGTTAATGTGTATTTTTAAACCTTCCTTTATTTTTCCTTTTAAAAGCAACAAGGGATGTTAATTATTTTTAAAATACAAATATATTGATGAAATGGAAGAAATGGTAACTCTAAATAAAAATAGTGAGGAAAAAAGTGAAATTTCAACTCACAATTTCCATGCAGAATAACTGTTACATGGTATCATCTATATAAAAAAGGGCCTTTTTTTGTCATATAACTTCCATAAAAGGTAGTCTTACATGGTAAATATGGGGCTGGAATAAGACTGAGGAAGCCTTGAGCTAAAAGTCGGCAACTAACAGATAATGGCTGCATAAATCTGGGCAAAATCACTTAACTTTTCAATTTCAACTGCCTCAAGAAACACTCCAAGATTTTTAGTTTTTAAGTACCACAGATCTGCAAAAGAAGAGAATTCATCACTGGGAATTCCCTATAATTATAAAAGCAGAGCTCCACTCCAAAAACTGCATAATAGTGAGTTACAGATACTTATTTTCACACTGAATATATAATTCATATCTTAGCAATATATAACATCCTTAGAATTTATATATCTAGATTCCTTGTACATGATCTTCACTATAGTCAAATTTCTATTTATACATGTACCCGATTCCTAAAACTTCAGGGCAAAAACACTGATCACTTATCTAAGAGCTCTATGAAGAAACAAAGTTTGGAAACAGGAGTTTATAACAAACTCAGAAATAGGGCACATACCCAAGTAACTACAATACAAAATATTACATGATAAGTATTTAAGAATGTTTTTTGTCAAAAACTTTTTAATACCTCAGGAGGAAGGAGCATTTAAACTGGAATTCAAAAAGATAGGTAGAACCATATGATCAGAACTAGACTTAGAAGAGAAATCAAAACACCTGAATTTAAACAAAATTTTAGAAAGGGTGGAAAAAAGGCAGAGGCATTCCAGACAAAGAGAAGACAGAAGACAGACTTAAGAAAATCAAGAATACTTATAGTTGGTTAATAGTGCAATACTGCTACTATATTAAATAGATAGGAGGAATATAAAATAAATTGAATTGTAAAGAATATAAATGCTACAGCAGTCTGAATTTTATATAATAAAGTCAAAGGAAATCACTGCAGGGTTTTTAAGAGAGGAGAGGCCTGGTTAAAACAACACATGAAAAAAATAGGCTGATAATAGCAGGAAGAATAGACTAGAAGAGGAAAAGAGTAAATGTAAAATGGCCATTTAAGATTTGTATTATGAAGGTGGCGATAAGAAAAGAGAATGTGAGAATGCTTAAGAGCATTTAACAGGATACAGAAATGGTCAGATAACTGGATTAAAAGAGTAGTTGTTAACCTTTTAATTTTAGCAAAGGAGAACATCTCCAGGAGAGGATCCCAGGGATCTGTGCTTGTATAGTTGTTTTCAACATTTTGTCAATGACTTTGAAAAAGGCTCATTAAAGTGAAGGCATTATAAAGTTCAGCGAGATAGCCAATACAATGAACAATGGAGTTCAGAAGAAAATAATTCTGACAAACTAAGTAACGGCACTGAATTCAGTAAGATTAAAGTCAATAAGAATAAATATATAAGATAGTGTTCAAAAAGCCTGTAGATTCTAACTACTTGAATAGGGACACCTTAGTAAACAAAAATTACTGGGAAAATGAGGAAACAGAAATAAGGTACATTTATCTCATCCCATATACCAAATTAAGTTATATATGTGCATGTATGTGCAGGTATATTCTGGATATAAAACTTCTATCATAAATAAATTACATCAGCTGAGAAGGAAAAACCATTCACAACTATGGATATGGGAAAACATTTTGCCCAAACTAGAGATGAGGAAAAAAAAGAGGCCAAAAAGAAAAGATTTTAATTACATAAACTTGAAATGATTTTGCATAAAAGAATTCTATTCATTTAGAATTAAAAGGGAAAGAAATAATTGGACAGCCAGGGAGCCAAGTATACAGAGCTCTAGGCCTACAGTCAGGAAACCCTAAGTTGAATCTAGTCTCAGATAGCTGTATGATCTTGGGTATGAAATTTAACCTCTCCTTGTCTGAGAATTCTCATCTGCAAAATGAGGATAATAACAACACCTCCCTCCCAGGGTTGTTGTGAAAAATAAATGAAATAATTATAAACCTCTCAGCACAAAGCTTGGCACACAGTAAAAACTACAGAAATATTCATTATTATCATTATTATTATTAAATGTCTATTTTATACATGTATATGCAAAATACACATATGTATTGATGTATTTCTCTAATACTAATACTAATACATTTCTCTACTGAAGAACATCCTCCACTGAGCAATCCAAGTGATTTTCCCAGCATTCAGGTCCAATTAGGTTTTTCTCATCTCTCCAATCAACTGTAGTTGTTCTATATTGCCCGAAGGATCTTAAAGTCCTCCATAATCAGGTGACCTCCTCCAACCTTTCCAATATTCTTCAACATTGTTCTCTCTCATGGACTCCAGAATTCAATGACAATGTCTCCATTGCTACTCCTCATATAAGATATCCCATCTCCCACTCCGATTCCATGCATTATGACAGAAAAACCTTCCCTCATTTCTAACTCCTGATTTCTCAACCTTCCTTTAAATTGAAGCTGAAGTCTTAACTTTCTACAAGAAGCCTTTTCCAATTCTCCTTATTCCTAGCGCATTCCCTCTGACATTATTTTCCGATTTATCCTGTCTATATCTTGTTTATACATATTTATTTGCATGTTGTCTTCCTAATTAGACACTTCACATGCTACTTATTTCTCTTTCTTCTTCCTCCCTCCCCCTAAATCAGACTTCCACTAAAAGAAATAATTCCTGTTTTTCAATCTTCCAACAAATTTGTGAAAATGTAATAACTCATTTGGGAGTACACCCCTTCTAAATGATAGAGACTGAGGCCCTGGTTACTAGAAATCCAATGGAGGCTAAACATATGGTTATTACAAAAAGGCATTTTATTTTTTCTATTATTTTTGACTCTTATTTCTGTTTTGTTTTAGTTTTGATTCAATCATGAAGTTTGTAGATTTTTGCCTCAAAAATCCAAAGGAATTGAAAAATTGTACAAACACATTTTAGCCAACTCCTAAATTACAACTCCCACTTTCTTAATGGGTAATAAAAAAGCATTAATAACATCTACATAGTAATCTTGCACAACTAATCAAAACAAAAGGTGAACTGTATATTTATTTGAAAGCAAAGAACAAAGAAGCCCAGTCATAATTTCTGTCAGACAAAATGAGGTTACTCTTGATTAGGGAATTTTGTAATGTCTATATCCATGCAAATCTAAATTTTCCAGATACTATGTCTAAAAGATCTTCCCCCATTTAAACTGATGGAATGTCCTATCTAACTTGATTTAACCATCATCATCACAATATGATATCATTTTACCTTCAAAAACTTGGGGACATAGGTTTTATTATCTCATTTTACAGATAAGAAAATTTAGAGTTATAAGAAATAGAGTATTTATGTTTCAGCCTTTAAGCAGAAAAATATTCTGTATTTTATTTATTTACTTTTTTATGGAATTGCCTTATTAGATTAACTGAGAAAGAGGTAAAAGTGGTGTAAAAGTTGAATTCCTAAACCTAGCTATTACTCAGGAACAACACTTGGTAATTTCCCACAGGAAAACTAGGATTGGGCAAAAAACTATTAAGAGCCTTTTATAAGTGGATTACACAATTGCTTGCACTAGGAGAAATCTGGATTTGGGTACGTAAAAATGGGCAAGTAGGAAATTTTAAAGAAAGACATCATGTCCTCTAGGTTAAGACATTCCTATGAGCAAAATACATCAAATTTTATTGGAAACTGTCAACTATGCATTTTAAAAATATATATCTTATTTAACCATGAGAAAAGAAAGCCATCAACTTAAATACTATTTTTTAAAAATATCATATATAAAGAAAAATTATTGCCTTGGCTGTGTGTATTCTTCAAAGTTCATAGAATCATGGAATTTTACAAATTGGAAGACTTTTAGAGAACATATAATACAGTACTCTAGATAAGGAAATTGAGACTTAGCAAATTTAAGATAATGCAGAATCAGTAAAGAATAAATGATCAATCACACTTAATACTACTGTCTAGGAATATATACTAACAGAAAGCCACAAAATGATTACTATTGTCATACACAAATAAATGAAAAAGTAATATGAATAGATTGTTATCTAATTTTGTCATATATACACATGTAAAGACAAATGAGCAAAATATTTTAAGTTTAAAATTTTTTCATTTTCCACAGGTTTACTTCTTGGTCAAATATATTTATTCACTAGATTATACAACTCAGAATATAATAGGATATCTCCCTATTGTTTGGAAAAATAAGCTAAATAAATATAAAAATATTCCCAAACTATAACTGCTTAAATCAAAGCATAAAATAGAATTTTCCATTATATGTTGTTCCTGGAAGAATTGAAAGGGAAATTGTTTTATATATTCTAACATAAGAAGTACTAAAACTAAATTTAAATCAAACAAGTATTATTATATTTTTGAGTTATGGCAAGAGTTTTTTTTTAATTTATTTCATTAAATGGCAAAAGAAGCGGATGGTCTAAAATACCTTTCATTTCCTGGGATTTTTTTAAAAAAACAAACTACCTCTTAGCAACATTACCAGAACTATTTAAGTGAATAGAAGTTGAATTATCAATTCAGCATTTCCTATGTGTATGTGTAAGTATAAACATACATACACACACACACACACACACACACACACACACACACTTTTCAGTCATTTCATTCCTATAAACTTTGGCTGAACCACACTAAAGGTTATTTCACTAAGGATGCAATTGCCAAGTTACACACATGTGCATAGAAATGCAGAACCACAATATGGAAAATGTCAGATGTTACTCCCAAGAATGTCTTTACTAAAGTATATGCTGAGTAAGACTTATCCATTAAGTTTGGATAAATGTAGAATTAGTATTGGCCCTCTGAAATAAAAAATCAAATGAAATATAAAATTGCTCCAGACAGTAGTTAGTTTAGCAGCTTCTTATGTAAACCTTTACATTCCAATCTCCATATCAAACCAAAAGGGAATTAAATCTCAGCTAAAATTTTAAAGCTTACAGAATTTAAAATCAAATGTCTCTCCAATGTGCTTAACTTCGAGTTAATGTTTATCTTTAATCAGGAAATACATATATCAGGAAAATCTTAATATATTAAACAAATTTTTTATTTACTCATTTTACATTGAAAAACTACTTTTTTTTTTTTACCAAAAGTTTGAATTCATACACCATACAGTACTTGAAAAGGTAACAGAGGAGGAACATGTTAAACAAAAATAAAAAGAAAATATTTTGCTAGGATGCAGTATTTTTAAACCTTGAATGCTATGAATAAAAGATCCAAAATTCCCAGTTTGCCATCCATGAAATATCAGAACAACTGCAAAAGCTATTATATAGCTAACATACTTTGGAAAAGAGGTCAATGAAATTTACAAAGGATTTTCATAGAAATATGAAAGTAAATGTCACTTACACCAATTTTGTGGAATAACAGAGTCCAGCTTTCTGTAATATATCAAACAAAGGTTGCTAAAGTACCACATTATTCTGCTTCATTAATGAATGTCAATTAATCAGTCACTTTCTATTCTTGTGTTTAACACTCAAACAACTCAATCCAAAGAGGAGAAAAGTACTCACATGAACTGATTTATAAAATGATAAAATGCTGTATGTATAAGGTATAGTATCTACTTTTAAAGAGCAATGTGTTAGACACTATGGGCATTATAAAGAAATAGATCTTGATTTTTCTTATACAGCAAGATAATTGTATAAAATGTATGCATATATTGAATTTAACATGTGTAATATATATTGGATTGCTTGCCATCTAAGAGAGGGGTTGGTGGAAAAGAAGGAAAATATGGAACACAAGGTTTTATACAGGTCAATGGTGAAAAATTATCCATGTTTTTATTTTGAAAATACAAAGCTTTAAAAAAGGAATAGATTTTAGTCCCAGATTTAAGTAACTTACAATTTAATTTTAAAGTCTGGACATGAATAATTTAGATGTCGAGATATTTCCATGGATCGATTTAATGATGTGTAGATATTTCCTTTTCTGACACAGTTCAACTCATCTATACTTTCTTATCTGAAGCAATTCTCCAACAAATCCTCAATAGAGGAGACAATCAAGATACTCAAGGCTTTTCTCTAGATCGAGCTCTTAAGCTGGAATCCACAAATATTTTTTTTATTTTAATAACTTTTAATACAAACAATTTTCTAAATACTCTATTTTATTTAATTCATTTAAAAACATTATGAAGTGTCCATAAGCTTGACCAAACTGCTAAATGAAGCCACAGGATAAAAAATATAAAAGAAATTTTTTACATATCATGGGTACCAATGGAACAAGAAAATTCTCCTTCTGTTCCCTATCAACATCTGAACAGCCCCTCTCCCTGCATTCTCCTGATATCTCATTTACTCTATATCCCAAAATAGTTTTTAAAGTATATGTAATGTATTTATGTACATGTCAATTTTAGAGAATATGAAGCAATATCAAAAGAGATGTGATTGAGTACATAAGTAATAAAAACAACTATCTACAGTTTGAAAAACTATGGGATGAAATAGTCCTGGAAGATTTCCTGTAAGAGATGGGACTTAAATGAGGATTCACTATATGATAGGACTTTCAAAAGTAGAAAGGAGAAGCAGATCATTCCCGGAAACAATTAAAAAAAAAAAAAAACCATTGTGAAAAAAGGGCCAAAAAGATGAGGCAGTAACTACATGAATTGGTTATTTAGAATACTACATTTTAAGTAAAATAAGATTAATAGTAACTTAGAATATGGAAAACCTTGAATGCCATTCAAAGGATTCTGGTCTTTATACCACCAGGTTTTTTGAATGAGGATGTGATATGGTTAAATTGATGTACTGAAAACTATCATCTGGATGCTGCATTCAAAAGAGACAGGAGTAGGGAAACTAGAAAACCTATTAATTAAAAATTTAATTTCTAATGATCAAAAATCGTTTTAATCTTAAATTCTAACCACTTATATCAATTAAATTTTCTCTTCACTAACAAAAGAGAAAAGTTTAGACTCACAAGCACTTTACTTGAAACCTGGTTCTATGTAAGCATTTTCTAGCCAAAATTCTATATCTAATGTCCAAAGATATAATCTGATTTCTAGAAACATGTTTGTCACTATTCAGCATAAAGCCAACAACTAGATATTAATTGAGCATAACAATCACAGGATCAAAGAATGATGGCTATAAGAGATAGAAAAGACCTTAAACTTCTAATTCAACCTTTTATTTTAAAGATGAGAAACCAGAAACCCAATAGTAAATTGGTTAGTTTTCAGAGGTAGAAATAAAGATACAAAGTAGTAGAACCAGGATTCTACCTTCAAATTCAAAGCTCTATCCACAATACCATTAGCCAACACTTGTACCCATAAATGAATAACCAAATAGCCTGGTATTCATTATCCTAATCTGTGAATCAAAGAAAACTGGGAATTGCCAGCTTTACCAATAATTTACTCTCATCCTAGGCAAGTTACTGCAGGATTGCTCTAGTTTCATTAACTATAAAATAAGGAATGTACTCTTGCCAACAGATAATTAATATGTAAGTGTTATGAGATCCTTAGAAAAGAAATGCCATGCAAATATAAATTATTATTGCAATAAAAGACTCTTCAGTACAACCTAAAAGAAAAACTTGGCTGTGACTCTGACAGTGATTATATAATTATAAGTCATTTTCTGTTTTCAATACATTTCTCTCTAGATTATGGTCACCTCCTAAATGGATATTATGACTTCTTTACTATTAACTTCCTTGCTTGCAGCATCACACTCAGATACACTATCTCAATCAGTCTTCTTTCAAACATATCACTTTGAGTACCATTTTCCTGCTTCAGTTAAGTCCTATCACTCTCCAAATGAGTTTCAAACTCCTTATGACTTCAAAGAACTCACTCAAGCACTCCATCCCATTCTGGTGTCATCATTCCTTATTTCTGTATTGTCCTACCTATGGCCTTCATCCTAGTCAAATTAGCTTACAGCAATCCTATTCCCTCACTTGTTTTTAGATATTTGACCACGGTACTCTTATATATGAAACTGATTCCTTTGTTCCATAAATCAAATGACAGAGTTCCTCTCCTAAAGGACATGGCCTAGAGTCTACCTAGAGAAATAACTTTTCTAGAATGAGTGAGAAATTGTAACAGAGGTCATTTTCTATTTTTCTGCTGTGCAAAATTATTCCTACAATACAAAAGCTAAGTAGATTTGGGAGAACTAGGTCAGTATGGACTCAAACTAAATTACTACATAGCAAAAGGTTTTTACTTCTATGGTAGATACAGAATAGTATAAAATTTGTCACAGAGAAACTACTGCCTCATCTTCTAATGGACAAACTGAGCCCTCTATATAGATTTCTAAAGACTATCCTACCTCCTAGGGCTGAGCTATGTTGCTTGATTTAAATTTTTTAGTTCTTGATCCTATTTACTCATTTATGTTGGCATGCTGGGGTTTTCCAAGCCCAACTAGATACATCTGATACACAAAAAATCCTTTTGGCTTTTCAATTATATTTGTATTTAAGAAAATGATGATTAAAGAAGAAAAGGTAAAATATATTGACGTTGAACAAAATGCACAATGCAATTGGAATTAGTCTTAATCACATGTTAATCACTTTTATTTTAGTTTGATATATCTCAAATGGAATATTCCATATACATATTCAACTCAACATGTCCAAAACTAAACTCATCTTCTTCCCATCCCAGAAATTTCTCTGCACTCTACCTGTCCTATTATTCTGGGCAGCACCATCATCCTTCCAATCACCCAGAGACACAATTTATATATCATTCTTGAATCCTCACTCTTGCTCCAGATATGGACATTTTTGCCAATTACTGTTAATTCCACCTTTATAAAATTTCTTATCTATTCCCTATTCTCTTTTCTAACACTTATACCACCTGCACACAAACCCCAATTACCTTATGTCTGGACTACTGATGTAAGTTTAAAAACTCTGATTAGCATGAGGATCAACCATGAGTTCATAAAATTGATTTAAAAACACATTAATATATATGCATGTATAGCTATACATAAAATATGTAGAGATAGATCAATCGATATGGCTTGGCTAATGTGGAATTTTGTTTTGCTTAATATATAATATATTTGTAATTGAGGTTTTCTTTAATTCTCAAAGGAAGGGGAAGGAAAAATAGTTTTTTTCTGATTAAAAAAAAGTTAAGAGAAAAATAAATAGGACAGAACAGATTGAGAAAAATAGAATCTACAGGATGTGGAAAAGAAGGAAAGAAACCTCAAAAATCCAATAATTAATTCTAGTATAAAAGCCAAAGAGTCTTAACTTATGGTGGCACCATTAACAATAGGAAAGAAATCAGAGAGAAGAGTAACTTAGTATAAAGATGAAGACCCAGGGTGGGAAGGAGTATTGAAGAAAAAGAAAATACAAAAAAAGCTTCAAGGAGAGAGGTGAATTTCCAGTGATATTTTTCCCCTCAAAATTCAACTGGAGGAAAACAAATAAAGTCCTCCTACAAAAAGTAGCATTTAACCTGGTTCTTGAAAGAAACCTAAATGAAACAAAAAGATGACCTATCTTAGTGCATATAGAGAGCTACTGTTAAAACCATAAAGGCTAGAGGTTGAATTCTATATTTTTTTTTACCTTAAGCTAATATTACTTAATTTATTAGTTCTCTAAGCACCTTTCTAAAATTTTACTTGTAAGTAAATTATTAACATGCATTGGTCTCTTCACTTGCAATTCTGTATACTAATGTAATTGCAAACCCATATACAATTCTTATCCCTTCAAGGAAATAAGGTAATTTGAGAGAGACATGAAGGAGAACATGCCAGGTATGGAAGAAAGCATGTGGAAAGTCATGGAGATATTGACTGTGAGGAAAATGTCCAATTCAGTTGGATGATGAAAATTGTGGAAGAAGATAAATTATTTTTTAAAACTGAGAAAGAAAATAGCCTGTGAAGAGGTTTAAATGCTAACTAAAGGACTTCATATTTGATCCCGACGGTGATAAACAGCAACTGAAATTTATTAAATAGATGTCATAAAAGACTTATGCATAAAGAAAATCAGTTTGACAGATGAATAATGAGTTTTTAAATGGAGAAACAAATTAGAAGGTTACTGCAAGAGTCCAAACAAACCATTATTTAGGGTCTAAAGTAAGGTGGTGGATAGGTGGGAAGAGAGAAAGGAATATAGATAAGGAGGATATTATGAAAGTAGAAGTTAGACAACTTTTGGCAACTGATTAAATATGTGAAGTAACTGAGCATGAAAAGTCAAAAAAGATGCTGAATCCCAGATAACTGGGAGAATGCTGATAGATTCCAACAATACAAAAGTTCAAAAGAGATGATGCACTCAACACTAATAAGGCATTTAAAAGGGGAATGAACTTAAGGAAAAGAGAATGAATTCTATTTTGGATATGTTGAGTCTGAGGTTTCTCTGAGACATCAAGTCCATGATATCCAGTAAGGAGTTGGTGATGTAGACATCCAGTCCATGATTATCCAGTAAGGAGATGGTGATCCAATAAGGAGGAGAGATGAAGACTGGAAAAAGACCTAGAAGATCAAATAGTAGATTTCAAGAAAGGAAATTATTTTAAGTGTGGAGATTTAGATCTATTTATTATTATCTATTTATTATTTATCTATTTATCTATTTACCTGTCAATACATACAAAGAGAATTTTACAATGGATACAGAGAGAAATTTAGAGCTATGTGTGCAATCTAAAGAAGACATGAAGAAATGGATTTCAAGGATGAACAATGAATGACTGGAAAAAGAAAGGAAAAGGGCAACCTCTTCACTAGAGAGTTAAATTAAGGAAGAGATAAATGTCTGAAGGGTGTAAGATAAGGAAAAAAGTGTGAAAAGGAACTTCTTTTAATAAACAGTAGCCTCAATTTTTAGTAGAGTATATGTGTGTGTGAGTGATGGCTACATTAAAAAATGTGAACATCACTTTATTATACACTGAATATGTGCCAGGTATGGTGCTAGGTGCTTGGAATGACAGTTGTTGCTCTCAAGGCACTTACATTCTAAAGGTAGAAGACAACACAAAGAAGGGAGCTGAAAAAGCTTGGGGCGTAGGGGAGAAATATGGTAAAGGAAAGCCAGAGTGTAAAAGAGAAGAATGAAACATAGTTGGTTTAGGTTCCCCTCTTTAAATGGAGAATCTTGGCGGAAACAACCAGTCAGAAGAAACGTTATAAGCCGAGCATGCTTCTAAAGTATGATTTCTAAAGTGTGGGTTCTAGAGATGGAAGAAGCCTTCATTATGAAGTGCTACGCCGTTCAGCCTGGAGAAGAATGAATGCAGCTGAAATGAAGTGGAGGAGTAAATCTTGGGGACTGAATGCAACAACTAATTGAAAGTTAGATTATTTATGGAACATTCATGTGTATGCTGTAGTACCCAAGTATGAGAACAGGAGTTAGGATACAAATTAAGAGTATGCGCCAAATAGTGAAATGATAAGAGAATGTCCTAGGGGTAGGAAGATTAATAGGAATCAAAACTGGATTACATAATGAATATGGATAGCATATATATGACTGCATAATCAGAAAGGAAAAGATGTCAATCAATACTGGTTGAGGGAGAGTCTGAATATGACAATGGGGAGCAAAGAATATTCTGACTCCTCACTAAGAAGATTTGAAGGAAGGGATATTATGAAAGAAAACATATTTAGGACATAAAAGGATATCTAAGCAATTGATGTTATTAAGAAGGGACCCAGGCTTCAGCTATTTCCAGAAGATAGAAGAATAAAAACATAAAAGTTTTAATTGAAAGTGTATTAATTAAGAGGCTAGTAATCCAAAGAGCAAAGTGGAAAGTCTAGGCTGATCTGGAATGTGACATTAGGGGAGGGAAGAGAAGAACTGAGTCAAGCTAGATGGAAATGTTAATAGACACTACGATGTTAAATCCATCTTTATTCAGAATACTAAATTATATTTTAGTTGTATTTGCACATTTCAGAACTAACAAAAATTATAACTAAATTTCTATTAATCAGATGTTTTATGGCAAAAGTATTTTTTATCTTAGCGGTGAAGTAAGGTCCATGGGCATAAAAGTTACAGTTAATTCTGTAGAATGTCATTATTTGGTCTTTACATACTATAGTTATTGGTTATGTGTAGTAATGTTGTAACTAGATTTTTCTTTCCTCTCCACTGGCAAGATGGTAAAAATCAACTTTTAGCATATGTAAGCATTTCTATGCTACAATTCTTTTTGAGGGAGAAAAGGAAAAAAGCAGCACAATGATTTGTTGTCAAAATGAAATAAGCATTTCCGATTGAAATGATTAAAAAAAATGTTCCATGTAGTAAAAGATGCACTCAGTAAATTTAGGGTGTTTCCCAACCTTTTTAGATCCTCAGCTCCTTTTCTGAAAAGGAGAGTTTTCTATATGTTTGACACTGTGTTGTGACCAGAAAATACAACTTTCTTTATTTCATTATGATGCTGCTTTCTTTTATTCATTATTACTTACCACATTATGTAAAGTAATTTATAACTCCTTTGCTAACAAAAGTTCAAAGCTTTCATAAATTAATAAATTTGTAATTACCATATGAATAAAATATACTACTAAATTTGTTATGCCAAACAGGAGATCTTATAAGAAAACCAAGGAAAAATACAACAAAAAAGGATGCTTCTTTAACAACAGGAATTTAGATCAATAAAGTATTAGAAAAAGTATGGCACAAAAAGATAAAAAGTTCAAGTCTTTTGATTGAAATATGTTAACCAAATAACTATACATAAATGAATTTACCTATCAGAAACACTGTTCGTACATAAGTTAGATGAGTTGTTAGTCTACATCAGTAGAAGGAATTTACATAGTAGGAGCCCGATGCATGGATGCAATCATAATCCCTCCCCCCAAAAACAAACAAACAAACAAACAAAATATAACTACCACCAATATTTACTTTCTAAAATTCCTATCATTTCTTCTCCTCTCTAATCATCAGAAAAAAAAAAAAAAAGAAAACCTTCACAAAGGGTCATAGCTTTACTTTTCTATCAATGAGATATCTCCAATATGTTTGGTGGCATTCAATCACTTGGCTGATTAAGTTAATATAGCAATAAACTATGTTCAATATATTAGATGATATTGAATTGATGTGATAACTTAGTGAAGATATATTATTAATTACATTATTAGTTAGATAATTAGATATTAAATAGATTATCTATAGGTAATAGATTAGATCATTTAATTAGAAATAGGCCACTGGCCAAAAAAAAAAAAAAAAGATGAATCTAGAGAACAGATTTGTGAATTATAAATAAATCATTGTATGAAAGCAAAATGTGAATAAGTTCCTGTAGGAATTATAGTCATCATTAAAAGGAAAAGAAAACCTAGAATATGGGAGGACAGCTGATTGAATGATATCAAAGAAATCAGAGGAAAAGAAGGAAAATATGTGAAGCCAATGTCAGCTATTCAAAACCATTGGATTTGGCCCTACATAAGACACTAATAGAGGAATGCTTAAAACTAAAGTCCAAATGAATTTATCTTTAAGAGAAAAGAAACAGCATAAGCAAAAAGTACAGAATACAAGAGAAATGAGACATTGGAAGAAGAAATAAGGTCTAGAGTAAAGGCTTTGTTTTAGATATTAAAGTTTGGGGTTTTTTATTGTTTTCTTTTTTGAGAGGAAGTAGTTATTGGGTTGGGTTTTGTTTTACATTTTTTCCCCTCATGGAGAGGGGAATGGTCCCTATATTTAAGAGGGAAAACACTAACTCACTGGAAAAGGAGAGGTTAAAAGTGGAAAAAGAATTTGATGGATTCTTATTGGAATAAGTACAAAGCTTCAAGGGATAAGAGCCAGAAAAAGAAAGTATGCTCTGTAGAGACTTGAGGGGAAAATGGAGCAAAGAAATACAGAAGTCTGAATATATTAAGATAGCAGTGGGGAGTAGCTGGGGAACTTCACACCTAATATTTCCCATCTTCGCAGAGATGTGTCTTAAAATCACAAGCTGTGAAAGTACAGCAAATGAGTACTAATCTTTTTTTTTTTTTGCTTTCTTTTTCTATGAGTAGAAAAAAATCTAGTGCTACAGATGTGAAAACATGACTATATTTAAATGTACAAAAAATGGAAAACACCAAATTATGTTTTCATTACCAATATGAGGTTATCCATACTGAAGTGTGAAGAAAATATTTTAAATTGAAGACAGAGAGTCAGAGAGAAACAGAAAGAAGAGACAAACAGACAGACAGGCAAAGCAACAGACAGGGAAAGAAAAAGGGGGTGGGAGAGAGGATAAGAGAATAAGTGAGTGAGAAAAAAAGATGAGGATAAAAGTTTTCTTTGGTAAGATCTAGAATTGTACCCACTCAAAAATTAGGAATTCTCACTATCACTCATTCTTATTTCATATCCAGATCCCAATAGACAAGAATAAAATATTCATATTTTTTAAATGGAGAGTAAAACCCCAAGATGCTTACTTTCCTATTTTTAGCACATTTATGTTCTGATTCAATGTTACACATATTCTTGGCATGTGAATAATTACAAGATGCTGACACAATTGCATTTATCTGCTCTTTCTTAGGATTTCAATTGAGGAAAGTACTCAGGAAGAAAAGATCAAAGAGTATTCCTTTTTTAATTTTTTAAAACAATCTATGCCAAAGGGTTAGTTGAAGAGCTGAGCTCCAGCAGGCCAAAGATCAGAAACCTTGAACTTCTTGCTACTTAATACCTGTTATGCTCTGGGCTACTCTGAAAACTTTACTTTGATAGTTTGAGGCTGAAAGCCAGTTTTGATAGCTTGCCAGAGGGAACATTTCTATGAATTAATCATTTCATACAACATTACTCCTTCATCAAGATGACGAAATGTAGCTTCTTGTTTTCCTTGGAGAGCTAACTAATCCTCATTTATGGTGATAGAGGTTAGAAAATCTATAAGACATGAATAGCATAGCAACATTATCACCCTAAAATGATATTGTTTGACTCCCTGTAATAAGCAAAGTATGTATATAGTGTCTATCATGGGTTAAACAGTATTTTGGCTATATTTGGTAAGTTCTCTGTCTTTGCCAAGTATGTAATCTTGTAAGTCAAACTTCACATAAATTAAATTATTAGAGAATAATTAAGTACTAACCTAATTGTAAAAGAAATAGAAATTTAGAAAAAGAAAAGATCAATACAGTCTAAAACATGAATTTTGGAGGCAAACGTTCATCCCAAAGAATGTATATGATTTAGATTAGCAGAAGAAAAGTATAAGAGGAGAAGAACATGGCATATATAGGTATACTAAAAAGTATAGCTATATTGGGGGGCAGGTAGGTGGTGCAATGGATAGAGCACCAGCCCTGAAGTTAGGAGGACCCAAATTCAAATGTGGCTTCAGAGGCTTGACTGTATGACCCTGGGAAAGTCACTTAACCCCAATTACCTCAGGGGGAAAAAAAGTATAGCTATATTGAAACAAAAAGTGGGTATTAGAGATAAATGGAACACAACATTGTAGGTTAGAACTGAAAGAGAACTTCAAGCTTTTCGAATCCAATCTCCTCATTTTATAAATGAGAAAACTGAGATCTACAGAATTTAAATCATTTTTCCAAGATCACACATTTACTAAGCGCCTGAAAGAGAATTCAAACCCAATATACTTCTTAACTCCAAGTCTACTACTTTATCCACTCAGACTATGAATGGATTTCTTTATTTCACTATGATGCTGCTTTCTTTTATTCATTATTACTAGATTCCCCCTTGGAGTCACCTTTGTCCCCAATGTCTTGGACAAACTAGTGAGGGAGAAATACTTAGTGAATTAGAGAAATAAAATGATATTCTTCATGTGGAACATAAAGAAGACATGAAAGGAAGAAAGCTAAGTGATATAGTGTGAGAATACTAAATTTGTGTTCAAAAGGTTGGGATTCAAATCTTAACTCTGCCATTTACTCTAAACCCAGCCAGTCAATCTCTACTTAATCTCTGGGCTCTGGGAATTTTTTCTGGTTGTCTTCCATTTCTGGACTACTCTCCTTCCCTGACTCTAAATATAGACTACCATCACTTTCTTTAGGTCCCAACTAAAATCCCACCTCCTCCAAACTCTTTTAATTCCAGGGTATTCCCTCTGTTAATGATTTCCTATTTATTCTGTATATAACCTTGATATATATGTGTATGTGTATATATATATATATATACATATATATATATATGTGTATATATATATATATATATATATATATATATATATATATGTATACAAAGATACATACTTTGCATGTTGTCTCCAGAAGCTCTTTTTTGCTTCTTTTATATCTCCAGCATTTATTACTGTACTCAACATGTACTTAATAAATATTTACTGAATAAATGAATGGAGTCTTAGTTTCCTAAACTTTAAAATATGGGGAAAAGATACAATGACCCATAAGGTCTCAACTAACTCTAAAAACCTATGACCCTATGATCTAATTTAATTTAAATACGGAGGTTAGTTTGAGAATTATTCAGGATGGATTGAATGAAGTAGGCACAGAAAATAAGCTAGTGATCAAACAAGGTGATAAGCTGTCTTTTACACATCATACTTTCCTCCCTACCAGAAATCAAATCATATGTACTGGAACAATTTTATATGGGTTATTGTTTTTAATCCTAATATTTCCATCACCTAGGACGGTGCCTGAGACGTAACAGGCCCTTAATAATAAATTCTTTTTAAACTAGGCTGAACTTTTAGGTATTAAGTGACACTTTAAAAGAAATTCTGAAGGAGTTTTACAATCCATCTAACACAAAGATTTCATTTCCCCAAATAATACACATATACCAAGGAACCTTTCCATTAAAATGCTAGAAATACCTTCCTACAAATCCCTAGACCTAGTAATCAGGGCAAATTTGTGAACTAAAAAAAATTTTGTGTTCACTGATTCAGAATAGCTACCACCCAGGATGACTAAAATAACATGAATTAAAGATAATTGAGTTAAAGGACCACACCAGGTTTGTAATTCAATTTGTTCCATACTGTTTTTGGTTAGTTTGTCCCCCTCCAGCAAACCACTGTTTAAAAATTTCATCAGATGGGAAGTACAAAAAAGAGAACTCTATAATGAAAATATATACGATAAAGAATCTACATAATATCTACTTAGATTCTAATTTAGACAAAGTAAATTTTAAAAACTAAATGTAGTAAAACATATTTAGACTTCTCTTGAGCTTTCTATACAAGCAGATGAACTAACATTCTTTCCAATTTCTCACTTTATCATTACTTTTAGGATATAAAATATTTGATATGGTGATTTTCTAATTCTAATTCTGTGTGCACTTCAGACACTAGACCCCAAACTGGATCAAAAATCAGCACTTGGCCAAAGGTATGATTTTTGGCACAATGAGCCTTTCAGCAGACTTTGATACTGTTAAATATAAGATGCCAACAGATGTGGCTATACTGTCATCAGAGTGTTGATAGTAATATTCACTCAATGGGTCTTGCCAGCTTAAACTTGTCCCTTGAAGAATGCCCAGAAAAAGATGCCTCCAATCCTAGGAAATGATTTCAGATAGTGACCAGGATGATGAATTTGGTATAAATTCTCTTTTTTTTTAATTTTTATTTATTTTATTTAATAATAACTTTATATTGACAGAACCCATGCCAGGATAATTTTTTTTACATTATTCCTTGCACTCGCTTCTGTTCCGATTTTTCCCCTCCCTCCCTGAACCCCCTCTCCTAGATGGCAAGCAGTCCTATATATGTTAGATATGTTGCAGTATATCTAGATGCAACATATGTTTGCAGAACCGAACAGTTCTCTTGTTGCACAGGGAGAATTGGATTCAGAAGATAAAAATAACCCGGAAAGAAAAACAAAAATGCAAATAGTTCACATTCGTTTCCCAGTGTTCTTTCTTTGGGTGTAGCTGCTTCTGTCCATCATTTATCAATTGACACTGAGTTAGGTCTCTTTGTCAAAGAAATCCTCTTCCATCAGAATACATCCTCATACAATATCGTTGTCAAAGTGTATAATGATCTCCTGGTTCTGCTCATTTCACTTAGCATCAGTTCATGTAAGTCTCTCCAAGACTCTCTGTATTCATCCTGCTGGTCATTTCTTACAGAACAATAATATTCCATTGGTATAAATTCTCAACAAATCTTTTCAATTATAAACTTGAAACCTCTGACTCTCTGTCATTGATTTAAAATATTTTCTTCACATTTCAGTATGGATAACTTTGTATTGGTAATGAAAACATAATTTGGTGTTTTCCATTGTTTGTATATTTAAATATAATCATATTTTCACATCTATCACCCACCCCAAATGAACAGTTTTTACTCTATATAGTGAGATATCTTTACAAAAACAAAGGGCTCAATATAAGGCTTCATATGAAAAAAATTATGTGATTTCTTTAATACTCAATAAATTAAATAGAAAAGCATGAAGTAGTAGAAAGAGCAATGAACCTGAAAAGTATTCAGACCAAAATTTTGAGGGGGACTTGTTAACTGGCATATTGCCTCGGCTGTTGCCCACTCCATTCCTTATTGCTAGTAGGGGCTACTCCTATTATGGAAACTAGCAAAGTTCTCCTATACTGAGTTCTAAATATATCTATGCTATCCTTACCAGGAGAGAGTGTTACCACAGATAATACCACTGTAATAACCGCTGATGCAGGCTACACAGCTGCTAGAACTTGAACCTCACCCCAGATTAAGTACTGTCTCCCCCCACCTCATGCCCCAATCTGGCCTCCATTAATTATTATTGGAGCTGAAGATCAGGGCATCACTACCCCTAGTTTGTCCAAGACATTGGGGACAAGGTGACTCCAAGGGGGATCTAGCCAACCAGGCCAGAGCTTGGGTTTCTGCTATGGGGGCTTTCCTCTCAAATCAAAAAATTTCTCTGAAAGGCTATGAACTTCTTTCAACTAAAATTAACAAGATTTTCCTCAAGACTAAGAACACCTATATCAGATCATTGTTCAGAGAAAGATATACAAAGCAAAGAAAAAACAAAAAAGATACTGTCAGACACTATCATTTCTATCAGGATAGGTGAAGGGCATAGAGACTGAACTCCAATGAGGTCTCTTAACCTGCCTTATTGGAGGATTTAAAAAAATAGAAATAGATATAAGGAGGGAGAAAAAGTGGGGGAGAGCAGGAGGGAGGGAGGGGAGAGAAAAAAGGGAAGAGAGGAAGGGGGAGGAAGATGAGGAGAAAGTTTTAGTTCCCTTCTTCCCTCTTCCCCTAAGATGATGAGTACTTAGTAAATGGTTTTTGAGGATGATGACAATAACCTACACCAGGAAATTGACTATGCCTAAGACATCTTTGTCAAACTAGACAATTGGAAAGAAACTATAAAGAGGCATAAGTTAAATTTTCTACTACCAAATTTCTTCTGTGACAGGTTTCAAAAGAAATTCCTAATAATAACTGGCTACAGAAGATCCAATCCATGAGAAAAGCCCAGATATTCCCTAAGTCCTGCCAATCAAGTACAAAAGTTGATTTCAGTAATGAATTCAGAAATTCATACAATGTGGTGATGGAAATTCTTCAGATTAGCTTTGGAGCCATACTGTGTGGTAACAGAAAGTGTTCTAACAATTTAGAAAACTGATGACTTGGGAACAAGACCTGAGTTCACATAGAAAAGAATCAATGTGTTCTTCCCTTGGTCATATTTGCATCTTTTCTTCCTAACCTGCTCTGAGCTTGTTGGGCGGATAGAAATGGAATGGTTTTGGTTGCCCTAATTCCCATTTGGCTGCCATATATCAATCAATGAATAGCACCTTTGTTTCTCATACGTATTTTTTTCCTTATCCCAAGAGAATATTCCAAGAGGGAAATTTCCTGGTGTCCAGTGAGACCCAACAATACATGAAACCCTCAAAGAGCAACTGGAGCAGTAGCTGCTGAGCCTGCTGAGTAGCCAGCCAGCCTAGAAGTCAAAGGATCTAATTGACCCAACACAATAATATATTATCCCATCAGCCAACTCTCTACAGCCAACCAGCTCAACAACTAAGCAAGTTAGAAGTGAACTTACTGGGAATTCTATAAAAGGATGAAAAGTATTTCTAAGGCTAAAAGCCTCACCTCCCTCCTCACCTAATGTGCCTGACTATGTAGCAAAATAATTTTGAATTTCACCAGAGACATTTTGTGTGCAAAAATGAAAGAACAATCCTGATCCGAAAGATATTTTATAATTTCTATCCATGATATATTTCAGTAAATGTTCATTTGTCAAAACTAATTGATATCAACTGGATGATGGACAATGGAAAGGAGGTTGGATGGGGGTCTCCTGAGCAAAGGTGTTAGAAACCTTAACTCTTAATTTACGCTTTGTTAATTATTGTTTTTGAGTCATTTCAGTCATGTCCAGCTTTTTTTGTCACATTTCAGACTTTGTTGGCAAAGATACTGGAATAATTTGCCTTTTCTTTCTCCAGCTAATTTTATACATTAAGAAACTGAGGCAAACAGGATTAAGTAACATCCCAGGAGTTCATACAGCTACTAACTGTTTGGGCCACATTTGGACTGATAAGGATGAATCCTCTTAATTCCAGGGCTAGTGCTCTTTATTTCCTACCTGACCCCCTGTAATCTAAGAACCTTGGGAATAGTAGACATCTCCTTTCTTAAATAAGAATGCCAGTAAGTTTCTGCCAGTAAGAATGACAGCTGGGAGAGTGGACCCAAGGAAACAGACTGCTAATCCCAAAACAATCCATATATTGCAAAGGTGAAATCTCCTTTAATTCTTTCCCTTTCTCAAAAACCTGGACTGAATATTTCAGATATTATGGGTTACCACGCCCACAAATCAAGCACTTAAAATATAGGAGCTTAAAACAGTCAAAACAGCCATTGCTATTTTACTTGAGAAATCTTACAGGGGATGGCGGAAAGGAGGGAAACACATTTGTTCTGGTTAACATTGTTATGCAACATTTTCTAGGGTTTGCCTTGTAGGCATGTTGAAATCATAATTAAATAAATCAATCCCACTAACAAAAAGGAATAATACACCATCTCCTTTTCCCCTAAGATGCCTAAAGGAAAAATGATGTCTTCTCCATTAGGAACATAGTCTTTGGAGCTGTTTTGTCAGACATCTCAAATTTTAGTTTTATTTTAATTTTGGTAACCACAGTAAATTCCTAGTCTTTGACAAGAAAGGGCATTTTTCCTGGCAGAAACCCACTCACTTTCCTTTCAAACTCCTGGAGCTGGAGAGATCATTCAATCAGTGATTGTGATGCAGAACTCTTTTCCTTGAAGAAAACAAGCATATAAATATAAGATCCTTACTGGTATTTTCATCAAGAAATTAACCAAAAGTACAACCAAATGAGTTCTGATGTAATATCAAGAGAATTGGGTTTGGAAACACATAATGGGTTCCAAAACTTAAATCTCTGAATCTACATCTCCTCACTACTTTTCACAGGTTCAGTGTGTACTGTTTTTGATAATCACTTCTACAAATCATAGCCTAAGCCCACACCAATGCAACACTCTTAATTCAGGTAGAAACTATGTTAATCATAAATCCAATAACAAAAAAAATTTAGTTAGGGCATGAATAAAATGTAAATTACAAGAGAGAGTTTAATATTACAATAAGCTCTGTCTCTATGCCCAAATGGGTGTAATTCCTTTACCGGTTCCAGGGGAATTTAATCTAAATTCTTCCCTATACCCCCCTAGCATCTTGGGAGGGGACTGGTCCCAGCAATCTGTCAAATCTTTGGTTTGGGCATCTGGGTCATTAGGCTTCCTGGACTCATGGAATAAACGATGCCATTCTACATATGACTGCAATAGAAAAATGCCTCTCTGGCTCTGCTCACTCATTGTATTATTGAGAAGCTCTACTTTAAAAAAAAAATTCTCTCTTCTATGTGTGAAATATGCATCTCTCTTTCTTTGAAGTACATGCATCTCAACATTCATTTGAGGCACAAATCCCACAGAACTATGATTCCAGAAGCTTTTCCCAAGAAACTGAAACTCCCCTGCTTTAATCAGGATGGGTAGTTGAACCTATACATGGAGCTCCATTATGAACATTTGAAACCCAAATACTTACATATATTTATAATCCTGGATTAATTTTCACAGGATCAGAATTGAAAGGAACCTTGGAGTTCATACACATAAAGAAATTGAGGCATTAAGAAAATAAGTTAGCTCTGAAATTATGATTAATGATCCTAATATGTTCTAAGGTACAATTGAGCCCAGTTCCTCTGACTCCAAGCCCAGGGCTATTGATGCTGCACAATCACCTTCAGTTTTATTTCGGGCAATCACAAGACATATATACCTGTCCTATCAAAAATCTATGGTCATATAAAATTAACAAATTTTCCTTTCCAATTATTTTTCATTCCTTAGAAAGGCAGAAAAGGACTAAGAGAGTCCCATCTACATAAGTAATGTTAACTGGATAAAAATGACCCTGACTCAATAGTTCAAACCCCTTATGATAGATGAGAAAATAAAAGCCCAGAAAGATTGCCTGGGAACAAAGGTTGCCTGGATAAGCATTTTATGTTAGGTTCTTAATAAATACCATCTGATTTGATACTTATAATTCTGTGAGGCACAAACTATATTATAATCCCCATTTTACAGGGGAGGAAACTGAGGTATATATAGAACTTAAATAAAGACTAAGATATGTTGAAGGTCATGTCATCAGTATGTATCCAAGACTGGACTAGAATGAAGGTATATCTAAGTTATTTGCCAAAGATCATAAACATTAAGTAAAAGGTTACATTGTGATTTCAGCCAAACTTATCTGACTCAAAATACAAGTGGTTTTCAAGAGTTAAATAAAAATCTTGGTTGTTAAAACTGTAAGGAGTACTTCGAGACTAACTCTTTTATGTTATAAATGATTATAATGAATCACAGAGAACAAAATTATTTTCTTAGTGGAAAAGCTACAGCATAGCTTGAGATATCCTAATTCAATCATTTTATCATATTAGTAAAAGCAAAAGTCCCACAATTTACTTTCTTCTTTGATGTTTAAAAAATGGGAATTTTTTTTTTAGTGGCAAGTTAGTTATCAACTACATTCTCCTATCTGTCATATTATTTGAATCTGATGACCCCTGACACAACAGACATGAATAGATTGGGCCACTCCATTGCAGTGTATAAGCTGCCACCATCTGAGACCAGGTAACAAAAAGCCAGTAACCAGGCCCCATACGCTAGCACAAAAAGAGCCTGGGGACAATAGTCCCTGTGCCCCAGGAACTGAGATCAACTTCAAAAGTCACTAAATTATGAGTAAAAAAAACAATACTTAAAAAAAAAAACTCTGACGACAGAAAGCTATTATGTCAAAAAAAAAAAAAAAAGATGAAAAACACAAATTATCAAAATGCCAACATATGAAGACTCAAAGGGGAAAATGAATTGATGTCAAGACTAAAATGCCTTAATGAATTAGAAACTAAGTGGATGCATAATAGTTGGGAATGGCTGAGCAAGCTATGGTATATTAATATTGTGGAATATTATTGTTATATAAGAAATAATCAGCAGGATAACTTCAGAGAAGTCTGGAGAGATTTACATGAACTTATGCTAATTAAAATGAGTAGAACCAGGAGAACAACGGTCTTGTGATGGAGAAAGCCATCTGCAAATAGAAAGAGAACTATGGGGACTAAGTTATTGTTTACTTGCTTCTTGCTTTCTTTCTCATTTTTTCCTTTTTTCCTGATTTTTTTGATTTTCCTGATTTTTCTTGTGCAGCATGATAATTGTAGAACTATACAAGAATTTCACATGCTTAATATATATTGGAATGCTTGCTGTCTAGGGGAGAGAATGGGAAAAAATAGGGAGAAAAAACTGGAACATAAGGTTTTGCACAAATGAATGTTGAAAACTGTCTATACATGGGTTTTAAAAATAAAAACCTAAAAAAAAACCCTAAAAAAACCTTCTTGGAAGAGTTCAAAAAGGATTTTAAAAATCAAATAAAAGAGGTAGAAGAAAAATTGAGAAAAGGAAGGGGAATTATGCAAGAAAGTCAGTAGCCTGAAAAAGAAAGGACAAAAATTGACTGACAAAAATAATTTTTTTTTAAAAATGCAATTGTCCAAGTTGGGGGGTGGGAGAAACCCAATAAAGAAAACAATTCCTTAAAAAGTAGAACTGCCCAAATGGAATGGAGGTACAAAAGCTATCTGAATGTCAATATAAAGTAATTATTAAATAAAAATTTAAAAAAAAAGCTATCTGAAGAAAATAATTCCACAAAAGTTAGTGTTAATAAAGTGGAAGCTAATGACTCAATGAGATACCAAAAATCAATCAAACTAAATTTAAAAAATGAAAAAAATAGAAGACCATCTAAAATATCTCATTGAAAAACAACAGATCTGGAAAATAGAACAAAGAAAGATCATTTAAGAATTACTCAACAACATAAATGCCATAATGGAAAAAAAGAGCCTAGATATTATCTTTCAAGAAATTATGAAGGAAAACTACCATGATATTTTAGAACCAGAGGTTAAAATAGAAATTGAAGGAATCCATCAAGAAAGAGAGCCCAGAATGAAAAGTCCAAGGAATATTGTAGCCAAATTCTAAAATTATCAGGTCAAGAAGAAATAACTACAAGCAGTCAAGAAAAAAACAATTCCAATATCAGGGAACCAATATCAGGTGAGGATTACACACCATTGAGCAGCTTCAACATTAAAAGAATCAAAGGACTTATAATATTATATTCCAGAAGGCAAAGGAGCTTGGATTACAACCCCAAATCAACTACTCAGCAAACTGAGCATAATCTTTCAAAAAGAAAAGATGGATATTCAATGACATAGGGAACTTTAAAACCCATCTGAAGCATAAAAAGGTAAATGGTGGGGGGGAAGAGAGGGAGGGAAATCACCATGTTATTCCAAAAGTTAAACTGTTTACATCCCTATAAGAGAAAATTATACTCAAAATTCCTCAAAACTCTATCTCTATAAGAGCAGTAAAGAGGAATATGTATAGACAGAAGGTGTGAGTATAATTTGACTTTGATGTGGTAATATAAAAAGGGGGATAAAAAAAGGATAGTACTGAGAGAAGAGGAAAGGGGAGGACAGATTACGGTAAACATCTTAGAGAGGCACAAAAAGACCTACTACACTAGAAAAAAGGAAGGAGGGAGAGAACATTGTTTGAACCTTACTCTCAGTGGGAATAACATAAACACTTAATTGAGTGTTGAAATTTATCTTACCCTAGAAGGGGGAAAAAGAAAGAAAAAGAAGGAGGAAATGACAAAAGGGAAGGCAGAAGAGGGAAAATGGAAAAGAAAAGGGAGGGAAAGCTGGTGATAGAATACACAGATAAGAGGGAAATGGTGATGAGAAACAGTGAGGAGGAAGAGGGTGAAAGAAGAAAGAAAAGTATAAATAGGAAAACACAGGAGAGAGGAAAATATATAGGAAGGAATCACAACTTTGAATTTGAATAGAAGGAACTCTTCTATAAAATGTAAGCAGATAGCAAAGTGGATTAAAAATATTTGTACAATATGTTGTTTGAACTAAACACATCTAAAGCAGAGAGATACACATACAGTATAGACCAAAGACTGGAAGAGAATATATTATACTTCAAGTGAAGTGGGGGAAAAAAAAAGGCAGGGATAGAGATCCTGATCTCAGACAAAACAAAAGAAAAATAGATCTAAATAAAAGAGATAAAGAAGGAAACTAATCTTGCAAAATGGTAGCATATATAATGAAATAATATAAATATTACACATATGTATATATACCAAGTGGTATAGCATCAAAATTCTTAGGAGGACAAATAAAGCAAGTTACACGATGAAGTCAACAAAACCACATGCTAAAGAACCTCAAGTACCACATTTCAGAAGTAGATTAATTAAATTAAAAAATGATTAAGAAAGAAATTAAGGAAGTGAATAGAATTGTAGAAAAGGTAGATATAATAGACCTCTAGGAAAAAAAACTAAATGGGAATAGAGAGAAATATATTTTTTTTTTTCAGCCGTACATGGCAATACAAAAATTTGTTGAAATCCTTACAAAGTGTTAAATCATTAGAATTGATAGAGACAATAATTATCTAATTTAGCATGATTCAGTATGATTGATCTGATCCTGCAAGGAGATGTTATGGGCCAGAATTTGAAACAAGGTACAAAGTGGAATTGAGGAGACAATGTTTAAATCTAGTTTAGAATTGATTTAATCCTACAACAAATAATGGTTTCCCAGTGATATAATGATTGGTGTGTACTCAGTGTACAAAATTTAAGCAAGACGCTCTCAGAGGCAGAGACAGAGTCATTCCATATTCCACCTTTGTGCTGGCTGGAGACATTTGGAGGGATCTAGGGGCTGAAGCTCAAGACTTTGAAGGACACAATAAAGGACTGGATTTTAACTCCTGGCTGCGTTTGGAGTGATTATAACTTTGGACTGAATCAAAGGCTGCCTCCAGAAAACCTACCCAAAAAACCTGCTCACAGAGAACCATTGTATATCATACAAAAAAAGAACACCATAAAAACTGACTATGTATAAGGGCATGAAAAGTCACAATCAAATGTAGAAAAGCAGAAATATTAAAAGTATCCTTTTCAGATCAATAAACATTAAATATAATAAAAGGCCACGAAAAAGGTAGAGCATAAGTTCATTAGAAAATTTGTAATCTAATCCTAAAAACTGAATGAGTCAAACCACAAATCAAAGAACTATTATTTCATCAACACAAAAGAGACAAAACATCAAAATTATGGGATGCAGCCAAAGCAGTTCTTAGGGGAAACTATATATTTCTTAAATAATTATATGAATTAAAAAAGAGAAAAATCAAATATTGAACTGGGCATGCAAACTAAAAAAGCTAGAAAAAGAAAAATTTACAAGTCCCTACTTGAATTAGAAATTCTGTAAAAGTAAGGCAAGATTAATAAAATTGAAAGTAAGGAAACTAATGAACAAATTAAAATAAGAACTGCTTTCATGAGAAAAAACACACTAGAGTAAATAAAATTTTGGTTAATTTTATTTTTATAAAAAAGAAAACAAACTTAACAATATCAAAAATTAAAGGCCTAAAGTCACCACAATGAAGAGGATATTAAAACAATAATTAGAAGCTATTTTGTTAAACTATGTGCCAACAAATCTGTCAATCTCAATGAAGTGGATGAATATTTACAAAACTATGAACAACCTAGATTTAGAGAATAGGAAATAAAATTTTAAAAAACCTAAAGAAGCTAGATGGTGCAGTGGATAGAGTACTGACTCTGAAGTCAGGAGGACATGAGTTCAAATCCAGTTTCAGATACATAAAACTATTGTGTGACCCTGAGAAGATCAATAAAACAATTTGGAACCAAAGTCAAAGGGTTATAAAACTGTTTTTACCCTTTCGCCTAGCAATACCACTAATAGGTCTGTATCTCACAGAGATCATTAAAACGGGAAAATAAATTTGTGGTGGCAAAGAATTGAAAATTGAAGGGATGCCCAACAATTTGAAAATCACTGAATAATAATCCCAACTGCCTTACAAGAAAAAAAAGCATTTTAGAGTAATCACCCCAAATGCAGCCAGGAATTAATATCCAAATCCTTTATTGTCTCTTTCCAAGTTTTGTCTCCTTTCCTGTGGCCTGGTTAGCTTTTTGGAGGCCTATTTCTCTCTCCTTGGTTTCTGAAGGGGCTCACTCTTAAAACAGGTATACATAAATCCATCAATGTGGGAGATATTACACGTAATTACATAAATTACATAAGCACATAGCAATATAACACAGGCTAGTGGTGATGTAACAAATAACATGAATCAAAATGAGAATTTACACATGTCCATAAGTCCTAGAAATAATCCAAAAGGAATCTATTGTCCATTACTTCATGTGCCAGGAATCCAATAATTCCTACAAATTTTGAAGTCCTGCAACAGTCTCATCAACAATTTTTCATCTCAAGGAATCCAATGATTCCTGCTAGTTTTCAAGTCCTGAAACAGTCTCATGTTGTATTAGGGAATCCAATGATTCCTGCAGATTTTGTTCTTAAATCAATTCTTTGTTTTCAGATTTTTCTCTTTTTCTGTCTCTCTCTAATGGACAAGGTTAAGATTTCATAAGCCAAATGATGTAGTAACATCTTAACATAAGATGGTACAGCCCCATAAAGAGTGCAGCCCTTTTTCAAATCCTTAATTTTTTCCAGATGAAAAGGAGTGTATCTTCTTCTTTTTTGACCTAAAGAATCAAGCTCTTCAATCACAGGGTATGCATTTTTTTTTAAATCAGATACATCCTGTCCTTCATTTTTTGCTTTAACCAGTGCTTTTTGTAAACTTATCATTGCCTGCTTCATAGGAGGAGCTGATTGCATTACTGCCTCTTGCCCTCCTCTGTGATGACTGCATATTTTAAAATCATCTGGAGTCAGGAATTCAGGTTAAGGGAAAATCCTCAATCTTTATTCTTTGTGGAGGTGAAGGAAGATGGCAATACGAAGTGAGAGCAGTCGCAACACCCGGCTAGCAGTCTCTCTGCCTCTCTCCCTCCACCCACCAAAATCGTCTCTCCATCATCTCCTATACAACATATCAAAACTTGCACAGAGTGGGTGGGGCCATTATCTTCCAATTGCTATTTAGCCTCACATGCTTGGGACCTCAATGCATCAACTCAAGTTTCATGAGTTAACCCCATGAAGGGTTAATTGAGGGAAATAGGTCAGGGGATGTGGAATGACCTAATTTCTCCTGCTGTGAAGTACTTAGAATTGTACTTAACTCCATTCTTATCTGATTCTTCATCCGTTTCATCTAATTTATTTAGATCCTCTCCCTCCTGCTCTTTCATCTTTTCCCTTATTCCATAACTTATATAATTTGCTAAAGGCAGTTGTATTCAATTGTATGTATAAAATGTATCTTTGGAAATTGAGTCAGGTCCATTTTCACTGTAAAATTGACATAGTTGCCCTTCTACTAATTTCCACTGCTCTAAATCCAATTCTTTTTCCATACAGAACCAAAGAGATGTGTACTGTACAGTTTCTAAAAGTTCAGTGATCTGTTCCCAAATTATAATTAAACCTTGGCTTTTCATAAGTCTGACAATTCTCTCTACACATTTTTCTTGAATTGGATAAAGAAGGCTGCTTTCTAAACATCTGTCCCATTTTAGCTGAATTCTACTTTAGCTCTTTAACAAAGTTTCCTTGTTGTATTCACCCTAATTTCTGGGTCAAGGAGACTTTTCCACTGAAATCAGGAGTGGAAACTTTTCCACTGAAATCAGGATCGTGTCTATCCAATGTTTGGATGCCAAAATGTATTATTCTTCTCTAAAATATATTGTTCTCTGGGATCAGGTTTCTTGGGGGGCTCCTGGAGGCAAGCCTTAATTTCAGTTCAGATCAATCACCCTAAATGCAGCCAGGAATTGAAGTCCAATCCTTTATATTTTTTTCCAATCTTGTCTCCTTCCTGGGGCCCGGTTAGTTTTCTTAGAGGCCTAGCTCTCTCCTTGGTTTCTGCCTTTAGTCCTTTGCCTCTGCCAGCTTCTGCCTCCAGCTCCCTCCAAATATCTCCAGCCAGCACAAAGTTAGAAGATGGAATGAATCTGTCTCCTCCTCCAAGAGTGGGCTTGTCCTCTTTGCACCTTGTAAGAAACCTAACATATAGCAATTACAGAATAAAACTCTATGACCTTGTAGCAATAATATCAGGAAAATAGTACAGTATAAACTAAGCACAGACCAATATCTCACACCATGTAAGAAGATAAGTTAAAAATAGATACAATATTATACAATATAAATATAATGTATTGTATTATAATTCTTATATTATATATAGGAGTGTGGGGAAGTGAGTGTGAAGCATAACATAGTATTTTCACTCTTTTTGTTGTTGTTGGCTTACATTTGATTTTCTTTCTTTTTTTTTTCCCCTTTTTGATCTGATAGGAGCATATATTTAAAACCATCAGTAAGCATCCTATGCAATGGGGAAAAACTGGAATCTTTCCCAAGTAAAATCTGGAGTGAAGCAAAGCTGCCCACTATCATCATTATTATTCAGTATTGTATTAGAAATGCTAGCCTCAGTAATAAGAGTCAAGAAAGAGATTAAAGGAATTAGAGTAGGTAATGAGGAAACCAAATTATGACTCTTTGCAGATGATATGATTATATACTTAGAGAACCCCAGAGATTCTACTAAAAAGCTATTAGAAATAATTCATAACTTTAGCAAAGTTGCAGGATACAAAATAAATCCCCATAAATCCTCAGCATTTTTATACATCACCAACAAAATCCAACAGCAAGAGATACAAAGAGAAATTCCATTCAAAATAACTATCGACAGCATAAAATATTTGGGAATCTATCTACCAAAGAAAAGTCAGGAATTGTATGAACAAAATTACAAAAAACTTTCCACACAAATAAAGTCAGATTTAAATAATTGGAAAAATATTAAGTGCTCTTGGATAGGCCGAGCGAATATAATAAAGATGACAATACTCCCTAATCTATTTATTTAGTGCTATACCAATCAGACTTCAAAAAAAATATTTTAATGATCTAAAAAAATAACAACAAAATTCATATGGAAGAACAAAAGATCGAGAATCTCAAGGGAATTAATGAAAAAAAAAATCAAATGAAGGTGGCCTAGCTGTACCTGATCTAAAACTATATTATAAAGCAGCAGTCACCAAAGCCATTTGGTACTGGCTAAGAAATAGACTAGTTGATCAGTGGAAAAGGTTAGGTTCATAAGACATAATAGTCAACTATAGCAATCTAGTGTTTGACAAACCCAAAATTCTAACTTTTGGGATAAGAATTCATTATTTGACAAAAACTGCTGGGATAACTGGAAATTAGTATGGCAGAAATTAGGCATGGACCCACACTTAACACTGTATACCAAGATAAGATCAAAATGGGTCCATGATTTAGGTATAAAGAATGAGATTATAAATAAATTAAAGGAACATAGGATAGTTTATCTCTCAGACTTGTGGAGGAGGAAGAAATTTGTGACCAAAGATGAACTAGAGACCATTATTGATCATAAAATAGAAAATTTTGATTACATCAAATTAAAAAGCCTTTGTACAAACAAAACTAATGCAAACAAGATTAGAAGGGAAGCCTTTTTGATCTGATATTCTCATGGCAGCATGGTATTTGTGGAAGTGTGTATACAATATAAATAAGTACAATATCAAACAAAAACTGATACTATAAGCAAATTAGGAGAGAAGGGATTAGTTTACCTATCAGAACTATAAAGGAATTATTTAAAAACAAACAAGAGACAAGATTCGTTTAATTTTAAGGTAGTGTATTAAAGAGTTTTTGCACAAAGAAAGCCAATGCAACCAAGATAAGAAAAGCAAATGACTAGAAAACAATTTTTACTACTAGTATTTCTGTTCAAGGCCTCATTTCTAAAATATATAGAAGTCAAATTTATAAATGACCAAAAGTCATTAACCCAAATGCTAACTGTTAAATGTCAAATGTCAAAGGATATGAACAGGCAGTTTTCAGATAAAAAATAAAATCTTATCATAAAGGAGGGAAAGGGACCCGCTTGTGCAAAAATGTTTGTGGCAGATATTTTTGTAGAGGCAAGGACCTGGAAATTGAGTGGATGCCCATCAGCTAGAGAATGGCTGAATATGTTATGGTATATGAATGTTATGGAATATTATTGTTCTATAAGAAATGTTCAGCAGGGTGATTTCAGAGAGACCTGGAGAGACTTATGTGAACTGATGCTAAGTGAAGTGATTAGATCTAAGACAACAATGATACATCAACACAATTATGAGATAATCAATTGTAATGGGTGAGGATCTCTTCAACAATAGAATGGAAGCCAGTTCCAATGCTCTTGTAATGAAGAGAGTCATCTGGACTCAGAGAGAGGACTGTGGGGAAATGAGTGTGAACCATAACATAGTATTTTCACTCTTTTGATTGATGTTGGCTTGCATTTTATTTTCTTTCTCGCTTTTTTCACTTTTTGATCTGATATTCTTGTGCAGCATGATAATTGTAGAACTATGTATAGAATTGCACATGTTTAACGAATATTGCCATCTAGAGGAGGGGATGGAGAGAAGGAAAGGAAAAAATTTGGAACATAAAAGTTTTGCAAGGATGAATGTTGAAAATTACCCATGCATATATTTTGAAAATAAAAAGCTTTAATATAATCAAAAAAAAAAAATCTAATCTATAGTCACATGAAAAAATGTTCTAAATTATTATTGATTAGAGAAATAAAAAAATCAAATCAATTCTGAGGTACCGCCTTATATCTATCAGATTGGCTAATGAAAGAAAAGGAAAATGATAAATGCTTTAGGACATATGAGAAAATTGGAATACTGATTGATGTGTATACTATATACTAATGTTTATACTATATAATGGAATACATAGTATAAAGATAGTAATAGGCATGGCTGAAAGTGTCAGATCTGGAACCAGGAGAGATCTGAGTTCCAATTAAATCTCAAAGACTTACTAACAGACATTAGTTGACATGGTTGACTAACAGACATTGTGAGCAAGTTACAAATACCTTTGAATCTTGTTTTTTGTTGTTTGTAGAAGAGGACTAACAATAATCTACTTTAGCTCTTTAACAAAGTTTCCTTCTTGTATTTACCTTAATTTCTGGGTCAAGGAGACTTTTCCAGGATCGTGTCTGTCCCATGTTTGGATGCCAAAATGTAATATTCTTCTCTAAAATATATTGTTCTCTGGGAACAGTCTTGGGGGGCTTCTGGAGGCAGCCTTCGTTGCTGCCTTTGCACCTTGTGCAATAATAATCAGTATTCCTTACTTTACATAGCTCGGTTAAGATTCAAATGAGATAAATGTGCATTAAAAACATTTTGTAAACATTAAAGTAGTTGGCGAATGTTTTTATTGTTCCAAGGTACAAGAATATGCAGTTGTCCTTTAAAGAAAACAACTAAATACTGTGATAAAAGTAAATACTGTGGTAAATTTTACTGTGAAGTAGGAAAAAAAAAACCTTTTTTGAACATTAGATAAATGATATAACACTTGGAAATGGGTCAGTACTTTCATATATTTTGTAACAGTATTTTAATGATGAAACAAAAAAAGATTTCTAAATTTTCTAAAATTAACATGTCACTGTCAAAGATAAGAGAATCATTATTTTGATAATAATGAAATTAATTTAGAAATACTCTAAATTTAAAAACCTTGTGCTTTTTTTATTAGTGTTTATATCTCCAAAGTTTGGAAACTAAAATAATAGAAAAATAAGACATCTGAATATTAAGCAATTTGGGCAACGTTATTGCACAAAATAAGTTAATATATAATAAAAGCAGATTGAGAAAAGCTCTGCAATAAAAGGCAAGAATTCATGGAACAATTAAAGCTGGTTTGTGAAATAGGGAGAAATCTTGAAAAGAGGTAGGCAAAGGGCAAAAAGGGAAGAGAAAATTAAACAATGGAAGGAATCAAAACTTTTTTTTTAAAGTTATCAGGCCAGAAAGTTTCTCTTTATGTATAAAAATATTCCAACCAAGAAAAATGAAATGAGTGTTTATGTCTATAAATGTATCCGTTTTGGACAGCTGGCTTTGCAAATCAGAGCCTAAGTTTAGAACATTCAATGCTTTAAAAGATATACCATATTATTTATTTGGAGTTGGAGCATCTTCAGAAAAACTTTGACTTCATCTCTTTGGTTTATTATCTATCTCATCAAACTTAGTTTCAGCACTCTAATAGGCCTATTCTAAAAAAAGGCATAGATGAAAATCAAGAGGCGATTTTCATCTATCGTTTATCTAAGTCTTCTGTTTATTCCTTTTCAGCCTTGAATCCTTCCCAAGTTTATATGACAAGCATTTGGTGGTAAAATGTGAGCACCAAATCTTTCCTTCATGCAAATCAACGTGGGTGGCTTCTTTTTCTCATCTTTATGGTGGCATAAGATACCCTACAGTTGTATGAAGAGGAACATTACTTAGCAAAATAAGTAGCCATCTGTTAAATCCACCCTTTTGTTTTGGGATTCCACTTTTTCCTTAATGGATTATAGTAACAGTAACAGAATGATAGGAAAGTTAACATATAAAATGCAAATCTTATTCTTCAAATAATAACTTAAAAGTTTCCTTGTTTGTGTAGAACAGTATTAAGTATGATGCAAACTAATCTAAACAGACTTGGCCCCTGCCCTCCAGAAGCCTCTATGCTACAACGGCTGTCACAGATATATAAACAAAAATACACAACAATTATCAGAGACATGATTATACATAAGAGAAACATCAGGAGTAACTAAATATTTGTAATGTGCATGAAATTTGTTATGTGTGATGTCTTTTGTGTAAGGCACATGATTATCTCTGGAACTGGTGAGCTTGGCAAGGTTAAGATGGTTTCTTTTCTGCTCAAATTCACTCTGTGACCTTAGACTTCAACAAATTCTGAATGGTTCTTTTTTCAAGCAAAAAGACAATAACTTAAATTTCACATAGGCAGCACAGTCCAAAAATTATTACAGAAATAATAAAATCTACCATACATTAACAAACTAAGAAATACACATTAACATCCACTACAATGGAATATGCTCTAAGGACCTTCATCTCAATTCTCATTCTCACAGATAAGTCTCAGGTTCTGGAATAAGGTTCTAGGAACAAGGACAAGGTAGAGGTAATTCTTACGCCATCCATTCTAGTCCCAAGTAATAACCTCCTCCTCAGAATGTCAATTTAGAATCATTTTAATCAATTTGCCTTAAGTATCTTTTATAAGTTTATTTACTAAGGCCATATGATAAAAAAAAATTATCATAAAACATTTTCCATTCCTCAAAACCCTATGATATATTCACTACTTTCTGATTTTCCAGCAGAAATGAATTCGAAGTAGAAAGGACATGGCAAAGTGGTCCTTCACAACTTCTGGTTGTTTGAAGTCTTTTAAACCAATTTATGGGGTGCTCAAGAAATTCCCTGTTAATATGGTTTAATTTCTTTCCTGAAATCTTTATAGAGTCATGAATTTTTATCTATTTCAATCTTTCTTTGGCTCCCAACACAAGCACTACTGTTAAATCATCTTCAGATGCTACTAAAATACCATAAAGGGAAAATAGGAAATCCAAAATCTTTTGAATACTTCAAAGTTCAAAAGTTCTTCAAAGTACTAGAGGAAGAGGCTGGACCAAGGCCTAAATTGAGGTTTCTCCTTCCTCTTTCTCTAAGCAGTTCCTCCTCAGAGATTTCACTGGAAAGTCAAACTTACTTAAACTTAACAATGATCTGAATTTCTTTAAAAAAATTTCTAGATTATCCTTAAGACACAGTCAAGTTTCCTAGGCCTGTATAAAAGTATTTAATCTAAAATCTTTTATACTTTGATTGATTGATTAAATGGTGATTGAAGATCAAGTTATTTCAAGAGGGTTGGGGTGACTTGATAATTTACTTGATCGCTCCTTGCGATTAGCAACTTACAACACCGATATAATCCTTTACTATTTCACATCAAATATATTTTATTTTGTCTTCTGAAATTTCTGTTCCTTTCCTTATTTCTAGCTCTCTTATTTTTTTCTTCATTTCATCTGTTAAAAGAGTTTGAGGGCTAAGAGCCAAAATATATAAATACCTAGAAATTGAAGTAATAAAGGGTAAAACTTTCTTAATATGAAATGAAATTTTGGTTAAATGTTTATATTATAGAACCTTAGAGTGTTAAAAAAAAAAAAAAAAAAAAGATTCTAGAGGTCTTCACATGTATCAAAAACATGGCCTAGATATAACCCAAAAAACTCCCAATGTGGTCAGAACCTGATGAAAATATAGTTCTTATCTGATTTTAATGTGTTGGTGCACTAATAAGAAAAGTGTGATTTTCATGTATAATTTATTCCTAATTAATTAAGTTTTAATCCCCTTTTAAACATTTTCCATGCCTATTATCTATTCCTCAAACTATGTAACATCCTGGGCTACAAAGATAAAACTAAAAAACTTCCTGTCCTCAAGGAGATTACATTCCTCTTGAAGGAAAAAACCTATTTGGAACCTCTTGGCCCCATGGCTTCCTTAGTTCAGCTCTCTCCTTCCCAAATTTCTATGAATTTGCTTGGAATGTCAGCCTAGTAAGTCCAGAAGGGATAGGAAGAATGCCGAGTTGAGATATATACTATATATGATCACTTGAAAAAGGATCAAGCACTCACAACAAAATGCATCAGAGAGGCATATTATAAACAATAGCACAAGAACTGAGTTTTAAATGAAGATGAAAAATCTAAGAGACATAAATCATTTTTGATGAAGGGATCATAGCCCATTCAAATGCAAGATGGTGGGAAATAAACTATCAATTTTATAGCAACATCTAAAAATTTGACAAGGAAATAAGAGTATATAAGAAAAATAATGTGCAATAAGCCTATGAAGATAAAGTGAAGCCAGCTATTGTAAAGAACTTTGAATGTGAAATAGAAAAACTAAGTGTCTTTCCTAGGTAGGAGTAGATACTTGAATTTTTAGAGGTGAAAGATATGAATACATTTTTAAAAAATCATCATTTATACAGCACGTACTATGCTCCTGTATCATTTACTTTGTAAATACAAAGAAAATTAAAGAAATAAAAATAAAAATGGTGCCTAGCCTCAAAAAAAAAAGGGTGGGGGAAGAACAGATGGGTCAAATTCACAGCCCCATTCTCAAGTATAGATGGAATCAGATTAAAATGTAATTAGTAAATACTTAACAAAACAAAAATACAATGCAACCTAGATAATGTTGATCTGTGGTTTCTAAGTCAATACATTTCCTGTGAACCTTGATCCAGATTGAGTTTAATACTATTCTAAAGATTACATGTAATTATGTTTATACTCTTAAATTCATTCAGAGTAGATGAAAAGTAACCTCACAAGAAAAGACTCTGGCAGTTGCAGGTAGGGAAAAAGGTTACCTACAGAAAATAGATTTGAGCTAAATCTTGATTTGGCTGTGTGATGCTGGGCAAGTCATAAAACACTGTCAGCCTAGGGGATCATAATAGCAACTCCCTACACTAGTAGTTGAGGATCAACTGATATATTTGTAAAATATTTAGCACAGAGTTTGATATAAAGCTAATCAAATTAGTCTTTTGTTCCCTTGTGGTTGGCTGTGGAATCAGAACCAAATATGCATTCCTTAACCCAGGCTAAAGTTAGAGTTCATGACTTTACTATTACTTTTATCAATTTTGTCTTTCCTTTCCTTGGGTAAAACACTTTGAAGGGTCAGGAATGCACATTACCAAAAATCCTGAAAGTGCCCAGGCCAGAGTCTGTCAAGAGCTATCCCCAAAGAACCTTCTAGACATGCATAATATTACATTTATGTATAGGTGACGTGACATTTCAGCAAGGAACTTCCTCCATTCTTTGGCTATGTTACATTTGGAAGCAAGCACGAAAGTGAACCCATTCTATCCAGGGACAGAGGTGGTGGAGGGGAGAGAGTACCTTTGGTTGAGGAGAATATGTTTTTATTTTTATTCATGCTATATTTTCTCAGTAAAATGTCCTTTTATAAAGGTTAATAGATATTAATTGGCTAAATGATAATGGACCCCTAAGCACTGGTTCAAACAGAGAAGAGGTCCTAACTGTACTGGTATTTAATATTGGGGAGAATACTCTAAAATGGACACTCAATCCAAAAGCATTAGAAAAATATGTCCACCTCTAAAGTATCCCTAAAGCAGTTATAAGGATTGACACATTTATAATAGCAAATCTAATTTTGGGAACCTAAATTTATCAGTGAAAGTAGGAGTGGGGATAATCAATCAATAAATATTTATTAAGCACCATGAAGCATTCACCTTGCTAAGTACTGAAGATGCAAAAAGAGGTGACAGTTTGGGTCCTCAAGGAGCTCACAATCTAATGGGTAATTTTAAGGACCTCCAAATATTAGCCATCCAGGAATGGCAGAATTAGTTTATTTTATGCTGAGCTAACAGTGGAAAGAGCATGACAGAAGGTAGCCAGAATTCAGAATGGTGCAAGTGGGCAAATGAACCTAGAAGCTCTGGAACAGGATAGGAACTAAAAGACAAACTAAGATGAACAAGGAGAATGAGGAGCAGAAAAATAAGAATAAACAGACAAGATCATGCCAGTGCTTTTAGGAAGACTATTCTGGTAGTCACTTGTAGAAAAGAGTAGAGAGGGGAGAAATTCAAATCCATAAGTTAAATGAGCATATTTCATACATTGAATGCAAAGGTATGGAAATTTAATGTGTATTCATCAAACTTTTAAATGTTTTTCTTTGGCTAATCTACAACCTGAGCTACAAGCTATCAAATTTTAAGGCACCCAATTTCTACCAGTTAATAAAAAAAGGTAAAGAAAACTTGAGAATAGAAGAAATAGTCCACATTTCAACTAAAACAAAGAAAGCAAGTATACTTTTAGTAGTTCTCCCCAATGTATAGAGCAGATAAAGCACTCAGTTTATATAAAGGAAAAAAATCAAAAATTAATCAAAATCCCCAAATCACTCACACATTACATTGACCACATGCAATTTGTTCATCATTTCAGTCTCATTTTACCACCTCTCAATAGCCCAATTATTGGATGGGTTTTTCTACCTACAGCTAAACTATCTTCACAGATTTCTGAAACCCAAAGAACAATCTGGATGGAGCCTCTCTACTCTATAATGTTAGTTAATTATAATATTTATTTAGTTAGTTTGGTGTATTTCCAAACATAAGGCAACTGCTTTCATATGCTACAAAAGATGGCAGAAATTTGAAATAAATGGAGCCAAAGATTGGAATAAGTCTTGCTGCCAAGTAGCAGCAGGCATACACTTGGCAGAATCCCAGACATTCTTCTAGGACCAAACACCTGGAGACCGTATGTATTCTGCAAAATATGAAAGTGCTTTTCCACTATCATGACCTAAGAATACTATTTATTTTATAAACCATCATACTACTGCAATGATAGTTTGCTGCAAAGGCTATTCATTCCTCAACTCTATTTTGGAACCCTGATTTTATTCAACATTCATCACATATATCTATTCTATGAATCTTATTTCCAAAAGATACATGACAGAATAAGTTAGCTGACAAAAATACATATCACAATATGCTCAAAATGAATATGTGATCTAAACATAAAGATGACATCATGAAAAAACTAAGGAATATTGACAGAAAATAATAATAATAATAATTAGAGTTAGATTGATTATTCTTTTTTAGGGGTATTCCTAAGTTTATTGGAAAGAAGGCAAAAGTAAACATTAAACAATTGGTTGGATAAATTGGCAAAGTTCAAGAATTTCAATATTTCTTTGGGATTAGGGTCCATTTTAATGATCTCCTGATCCAAAACAGAGATCTCAGGAACATAATTATCCCTTCTTTCTTTCTTCTTCCTGCTTTTTGATGCCTTTTTTATTTTTTATTTTTGATTCTCACAAGGCCTGTCTGGATCCACTTAATCAGATGAGTAACATAATCTGCGATTTTGTTGCAAAGCTTCTTTCTGAGGATGATGGTGATCTCACAGGTGTTTGTTGGTTTGAAAGTTGACACCTAGATTGTGTAGTATTTTTCCATGACCTGTATCAACTTCTTTACAATCTGAATGAAACCTATATTGGCTGTGGGTATGAATATCCATTATAAATAAAGGATAGAAGTGATGATCAAAGAAGATTGCCTTTTCCTCCTTCTCACTAGCAACTTAAAAATATGGATGGTCAATCTTAATGGTATTTGAAATCTCAGAAAAGTACCTAGCACATAAGTACATTATATTATATGTATCTATCTTATCAAATATGGATTGTTCCATTCAATTTTATCCTGTCCCCAGGGTCTGATAACACTGTGCCTGGCACATAATAAATAATAATGGGTTAGTAACTAAGTAGTCAAAGTTATTAGCAGAAAAAATGCTTATTTGTTTTTCTGCTTTAATCATAAGGAGAACTCCTGTAGAAGTCTGGATGAATAGTCTTCTATTCTTCCAATTGAAGCCTGTAACCTATTTCACAAATATAGTTATTTCCTTTGTCAGGCCAGGTGGTTTGTAGTATAATCTAAGTGAGAAAACCCCTTCTATTTCCTCTTCTACTGACCTTTACACTAATGCCCGCTGGTTCCTAGATTTTTTAAGTATAACTTTTTAATATTTAATGTTAGTACCCTCCAAGTCTTTTAAATAAGATATACTCAATGCAGAGAGATCTTCTAGCCATGGGATTAATCTCACCAAGTGCCTTCTCAGGTCAAATCTAAATTAAGACTCTAATTCTTCTTTCCTGTTGCTTGAACTTTGAAGATAAGGGTTTAATGCTGGCTCCTTTTCTGAATTCTCTCTCCTATGAATATCAGGTTATTTCATGTGCAGTTCATCACTAACTCTCTACATACTAGAGATAGATAAAAGTTACCTTTAATCTCTTTTGTCTTCCTTTGTTCAAAAGCCTTTGGTTTAAATTTAAGACAGGAATACTTAGAACAATAGTTGGCAGCGCATAGCAGGAGCTAATTAAAGGCTAGCTAAAGGGACAGTAGGCAAATAAATGTTTACCAGATTTTGTCAGATATACATTTAACATGTCTCTCTTTTCTGCTCCCCATAATCTATTAGCTGTCTTTCAAAGTTACTTTTATAATTTCATACAAATCTAACCCTGATGTTTTCATTCTCTTTGCTCCACCCTAACATAAAGCCCTTTATTATGACTTGCCTAAATAACTTATGAATGGGTCTCCTCAGTGTTTGCTTTATCACTTTTTAGCAACTATGCTTTTTCTTATTCTTTGAGGATTAGATATTCATGGCTGGAAATATCAGATTTGCTGCTTATTGTGCAAATAGGTTGCCAAGTCATCATGATTAAGCAGTCTTTCTCCTTCCCAATGTACAAATCACAACTTGAATTTTAAACTTAAAATAAGAACTTCCCTGATACACTAAGTCTCTAAGAAAGAGTTCATGGTCACAAAAGTAACAATACTAGACATTTTCTCTAGTGCCCATAGTTTCCCAAACCTCTCCAAATCAGAAACCATGTCAAAAGATAAAAACTTCAGCCATCTTCAAGGTCTAGGACACCCAAAAGACAAAAGAAGGTTAAAAAAGCAGAACATGACCTTTTTTGATTCTGAGTTCACTGGGCATCTCTCCCTCCTCTCCTTTCCCTCTCTCACCTTTCATACTACTAGCAGTGAAACTTCACTAGAAGGCCAAAGGACACAATACAAGCTTACCTCAAAGGCTACCCTTCTATCCATAGTCCCTCCCTCCTTCCTGTGCTGTGTAAACCTTAGCTCAAGGTTGTACAAGCCCTCAAATCCAGCTTGGCCATAGCCCTTTAAAAGGAAAAGTCTGCCGGGGGCTGCAACCCGAGAAGTTCTGTTGGTGCTGGGGAAAGCAGGCTCCACCAGTACTAGGAAAACAGGCTGTGAATTGTCAGTGCTAAGTCACAGGACTGAAAAACTGAGGGAGTGAAACAAGTCACCAGAACAGAGTGCCATGCATGTAGGAGGCTGTGCAGCATTACACCAAACCTGAGGGCAAAGCAAAGTCCTCAGCTGGCATCAGTTCTGACCACCCGAAAGTCAGCTGGGGATAAAAATCTAGGCTAGGGAATACTGAACTACCCAGTGAAGAAGGAGGGTGAGGGATTTCAAGATCCATCCCCCAAGGAAAACACAAGCAGAAGAGAAGGAATCAAGAAGTATGATATGAAAATTAAGGGGAAACAAGGAAAAAAAGATTGAAAGCACCAAAAATTTCAGGAAGAAGAAACCTCAAAGACGTTGAATATAAGCAGAAAAACTAACAAGTAAAACAGTAATAGCAGAAAGAAATATGACCTTCAGATCTAGGGCATGTATGAACAAATACTACAAAGGTAAAGGCAAGCAATCCAGCATCCAGTAAGACAGAAGACTCATAGAATTTAAGAACATGTGATTACAATATGTTGTTCCTGAGTGGTTGAAAAGAGGTATGAGAATTGTGACAGCTGAATATAATGAATATGGCCAAAAAAACTTGAATCTACAATAGGAAGCTTCACCAAAATAACAAAAGAGAGAATAATGAATTGATTCGGAATGCAAATACAAAATACACTTTGCCAATTCTAATTTTAAAGGGATTATTTTCTTCAATGAAATTTATTATGGGCCAGAACTCTGTACTTGAAACAAGGATTCTTACAAGGTGCTAACTAAGTGGAATTGATAAGACAATGGTTATCTCATTTAGCATGATGATTAATAGTTCTCTAGTTCAGTATGATTGATTTAATCTAATAACAAATAATGGTTCCCTAGTTTATACTCAGTATACTGTAAGTGATCTAATTATAACAGAGCATATAAACTGGGACAAACTCAGCCAGGGTGAGACTGAGAGACAGATTCATTCCGTCTTTGGTCAGGCTCCTGGTGGCTCTCCTGGGAGACTGAGAGGCTTGGAGACAGACTCGAAGATGACAAGAGGTCTGGAGGCAGGAGCTCAAGCTCTTGGAGCCAAGGAGAGACATTCACTCCATCTCACATCACTGTGGTGGCTGGCCTTCTGCACTTCCCCCACTGAGACTAAGGCCTGTCTGAAGGGCCTCACGAAAGCTAACTGGACTCCAGGCAAGGAGACAATAAAGAATTTGGCCTTTGGACTTTAATGCCTGGCTATTCTTGTGGTGATTAATCTACTTAAATGAAGGCTGGTCCAAGACCTCCAGAAAACCAACCAGAATACTACATTTTGGCGCCCAACATGGGGCTAAGGATTTACAATCAGGAGTCCAGACTGACACGATGCTGAATTCAGTGGAAAAGTCTCCATGACCCAGAAATTAAAATAAGTGAAAGGGGACAAATGTTTAGAAAAAAAGCCTTTTTCACCGCAAGGAAAATATGTTGAAAGCATAGTTAAACTAACAAAAAAGCAAGGTTTGATTGTAACTTGGAAGCAGATCATTGAACTCTTCAAAATATTAAAATACAACTTGGAGAACCCCAGAGATTCTAATAAAAAGCTATTAGAAATAATTCACAACTTTAGCAAAGTTGCAGGATACAAAATAAATCCCCATAAATCCTCAGCATTTTTATACATCACCAACAAAATCCAATACCAAGAGATATAAAGAGAAATTCCATTCAAAATAACTGTTGATAGCATAAACTATTTGGGAATCTATCTACCAAAGAAAAGTCAGGAATTATATGAGCAAAATTACAAAACACTTTCCACACAAATAAAATCAGATTTAAACAATTGGAAAAATATTAACTGCTCTTGTATAGGCCGAGTGAATATAATAAAGATGACAATACTACCTAGACTAATCGATTTATTTAATGTTATACCAATCAGACTCCCAAAAAACTATTTTAATGACCTAGAAAAAATAACAACAAAATTCTTATGGAAGGACAAAAGGTCAAGGATTTCAAGTGAACTAATAAAGAAAACATCAAATGAAGGCGGCCTAGCTGTATCTGATCGAAAACTATATTATAAAGTAGCAGTTACCAAAACTATTTGGTATTGGCTAAGAAATAGATTAGTTGATCAGTGGAATAGGTTACATTTACAGGACAAAAAAGTCAATAACTATAGCAATCTAGTATTTGACAAACCCAAAGATCCCAACTTTTGGGATAAGAATTCACTATTTGACAAAAACTGCTGGGAAAACTGGAATTAGTGTGGCAGAAACTAGGCATGAACCCACACTTAATGCTGTACACCAAGATAAGATCAAAATGGGTCCATGATTTAGGCATAAAGAATGAGATTATACAACTACAACCAGTGAAAGAATTCTGGTAGATGACTAAGAACCATTACATAGAATTCCCAATCCCTATATTTTTGTCCACCTGCATTTTTGATTTTCTTCACAGGCTAATTATATACTATTTCAGAGTCTGATTCTTTTTGTACAGCAAAATAACGGTTTGGACATGTATACTTATTTTGTATTTAATTTATACTTTAATATATTTAACATGTATTGGTCAACCTGCCATCTAGGGGAGGGAGTGAGGGGAAGGAGGGGAAAAATCAGAACAAAAGGTTTAGCATTTGTCAATGCTGTAAAATTACCCATGCATATAACTTATAAATAAAAAGCTATTAAAAAAAAAAAAGAATGAGATTATAAATAAATTAGAGGAACATAGGATAGTTTACCTCTCAGACTTGTGGAGGAGGAAAGAATTTGTGACCAGAGAAGGACTAGAGAGCATTATTGATCACAAAATAGAAAATTTTGATTATATCAAATTAAAAAGCCTTTGTACAAACAAAACTAATGCAAACAAGATTAGAAGGGAAGCAATAAACTGGGGAAACATTTTTACAATTAAAGGTTTTGATAAAGGCTTCATTTAATATAGAGAATTCACTCTAATTTATAAGAAATCCCGCCATCCTCCAGTTGATAAATGGTCAAAAGATATGAACAGAAATTTTTCAGATGATAAAATTGAAACTATTTCTACTCATAAGGGTATTCCAAATCACTCTTGATCAGAGAAATGCAAATTAAGACAACTCAGAGATAACACTACACACCTGTCAGATTGGTTAAGATGACAGGAAAAAATAATGATGAATGTTGGAGGGAATGCAGGAAAACTGGGACACTAATGCATTGTTGGTGGAGTTGTAAACGAATCCAACCATTCTGGAGAGCAATTTTGAATTATCCCCAAAAAATTAGCAAACTGTGCATACCCTTTGATCCAGCAGTGTTACTATTGGGTTTATATCCCAAAGAAATACTAAAGAAGGGAAAGGGACCTGTATGTGCCAAAATGTTTGTGGCAGCCCTGTTTGTAGTAACTAGAAACCGGAAAATGAATGGATGCCCATCAATTGAAGAATTGTTGGATAAATTGTGGTATATGAATGTTTTGGAATATTATTATTCTGTGAGAAATGACCAGCAGAATGAATACAGAGAGGCTTGGAAAGATTTACATGAACTGATGTTGAGTGAAATGAGCAGAACCAGGAGCTCATTATACACTTCATCAACAATACTGTAAAAGGATGTATTCTGATGGAAATGGATATTTTCGACAAAGATCAGATCTAATTCAGTTCCAATTGATCAATGATGGACAGAATCAGCTACACCCAGAGAAAGAACACTGGGAAATGAATGTGGACTACTTGCATTTTTATTTTTCTTCCCAGGTTATTTTAATCTTCTGAATCCAATGGTTCTGCACACATATATTGTATCTAGGATATACTATAACATATTTAACATGTATAATAACTCTGCCTACCATGTAGGGGAGGGGATGGAGGGAGGGAAGGTAAAAGTCAGAATGGAAGTGAGTGCAAAGGATAATGCTGTAAAAAATTACCCATGCATACATATGTTCTGTTAATAAAAAAGTTATAATTATAAAAAAGTTCCTTTTAATTCCTTTATTTTAACATTAGAATTTCTATTAAAGATCTGACCTTTTCATAAAAAGCAATATTAAAATACACATCTCCTTGGTTTTCTAAGGAAAAAGAATTAGATCCAGATGAGTAGAAATTAGTAGGAGAGCAATTATGTGACTATTATAATGATAATGGTCCTAATTCAATTCCTAAAGAAACATTCTACATATATGACAATACAATGGGCTTTATGAAATTATATAAGTTATAGAATAAGGAAAAAGAAGAAAGTGCAGGAAGGAGAGAATACTGACAAAATAGGTGAAAAATATGAAGAATTAGACAAAAAAGGAGTTAAGTACAATTCTGATGAAATTAAGGAGTGTGATGCTTTACACCAGGAGCCATTAGCACATTCTCCATCCCCTGACTTCATTTAATCCTTCATGGGTGGAGGGAGAAGGAAGAAGGGGAGTGGCAATGACACAATCAGCATCACCTGTGAAGCCAGCCTATGACAAGATTACAAAAGGCATTAGTTAAAGCTAAAAAAGAAGGACATGATATATCTGATGTAATAAATGCATATCCTGTCATTCAAGAGTTTGACTCTTCAGATCAAGAAAGGAGAAGATACACTCCTTTTGATCTGGAAGTTATTAAATATTTGAAAAAGGTTTGTACTTTTTATGGGGCTATATCATCTTTGGTTAAAATGATATTAGAGAATTTGGCTTATGAAATTTTAACTCCCAGTGATTGGAAATCTATAGCAAGGACATGTTTAGAACCTTGTTGTGGCTTTCAAAGTATAGTGAACTATGTAGAATACAAGCCCAACAAAACAGGCAAACTGGAGTTAATATAAAAGTTACCTTTGATCAACTAGCAGGAAAATGTCAGTATGCAGACACTTTAGCACAGATTAATTACCCTTTGAGAGCATATGAGCAAATTGCTGCTGCTGCTGCTATCAAAGCAGGGGGCATCCTCCCAGGAAAACAAGATAAAGGGGAAGCCTTCACAAAAATAAAGCAAGGTACAAATGAACCCTTTGCTGATTTTGTAGGACTTCTGCAAACAGCTGTCATATGAACAATTGGTGAAAATGCAGCTACAGGAATAATGATCAAACAACTTGCTAGAGAAAATGCTAATGAGGTTTGTAGAAGAATTATTCTGGGACTACACAAAGATGCTCCTTTGGAGGAGCTCATAAGACACTGTGCCACAGTGGGCACAAATGCCTTTTATAGTCAGGTTATGATGCAGAACATGGGAAGAGAGAGTCCCTCTTGGCAAGGGATTTCCAGAGAGGCTCGCCATTGCTTTCAGTGTGGTAAAGGAGGGCATCTGAAAGCTCAATGTAGGCATAGAGATAGAGTGAGAGGACAGAGTGAGGGAACATGACCCAAAACCCCATGTCCAAAATGCAATAAAGGCTTCTACGGAGCCTCAGAATGTAGACTGACTGAGGGGAAATGAGAGGCGGAGCCCAGCTCAAAGAACTCAAACAAAAAACATGTAGGGCACAATGCACCAAGGTAACAAAGTAACAACTGAACTTCAGAAGTTCAGTACTCTAATGATCAATCAGCAGAGAAGCAATCAGATGGAAGAAAGGGATTACAATTGGGGAAAATATAGGCTTTTTAACCTCACAGAAGAGCAATGTCCCGTGTAAACAGCTCCAATATAATCACCAGCTGATGGGGAGAGATCCAGAAAGTGGTGAATGGAAGGAACTAGATAGGTTAAGTGCTTGGGAAAAGGATTTGCTTGTATCTCTACAAATACAGGAATCAGATGGGTACAAATGAGCACCTTGAGAGAGAGACAAAAAAAGAGACAAACTTCAAAACAAAAGAGAAGACCTAAGAAACATGACACTGAAAGCGCATGGCTGATAATGAGACTGTTACAATACTTCAACACCCATAGGAATCATTGGATGCCCTGAGATGAAAAATTGTTGATAAAACTGCTGGAAAACTTCAAAACCATCAGGAATAATTGGATTCCCTGTGAAATGATAAGACTGATACAGGACTTCAAAATCTGCAGTAATCATTGAATTCCCTTACACATGATGAGACTATTACAGGACTTCAAAACTTGCAGGAATCATTGGATTCCTAACACATGAAGTAATGGACAATAGATTGGTTTTGGACTATTTCTAAGACTTATAGCCATATATAATTCCTCATGTTGATTCATGTTGTTTGTTTGTAATACCTCCCCTGTTGATGAATTTAAGTATACCTGTTTCAAGTGAGACCCTTCAGAAACTTGCTAATCTGATTTAATTCCCCATTTCCTTTGGTGTTTTCCTCTCCCTTCCTGAGACATCAGGGAGGGCATGACCACCTCATTTTATGGTGTTTTCACCCCCTCTTTTCTGAAAAGTCAGGAAGGGTGTGATAACCTCCTTTAACTATGTCTATTACTAGTCTTTGAAAGTTACTTGTTTTTACCATATTAATGTTACTGTATGTTATTCTACTGGTCCTATTCATTATTTCTGCTGCCCTGTGACCTCAATTATTTTTTCTCTTCCTCTTCTTCCTTTTTCTCCTTGCCTTTATTCCTCTTCAATTCCTTATATGTTCTTCTAGCCTTAATCACTGATTGGGCATTGCCTCAATGCCTTAGTCAAACTGAGACCTGTTAAAGACCTTAGCTTAAAAAGGCCAAGGTTTCTCACTGCATTCAGGGATATCTCCCATCATCATCCTGATCTATATATTGCTCTTAAGTAGAAAGTGAGACTGGGGACATTACACAATCCTCTCTCACTTAAATTAAAATTCCCTTGCAGTTCATGGCTTCCCCTCCTTGGTGTTATGGTTCTCTTCAAGAAGGAAGAACAAAATACGAACAAAGTAACAAATAACCTAAGAAGAGGAAAAAACAAAAAACAATTGTAAAGGGGAAAAAACGTGAAAATCAAACGTAAAACTATATAAGCAAAACCTGATAAATTCAAAAACATGATATGCAAATAAAATCTTAAGAATCAGAAGAATAAGGAAGACTGTCAAATATTTTTATAATCATAACTGAAGAGATTCTTTGACTCAAATACAGGAAATAATACAAATGCAGGAAAAATGAATAAATACTGCAGCAAGGATTAGCGTTAGGAACAGAGTGATAACAGAGAGAACAGGAAGAGAAGGATTTCCAAAATTAACCAAAGAGTTAAGAGTGAAGGTGGAAATTTGTTACAAGCAACAGTAAAAAGGTGGACAGGTGTATTATGACCAGAACTTGGGGACATCCTGACCTCAGGTAAATGCTTTTTTTGTGAAACAACTCTTCAACAGGGTAGGACACAGAAAGTGCAGGGACAGAAAAAGGTAATAGAGAAGTAAGTGATGAACCAGGGTCAAATCAAGAAAAGTGACTTCAGTGGTCTCAGAAAGAAAAAAGTCTACAGGGAGGGGAATATATGAGATAGAAAAACTGAAAATAGCAGGGGCAGGGGGAAACAAAAGAGGGGTTACTTTAGAAATAAAAGGAAATTCCACTGATGAATGTTGCTACAGGTAGAAAGAGAAGGTCAGAAAAAGGGAGATGAGGACATTTTACTGGTTGAGGCCTAGAGGATTTGGTACTTGAAAAATCAATTAGGGGAAGTAGGGTTAGAACGCCTGGGGGAACTAGGATTCAGAGTAGTTAGAGGACATGAACACAGGAGAAGAGAATTCTAGGCAACTGTAGAAGAAAAAAAAAGTCAACAAGAGAGGACATAAATCAGTGATAGGCTATATAATTATAGATGAGGAGTCTAACCATGTAGCGGTACCCTGTTGGACATCTGAAATAGCTGAAGTTGTTATAAAAATAAAGAAAAATGGGGTGGGGGGAATCCATGGCAGTCTGCCATGTGGTATCTTTTCCCTTACCCCTTTCCTATGGCTCTCTAATATCTCCCCTAACTCCACTCTGTTTTCCAACTTCTCTTCTTACAGATAACTCTCTTAAATGCTCAGTCCCTTTCAGGATTTAGCCTGCTAGCTTAGACAATGCCCCATCCACATGGGGTGCTCCTTATCCAATTGGGTAATTTTGAATTCTAATGAGGAGCTTATTTTTCCATATGCTCTCTCACTCTATTTCATATTTACCATTCCTGGTATTTTCATTCTGTCTGTAACCTACTGCCCTAAATAAACCTACATTTTACTCAAGAGAATGGCTATTATGAATTCTTCACCTAACAACTGAACTCCAACTTTGGGTGCCTGACATTATTTGGTTACTAACCCCACATCACAGATCAAATCATATGGGACAACCCTCAGGGCAGGAGCAAAAAGCTCCTAGAGAAAAGAATGTAGAACGAAAGCACTGGAAGCTTTGCATGAAAAATACAGAATGGGGGCGGGGGGAGGGGAGGAAGAGAGTCTATTGGAGTCATGAATCAGAGAAAAAATAAAAAAACTGAAGTAACATAATATTGTGTCTAAGCAGTAGAGGAAACTTGAAATCAAAAAACTACTGTAGAGAAAACATTTATGTACCTATAATAAAAATGAAATTATTGAAAAGGAAAATTTTATATCAAATTTCTTTATTAAGAGTCCACAATATTTAAACAATTAATGAATACTCATATATTTATAAATGACTAATAGCCATTCCCCCAATAGGTAAACGACAAAGGACACAAACAGTTCTCAAAAGAATTGCAAAGTATTCACAACCATATTTTAAAAACTACAAATCATTAATAATAAGAGAAATGCACATCAAAATAAGTCCAAGGCTTCACACTTCACTCACTAAAAATTGGAAAAAAGAAAAAAAGACCAAAAATTGCAATAATCAATGATAGAGATGTGTTTGGAAAGTAGACATAAAGATAATTAAACTGCAGGCTAACTAGATACTCCATATCTGAAAAGTAGCAGAGGGCAGTGGGGGTGAGTTTAAATTTTCACCTTTGAAGACAAAAGATCCCTACCCCACCCAGCCTTTAAAGTAGCAGAAATGGGGGGGGGGGGGAGGTTGGGAAGAGTAAGATTCTATAAAACCCACATGTCCAGCAGAGCTGGATTTAAAGCATAACTTACAATGTTATAATATAGGTAACAAACTCTGAACCAAACTAAATACAGCTTTAAATTGCCAATAATATAAAAATGTTTCTCCTATCAAATTTCAAATGTGATAGTTTTTCTTTCAGCATAGTTTTTCTTTCTCTCTCTCTGGCCCCAAGAGGCCATTATTCCCAATGGACTTCTCTTAAGCTCCAACTTGGCCAGAGTTGAAGCCTTCAGAAAAGTCAGATCCTTTTGCTACATAGTTTACCTAATTAGAGGCACATTACCTCTTTCAGGCAAGTTAACAGAACTTCTTTAACAAGCTATTGTTCTTTTAAGATCTTGTACTTAAAGATAACTAAATCTTCAGCAAAATAACAGTTTGGACATGTATACTTATTTTGTATTTAATTAATACTTTAACATATTTAACATGTTTTGGTCAACCTGCCATCTGGGGGAGGTGGTGGGAGGAAAGAGGGGAAAATTTGGAACAAAAGGTTTTGCAATTATCAATGCTGAAAAATTACCCATGCATATAGCTTGTAAATAAAAATCTATAATAAAAAAAATCATCTCAGCATAAATTGTAAAACAGAAAGATTTTTGCATTTTCAGTTAAGAGGAGCTAAGTTCTATGATCTAAAATGGCTAAATAAGTTCTTGCTTATATGGCAAAAAATAGGGCTATTTTCTCCATAGTTGTTTATACATTATGAAAAACAGTTTTAATAATATTTCTGGATCATATCCAGTGGGAAATTATTCTTGGTCTTTTTCTTGTTATTCAGAAAAATTTGGTGTGAAAATTTTTTTTCAATCAACAAATTCCTTTCTTTTTTATCCTAGTTTGATTGATTTTGTTTATGAAAAATATCTGCAATGTCACATAACTGAAATTAACTTTTTTGTCTTTTATTTTTACTTCTAGCTCTTATTTGGTTACAAATTCTCCTTTAGCCAAAGTTGTAGAAGATATCTGAATTGATTCTCTTTTAATTTTTTAAGAATGTTATACACATTTTGAACTTAGTTGTATTAATGACAAATATTAACCTAATATTTAAAAAAATTCTGTCACTAGAGAAATCTTAAATTCAGAAATCAGTTTCTCCAACTATTTCATAACATTAAAGAAACCTAAACTTTTTTCCATTCTCTTACCTAATTTATTGGGTGTTTTTCTTATTTGTATATATGATTGTTTTCATTTGGTCTCTCTATTTAGATTGTAAGGGAGCTTCTTAAACGCAGAGACTGTTTTTTACTTTTCTTTATATTCCCAGTGTTAATCTAGTACCTGACATATGGTAGGCACTTAATAAATGCTAGTTGACTTAACCACAAATTATTTTCAGATTCTTCTAAAATATGTCACCAAGCATTTGTCTAAAAAAGAGATCAGAAGTTTTGTCATATTTCCAACAAAAGCACAATTTCATATTTCTAAAAAAAAAAAAGACACTATTATTCATGTTTGTGAATTTTCAAAATCTACTCTTAAATACAAAATCCAAATTATTTCAGAATTTTTTTGAAGGAGCTAAAAGAAGCCAGAACTCTATTCCCCATCCCATTCCTAATCCAACAGTGTCCTGGTTAACAATAACCTTTCTTGTTATAATCTTGGCCTGAAATGGAGCTCAAAGACCCACTTTATGGGGAAATATCTGCTGTGTTCATTCATCCAAAGCAAATGCCACAAAACCATGAAGGAGGAACATATGTGAAAAGATGGGTTACAAACCAATTTAACATGAGATCTCTTAAATCTGTATACCTCTTTTTCACCCTTACAATTAGCAGACCTACAGGAAAATTGTTGTTGAGACACTCATTCACAGTTTTAATTAATCATCCATTTCTTCTGAATCAATTCCCTCCTCTGGTACATAATCACCTACTCTGGAGATATAGGAGTTTCTGAACCGAGATACCATAACCAACATATGAAAGATATACATTGCTAGATTCTCCATGATTCTGTAGACAAGCTGAACAATGACCAATTTTCTAGCTCTACATAATACAAGCATGCCCTGATTCATTTTTGACAAATAAGCTATGAAAATTCAAGCTTTTTAGTCCTACAAATGGTGCCATCAGCCTCAGCTGGCACTGTCAGGAGACCTTGAAGTTTAGACAAATGAATCCTCCCTTCATTGCATTTGAGGAGGTATAGTGAATTTTCCAAACCATTCTTCCTAATTCTAGTTCCAACTGGAATAGTTTCTGTGGTAGTATTAAGAAAAAGACCTAGATGTCTTTACCAAAACACTCTAAAGCTAACAGTTATTCCCAAATTAAGCTCTTGAGTATTCATGCTACAAACAAAAGCCATGATTTAAATACAATTACATTTTGCTATTATCTTCTTTTGATTTTTAAATCATCTCAAAACAAAACCTTGTAAGCATTTGTCAGTAAAGTCCCAAATCAAGTAGTTTTAGAAGATTAAAAAAAATTAACAAAAAAAAATTTTTTAAGACTTCACTGAATATTTAGTACTTAGTTTCCATCCCATGACTTAAGTCAACTGCATACAGCTTACATGCAAAATGAATTTAGGGTGGATTTGTACAGAATGATGGAAAGAACTGCTAAGTGAAGTAACTAATCTGCACATCTTGAGCCTCCTCTTATCAATAACCTCAAAGAGACTGGAATAAGTATTTGTTTTAGAGATGTGCCTAGTCTTACAGGCTCAGAATCTTGGTCATGGGTAGATTATTTGTTTTTATGAAGATTCAAATTTTGTTTCTGATTGATGCTGGAGGCTTAGGGAACAGGAGAAATTTGAATCAAGACAATTCAGTGCTAGAGTACAGTGAAAATCAAGACTAGACGTTTGCTTCAAGATGAAGGATAAAGAATAGAGAAAATCCACAAGGGAAAAAGAAGGCAGAGAAAGGAAGAAAAATGTTATTGGGTGTTCAAGTACTCCCTAACAAAGTTCTAATGTTCCTTCTGAGCATACATACTAATTCAGTGGGCAAAAAACCATCAAGAATATTCATTCAGACTTTTCCTTCATATGTAGAATGTACTGACATAGTGGATATAAAGTATAGGAATGTACTTAAAAGTAGTCAATAAATATCTAAGTGATAGGTTTCACTATGTGGAAGAAATGGATTATAAAGAGTAGAGACACTCAGAGAGGAAATATGACCTGCTTACTTAAGTTTCTCAGAGATAAGGCCTATGTTATAATGGTAGCATAAGAATGTAGGTAGAATTTTATGTTGGTTGATAATTGTGTGCTTAGTAGCTTATTAATCCCATGTAGCTAAGCAAACATTGCAAAATATCACAAAGTTCAATGTTGGCAGTGATGTGAAGAAACAGAAGCACTAATTCAGTATTGGCAGTACTATGAACTGATAGATTTAGAAATTTAGAAAGCTATATAGAATATAATATAAAGTACAAAAATATTCATGCCTTTTGAACTAATTGACCTTAAAATCAGGAAGACTTACATTAAAATTCTGCCTATGACATGTTGGCTATGTGACTTTGGACAAATCACTTACTAAGTAGCACCAAAAATATTAAGGTGACATGATAGTGGAAAGAGCCACAAGCCTGGAGTTAAGAAGATCCAAGTTCAAATTCACCTTCAGATATTTACTAGCTCTATGACCCCAGACAAATCACCTAACTTTTATGCACCTCAGTTTTGGCAGCTGTAAAACAGGAATATTAACAATACCAACATTTCACAGTTGTTTAGAGGAGTAAATGAAATAATATTTGTAAAACAGCATAGTACTAGCATGTAGCAAGGACTTAATAAATGTTCCCTCTTCCTTTCTATTCCTCTATTGATAGATTCTTCATCCTAATCCATATTCTTTTAAGGAACAGAAAAAGATACAAATTAGATAATAATACAATCATATGAATTCAGAATTTTTTTTATTTATTTTTTTATTTTTTATTTTTTTTTTAATTTTTTATTTAATAATTACATTATATTGACACTCGTTTCTGTTCCGATTTTTTTCCCCCTCCCTTCCTCCACCCCCTCCCCTAGATGGCAAGCAGTCCTTTATATGTTGGATATGTTGCAGTATATCCTAGATACAATATATGTTTGCAGAACCAAACAGTTCTCTTGTTGCGTAGGGAGAATTGGATTCAGAAGGTATAAATAATCCGGGAAGAAAAACAAAAATGCAGATAGTTTACATTCGTTTCCCAGTGTTTTTTCTTTGGGTGTAGCTGCTTTTGTCCGTCATTTATCAATTGAAACTCAGGTCTCTTTGTCAAAGAAATCCACTTCCATCAAAATATGTCCTCATACAATATCGTTGTCGAAGTGTATAATGATCTCCTGGTTCTGCTCATTTCACTTAGCATCAGTTCATGTAAGTCTCGCCAGTCCTCTCTGTATTCATCCTGCTGGTCATTTCTTACAGAACAATAATATTCCATAACATTCATATACCACAATTTACCCAGCCATTCTCCAATTGATGGGCATCCATTCATTTTCCAGTTTCTAGCCACTACAAACAGGGCTGCTACAAACATTTTGGCACATACAGGTCCCTTTCCCTTCTTTAGTATTTCTTTGGGATATAAGCCCAATAGAAACACTGCTGGATCAAAGGGTATGCACAATTTGATAATTTTTTGGGCATAATTCCAGATTGCTCTCCAGAATGGTTGGATTCGTTCACAACTCCACCAACAATGCATTAGTGTCCCAGTTTTCCCGCATCCCCTCCAACATTCATCATTATTTTTTCCTGTCATCTTAGCCAATCTGACAGGTGTGTAGTGGTATCTCAGAGTTGTCTTAATTTGCATTTCTCTGATCAATAATGATTTGGAACACTCTTTCATATGAGTGGTAATAGTTTCAATCTCATCCTCTGAAAATTGTCTGTTCATATCCTTTGACCATTTATCAATTGGAGAATGGCTTGATTTCTTATAAATTTGAGTCAGTTCTCTATATATTTTGGAAATGAGGCCTTTATCAGAACCTTTAACTGTGAAAATGTTTTCCCAGTTTGTTGCTTCCCTTCTAATCTTGTTTGCATTAGTTTTATTTGTACAAAGGCTTTTTAATTTGATGTAATCGAAATTTTCTATTCTGTGATCAGTAATGGTCTCTAGTTCATCTTTGGTCACAAATTTCTTTCTCCTCCACAAGTCTGAGAGATAAACTATTCTATGTTCCTCTAATTTATTTATAATCTCGTTCTTTATGCCTAGGTCATAGACCCATTTTGATCTTATCTTGGTATATGGTGTTAAGTGTGGGTCCATGCCTAATTTCTGCCATACTAATTTCCAATTATCCCAGCAGTTTTTATCAAATAATGAATTCTTTTCCCAGAAGTTAGGGGTTTTGGGTTTGTCAAACACTAGATTGCTATAATTGACTATTCTGTCTTGTGAGCCTAGCCTTTTCCACTGATCCACTAATCTATTTCTTAGCCAATACCAAATGGTTTTGGTGACTGCTGCTTTATAATATAATTTTAGATCAGGTACAGCTAGGCCACCTTCATTTGATTTTTTTTTCATTAATTCCCTTGAGATTCTCGACTTTTTATTGTTCCATATGAATTTTGTTGTTATTTTTTCTAGATCAATAAAATATTTTCTTGGAAGTCTGATTGGTATAGCACTAAATAAATAGATTAGTTTAGGGAGTATTGTCATCTTTATTATGTTCGCTCGGCCGATCCAAGAGCACTTAATATTTTTCCAATTATTTAAGTCTGACTTTATTTGTGTGGAGACTTTTTTATAATTTTGCTCATATAATTCCTGACTTTCCTTTGGTAGATAGATTCCCAAATATTTTATGGTATCAACAGTTATTCTGAATGGAATTTCTCTTTGTATCTCTTGCTGTTGGGTTTTGTTGGTGATGTATAAAAATGCTGAGGATTTATGGGGATTTATTTTGTAGCCAGCTACTTTGCTAAAATTATGAATTATTTCCAATAGCTTTTTGGTAGAATCTCTGGGGTTCTCTAGGTATACCATCATATCATCTGCAAAGAGTGATAGTTTGGTTTCCTCATTGCCTACTCTAAATGAATTCAGAATTTGTTGGAAAGATAAATTCAAATAGAAGTTAATAGTAATTCAGTGTAAACATGACATTAACTCTAGTCAAGGACATGCAATGTGTTTTACTTTGTGCTACATACATTTTTATCAATACCTTGGATAAATGAATAGATTACATGCTGATCAAATTTGCAGACAACAAAAATATGGAAAGGATAAATAACTGGATGACAACAAGCTAGATCAGGAATTATAAACCATAGAAAGTAGGGGACATCCAGAAAGCCAAAAAGCTAAGAATGGATTTTTAAACAAAATTTTATTGCATCTATTGTATTTAAGAACATAAAAACCATTCGTATCTCAGGGTAACATACAAAGTAGGTAGTGGTCCAGATCTGACCTATAAGGCACAAATACTTGGGCTAAAGATTTAGGAAAAACTTTGTAAGACAAAATCCAGTAAAGATAAATGTAAATTCTTAAATTTAAGAATTACAAAATCAATGCTATAAGTTCCAAATAGAGGAAACATGGATAAACAGCAATTTCTCTAAAAAATATCTGTGGGTTTTAATGAGATTCAAGCTCAACAAGAGTCAACAGGGTGATGTGGCACATATAGAGACTAATATGATTTGGGACTAAATTAAGAGGAGCACAATATCCAAGAATAGGAAGATCAGAGTATCACTGCATTTTGTGTTCATCACTCCTCATCTGGAATACTGAGGTCCATGAGGGGTCCCACGATTTGATAAATTAATTAAATGTGCACAAGCAACCAAGATAGTAAAGACCCTTGCATCTATGTAACATGAAAATCAATAGAATAAAGTAGGCAAGTTTAAGCTCAAGAAGAAATGATGGGAAGTGGGCTATAATTGCTACCATCAAAAATTTGAAGGATAGTTAGAGAAAACTGGTATTTTCTCCCTCATTTGGTCCCAAAAGGTAGAACCAGAACAACAAATAGAAATTGTAATGAAGTGAATTTAGGCTCAATGACAAGAAAACTTCCTAATAATTAGAACTATCCAAAAGTAGAATGAGCTCATGGACCTCAGTATTCCAGATGAGGAGTGATGAACACAAAATGCAGTGATACTCTGATCTTCCTATTCTTGGATATTGTGCTCCTCTTAATTTAGTCCCAAATCATATTAGTCTCTATGTGTGCCACATCACCCTGTTGACTCTTGTTGAGCTTGAATCTCATTAAAATCCACAGATATTTTTTAGAGAAATTGCTCTTTATCCATGCTTCCTCTATTTGGAACTTATAGCATTGATTTTGTAATTCTTAAATTTAAGAATTTACATTTATCTTTACTGGATTTTGTCTTACAAAGTTTTTCCTAAATCTTTAGCCCAAGTATGGTTTCCTCTCTTGGAGGTCTTCCAGAAAAGGTACTTGTTGAATATCTTAGCTTTCTTTTGGTTATAATCTGGAGTAAATAGCCACCAAAATCCTTTTTCAACTCTTAAGTAATATGAAACCCTTATCTTTATCTTTGTAATTTTGTTGTATTATACTTAAAGTGCTTAAAAATGTTTTGGGCAGCTTGATAGTGTAGTGGATAGAACACCGAATTCTGGATCAGGAAGACTTTCATGAGCTACATCCAGCCTCAGAAACGTTCAAGCTATATGAACCTAGGAAAGTCACTCATACTTCTGATCTGTAAAATGAACTGGAAGGAAATGGAAGATCACTCCAGTTTCTCTGCGAGGTAGTGTATCACAATGAGTCAGATACGACTAAAAATGAGTGAACAATTATCAAAAAAAAATTGAATTTATTAGTTTCTAAATCTGTAAAATTGAGAAATTGAAGTCCTACTTCTGCCTTTTTATTACCTATATGACCTGACCCAAATCAGCCTTTCAAGGTCTTAGTCTATTCTTCTGTGTAATAAGGTTAGATGTAATAATCTCTGCAATCCCTTCTAACTCTCTTTCTATAACCTAAAAACCTATGACTTCTAGGAAATCAAGATTACTCAAACGTTCCAAAGATTTCTTTCGATCACAATCAGTCAAGAGTAAAAAAAAATCCTATCTGTTCATCAAAAGCCTAAAGTTGGCAATTTCTTTATAAAAAATTATAAGGAAATATTTTCCCTGATGTCCCTGTTTTGTTATGACAAATTTGCATTTGGATGATAGTTGGAAAACAATATTAAATCTTTATAAAAGCTAATTTTTGGATCATAACTTGCTTAGTATATTTATAGTAAGATTTATAGTAAGATGCAAATATACTAACTCCACATTGCTAGTTAAATTAAAGATTCTTGATTTCTCAATTCTATGGGAATTGAGAATAATTAGGCAAATTATGCATTCAGTTTATGAAGTTAGGATATCCTGTTAATATGAGAACTGTATGTTCTGTGTTAAGAAAAGGAATAGATGTAACATACTTTTGTTAAGGAATCTATTCATTTGAACAGAGATATAAGTTAAATGGTTTTATTGTAAATAATATATTCATTGCTTTAAACTTTAAATTGTGATTATTTTAAATTGTTACTCAATATATTTATGTATCCATCCCAGAATCTTCTGTCAACTTTAGACAAATCTAGTAGCTTTAGATAAATTCATTTTTGTATTGGAATACATCTTGTACTATTAGCTTCTGATTTCTGTTTATAAATAGGTGGCATAAATGGAAGATATAGATGATAGGTAAAACTGTAAATTCTCTGGTCTAATAAAAGATTATATAAAGTTTGAACTAAATTTCATTATCTTATCTATTTATTAACATAGGGGGGAAAACATGTTTTGAGATCAATTTTGTAGGAAACTTCTGTTTTTCTCTAGCTCAGGCTACTTATAAGATCAGAGCCACAGAACTGCATAAGGTCTTTTTAGAGGAAGAGAGATATCTACATTTTCCATTCGAGTCTTTTATCTGTAAGGTCTTACTTATCAAAAGGGACTACCCTCTTTGATTTTGCCAGTGTTGTCAAGGGGATTTCCTCCTTTCATTACTGTCAAGCTGTCATCCATTGTTCCATTTTTCCTTTCACATCATCTCCCTTCATAAGTCCTAAGACATCCTTGATGAAATACCTGTCTTTGGTGTAAAAGAGATGGCCAATGACCATTCTTTTTAATTAACTGTTGATCTTATTTTTTAAAAAGTGATTAAATTGCCCCAAAACGTTTTAAACAACTCAAGAGAATAAAATAAATACATAAGCAAAAAGCACAAGCAATAATTTGTAAACTTTTGTGGAGCCCTGGTTGACTTATGCTTTTTTATATAAGAGAATCTTGCATGTACCTATTAGTTACTTAATAAATATTTATAAAAGAGGCATCCTTTGCCAAGCTTAACAGAGTGATTCTAAAGATTAGAGATCTGCCCAGAAAAGAGGAAATATATAAAATATAATGGTCCAAATTTATTCAACTCAACCACCTTTCGAAAAGCAGATATGTTGTCACATACAGAAATATAATCAGAAGAAAAACAAACCTTCAAGTTAGTCTTTAGTATAGCTTTAAGTATGGTTATTACGAATTTGTATCCTTAAAATGTACCTTACAGTGAGGCTTTAGGAAGGAAAAAATCAGGATAAAAGGTAAAAAAAGAACACAATGCAAAAAAAAAAAAAAAAAAAAAATACAAAAATGAAAAGAAAAGGCAGCTGGTAAACAAGACATTGTTGAATGAAGCCGATCCCCTATTGTATACTCAGGGCTGAATAATGTCTTAAATTTTCCAAATGGCAAACCCAGAAGGAACACAGCAAACTGAAGATTTATCTATACTGAAATAATTCTCTTACTCTTAGAAATAATATGTTTTCTCAAGAATATAATATGTAACTATCTTACTAGTAAAATATGTTCATAATGGTTTTTTCCCCCTTTTTCATTGTCTTGCTTTAAAAAGTCTAAACTAGTCTTGTCCAATTCAAATAGAAATAAGGGTTACTAAATTGTACCTAAGAGCATACATAATTGTACATTGTCTCTGTAGTTGCATATTAATTTAGAAAACTACATATTAACATTATCAATGTTTTATTGTACTTTTATTTAATTAACTATTTCCCAATTACATTTTAATCTAGTTAAGGCCCCACATGGGAGTATTGTAGGCCACTCTGACCTAAAAAACATCACTTGCTGTGATGGCCACTATATATTATTTTTGTTTACAATACTTAGATCAAAGGATGTCAGATGGATCTAAGATCATCATTTAAAAGGTAACATTCAAAAGTTCATTACAAAAAAATTGGGAAACCATGTTTATAGTACATTTTAGAGCACATTTCACATTTTTATGGACACTTTTACTGTTTTCTATTTACTAGTCTTATGTTCTTGTTCACCACACATAAAGATCTTTACCCTCCTCTCCCCTCCAAAAAAAAACCCAATCTGCATTAGTTCTATGAGACAATGAAGTCTCCCAAATTTCCTTTTGAAAATACAACAGTAGATTTCTTGTAAGTTACTATGTGAGCATTAAGTTCAAGAATCCTGGCAAAGTAGATTGGTCCCCTAATGTAGGAAAATCAGAAAAGTCTTCCCATTGAGCTGGAATTTTTAATCACCCAAGAAATTTTCCTACATTATAACTGTTTATATTCTCTCCCTTCTCTAATTTTCTTGCATATATTTGCCTGTACTCATATTGTGTCCCCATGAATATATATATATGCCTTTATACAGAAAGTAAACTCTTTGATGGTAGGAAATGTTCTTTATTTTTGTTTTTCTGGACCAATCTACTGCTTTACTTTTCAATTCTGTGGAAATTATTCAAGAACATTATTTTTAGAAGCTAATTAGTTTCACCAGATTGTCAAAGGAGTCCATAATATAAAAAGGTAAAGAATCCTGCCCAAAAAGGCAGCACCCACAAAGCTGGAATCACAAATCTAGTCCTGAAAGGAGCCTTAAGTATTACCACCAAACCCCTCACATTATATGGATAAAGAAATTGAGGCCCAAGTCACATGAAAGCCAAAGCTCAAATTTAAGAAATAATCTTCTTTCTCCAAATCTGATGCTCTACATTTTATTATTACAAACAAGTAGCAAAAATAGCAAATATAGTAATTACCAACAAAAACTCTATAAACTATAGTATTTCTTTATTTTTATTGTTTTTATATACAATCTAATCACTTATATTAAGGGTACTATTCAATGTGCATTATTAAGGAAAAAACAAATCTATTAAAGAGACTAAGAATTTCTTTAAAAAATTAAAATATGGGTTACAAATATTAAATATGGAAACAAATACATTAAAATTGTGTTATTAATGAAATCAAGATAAAAAATCATTTCCCATACAAAACAAATCCTAGAAATTACAGAATCACAAAGTTAGAGCTGAAAAGGGTCTCAGATACCATGTAGTACAACCATTTTAGTTTACAAATTAAAAAACAGAGGCCTATCAGGGTTATATGACTTGACCAAGATAAAAAGAAAATCAGATGGGATGTTTCTCTAGATCTTTAATTTTTTTCCATAACTAATAAAGGTGAATATTCAATAAATTGCAAGTCAGAAACTTTCAATTCCATTTCTAGCACTGCCAGTGGTTTACTGCATAAATTAGGCAAATCATACTAATCAGTGATCCAACAAGGATTTTTTCAATGTCTCCTATGTGGAGACAGCTAAGAGAAGTGCTAAATGAACATAGGAAAGAAAGGAACAAGCATTTATTAAACACTTATTATGCACCAGGCACTGTTATAAGCATTTTAAAAATATTATCTCATGTGATCCTCACAACAATCCTGAAAGGTAAGAACTATTATTATCATCCTCATTTTACAGTTAAGGAAACTAAGGTTAAATGACTTACCTAGGTTCATATAACTATTAAGTGTATAAGGTCAAATATCCCTGACTCCAGGTGTAATGGTCTATTCATTGAGTCATCTAACTATCATGGGAATAAGATACATTCTAGAGGAAACAAGAGTTGCGAATACCATGTACAATTAGGTGCTAAATGGTAGTTTCAGTCCATAAGTGGTACAGGAGAATAGATATGGTATAGATAGGAAATAGATACTAGATACAATGGAAATAATGCTAGATTTGGGATCAAAATATCTAGGTTTGAATCCCAAATATGCTATATAAATTACCTGTGTGATCTTGGGCTTTTAAGCTCTGTGGACCATTTTCCTTATATATAAAAAGGAGAAGCAGCATGGCCTAGCAAATAAAGCTATGGACTGACTTGGAACCAATACTGAGCTCAAATCCCACCTCAGATAATTCCTAACTTTGTAAGCCTAGTTAGTTCATTTAAGCTCTCTGGGCCCTAGTTTCTTATTTTTGAAATGAAGGGCTGGAACAAATAGAGTTGAGGTCTCTCACCACAAATTATCCTATGAACAGATTTTAGTTTCTTTAGATCATTTACAACTTTAAATGCCAAGGTCCTTTAATGGAAAAGAGAGACCAAAAAAAGATATAATAATCAGAGAATGTTTCATGATATTTCTCAGTTAACAGAACCTTGAAGAATGGTCAGAAGTTAGATGGGAGAGGAGAGAGAAGGATATACTAGATAAAATGAATATGTTACCATAAGAGGAAATAAAGGCAACCTGACTAGAAAACATATGCCCCTTTGATTCCTCTATTGTGTCTGCACATGCCTAATTTTTAATTCTTAAAATATCATTTTCATAGACAAAGTCCTAGGAAAAAAATCTATACTTATTGCCTTCATTTCCTAACTCTCACTTCTTTCTTTGCAAACTGTCTTCCATCAATTGGCTTATCATTCCAAAATTATAATCTCCTACCTGCTTAATCTAATTGCCTTTCCATTATATTTTCATAATTTTTCATTATATTTCATAGTATTTTCATTATTTGTTTCATTATTTCTAATGGCTTCTGATATCTAACTATTCCCTCTCTTCCTGGACATTAATTCTCATTTCATATTTATTCATTCTCCATCTTCTTCCCTTTCTCTTTCTCTCTCCCTCTCTATCTTCTCTTTGCCTCCCATGACATTTCTCTCTCTTTGATAACCTATTTAATTGATAACTTCTCAATCTTCACTTCTGGATGTTATTCATCTCCCACCACTACACATGGGTGGCCCCAGGACTCTGACCGGGTCTTCCTCTCAGTTAAACTCTCAGTGATCTAAATTCAATTCAATTCAACATTTATCAAATGCCTGCTATTTACCAGGTATAGTATTGAGCCCAGGAAATACAGACCAAAATAAGATTTTACCAAGAACAATTTTTACACAGATAAGTAAATTCAAAATAAAAACTAAACAGTTATAAAAGGAAGGCACTGAATAGGGGGTAATCAGGAACACTTCTAGAACAGAGGTGTCAAACATGAGCACATGCATCTCACAATACTCCTAGCCACTCCAGAACCAAATTAAAATGTAATTTAAAAATACTGAACAAAACAAAAATAAAACAAAGTATAAAAAATTAAAATATGTGGTTTTCTAAGTCAATGTGTAGTCCACAGGAATCCTTATGTATGGTTTACTAGTGTCCCATTTCTTTGGGTTTGACACTACTGATTTAGAATACTGAAAGAAGCACTTAAGAAGCAAGGGAACTGGGAATTCTAAGAAGCAGAAATAAGAAAGCATTCCAGGCATTGGGGATAATGTGTTCAAAGTCCTAATGCCTTAAGGCTGAATATTATGGGGAACAGACTAGTTTGGCTGTAGCATAAAGTACATGAAGGAAAATAATATGAAATCAGCCTAGAAAGACCGAAACAGAAATTATAGAGGCATTTAAATATCCAATGAAAAAAAAGTGTGTATGTTCTAGAAGCATCAGGGTGCCATGAAACAGAGAGCATGGTGCAGTTAGACCTCATCAACTCCAATGGGTTTAATTATCAAACCCTAACGAATCTGAGAGCATTCCAAAGAGAATAGAATGCTGAACTTGGAGTAATATATGAATTCAAATCCTTATTCTAATCCTACTCTTTGTTTACTTTATATTCTAGCCAAACTGACCTTCTAATGTTCCTTGAACTTAACCTTATATTTCCAATCAATCTTATCAATAAGTATTGAGTAAGTGCCTACTATAAGCCAAGAATTGTGCTATGTATTGGGGATACAAAGAAAAATAAATAAAAACTTCGTCCTCTCAAGAAACTAACATATATGTGTACATATGTTTCTATGCATTTATTCATAGCGAAGCATGAACATAAACATGACAGGAGAGAAATTATATGAGGCAGAAATGAAAAGGAAATTATTTCTAGCCATAGGGGACGGTCAATGAAAAAGTAGGAAGACAGGAAATGGAAAATTGTGTGTAAGTTACAGAAGACCATGTAGCTAAATTGCACACTGAGGGAAAAAGAAAAATGTATAATGAGACAATAAAGATAAGATCGGGCAAAATTGTGAAGATCTATAAAAGCCAAACAGAAGAATTTCTATTTTATACTAAAGGCAATAGGGACCACTAAAATTTACTGAGTAGAGCAGTGAAAAGATCAGATGTATATATTTAAGGAAAACCATTTTGGCAACTACCTAGAGTAGTGGTGTCAAAAATCAAATAGAAATAGAGCCCTGAGGAACAGATGTTGACTTAGAAAACCACAAATTAATATTACATATATTTTATTATATTTTTATAAATTTTGTTAAACATTTCCCAATTACAACTTCACCCAGTTAAAGCAACATTCACATGTGTTGAGGCCTACATAGCCATCATGCTACAACTTTGACACCTCTGGTACAAGACATCTTAAATTTTTTTGTACTCCCAATCCCTTTTTGCTTAAGAAACTTTAACATGATCTTGGGTACATAGGTATATAAAATAGGTATGCAAATCAAACATTCACTGATAATAAATCATTAAAAATGTACTTTAAAATAATTCTTTGGTAAACATATAATTTTACTATTTATCAAAGACAAAAGCAAATTTATCTACTAATTAGATGAATGTGCTTGTTTGATTTTATTTAAAGAATTAAAATGTTGGAGCATAATCTAATAAGCTTTTACTATTGCCAAAATTTTTGCAACTCCCACATATAGTCACATGACCCTGTACAAGGCCATAACCCACAATTTAAGAAGCTTTGGTCTAGAATATGGATTCCAGTGAAGGATAGTGTTCCTATCACTTATTCTACTCCATTCCTTGCAAACAAGATCCTTAAAGTCTTCTAAAGAACTTTACACCACTAAAGTGACTTTAAAGATATTACTTGTCAGCCAATCCAGACCTACAATATTCAAGAATCTTGATACAGGAAGTTCTAAAGGAGAAAGTGAAAAAGTAAAACAAAAATAACAAAACAGTGTTGTCCTGGGACAGTCCCAGGAAGGGCCAATATGTCTAAACAATCAAGTCCATATGATGGATAATACAAAATCCTTGAAGTTTACAATAGATTTCTCAATATGTAAAGGTCATTGCTAGCAAGAGCAGCACCAGAAATATCAGGGCTATAGCAAAGATTATGATAATGTCTATATTAGAATTATATATTCTAAATATATATAATTATAATAACATATATAATTATATAATTCTCCCTATTACATAATAGGGAGAATTCTCCAATATTGTCATTCATTTGATGTTCCTTGGTCTACCACCCAGATCAACCTCCTTCAAAGTTCCAAAGGGATGAGAAAACTTTCAAAGATTTCCTCTTTTTAAATAAACATTTATTAAGCACTTACTGTGTGCTAAGAGGTTTACAAATATTTGTCATTCGATCTTCACAACAATATCTGAAGCATATGCTATAAATTCTTTCAATCTTAAAAATGAGAAAACTAAGGCAAACAGGTTTAAGTGCATTATGTGCTACCAGCCTGCCTCTAGTGATTAGAAAATTCCATCTTCCTACTGCTGCCCTAAAGCAGGCCCATTTCAAACAACCAGTCCTCCAATCTGTGCCTATGAAAGGCTTGTATAATGATCAATGGATGTGGAGCAACAGCAATGTGGCGAAGCCAATTGTTGTGGCTGTCTTTTAAAAGCTCAAAGTATATGAACCCTTTGATCTCAGAGGCAAGATGAATGAGGCAGTAGACTCATAGGGTATGAAAAGAGCTCCAGTTTATTATGTCATACAGCCTTGTTGATATACATTTTTTTACAAGCATGACCATGTGTGAACAATAGGCAATCCCCAATCACCTTTCAGAGAAGCAGCTTGGGGGCATTGCATATGCATAGTATCTACCAATAGGAGGCAAGCCAATCCAGCAATTCAGCAGCTCACTCACAGGCAAGAGGTCTTGTTCAGGCATCCTTGTTCATATAGCCACTAGCTGTGACCCTTGGCTTACACTCGTTCTAGCAATCACAAACCATTGCTCCTTGATCAACAAGGGCATTTCTGCAACATGGCAGAAAACTTATTGTGCATCAAAGGTCGAGGTGGCCTCAGTACTCCCCCTTGGCAGGCTCCCATAACTCAGCAATTCCCCTTTTTTATAAAAAGTCCTTTATTGACTTGCAACCTCTGAAAGGACTGAGAAAGATCTATAAAGCATCCTAATATTACAGCAACAACCAAGCAGTAACAATATAACAACACACAGGACAATCCATGATTCTAATTTGAACCACCATGAAGAGGTATTATCAAACCAATGTTTGATTTTTTTCAGCAGTTTTATCTGGATTCAAATCTTCATGAGAAGCTTTCTCTATGTCAGATGCTAAGGTGACTTCTATGTCATCTTCAATTGTGTTATTGAAAAATAAACCATTAAAATGCCTCTTGATACTGTCTCAGTCATAATCTTGACCTGTATGATTATACAGCAAAGGGAATACACAAACCTTTATATCTGTAATCACATTGTAATTGAGCCTGGAGTTTCAATAACTCTATTTCTGCTTCTATTTCCAATGATACTTCCCTTAAATCTTTTATCCTCTGATAGAATTGTTTATCTATCTTAGTTTGTCAGGAAAAACCCACTGAGACATTCCTAGCTAGTTCCTCTATATATCCAGCTTGTAACTGTAAGTGAAACTAACATAGTGATACCTAATATGACACAACTGATATATCTCTTTTTTCTAATGGGACTAATGTCTGTTTCCCACTTTTTTATTATGGTTTTGAACATATGATCAGTCTTGGTAAGATACCAATTCTCACTTTTGACAGGAAGCATTGATACATGAGCTCTAGTGATCACAAATACAGTCTGATTTTCAATTTCAGTATACAATTCCAACAAGTAACATTGTAAAAATCTAATGTTTCTTTGGTAACATTTGCAGAATCTCCCCACATAAATGCATCCCTCCCAGACAGGTTTTAGTATAAAACCGATATCCAATTCTCATGTCATTTGTCCAAGAACCAGGGCCCAAGATGTCTTTCCATGTTCCAAACTGCTGGTCAAATTCTTGAGTGACAAGAATGTGTCTCATGGAGGCTTGTGAGGGGCCAACCTGATCATCCTTTAGGTAGACACACTGCTGCAACCCTCCTGCGCAGATGAGGGTGTTGCTATGACAGGGTGTCACCTGCATGCCCAGCATGTGTCACATGATACCCCACTCCCCATGAGAGAATCTTAGGCCATGGTGGATCCATAGCCCACCTTTTGGCCTCTGTTGCCAATCCTGAGTGTATGTAACACAAATCCATATATATAGAAAACATCTTGCTATGGTCTTGGGGGCCCATCTTCTCCTGTTGGATGGTCACCTTTTCTTCCTTCTTTTCCTCTTCAGTTCTATGAACAACTTTGAGATGTCTGGTGGGAATTCACTGCTGAAGGTTTTCTCGTGGAGATACAAGCATATCCTGACCCCCCCCCATGTGAACCCTAGAGGGTCTCTCCCATCCTTCAGGATCCTTTTTTATTACTATGGTTTTGTTCTTAGGTGGGGGTGTCTTCTTAATGAAGATGGGGTGTTATCTTTGAGTGATTCTCTATGTTCACCAAAGAATATTTCATAGCTGGATTTAAATCATTTGAATCAAATTTTAAGTAATTTATTGTGTATACTGCTTTTTCTATATCTTTCTGAGTGACCCTACCTCCATCTCCCTCTTTTTGTTTTTTGATAAATCTCTTGAGGGTGTGATTAGTCCTTTCTACAATGGCCTGTCCTATAAGGTTGTAAGGAATCCCAAAAATATGATGTATGGAGAATTCCTCTAAGAACTCATAATATTTTTGAGGCATATGAGGGTCTATTATCAGTCTTAAGGGTGTGTGGGAAGCATAGAGGCAAAACAGTGAAATAGCAACTTCCCCTCATTGAGAGGATGCAGATACAAAGTCTGAATACATGTCAATTGTAACATGAATGCCTATTTTTCCCATGTGTGTAACATCCATTTGCCATATATTATTTGACCTGTCACCTCTGAGGTTAGTCCCCAGCCTTACAAGTCTTTGAGAATATGGTGCACAAGCTACATATCTTTTTACTGTGCTTGCTGCTTCTTGCCAGGACACTCCATATAATCTCTGGAGAGATCTGACAGACAGATGCAGATGTTTATGAGCTTTTATTGCTTGTTCTAAAGGGCAGAGAAGAATGCATTGTGTTAGCAGACCATCCACTATTTTATTCCCTTCAAATACAGGATCCAGCCCATTCATAGGAGAGATGTTCATTTTATTAAAAAGGGTACACTCTCATTAAAATTACTTCTTGTACCTCCTGAAACAATGAGAAGATAGGTACTGTTTAAGCCTTTATATATGCTGTTTCTATTCTCTGGAATAGTGACTACATAGTGACATTTCAGATAATGATATTGATGGGTTTGTCTATTTTCAATGCTTGTATAATGGCAAACAACTCATTTCGCTGTGTTGAGGTGTAAGGTGTAATAAATACATTAGAGATGTCCAATTGTGAGAAATACATGGCCGTTTTATTTTGCTTGGAACACATTAGGGCCTTTAAGTGGAAGTTATTTTTGTTTTTGTGGGAAATATCCATTGTTCATCTCCTAACCCTAACAAAATGATCCAGGTTTCCTCAGTAGCTATTATTATTATTATTATTATAGCTTTTTATTGACAAAACATATGCATGGGTAATTTTTCAAAATTGACCCTTGCAAAAACTTCTGTTCCAATTTTTCCCCTCCTTCCCTCTCCCCCCTTCCCTAGATGGCAGGTAGTACCATACATGTTAATATGTTAAAGTATATGTTAAATACAATATATGTATACATATTTATACAGTTATCTTGTTGCATAAGAAAAACCAGAGTTAGAAAGAAGGTAAAAATAACCTGGGAAGAAAAACAAAAATGCAAACAAATAATAACAGAAAGTGTTATTTAATGCTTGTTGTGGTCCTACTCATTTCCCAGTGTTCTTTCTCTGGATGTAGCTGGTTCTATTCATTACTGATCATTTGGAACTGATTTGGATCTTCTCATTATTAAAGATAGCCACATCCATGAGAATTGATCATCATATAGTATTGTCGTTGCCGTGTATAATGATCTCCTGGTTCTGTTCGTTTCACTTAGCATCAGTCCTAAGTAGCTATTAAGCCATCTAACTATCCTTGTTTATGCTAATCTATATAATTCCTGTTTCTCCTTTTAATTGGATAATTCTAAGCAATGTTTTCCTTGCTATTTCAGCTATCATGTCATTTCTTTATAACAAATAGAGAAGAGTTCTATGGGCTATATGTTTCAAAGTGTCCTAATTCTAATTGTTCTCATACTAATTGATTACAGTGGCTGTTTTTAGTTTGTTCAGGGGACATTGCTCCACCCATACTGGTGTGTGGTTATCCAAGTCATTTTTAGAGCAGTAGAAGCCACAGCAGCAATGACCACTCCTAAAAAATGTGGTGATTTTCATCCCTAATTGATGTAATATATCCCAAATCCACAAATTAATATGTAAGCCATCTATTACTGATGCTGGGGCCTGATCCTGTACTCCTGTTCTGGGGGTAAGACACATGGTAAGAAAAAGCTAGAGATTTCTCAGGTCTAGTATATATATACGCAGTCATTTCAATTGAGGCAATGTACCTGAGACAAAAGTTTCAGGGAGAAAGAATTATAATTCAATTTAGGGGTGAGATTGTAAACTTTCTAAACTTATACAGCATTCCTGCCCACGCTTAGATAATGGAATTGAATGTAATTACTATACTGTCTCATTTCTCCAATTCCAGAAATGCCTCTAAGTCCCTTTCTCTTTTCAAGTGCCCTCCCAATAGATTACACCAAAAAGTCACAATAAAACCCAGGGGGTAAAACTGTGGTTAGTCTCTTAAATTCCAAATTTTAAGAACTAACAAAATTCAAACAGTTCTTCAGCACAGTTGTTAGTACTAAAATTACAGGGAACTAACTTGGTTTGCAATTGTTCATCGTTGGGGATGTGCTCTACACAAAGTGACCACTTACTAAATGAGTTATTCATTCAATTACTCATTCAAGATGCATGTATTATTTTCTAGACATTATACTAAGCTCTGGGATACAAAGAAATGCAAAATGATAATCCCTCTTTCCAGGAGCTCATAATCACAGATCACAGTAATGTCAATGATAATAGTGAAGTTAGGAAGAGGAGATTTGTAGCACAATATGATAAACGATGTTTTGGAAATGTTAGGTTTAGTTAGGAAGCCAATGAGCTTTTTTTAAGCTCCTATTATCTACCAGGCATAGTATTAAGCCCTGGGATAGAAAAAAAAAAAAATTAAGAAAAGAAAAGAAAAGAAAACAGTTCTTGTTCTCAAGGAATTCACAATCTAATGGGTAAAAATAAAAAAATAAAAAAATAAAATAAACATACAAATGGCTATGTATAAACAAGCTACATACCGAATAAGTTAGAGATAATCATTGCGGGGGAGGGGGCAAAATACTAAATTAAAGAGGATCAGAAAAGGGTTATTATAGAAGATGGGATTTTATCTGAGACTTGTAAGAAACTAAAGACAAAAGGTAGAAATGAGGAAGAAGGGAATTTCAGGCATATGGGGCAAAGCAAGTGAAAATGAAGTGATTCATTCAGAGATGAAGTGGTTTGTCTGAGGAGCAGCAAGGAAGGCTATGTTATCAGATCACAATGTACATGGAGGGGAGAGAATGAAGTGTTTTAAAAAAGACTTAAAAGGCAAAAAGTGGGCAGGTTGTAAAAGGGTTAGAAAAGGGTTTATATTTGAAGTTGGAGGTGATAGGAAGCCACCGATGCTTATGGAAGAAGCCAGTGACAGAGTCAGCCCTGCACTTATGGAAGATTTTGGTAGCTGAGTGCTGGGGTGAGGAGAAAATTGATACAGAGAGACCATAGCAGGCTCATGTGACTGTTGAGGCATAAGCAGCTTTTTTCTTGATTTCCATTTTTTTTTATCACTCTTAAAGCCTCTGACACTGTCACCATTCTCTTTGGGTTCTTTTATCTTTTTTATCTCCTGTTACTTCACAAACCTGGATCCTCATTCAGGCCAAACACTCTAACTTTAAGTTGTGCCTCAGGTTTCTATCTGGGCCCTCTTCTCATCCCCCTCTTCAATGCTTCATTTGGTGATCTTATCTATTTTCCTAGGTTTAATTAGTCTCTCCATCCCACTCCTAACTGTTGGCATACAAATCTTTGGTCTCCCAACATCTCAAACTGGATGTCCAGTAGATATCTTAAATTCAACATGCCCAAAAGAGAATTCATTATCTTTCTCCTTCACAAACTTCTCTTTTGTTGTCAAAGGTATATCATCCTTCTCGTCCCCCTGATTTATCACCAAATATCTCACCAAATGGACTGTCAAATCCTTGAAGGCAGGGAACGTTTTTTGCCTCTTTTTGTATCCCGAGTGTTTAGTGCCTAGCACATAATAAATACTTAATAAATGTTTAGTGACTGACTGATGTCAAAGGTGAATGATGTTCAAAAGTAGAATTGAAAGGACTTGGACACTGACTGCATACATGGGATGAGAGTGAAGAATTAAGGATGAAATATAAGTTTTAAGCCTGGAGGACTGGGAAGATAGTGGTATCCTTGACAATAATAAGGACATTAGAAGACTAGGCTATTATCTTTCAGTTAAAGAATTCAGTTTTAGAAATGCTGAGTTTAAAATGTCTATAGGACATCCAGCTCAAAATGTCCAAAAATGAACTTGGAAATCCAAAACTAGAGATTGGGAATAGGGCTGGACAAGTAGATCTGATAATTTTTAAACAGAGGGGGATCACTGAAACAACAGATAATGGGAGATGTGAGAATGAAAATAAAGTGAAAGCTTTGGGCTGTTAAAGCAGATGTAGGAATCATCAGCACAAAAACGAATATTAACTTCATGAGGACTTAAGAGATAAACAAGTGAAACAGTAGGAGAAAAAAAAAGAAAGAAAGAAAGAAAAGAGGGCCCATGAAAGAATACTGATCTTGATGTGGTTTGCTCAGAGACACAGGTCCAAATGTGAAAGAATTCGGGAACCCCCAAAATCAGTGGCAAAAAGGAAGGTTTATTTTTCACTAAGAAACTCTCTCTCAGCTGACAAGTCTCTTAATAGGAGACTTGCAAAGAATGTGTTAACAGAAACCTATTTTATGAGCAAATCTTGAGGCTGGGGGCAGTTTGAGCTGATTATCAAACCAAAATCTCCCAATTAAATGAAATCACTTTGAAGGCTTTTCCCATAATTTGGAATTTCCAAATATGGCTACCCAAAAGACCAATGGGGAGGATTTGCCCAAAATGTCCAGTTAAATGATGCTGCTTATCTTAGAAAAAGACCAGTCTGGAAAATATGCCCCCTCCCAGACTCTCTCTGGAAGACTCTGAATCTCCCTTTTTTTACAAATCAAAGGGGACACAATCTCAGAGTTCACCCCCATCAGTCTCACCCACAGTTAGCAGAACATGACCTGCATAAAGACTTATCAAGGAGACTGAGAAGGACTCTACCAGGTAGAAGAAAAACTGGGATAGAATTGTATCACAAAAAGAAGAAAATAGAAAAAGAATGATTGACAATGTCAAAGTATCTCTTCAGAGTAATTTCTGAAAAATTCTGAAATTCCCCTATATAGGTCTTCTCCCTGCTAGATTCTGATCCCACGGCTCATCTCCTGAAGAGAAGTCAAGCATGAGAATTTCAGAAAATACCATTCAATTTGGCAATTAAAAAATCACTGATAACTTTGGAGAAAGCACTTTTAACTGAATAATGAGTTTGGGAGTAAGACTACAAAGTTAAGTAAAGACTGAGAGGAAATGAAGTAAAGGCAGCTATTCCAAACTAATGGAATTTATTGAAAAATGGGTATACAGATAGGAGGCCATATTACTGTGGACAGATAGGTCAAATAAGAGTTTGTAATCTGCAGGGTAACAACTAGAAGTTGAGAGAGAGGTTTGAGGAAAGATGAAAGTGGGAAAACCCACTGTGAGAGAAGTGGGAAAGTGTGCAAAAGGATCCCCTTGTCATGGTGAGGACTTGGTTGAGATCATGTAACGTAAATTTGTAGTGAATTCACTCAGCATAGTCTCATAATTTTCTCTAGCTATATACAGAAGCAGCAAGTGGGAATGATGGCAATAGGTGGTAGAAGTAACACAAAAGATCCTCAAGACAATAAAAGGGGGCAGAGTTTGAGAGAAGGGTCAAATGGTTCACAAAAGACTAAGATGAGAAAAGGAAGAGAGAGAGTGTGGCAGGGATAACAAAATGGGAAAGAAATCAGGAGGAGGGATTGGAAGTCACATGAAGGTGAAGAACAGGATTTGGGGTTGCAAAGCAGAAAGGAAGGTAGAATGAATAACAGGGATCTCTGACAAAGGAATTTCAAAGTTCCTGAACATGTAAGAGACAAGACAAGAAAAAGAAAAGAGTTAAGTGATTTTTTCAGGTCACTCAATTACTAAATATCTGAGGTAGATTTCAAATTCAATTCTCTGGAATTTGAAGCCCAAATATATTTCATTAAGACACCTACCTGCCAGAATTGTACATCTATGGCTGAAAGGAAATTCCAATCAAAGACCATTAGCCTAACATGAGTAATCTCTGAGAAGTAGAACCTTCCCTTTATCCTAACTAGACTTTTTCCCTGCTAGATGCTGATCATCGCTACTTGAGATAACCCAGACCTCTCTAACTCAATCTTCCTCAACATTTACCTAATCACTACTGTGTGAAATCCACCAGGCCTGTCCTAACACCTCACCTTCCTAGATGTTCTTTAATTAGAATAGAAGATCTTCAAGTGCTGGGGACTATCCAGGTATCTTCTTCCTCAGCACTGTGCTTATGGCATACAATAAGAGCTTAGTAAATACATTTCTATTCCACTCCATCTAGTCTAATACTTTACTTTACAGATGTGTACATCACAGACTGTCTTAGCATCACGGTCTCATCAGGCTGAGCTCCAGACTACTCTTCATTGTCATTGCACATACACATACCTTTTTAGTTTCCTTTTTTGTGACTGACCATTGTCTTCCCTAATTGGAATGTAAACTTTTGGAGGCAGGGACTGTCTTCCCTTTCTTACATTTTTATACCTAATTCTTAGCTCACCATCTGGAACTTGTTTACTGACACAGAACTGGAATCTCTCTCCAAAACCAAAAAAGTGGACAGAGCACTGCGCCTGTAGTCAAGAAGACTCACCTTTCTGAGTTCCAATCTGACCTAAGACACTAACTAGCTGTGTGATCCTAGGCAAGTTAAACCTATTTGCTTCAATTTCCACTTTTGTAAAAGAAGCTGGAAAAGTAAATGGTAAACCTGTATCTTTGCCAAGAGAACCTCAAATGAGTCACAAATAATTGGAGATAACTGGAAATGACTGAAAAATCACAACAAAATCTCTCTCAGAATAATTTCCATTGGAGAAGCTAACAATGGATATAGCAAGGTGAATGAAAATAATAATACCTAACATGTATATAGCATTTTAAAGTTTTACAAAGTGGTTTACATATTAACTCATTTGATTTTCAAAAAAACTTCATGAGATAGATGCTATTATTATCCCCATTTTTTCAGAGGAGCAAACTGAGAAACAGAGATTAAGTGGCTTGCCTAGAGTCACATTGGCCTTCTTGATTCCAATTTCTGTGCTCTATCCACTGCACTATTCTATACCTCAAATGTGATGATTTAAGCAAATCACCAAAATCACTATTTCAAATATTTTAGAAGTATGAATAAAAATATTGCCACTTCTATAACACACAAACTGTTACTAATGCATGTTTAGATACAATAATTAGATGGGATGCAGTATGGCTTAGTGAAAGAGGAGCAGACCTCAGAGTATAGAAGATCTTAGTTTAAGTCTTACTCTGACACATCTGTTCTATAACTTTCTGCAACTTCATCTCTAACTGCCCCCAGGCAATTCCCTAAACTTATTCAGACCTATAATGGGAAAGAGAGTTTCATCATTAGGAACTCTCTATGCCAGTAAAATCATAGATCCAACACCCCTTCCACACACACACCATCATCTCACTAAGGAAAAAAAAAAGGTATGTGGTAATGTTTATATTCTAGGTAAATATTATCTATGAAAACTGAGAATTCACCTTAGTTATAAGTTTCCTTTCATATTAGATTTGTTTTATTTAAAAATAAAATCAGTCATATTCCCTTTTAGTCATACTTAAGTCTTTATTCTATTTTCTCATTCCTTTTCCTTTTCAATATAACAAAAAGTCCTTATGGCTCTTTGCTTCAATTAAAAAAAGATAAAATATATTTTATTCATTCTTAGTTTCTTTCTACTAGGATTCTGGGAGCTTCATGTATCTATTACTTTTGCTCATTCTGTCCATCATCACATCTCTTCAACAAATTCTTCAACAAATACTCTCAAATATGCCAGACTATTACATGTACCTAAGCAAAAGGAACTTAATGCAGTGAGCAGATTTTATCATTTCCTCTTTCACTAAAACATTTAAAAAGAATGATCTCAGAATCAATGAGGGATTCCTGGGATCAACCTGGGATGCGTTCCTACATATAACGTGTAAAGAGATGAAAGGAACCATTGGGAAGCTATTTCAATATTTCATTCCCAGACCAGAATTTATTTTTTTGAAAGTTGATTTAAGCTTTGGTGGAATTTTTTGAAACTAAAAGTTGCATTTCAAAAGGAAAAAATAAAAATGAAAGACAGACAGAAAGAGTGACAGAGACAAAAAAATAAAGATTGGAGGGAGGAAAGAAACATCTCTTTCCTGGAGTTGACCCAGGCAATGAAAACTATCTTTACACTCAATTGGTTCTTAATCCTCAACAGGGTTTTGGCCTTTACCCTCAAGTTATTTATTTTCCTTAATAATCTCTTATGAGAGACCTTATCAAAAGCCTTTAGAAATTCCAAGTGAATTATAACTAGCAGATCCTACTATTTTTATCAGCAACCCCCCCCCCACTTCTATTGCAGTTTAAAGGAGAAAAAAAAAAAAAAGGCAAACAGCTCTTTCCCAAAGTGGTTCCTCACCCTAAACAAGGGTAATCATTCTTTCTCTTATTCAAGTGTAAATCTATTCAAGGCTTTCCTTTCCTTTTCTCAGTCAGCTCTAAGCAAATGCATAAAAGATGAGATGTGGAAATCAAAGAAAACAAGATCAATGCCAAGGAGTAACAGGGTCCATCTGCAAACTTTGTCCCATCATAGGGGCATGTGTCAATGACATTCTTTTGGGAAGGATTCTCCCAATATAGAACTAGGTAAAAAGGATAGAGAATTTTAGAAGGGTGGATGCACTTGCTATGCTCTACCATGCATGAATCTTTACAAAGGGACTACTGGCTAATGTGTCATAGGACTATTACATTATTCAGACTTGCTTCTCAAGGTCAATTTTGATTTTAATTCAGATGAGAGGAGAGAATGGCAGGAGGGTAAATACACCTATCAGGTCTCAGATTTCTAAAGCTTCAAAGCCCGGAAGTAGAAGGTCAAAGGAGAGTAGGGGACTGGGGAAAAGATTCACCTAATCAATCACACCCCATGAAAAATATGGGCATCAAGACATAGCATTTAAAATAAAATAAAATCTACTGTATTTTTTTTTCCTTATTTAAAAAATACCTGACAATCCTCTCTCTAAATCATGATATATGGTAACCTTATAATCTGTTCAAAGCAAAAGAGAACCACAAGACCAGCAGAGTTTCATCATCTCAAACTCAAACTCTGATGGGACTAGGAAGCTATTCCCAAGGGTTTTTATTCAAATGTCATCCTAACTCTGCATTATTTTTAGTATTACATTTTGGATTCTATCCCCACAAAGAATTCCCAAGTCACAAGAGGCCCATGAACAATGTCCAGATGGAGAAAATGCCCAAGTGGTACCCTCCCACTTGTGGGTTCCAAGATAAACACCACAAGAAGTATGTGTGACTGAACTCGGCTCTCATTCCTAATTAAATACTGCATCACGTGCACAGTGTAGAACTTAAAAAACAAAACTCCACAAATATCCTGCACGGTTAATATGCTAGACTTGGAGAAGCACATGACCAATTTGTAAGCAGCAAACATGAAATGGAGAGGAGGGGTGAGAGTGAGAAAAGGTCTTTGTCATGCCCTTTCCCAGAAAATCTGTGCTATTTTCAGGGAACGTTACTGCAATGTGGCACATAGATGAAAGAGGAAACGGCATTTTTCTTTGTTCCTGCTGACAACCCTGAATTCTGAAGCTGCACAGCAAGTGGGGGAACCCTGCATGGATTTCAAAATCCCCAACTAAATCTGCACAAACACCATTTTTTTGAAAGCACAAAGCTAATGAATACTTCAATGTCTGGCATGCTAGTCCAGACAGAATCCCTTTGACCTATCAGTTGTGTTCTGGACTGAGTGCATATAACCATAGGGGTCAGAGAAACAGTACACATGGGTCATGTGAAAAACCTTCTAACCTAACTTGTAATTTGTTTGGGTAGGGGAAGGGGGAAATGAAGAAAAATTAACATCTTTTTGCCACCTTCTTATTTTGTTTTAATTTGTCTTCTAAGTAAATCTTTTAAAGAACTCACAAGACTATATTTTAGAAATAGTCAATTCTTGTTTTCAAATTTATAAGGTTTACTTTCCAGTTCAGATGCTCTAAAATTTACTTAATGTAGGGGGTGTGTATGTGTATGTGTGTGTGTCTATAAGGAGTCAATCGGCAAATATTTGTTAAAGATTATTTATTGGGATAATAGAGCATGTTTGAAAGTTAAGTACATGTTGGATATTAGTAAAACTGATGAAGGAGAGGCGCTGCCAAGGCGATGGATCCAAACAAGCCCTGTTTTGCTTTTTTTTGAACCCAAAGAAACAAAAGAGAGGAAGATGAGAGTTTCAGGCATAGAATTCTGTAAAAGCACACAGAGAGAAAACTATATCATAGATTTAGAGCTGAAAGGGACCTCAAAGGCCATCAAAGTCCAGCTCCTTCATTTTATAGATGAAATAAACTAAGGCCTAGTGATCCGTCCAAGTTCTATGAAATCAATTCCTCTGATTCCAGAATCAGTGAGTATTCCTTCAGCTACAGCCTATCACTCATGTAGGAAGGACAAGTAAGTAAACATGTTGGCCTGGAGCAAAAAGTACATGGAGAAGAATAATGTATAATTGGTCTGGAACATGATTGTAGAGGGCCTTTACATTATAGACAGAGGAGTGAATTTATATTGTCTTGGAGGTAATAAGAAGCCACAAAAGTTTTTGGGCTTTTGACAGGATCAGATCTTCTACGTGGTTTATGAATATCAATATGGCACCAAAAACAGAATCAATTGGAAATAGTGAAGCTACTAAAAATATAAGAACAGTGACTGAAGCCACTATAAATAATCCATATGAATGGTAACACTGGCCTTTATGAGGGTGTTTGTAGTACATATGTAAAAAGGGAAAGATGTCAGGGATGTTGGCAAGGTCAAATCAATAAGACTTGGCGAGTAATCAGATACAGGCGTGTGAATTGACTCTTGGATATGAACATGGGTGATTGTAAAAATGGGTGTCCTTGAAAGAAAGACGGATGCTAGAAAGACAAAGAGTTTGGTTTAGGATGGTTCAAGTTTATATGCAAGTAGTGATATTTAGCAGACATAAAAGATGCCTTGGCCTACAGAGATTTTATATTTAAGGAGGCATGAGAATTACACATTATAATTAGATATTCTATGAGAATGAAAATACAGAACACATGTATAAAAGATATTTAATAGTTAAACATTTTTTTAAACGAAATTTGTTTTTGCTACCTTTTTTTTCAATTTACAAACTTGATAAGGATATCTCTTGCCAATCATGTTCTCCCAAATTTCCCAGGAATTTTGGCAAAGTTGTCTGAAAACATGAAGCAATGAGAGTCAGAATCACCAGCTGCTATCCAGAACACTGGGGCAAAGTCTAAATAATCCTGAGAGTATAGGTCAAGTTCAGGGAAGACCAATGGGTTTACAGATTATAGAAACATTTTTTTTTCTCATTCTGGTTTTTCCAGGATTTGCCAATGAGTATACTTTCTTTCTTAAAGATCTAGGAAGTCAATGATGTGTTGTTATTCTAATAGTGCTCAATCAGTGATATCTGATCAAGAAAATTAATATCCTATGTAATTAAGATCCCTTCCAAGAAACAAAATGAAAATGTAGAATAATGTGTGGCTAGGAATAAATGAACATACACAAGTGTTCTCTAGCATCACAAAAAAATTAACCAAGGGCCAGGAACACAAACAATTGGCCACCAAATTGTTAATTACTAAAGGAAAAAAGGAACTTAACTAAAATGTGCCATTTAGAGGATCTTCATTCTTACATGGAAAGAGCACACCCTAAGTAATGTGGTCAAAAAAATGTTGTTTCACAATAACATCCTTAATACATTATAACCAAAACCACAGTAGTTCAGAAGAATGGAGAAATCCTGTTCCATCTCTCCTCTAAAGCACTTTTTCAATGACTTTTTGCCTAATGAATTTTAAAGAAAGGATATTAGATGGAGACTGCCTACAGAATCAGAATGTCATGAAATTAATTTCACAATAGAAAGCAAAATGACAGCACAGTATAAGTGGATAGGGTTTTATTCTTGTTGTTCATGTACCAACTCTTCCATATATTATGAGTGTAACAAGTGATAACCTCCCAGTATCCCTAATAAGAATGTAACATGCAGAGAAGCCTCTGACTTTACAATGGCAGAGGAAAATGCTCACCTGGTGTGTAGAGGGCTGGAACTCTGAAAAGGTGTACTTGAATCAAGGACAGCAGGATGCTTATAGTTAAGCACCTACTCAGTGTGAGATAATGGTTTTCTAAACATATATTTAACGTGATATGGAGATGTAATGACTCTCCTAAAAATAACACATGCTCAGTGTGCTGTAATGATGTAATTGTAATATATATATATATATATAAATGAAAGTGTGAGACACAGAAGACTCTCAGCCACAGACACAGAGAAGACTTCAAGTTCCAGACTCCATCTTTGACCAGCCTCTGGTGGTCCTCCTGCCTTCATCACTCCTCCTAAAGACCAAGGCCCATCCTAACACCCTCCAGAGAGCTAACCCAGATATTACACTGGTGTTCTTTACCCTAATGAAATCATAGATTTTTATATTTATAAAAATCTGAAGCAACTTCAATGAATAAGACATTCTACCTCTCAGATCTAAGCATTTTTTCTAGCTATCTCTTAAGTTTGAAACACTCTTTCCTGCTCTGCTCTATTGTCTTCCCTGGCTTCCTTCAAATCACAACTAAAATCTCACCCTTTCCAAGAAGCCACCTCTAACACCTCTTAATTCCACCACTTTGCCCTTTTTAATTACTTCTGATTTGTCCTGTACATACTTTGTTTTGTATATATGAGTTTGCTTATGTCTCCTACCTTTAACTAGATGATTGTAAGCTCCCAGAGGCCAGGAACTGTCTTTTACTACTTTTTGCATTCTTACTGCTTAGTATATATAGCAGTATATGCCGTGCCTGGCATATAGGAAGCACTTAATAAATGTTTACTGAATGAAGTGAAAGCCACATCATAATACTCATTATCCCATCACTTATTAATGATAATATATTGAAGGAAATATGTGCATAATTACATTTATTTTATGTTATATATTCAAATATGTCTACAATCTATTACTACAAATTTTTTGCTTGCTTATGGTATGACTTCTTATTAAATGGTAAACAGCTCGAGGAGCAGGGCAGTATTTTTTATTTAATATATTTTTGCCAAAAGTTTAATATAAAATATACCAATCTTAAATGTGATTTCTTTGAAGTCATCTTATTTTTGCTATTTTTGTATTCTGTCATAGTAGTGAACTACAAACAATAGTTTTGGCTTTTTTATTGAATATATACCCCAAGAGTCTACTCTTTCTTATTTCTTTGTTGAGACAATTGGGGTTAAGTGTCACAGAACTAGGAAGTAAGGTGTCCGAGATCAAATTTGAATCCAGATCCTCCTGACTTCAGGGCTGGTACTCTATCCACTGTGCCACCTAGCTGTCCCAAGAGCCTACTCTTAACAAAAAACATGATGACACGATTCTCGGTATATCATAATTCAGATGTTCTATAATACCTCCATTTGTAATACCTTAAGTTTCTATGCTAGCTTAACTAGTTTCAATTATGGGACAATTCCATAAATAAAAAAGTTCTCAGCAGGAGCCTAGAGCCAGAGGTAATAAATGATAATTTAACCCCTAGAGTTTTAAACTAAAAAAAAAAAAAAAAAAGAAAAAAGAAAGAAAGAAAGAAAGAAATCAGAGACAGAAAGCTAAAATCATTTGCCCAGGGCCAATCACCAAATCAGTGGGAAAACCAAAATTAAAATTCAAGCCAGATGGGCTTAAGGAATCAGCAACAGAAATAGATCTCTAAGAAAATCTACTTCCATGACACCAAGTGGCATTTTTTTAAAGTGGATCTGAAATTCAGGAAATTTATCAATAATAGAAAATACAAGAATTTGCCATAAAAATTTAACTAAAGACCACCTATATGACTTGTTATTCTGGATAACCCCCCTCTTCCAGCCATACCCTCCCCTGCTTCTTAGGAGGACAGACAAATCAGCCTTCTTCAGGATGCTGTAATTTTAGGCACTGAACTTTTGCAATTAATCCCTTTAGAGTTTCGCAGGGAGGCCCTTACTCTCAATTCTCCCCAACTCTTCCAGTCTGACTTCCTGGTTCCCACAGTTCTTAAGCTGATATTTGGAGTTAACCTTGTACTACAATTATGAAGGAATCCCAATACCAGATCATCAGAAGACAGTCAATCTGACAAGGGAAAAAGGAAATGAGATCAAATCAGAAAATTGTAAAGCCTGTGAAACAAGGAATCCTAAGGAAAGATAAGGGAAGATGATGATTAAAATTTATTATGATAGCACAAGAGGAAAGAAGCAGTCAGTAGGAAGAGAGAAAGAAAGATGGAAAAGAGAGACAGGATTTCTAAAAACATTCCTTTCAGAAGCATGCTCCATTCTTCTCAAGGTCTCAGAGGAAATTATAACAGCATTATGATTTCTCAAGTGAGTAATACTGTCAAGAACATTTTCAGTAAGGACAATAAAGAAAAACCAACCAAAAGCCATCTGAACAGGATAAAGATAAAATAAAAAATAATGCAGCAAAGTGAAAAAAACAAACAAATAAGATTAAAATAATACAAATACTCAACAAAATTAAAATACTAAAGTTGAGAATAGAATGCCAACTTTTAATAAATCAAAATGAAAAAATATACTAGAAATATGTAACTATATGTATTTCTTAAGATATAAATTTCTGGAAATGCTGATTACAGGAACACCACCAAAAAACAAAATCAAAGGTGTAAACATCACAAAAAGAGATAAAATGAAAACAACAAGCTTCATTGCTAAGAATTTTTAGAAATTTTTAGAAAACAAAAAGGGAAAAAGTAAAAGTTACATAAATATTACTAGACTTCATTTTTTATTATATACCAGTAATGACAAACTATTTGGTATAAGAAAAGTGGATAAGCAGAATAAATCATATGGGGGGGAGAGAAAAGGGGAAAGAAAGAAACAAAGATGTATTCCAGTGTCTGATAAACCTAACAGCATAAAATAGAGGGAAGGACTCTCTTTTGAATAAGATGCTAAGAACACTGGAAAATAATTTGACAGCAATTAGGTTTAGATTAGTTCTTCATACCATATAATACAAAAAGTTCCAAATGGAAAAAAAGATCACAAACTAAATAAGATAGAGAGAAAAACCAAAAAAGAAGATAAAATAGATAATTTTACTACATAAAATTTAAAAGTTTTTACACAAATAAAAGCAATGATGAAAGAAAGATAAAATTTTTAAAATTAGGGAAATATTTCCATCAAATACTGAGAAGTCTGATAAAGATATATAGTTCTCAAAAAAAAAAAAAAGTCTTCAAAGAATATGAATAGTTTTTCCCCAAAATAAATTACCAAGTATAAATGATCACCTGAAAACAAGATCTAAACCACTATGAAGAAAAATGCAAATTAAAACAATCCTGAGATTTCAGCTCACACCAAGCAAATAGAAAAGATAAAGGATAAAAACAATCAATGATGGAAACACAAGCACTGCTGGTGGAGTTGGGAAGCAGTTTTCAATTTGGAATTAAGAGAAGAAAAAAAAGTGATTTCTCATGCTCACTGACCCAGGGATTTTACTTTGGGCAAGATGTATCTCAAGAAGGCCAAAGATTCAGTAAAGTACCAAAAAATTTATGTCAGCACATGGTCTTTCAGGAGGTACATTAGACAGAGTGTTGGACTTGGATAATGGCAGCTACTTCATAGGATAGTTTTGAGTATTAAATGAAATGCTTGTAAAGATCTTTGCAAATGTCAATGAAATATAAGTTATTATTTTTGTGATAGCAAAGAACTGGAAACACATTTAATGCCCATAAATTAGGAAATAATTGAAAAAACTATGGTTTACAAATATACTAGAATATTAGTGTGCAATAAGAATAAATATGAATAATTAAGAGAACATTAAAAGCAGTTAAGCACTAAACAATGGAAAGGGAAAGGGAGAGAAATTCTATTAATGAAAATTCTCTCATCCCATTCATGGCAGAAAATTGAGGGACTTCAAGCACAACACAGTAAATATCAGAAGACACTCCTTATAATACAATATTCTTGTTGAATTGTTTTTCATTTTCACAAGGGTGAATGGAACAGAAATAGAAAATAACATGAAATAAAGATAAATATTATCAATAATTGTTGTTTTTAAGGAAAGAAGAAATGTCTCCATCTTTGGAGTTTTTATTTTTGAATTATTATTATTGTTATTATCTTATAGTTATTATCTTTGAATAATCTTTCATTTCTCTCTAGCCTGCACTACTAACTTCTGTTTCATGACTCTAGAAAATTTTTCATCCTGGAAAACCATTTGTGCCTAGGAATTCATATTTGGAAGAACCCAACTCCCTTTCCCATGGCTATTACTCCAGGAAAGATATGAATTCAAATCCATCTACAAATATGAACTAGCCTTGTGATCCTGTCTGTCTCAGACTCCTCAACTGTAAATTGGGAAAATAATAGCAAATACCTCTTGATTATGAAGATCAAATAAGATATTTGTAAAGCACTTAGCATAGTGCCTGGCACATAGTAAGCACTTGTTTTCTTTCTTCATTTCTTCACTTCCTTCCTAAAGCTGTACAAAGTGATTGGCAGGAAACAGATTAATAAATGCTTTCTGATTTTACTAAACCTGAATATGCAATTCAGTCTACAGCTTTAGGGTCTAGACTATATTCTCTTACAGAAGAAAGCATTATAAAGAGATGTTTTTGGTTAAGTCCACTAGTAAATTGATTCAGACAGAAGCCTAAGAATCAAGATTCTATTTGATAGAATACATTGTATCTACACTATCTCTGAAGTTGCCCAATTTATAAACTTACCCATTCACTTTCAAAAAATATATTCATGAAGACTAAGATACTCTCATATAGACAATGATTCAAATTATTTCCAAAAGACTCATGATGAAAAAAATTATTCACCTTCTGAGAGAGAACTGATGAACTCTGAATGGAGAATGAAGCATACTTTTTTTAACCCTTCATTTTTTTGTGTGTTTTCTTTTATATGACTAATATGGAAATGTTTTGCATGACTTTATACGGATAAAGAGTATTGTAATTTTTTTTTTTTGCCTTCTCAATGGATAAAGGGTGGAAGAGTGAAAAAATTCAGAACTCAAAAAAATTTTAACGTTAAAAAAATTTTTTAATGTGACTAGGTAATTTTTAATGAAACAAAAGAAAATGTTTGGTGGAAAATATATATTTATGAGAGTTCACTTTTTTCATTGGTAGGATGATGAAATGTGGGTCATAAAATTATTAATAAACCTACAAATAAACCTAAAGGCCAGAAGTATTCAACATTTCTATTCCTTTTACTCCTTATGTTAATGGGAAGCAATTTGTACCACAGAGGCCATACAATCTTGATGGATTATGATTAATGATTAGCATTATCTATATGATTGTGGATTATTACCTACTACTACTCCCTACGCTATCATATATACCACTTTTTTTTCCTCTTTCCTTCAGTCTTAGTGTTCCCCTTTCCTCCAGTCACATAATTATGACTTGGTCCTAACACTGACACTCAAAAACACAACTTAGTTTTATTCAAATAGAGAACATATTGGTTTGATGTCTGGGATCCTTTCTATGATGTACAGAGCTTGCCATTCCACTTTTCTAATGAAAATACTCCATCTACTGGTTACAATTCTCCCTATAGACTGAACCTCCAAGACTGGAATAATCACAAAAAATTCATTTCTCAAAAGTAGAACAGGGAATTTAAGCAGTCTTCACTCATTGTTACCCTTCATAACTGCATCAAATATGTATCTTTCTTGAGATAACTGGATAACTTTCTGGATAACTGGGTATTTGTCATATCTCCAATTGAGCAGAAATGAGCAGATGAACTATTGTTTTCTTAACACTGAAACAACTTTATTTTGTATACTAAAATATAAAAATAATCCAGATTCTATTTATTCTATTTAGTAAGACACAGCAAAACTGCAATTCTATCTATATTCAATGACCATTTTGCATAAGTTTAAATAATAACAGCAATAAAAATAAGCATTTATATATCACTTTAGTTTGGAAAGCTTTAGTTTGCATTTATTGTCTCATTTGATCCTTCCATCAACACCATGAAATGGTACTATTATAATATACACTTTACAGATGAGAAAACATATTTGGATAGATTAAGTGACTCTGTCCAGAATCAACCAGTTAGAAAGTATCAGAAGCAGAAATTTGAATTCAGTTCTTCCTGACCCCATATGCAGTCTCTCATGTACTTCAGGTTATTAACAGAATCATGAAAAGCACAACAGTAATTTAAAATTTTCAAACTTAACCCAATTCAATTAAATTCAAAAAAAAATTTTATTAAACATTGGAGATGCAAAGGGAAAAAATGTGGCAGGTCCAAATTTTGAGCCAGCTGACATGCTTAAATCTAAGTTAGTATAAAATAATTTCTAGGATGAAAAAAATCACTCTTAATTTGTGGGAACATAATACCACATGGGCTTTGAAGACAATTGCGAATTCTAAGAGGTAGAGATAAAGGGATGCACTGACAGATAAGGGAGCACCTATGCAAAAGGAAAGAAAGATCTAGCACATCAGACTGGCCTAAATAGAAAGCTCATGGAGTAAAGTAAAAATGGAAAGATAGAAAGGGAGTAAAACTATTAAGAACTTTCAAAGGCAGTTTGAATAGTTTATATTTTATCCTATAGTCATTAAGACTTCAGAATAGTGAAGTGAAAGAGTAAAAACTGTTTTAGGAATATCAATTTAGCAAATGGATGAATGGGAAAAAGTGGGAGAATTAAGAAAAAAATAATGGAACCTGGGATACCAATTAGGAAACTGTTACAATGGACCAAGTAATAGGTGAAGAGGACCTGAACTAGGAGATAGAATTTCTGAATAGAAAAAAAATGAGAGATATAAATTATGTTGTGAAGTTATGAATGAAAAATCTTGGCAAAAGTATAAAAGAGAAATAGCTCTGAAAGTCAATGATTTGGGATTCAAAAACTCCTTCTGATTCCCTTTGATTAAATTTCCCTCCCCCCCCCCTACTAGCTGTAATGAGAAGAGTTTAAAATTTCCTATTGATGACTACTAATTTGTGCAATGTTTGATATATCATCTGGAGTGTTCAGTTTTCTTATTTGTAAATCTGGACTGTTTAATTCTGGCTTCCTTCTACCTCAGTATCTATGAAGATCCAATGGTAAGCTAGACAGTAATGACTGGGTTCTTAAAACATCTGCAGTAATCCCTGCCTGGTCTCAATGAGAGATATATTGAGGACCTTTTTTCTGGCCATGAGTGACTGAGGAAGTGGTACTGTGTGATGACAAGGAATTTTCTGGTTGGTATGAGAGGGTATGGTAGAAGGTAAAGTATTTTTGATCCAAAACTGGAAAGGAATACTCTTAGCCAACTTAGCTTCTCTTTCCATCATATGCTTGTGTCATAAAAGACAATCATGAAACAAAAGCAAACATATTTATCAAAACAAACAGGAAAAATTAGTCATCAGGAAAGGCATACAGATTAGCTTAGGTGAGTAGATACATAGAAGTCAGAGAATTTTGTTATTTGGGATTAAGATGAAATGTCAGCTCAACTAGAGAAACCGATTTTACTTTTTGAGTCCATTCATACCAGTATTGCAGGTGCTAGAAATGAAAAGGCTTTTTTGTGACAGCATTTCTGCTTTATAATATAGTTTAAAAGATATTTTTCCTATACTCCTTTTCTTTCCACAACTATTGGCACTTAAAATCAGAACCCACTCTCCAGAGGGATCATGTGCACATGCAGAGAAAAGAGAATGCTCCCAATTTAAGAGATGTTTTATCATTTCTGTCCTCACTATATTTTCTTAGTAAATGTTCTCTTGTAAAAGCTGAATGAAGTCAATTGGCTGAACAATATTGGGAAGTACACTGGATGGGAACTTGTAAGCAAATGAGTTGGAAAGTACATCACCTCAAGGATATAGCTAGAATTCTGAGAGAAACAAGTGTCAAGAACCCAGTCAATGCAAGAAATGGTTGGGATAGTGAGTCTTACAAAGGTGCCACAATTCTGTAGCCTATGATGATAAATCTAGGTGACTAGAAAGATGGTTATATTCAAAATATAAATTGTGAAATTTGGAGGAATTTAGATGGTTTGGAGGACAATAAAATTAATTCCCTTTTGGACATGCAGATTTTAAGATTTCTATGGGAAAGCTAGAAATAACACAAAAATATCTAGAAAATGCAGGCTTAAAATTCAAAAGAGATTAAAGTATATATTATATGTGTGTGTGTGTGTGTGTGTGTGTATATATATATATATATATACACACACACACACACACACACACACACACACACACATATACATTTCCTTACATAACACACATCCACATAAATATGAGGCAGAATTTTTTTGTGAAGAGAGGTGCATTCTGAGTTAAGAAAACCTGAGTTCAAGTCTCACATCTGATACACATTTACTCTGTGATATTAAATAACCAATTAATCTCTTATAACACATGCAATTCTCTGTATGTATAATTTACAGAAATCTACACTGGTAGAGGGAGTTTTCTCCCTGGAGTTCCCTATAAGAAAGAAATGACACAGGACCAGTTCAAAACTTTTTTTTCCCCTAAAAGGAGTTATCTTCACAGAGAAGATAATTAAACTGAAGGGAGCTGATGAGATCATCAAAGAAAGTAGTGTAAAGGGAGCCCTGTACAGGACCCTGAAGGATAGTTATGGCCACAAAGCAAGATAAAATAACCCAAAAAATAAGTCTATAACTACCAGATAGATAATTATTATTGAAAAATAAGAGAAAATAACCCAACAAGAGTCTACAACTATTAAAAAGAAAAAGGTCAAGGAAAAAACATGACATCAACAACAGGAGGCTGCCAACTCAACACATCTAGAAGGACAGAATCAAAGCTTCAGAGTGAACAAGAAGAATATCAACTGAGAAAAGGCCACTAGATGTAGCAGTTAAGAAATAACCTGAGAGACAGACATTTCTGCTGAGTGATCAGGTCAGAAACCAAATATATCAAACTGAGAAGTGAGCAGGAGGTGAGAAAATGGGGGTAAATACTGGAAAGAACTTGACTACAAAGAGGAAAAAACCAAAAGGCAATAGTGTAAAAGCAAATGGCAAGGCAAGGTGAAAGGTTTTTATGAATGGGCCATGTCAACAGAAATGTACAAAGATTAAGAAGGTGAAAATGAGAAAGAGAAGAAATGATCATGGACTCAAGTTCCCAAAGAGATGATTTCAAAAGGAGTAAGTTAGATGTTGTCCTTGTCAAGGAAAAGGGTCACCTCTCTTCATCAGAAATTGAAGCAAATAAAACAAAAAGAAAGAAACTGAAACAAAGTAACATAAACTAGGATGTGATCAAAGGGATCTAAGAAATAAAAAAGGGAGCTCACCCTTACTGGCTTCTATTTTCTTCAGTTGGCAGATGGATAATAAGCATTTATACAGCATGTGCTATGTGCCAGGCACTGTACTAAAGTCTTACAAATATCATCTCATTTGATTCTCACAACAACCCTACAAAGTATGTGCTATTTTTTACTCACATTTTACATATAAGAAAAGTGAGACATGACTTCAGGATCATACATGATAAGTGCCTAAGGATGGATTTGAACTCTGGTTTTTCTTATTCCAGATCTAATACTCTGCTGGACTGTACCACTTCCCTACTTCAAAAAGGGAAAAGTAAGGAAATAAAGGTAGTGTAGGAGGATTGAGGAGAAAAGCATTGGAAAAGTCACTCTAAAGAATATATTAGAAAAACAACCCGAAAAGAATAAAAGAATGATGCAGCACAATAATTGAATAAATATGTATACATATATTGGATTTAACATATTTTAACATATTTTCCATATAATGGATTACTTGCCATCTAAGGGAAGGCGTAGGATAAAAGGGAGAAATTTTGGAACACAAGATTTTACAAAGGTTAATGTTGAAAAATTATCTATGCATATGTTTTGAAAATAAAAGGCTTTTAAAAAATAAAAATAAAACAATGGCCATGTAGCAGTGAGGGTCCAGTAAACATCAAATAATAATATAGTAGTAATAAGTAATAAATAAATAAATAAGTCGGGGGGAAACGATTGTATGACATTCTCCAGCAGAGTTCAGTAGTATGTGAGTAGGAATGGAGAAAGTGGAGGTAACCTAGATTTCAAATTTGGCAAGGTATCACCAATATCTGGACAAGGAAGCAGTAGAATAATACTAAAACTAATCGTTTCTAATCATTCTCTTCTGTGTTTTCTTGCAATTTCCTTTTCTGGGAGCTCCCATTTAACTTAAACAGAGTGGCAATATGAGACAAAAGCCATTAATAAAATGAATAAGGATTAAGGATGAGAGATAAAGTGTTAAGAAGTTGGCACTATTTACCAAAATACTTTACTATAAAATTTAAGAGAGAAAATTGGTTCATTTATGCCAAAAGACAATAATTTTCAATATTTTCACCAAACGTAAGCTTGAAATAATAAACACTGTCAGAACATGAAAAAAAAGTTGGAAAGTACAAAAAATCTCAGTACTGATGATGCCACAAGAGAGAAACTGCCATATCTTCTGGCTGAACAGCACTGATGCACTGTGGGGAAATAATAAAGGGATGATCTTCAAGTTTGATCAGAGCCATTGGGCAACTAGAATTCAGAATTTTTATGTCTAGACATAGCAAAGAAACTTTAGCACAAGGATAAGATCAATTAAGAAAAGGTTTGTGGTTGTACTTTGAAGGCTTTAAAGCACTCTGCTTTTAAAAGAAAAAAAGTATCATTGATAATCAGTGCATTTCCAACTCTTGTGAGGGGCTACCTTGAATAATCAGCGATTTTTAAAATAAATTAAGTTCTGTACATGTGCACACACATGCTATAATGGCAATGTGTATCTTTTTTTAAAAAATTAAATAGATTTTAGAAAACTATTTTGTGTAAGAACTGACGGAGGCATTGGCTTTGTATAATGCAAGCTGGCTTTAAAAAACATTATAGCAAATTTAATCAAGTCAAAAGTCATGCATATGTGTCCATAGTTATGTATGCAACAAGACATGCAAAACAATTGTATTTTAATAGATATTTTAACAAAAAAATCACTATCAGTAATCTACCAGAACTACTAATATTCACATTTGTAATATTCACTTTAAAAAATTCCCAATATGTACTTCCATATTTCAATTTTTAAAAAGTCATATGACATAGCTCCTCTAAATTCTATATAAAAGTTTTACAAAATAAAAAATTATTATATTTAAATGAAAAATATTCACTGAACAATGAACTATTACTATTTTTTAAATCAAACACCAAGCACCAAAAAGCCTCATAAAAGAGCAACCCAATGTCAACATCAATATTTTTAAAAACATGCTATTACTAGTAAAAATTAGAAAGGTATTGCAAAAAAACAATGCAAGAGGACACTGGAAATTTTTATCTGAGAAATAACTATATATGGATCAAAGGAAATGACAATAATTTTGTCAGGTTCCATAATTCCATTTCTCCTATACCACTAAACAAAGTGGTATGGCACTTTAAAAAAGAGAGCTTTATATGAATTCTCTGGGTAAAACATATATAGCTATTTTCCTGATATTCTAGTTAATAATAAAGAGTGTAAATCTCTAGGATGTCCTGAGAAAAAACAGTCTGAATTTCTTTCTCAGAAGGCTGTAAATATCACCACAGGTCTATCTGGGAGAAAGGCATCAATAAACAAGTCTTACTGAAAACCAACAATGCTAGGCTTTGCGAGAGAAGTCAAAAAAAAGTGTAAAATATAAACCTTACCCACTAAAAGTTTTATAGTCTAGCTAGTGAGACAGAATTAAAAAATATGAGATAAGAGAAGAAATAAGCACTTGCATGTGAAACTAATAATGAATACGATAAGACTCAAGAAAAGACAGAAATCAATGTGAGCACATAAAGTCAAAGGTTTCATGGAAAACACAGAATTTGAGTAGAATCTTAAAGTTTTAAGAGGAAAGAAACAAGAGAAAAGAATAAGTGTTGATTAAGCCCCTACTATGTGCCAGGCTAGAATTAGATAAGCAGAATAAATAGAGTTATCACTGGAAGGAGGAATATATCAATACTTCAAGGAGATGTGATTGAATTCATCAACCAAATCATAGATCCTCCATAATTAGTACTGAGTTCTTTCAGAGTTGCGGCCAAAAAATTGTTCATCCTATAGCCAATTTGGTGATGAGTCTGGCAGAATTTAACCTCCATAGATAGCAGATAAATATTAGGCCCAATAAAAGCAACAAAATCTGAGAGCCCAGAGAGTTCTTTGAGCCTTTCTTACTAAATGAGGAAAATCTCTAACCTCAAAAACTCATGTAAAGAATCTCCAACTACTACTGAAGGATTATGCTTTTGCTTCCACCCATCCTCACAGGACTTTGAGGGACATGGAATGAGATTTTATCCAGAATTTTGCAACCATTCTTTCAATGGTTTATTTCAAAAACACACTATTATGTATTGTAACTAGACTATTGAAAAGCTTTTGGCTACTTACATCTCCTCCTACTCAAATGTCTAAATTGCATATTATTCTGAAACAAGAGCCAAAGAGGAAAAAAAGGTCTCTGGTTCCAAAAGGAATATTAGTTTATTGTATTGGCAGGCTTAAAAATGGGAAGAGACTTTTTTTAATGCTGCAATTTTAAACAACAAAAATTAAGTTTTAACTTCCATGGCACAACCATGTAAACTGAGTAGGGAAGATAGAGTCATTTCATGTCTAAAGTCAAGAGAAATGCAAAAGGGAAACAATTTCTTTAATTCTGTCAACATTACTTGGTACTATAAACTAGCCAGCCAAAAAATCTATGTCAAGTCCCTATAACATGTATCTTCCTGAAGAAGACCTAAATTTAAATCCCATCTTTATTATTTGTAAATAGATAACTATTAAGGACCCTGTCAGTTCTCCAAAAGCCTCCACAGCCATGAATCATAACATCTTGAGCAAGGCTAATTTTTACCTCTCTTTTCTCAACTATAAAATAAAGCCATTAGGCTATACAACTGCTAAGTTTCCTACCAGTTCTAAATGTATATTCAATCCTACCTATGTGACAGCACATATGTTGTTAGAACAAATTGTGGGAACTGGGAGACCAGTTGTGGAGTGAAGGTAGGACACAAAATCAGGAAAGAAAGGAGATGAGACCTCGCCATTTCCCCAAAAGTTCATTCAGTTCTTTCATTTTCTTGCATATTCCAAAACTCCTTCCTTCAATCATTCCTCTGTTCAATTGATCTGTCAAATACTCATATCCCAATCAGTTCTTGGCTTCTGGAGGAACTAGAAGATAGGAAACAAAGCAGAGATTAACTCTCAGATGGTCATCATCTACCTAAACAGCTCTCCCACCAAAAACAGAGAATGCAAAACCATGTATTTCAGACTGCACAAGTAAATAACTGAAAGTAGCAACTCAAGGAGAAACTTCTCCCTTCATACTGAATTATATTGTCTCAATAATCCCTATCTTTTTCCTCCTCTCTTTTTCCTCTTCCTATTTAATTCTCATTAGTCTTCCTTCTGGACATCAAATCCAGAAGTGAAAAAAAGTGGAATCCTGACTTTATTCACCTTAAAACAATTAAGTCATCAGTAATTATACTGCCAAATATTTTTAGGATGGATGAGTAGAGATTTCAGAATAGCATTCCTGGGCTTTCCTTCCTAATTTCAAGATAGTCTACAGGCAATCACAAAGCCAGAATACTGAGAAGCTTCTATTAAAGCTCATGAATATAAAAGAGAACTACTTCCATTTCTCATTTTCTTTTCTAAAATATCATTGTCACTTCTACCATCACTGCTAGCTATATCTATAACAGAATTAAGAATAATGAATAATGACACTACAGACTTTATTATTATTACAAAGTAAAAATGATTATGACTTGACTTATTAAAAAAAATTAGAAGTACCATGGAGAATTTCTGAATTTGGAATGACATCATTCATTCTACAAATAATTATCCTATGTTCAAGGCAGTGTCTAAGAAGTACAAATAGAACAGATATATTTTTTGAACCAAACTATGTTAAGGTAAAGGTTCTTATTTGATTTTTTAAAATCCTATTTTATTTTTGCCCTACCAAATGTAAAAACAATAAACATTTTTTTTTAGCTTTGAGTTCCATTCTTCTATGCCTTTCCTCTATGAGACATGAAAGAATCTGATAAAGGTTATATATGAGTAAATATGCAAAACATTTCCATATTAGTCATTTTATGGAAGAAAACACAAAATTCATCTTTAAAAAAATTTTTTTAATAAAATTGTACTTTCTTATCTTGCTCCCAAGATTGTCCTTATAAAATATGGGATGCAGGTTGAGCTAGTAAGTTAAAGTTTAGGGATAGTGGAGTGGAGAGAATCTCTATTAGAAATAGATTTTCTTCCACTTATTTCTGGACTATCCTCAAAAATCTTAATAAAAGTTACTCAAATTAGGAACCAGTGCTCAAGGAGATTATCATCTAATAGAGAAGATAATTATTGGATTTTATTTTTGTTCTTTTCAGTATGTTTGACTCAAGTTGTGATTTCATTAGTAAAGGAAATTGCTCCTACAGATGCAGACCAGTCTTAGAGAGTTACTTGAGATATTAAGAAATTAAACAGCTTACTTGGGATTGTAGCCATTATGTGTCAGAGGAAGGACTTGAAGTTAGATCTTCCTGACTGATGGAAAATCTCTATCCATTATACCATGTTGTATCTCAGAGTCAAATATTAACAGTATATGATAATTTGTAATAAATAAATGGGTGCAAAATAAATTTCATATAAGTACAAAGGAGATAGAAATAACACTTCCAGATAAGGAAATCCAAAATGGAATCATGGAAAAGAGAGCATGAATTGGACTATAAACAAAAGACAAAAATTCAAAAGGCAAGATTGAAAGCAAGAGGGAATTCCAGAAAAAAATAATATAGCACAGAAAATGAAAGTGGATGATAAGTACAGTGCATGTTTATTGAATAAGAAGGAAAAATAACAATCATGTTCACTACCTCTTAGGTTCAAAGAACATAAAAGTGAAAAAGACAGAGATTATCTAGTCCAATCTCTTTCACAAGAGATTTCGCAAGAGAAAAAACTAAGTTCCATTGAAATCAAATGATTCCCCCAAAGAGGGTTCAAGCTTGACACCTCTTGTTTTGATCTAGTGCAGTTACTACTACACCAAGATGTTAATTTACTCCATAAACAAAAGTGTGAGAAATTTAATTTATTAAATCTTAAAATAATCAATCCAATGACTTTTTTTTAATCTTCACAAAACAGCTATGGTCTTAATGTTCATACTCTGAAGACCTTTTGGCCAAATAATACTCTTTTTAAAAATATTTTTTTGAAGTGGGCAAAGTGAAGGGATCCTAATTCCAATGTTACAAAGGGAAATGGAAATGTTCCCCAAAGTGAGTTAATGACTTTTCTATGGTCACAGCAAGCTAAAGCCCAAGGGGAAAAAAAAACCCTCAAGTTCTACTTCTATTTCCAAACCCAGTGTTCCCTCTTTGGCTACCATGACTCTCCCACTTCATCCCTTCTTTATCCCATGAAGTGGTCTATTTTCTGTCCCCATTTCTTGGGTTAAAGGACCCAGAAACTGAAATGATTTGCCAAAGCAAATGCTGGTAGCTGAGAGCAAAGGTAAGGAAAGAAACCAAGCAGGTAAAATGTCTCCATTGATCACTACATCAGAAGTGACATTATTGTTAAGCAAGCCACAGTTTATCCTACATATGCTACATTTCCATACTGCACACAGAGAACGGAAGTGTGAAAAAAGGAAGACATGTGGCAGTGATCAGTTCTTCCTGGATCTGCTTGCTTTTCTCATGAAAGGCAGTCAGATGGCCAAGATTTGTCACAAGAGAACATGGTCAGCTGTGTGAGACAACAAATGATTTCCCATTCTTCTCTACAAACCCTGTCTATTCATTTTCATTTTTTGTCTCACTCCAGGTCAGCCAATAAGCTTACAATTCTTGTGGACACCACAAAGATTTCTCCAAGAATTCAAAACACAATGTTTTCTGACCACAATGCTAACCAAAATTCTGAGAAAGGTAAGATGTTGTTTCTCTGTCCTTCTCCCTCAATACTTCCCCCAAGTTTACAATATCCTATTAATATCTCTACTATCTAAAACTATCTGTACTACCTAAAACTTGAAAATATCAGGAAGAAACCAAGACTTGAAGAAAAAGGGATATTGAACAAGAGATGAACAACAATTCCTAGAAGAACTAAAGTAAAAAAAAAAAAAAAAAAAAAAAAAAAAAACAATAAAGGAAGGGAAAGGGACCTATATGTGCAAGAATGTTTCTGGCAACCCTCTTTGTAGTGGCCAGAAACTGGAAATTAAGTGAATGCCCATCAATTGGAGAATGGCTGGGTAAATTGTGGCTATGGATGCTATGGAATATTATTGTTCTGTAAGAAATGATCAGCAGGAGGACTTCAGAAAGGCCTAGAGAGACTTACATGAACTGATGCTGAATGAAATGAGCAAGACCAGGAAATCATTATATACTTCAACAACAATGAAATATGATGATAAATTCTGATGGACGTGACAATCTCCAGCAATGAGATGAACCAAATCAGTTCCAATGGAGCAGTAATGAAGTGAACAAGCTACACCCAGCGAAAGAACTCTGGGAGATGACTATGAACCACTACATACAATTCCCAATCCCTCTATTTCTGTCCGCTTGCATTTTTTATTTCTTTCACAGGCTAATTATATACTATTTCAAAGTCTGATTCTTTTTGTACAGCAAAATAACTGTTTGGACATATACACATATATTGGATCTAATGTGTATTTCAACATATTTAACACGTATTGGACTGCCTGCCAGTTAGGGGAGGGGTTGGCAGCAAGGAGGGGAAAATTTGGAACAAAAGATTTTGCAATTGTTAATGCTGAAAAATTACTCATACATATATCTTGTAAATAATAAGCTATAATAAAAAAATAAACATAGAAAAAAACAATAAAGGGAGGGAGATAAGTCAAATAAGAATGGTGAAGGACAAACGGAAAAATAAATGAGTGACGCAAATATTTTTTATAAAAGCATATTATTTACAAAGCAACTGCATGGGTAATTTTTCCAACACTGACCCTTGCATAACCTTTTGTTCCAAATTTTCCCCTCCTTGCCGCCAACCCTTCCCCTAACTAGAAAGCAGTCCAATCAATACATGTTAAATATGTTGAAATACATATTAGATTCAACATGTGTATACATATTTATATACTTGTCTTCTTGCACAAGAAAAATCACCTCAAGAAGGAAGAAAAAGAAAACAAAATGCAAGCAAATAACAACAGAGAGTGAGAATGCTATGTTGTGTTCCACACTCTACTCCCATGGTTTTTATTAATTTGGTTATTGATATACTGAATTATCTAATAATTTTCCTAATATTGAACCAGCCTTGCATTCCTGGTATAAGTCCTACTCAGTCATGGTGTATTATCCTGGGAATGATTATCTGTAATCTTTTTGCTAATATTTTATTTAAGATTTTAGCATCAATATTCATTAAGGAGATTGGTCTATAATTTTCTTTCTCTGTTTTCATCCTACCTGGTATCAGTACCATGTCTGTGCCATAAAAGGAATTTGGTAGGAGTCCTTCATTCCCTATTTTTTCAAATAGTTTATATAGTATTGGAGTTAATTGTTCTTTAGATGTTTGGCAGAATTAAGATGTAAATCCATCTGGTCCTGGGGATTTTTTTGTTAGTGAGTTGATTAATAGCTTGTTCTATTTCTTTTTGCAAAATGAGACTATTTAAGTAATTTATTTCCTTTTCTGTTAATCTGGGCGATCCATATTTTTGTAGGTATTCTTCCATTTCACTTAGGTTGTCAAATTTATTGGCATAAAATTGGGCAAAGTAACTCTTGATAATTGCTCCAATTTCCTCTTCATTGGTGGATAGTTCTCCCTTTTCATTTTTGAGACTAACAATTTGATTTTCCTCTTTTTCCTAATCAAATTAACTAAAGGTTTATCAATATTGTTGGGTTTTTTCATAAACCAACTCTTAATTGTATTAGTTCAATCTTTTTTTTAGTTTCAATTTTATTGCTGTCTTCTTTTATTTTTAGAATTTCAAGTTTGGTATTTGATTGAGGGGTCTTAATTTGTTATTTTTCTAACTTTTTCAGTTGCAAGTCCATTTTATTGATCTCTTTCTCTATTTTATGCAAGCAAGACTATAGAGATATAAAATTTTCCCTTATTACCACTTTGGCTGCATCCTACAAATTTTGGTATGTTTTCTCATTATTGTCATTTTCTTGCATGAAATTATTGATTGTGTCTATGATTTACTGTTTACCCCATTCATTCTTTAGGATGAGATTATTTAGTTTCCAATTTCTATTTGGTCTATTTTCCCCTAGTCCTGTATTGAAGTAATTTTTATTGCATCATGATCAGAAAAATTGTATTTACTATTTCTGCCTTTCTGCATTTGATTTTGATGTCTTTATGTCCCAAGATATGGTCAATTTTTGTATAAGTTCCATGAATTGCCGAGAAGAAAGTGTACTCCTTTCTGTCTCATTCAGTTTTCTCCAAAGATCTATCAAATCTAGTTTTTCTAGTATTCTATTTCTCTCTTTAACTTCTTTCTTATTTATTTTGTGGTTTGATTTATCTAGTTCTGAAAGAGCAAGTTTGAGATCTCCCACTATTATACTTTTGCTGTCTATTTCTTCTTGCAACTCTCTTAACTTCTCCTTTAGGAATTTAGATGCTATACAACTTGGTGCATATATGTTTAATATTGATATTGCTTCATTATCTATGGTACCCTTTAGCAAGATATTGTTTCCTTCATTATCTCTTTTAATTAGATTAATTTTTGCTTTTGCTTGATTTTAGATCAGGATGGCCACCCCTGCTTTTTTTAACTTTACCTGAAGCATAATAGATTCTGCTCTAGACTTTTAGCTTTACTCTGTATGTATTGCTCTACTTTAAATGTGTTTCTTGTAAACAACTTATTGTAGAATGCTAGCTTTTAATCCAGTCTGCTATCTGCTTACAATTTATGGGAGAGTTTACCCCATTCACATTTACTACTAATTCTGTATTTCCTGCCATTTTATTAATCCCAAATTATACTTTTTTCTTTCCTTTTCCCCTTTCCCTCCTTCCCACTATTTTACTTATAAACACTATTTGCCTTGAGCAGTCCTCCCCCTTTAAGAGACCCTCCTCCTTTCTTATACCTTTCCTCTACTATTTCTCTTTTCTATTTAGCCTACCCCTTTCTTTTCTCCTTTTCCCTCCCATTTTTCTATAAGATGAGAGATGTTTCTTGGTGAAACCAAATATATCTAATATTCTTTTTGGGGGCCAAATCTGATGAGAGTAAGATTCACACAATAGTCATCACCCTCCCTTCTTTCCCTCAATTATGTTTTCTTTGCCTCTTCCTGAGATGTAATTTCCCTCATTTTACCTCCACTTTCCCCTTTTTTTCTGTTAAAATCCCCTTTCTATCTCTAGTTTCTTTTTTCTATTATAATAGTAAAATCAGATTATACATGTACTCTCAATGTATACCCATAATAGAAATACAATTCTGAAGAGTTTTCTTTTTCTTTTTACCTTTTTATGCTTCTCTTGAGTTCTATATTTGGAAGTTAAATTTTTTGTTTAGCTCTGGTCTTTTCATCAAAAATAAATGGAATTCCCCTGTTGAATATCCATCTTTTTCCCTGAAATAAAATGCTCAGTTTAGAAAAGCAATTTATTCTTGACTGCATTTCAAATTCCTTCACCTTTTGGAATATCAGATTCCAGGCCCTTCCATCCTTTAAAGTGAAAGCTGCTAGGTCTTGAGTAATCCTTATTGTGGCTCCTCGGTATTTGAATTGTTTCTTTCTGAATGCTTTGTAATACTTTTTCCTTAGTACCATAGTTCTCAAATTTAGCCACAATATTCCTTTGGGTTTTAATTTTGGAGTTTCTTTCAGGAGGCTTTCAGTGAAAACCTTCTGTTTCCATGATATCCAGCCAGTTCTCTTTGATGATTTCCTGAAAGATAGTGTCTAGGCTCCTTTTTTCATCATGTATTTCAGGGAATCCAATAATACTTAGATTGTCTCTCCTAGATCTATTTTCCAGGTCAGTTTTCCCAATTAAGTATTTTACAGTTTTTCTACTTTTTCATTTTTTTGCTTTTGCTTTACTGATTAAATATATTTGTCTCATGGAGTCATTCATTTCCATTTGTTCAATTCTGAATTTTAGTGAATTATTTTCTTCATTTGCTTTTTTTACATCTTTTTGTATTTGTTCAATAGAATATTTAAATGAGTTGTTCTATGGAATTTTTTTCCATTTCATAAATTCTGTTTTTTAAGGAGTTATTTTCGTTTTCTATTTCACAAATTCTGTTTTTAAAGGAGTTATTTTCATTTTCTATTTCACAAATTTTGTTTTTTAAGAAATTATTTTCATTTTCTGTTTCACAAATTTTGTTTTTTAAGGAATTATTTTCGATTTCTGTTTCACAAATTGTGTTTTTTAAGGAATTATTTTCCTTTTCTGTTTCACAATTTCTGTTTTTCTGGGAGTTGCTTTCTTTTTCCATTTTATCAAATCTATCCTTTAATGAGTTATATATATATGCCTTTTCCATTTCACTAAGTTTATTTTGTAGCGAATTTTCCTCAGGTAATTTCTGTGTTGCCTTTTTCAAACCTTCTTGCAAATTTTTCATTTCCTTTCCCCACTTTTCTTCTAGCTCTCTTTTATGATCCTTTTGAATTTCTTCTAGGAGAGCTTTGTGTAATAGGGACCAGGTTATATCAACTTTTGGGGATTCATCTGGAGACAGTATGCCTTTAGTCTCCTCAGGTTTTGAAATCTATTCTTCTCTTTCACCATAGAAGGGGTCTATTGTCAGAGTCCTCTTTATTTTTTACTCATTTTTTTTAAGTTAGTCTGCTTTAGAGCAGGGGAGATTTTCCAAGCAGCCAGGGCTACATTGGGTCATTGCTGATTCACTTCTGATACTGGATAGGTATGGCCAGGTTCTGTGATATTCTGGTATTTTGGGGTTTACTATTTACCTTTTGTATTTGTGTTAGATGTTTTATGACTTCTCTGCTGATCTACTGGCTTGCAATCAGGGCAGAGTGGCCAACACTGCTGTAGATTCCTCGCCACACACAGTCTGCAAGACCGACAGAGTCAGCACCACCCCAGGACTCTGTGCTGGCGATTCTGCTCAGCTGTTTGCACTGGCTGCCTCCCTCCTATTTCCAATTTAAACAGATCTTTTCTGGCAATCTTTGAAATTATCTTCTGCTGACAATTTGTTGCACTCCCAATATTTGTGGGTTCTGCCAGTCCAGAGCTAATTCAGAGGATGGATTTCATAATTAGTGTGAGGGTTGGAGAGAAGGTCAAAGAGAAATGTGTGTCATCTCCACCATCTTGGCTCTACCCCCTCCCCAAAGTGGTGCAAATAAATTATGAAAGAGAATTAACAGGTTTGTAAGAAGCACACAAAAAATACTATACAAAAAGTTTCTTAAAAACCAGAATTGACCAAATAATAAAAGAAAAAAAAAAAACTGAAGAAAATAACTCCTTAAAAAGCAAGAGTTAATGAAATCAAAAGAGAGAGAAAACCTCACTAAAAAAATAATTCCTTAAAAATTAGAATTGGGCAAGTAGAAGACAAATGACTCTATGAAACATCAAGAAACAATAAAACAAAGTCAAAAGAATGAAATATTAGAAAATGTGAAATATTTCATAATAGGAAAAATAAATGATTTAGAAAACCAGAATAATATGGATAATTTTAAAATCACTTGGCAACCTAAAAACTAAGAAAAAATGAGTATAGACATCATATTTTAAAGAAATTTTAAAGAAGCAAAGGGCAAAACAGAATTTGAAAGAATCTACCAGTCACTTTGTGACTTGAAACAGATCCCAGATTTTAAACTCCCAAGGTTGTTATAGCCAAATTCCAGAACTCCCAGGTAGAGAAGTAAATAATGCAAGCAGCAGAAAGAATTCATGTATTTCAGACAGGATCACACAAAGTTTAGTAGCTACCACAAGAGAGGAGCAGAGATATTGGAATGTGATATGTCAGGAGACAAAGGAGATAGAATCACAACCTAATAAAACTGGATATAATTATACAAGAATGAAATGAATGGTGAATGAAATAGAAAACTTTACACTATACTTGATTAAACAATAACCAGAACTGAATAGAAGATGTAACATTTACACACAAAAGTCAGGAGAAATAATGCAATAAACTGTTTACTTTCCTATTGATGAAGATGATACATGTAACCTCTAAGAACTTACTTAAAGGAAATGAGTTTGAGTCTATTATATTGGAATAATCTCAAAAGAAGAATGGGGAAAAAAGAGATGCATTGAGAGAAGGAGCTAAAGTGCAAGAATGGGGAAAGTTATTTCACATAAATAAGGCATACAAAGAAGAGTTTATACACTGGATTGGGAGGAAGAAGATAACAGTTGAATTTCATTCTCATCCTGCAAAGTGACTCTAGGACGGACACATACACACAGAGAGAGAGAGAGAGAGAGAGAGAGAGAGAGAGAAAGAGAGCAGGATTCAGAAATTCACTTTACATAACAGGGAAATAAAGAGAAAAGTCTAAAAAGGGGTGAGAAGAGCAGGATAAGAAAGAAAGTAGATTACACCAATGGTCAAAAGAAAACAAACTTTAGAGCAAAGGATGGAATAAAAATAAAAAATACAAATAGAAGAGAAAAAGATGTACTGAAATAAATATCATAACTGTGAATGTGCATGTTATTAATTTATCTAAAAATGAAAGAAGATAGCAGAAAAGATTAGAAACCAGAATCAAACAAGATTTACAAGAATCACACCCATACATCATTTATTCAATAAATAATACTGAGTGCAATCATGACCAAAGCAAAAAGAAATGTAATTTAAAAAAAACAATCAGAGAAACTAAATAATCAAGCATAATCAGGGGTTTTGCTTAAAAAAAAAAAAAAAGTACCCTCCTGACAATGACTGTATCAGTAATACGACAAAAAGCAGAAGAGCCAGATTCTGGAATGAAAAACTAAATGAATTATAAAAGATGAATAATAAATTGTAATCGTGAAGAATGTCAATTTATTATAGTTCTACCTAAATCTAACTATAAAATAAAAAAGAAAGAAATTAAGGAGAAGAATACAATTTTAGAAAAGGTAAATAGGAGGGACCTCTGGAGGACATGAAATGAAAACAGAAAGTAGAAGGCCTGTTTCTCTGGAGTTCATGGCACCTTCACAAAAACTTAACATGTAGTAGGTAAACCTCACAACTTTATACCAGCTATCAAACTATACTATAAAATATTTATCATCAAAAGAAACAGAAACTGGCTAACAGAAAGAATGGTGTATTAATAGAATAGGCTGGATACACAATACACAATAAAAAATGACTATAGTAATTTTGTGTCTGATAAACATAAAGCTTCAAACTTTTGGAACAAGAACTTACTATTTGACAAAAACTGCTGGAAAAACTGGAAAGATGTTTGCCAGAAACTAGATATCGACCAACATTTCATATTACATACAAAGATAAAGTCAAAATGGGTACACAGTTTAGACATAAAGTATAATACTATAAGCAAATTAGGTGAGCATGGAATAGTTTTCCTGCAAAATCTATGGACAAAAGAAGAATTTATAACCAAACCTGAGATAGAGAATATTACAGGATATAAAATGATTAATTTTTATTACATTTTTAAAATGTTGCACAAACAAAACCAATATTCCTAAAATAGAAGAAAAGCAGAAAACTGGGAAGGGGAGTTACAGTGTTTCACTGACAAAGGTTTCAGTTTTCAAAGAGATAGAGAATTGAATCAAATTATTAAGAACACAAGTTATTTTATAATAGATAAATGATCAATGAATATAAACAATTTTCAGAGGAAGAAATCAAAGCTAGGTATAGTGATATGAAAATATAGTTCAAATCAGTGGTTTTCAAAGTGTGGCCTAGGGAATCCTGGGGAGGAGGTGTAATGTCCTGGTTTAGCTTTCTGGAGGTCTTGAGACTAGCCTTGGTTTTAGCAGAATAATCACCACAAGAACAGTCAGCAATAAAGTCCAAAATTTTTATCTCCTTCAGAATCTATCTCCTTCACGTGGGGCCCAGCTAGCTTTCCGGAGGCTCTCAAGAATGGGTCTTGGTTTCAGTGCAGGAGGCAGGAGGGCCACCACTGATGAAGTCTGATGAAGATGTAATGTCTCTCCAGTCCTTGTTGACTCTTATGTACTCTATTATAACTACATCATCATAGGTGTCAATCTTGTAGACTAGGTGTCAACTTGTAGAACTATACTAAGTAATAAGCACATGCTAAACTAGATAACCATTGTCTTATTAATTCCACTGAGTTAATACTTTGTTGTAGAATTAAATCAATCATACAGAGTTCCTGCCCTTTACAAGGGAGGATTTTTGAAACTCTTTCAGAGAATCTACATATTCAAAATTATTTTTTTTATTTTTAATATGGTGAACATCTATAAATGTAACCCACATAAAAACTCTTTTAGACAGCTTCTCAGTAATTTTGAATGGTGTAAAAATACTGAGAAGAAAAGTTTGAGAACCATTAGTCTACATAAGTATTGAATAGAAAAATGCAAATTAAAAGAATTTTAATGTATCAACGCATATCTTTAAGATTTGCTAATATGACAAAAAGGGGAAATGACAAACATTGTAAGGGATGAGGGAAAATTGGGACACGAATGCACTGCTGATGAAGTTGTGAACTAATCTAACCATTCTGGAGGTTAATTTGGAATTTGGATCAAAGAGCTATAAAATTGTGCATAACCTTTGACCCAGGCTTCTAATTCTGTATATTAAAAAAAAAAATCAAACTGAAAAAAGCCTGTACATACAAAAATATTTCCAGTACTTTTCTTATGGTGGCAAAGAACAGGAAATTGAGAAAATGATCATCTTAATGAAATGGATAAATATTTTTAGAAAAAAGATGGGTAAAGTAATGTATTGGGGAAAAGAGATAGACAAGTACTATTTTTTTGTAGTTGAAGTATACCAGAGAAAGAATATAAAATATGGAAGATGGGTTGGAAGAAGGGGCATCATGTGAAATGCACTTTTTCTTCTGGAACAAAGGAAGCTTCAAAACATATGCATATACATACATAAAGAGTTTGTTCCAAAAATACCTTAAACCTAACTAGGAAATGATGTTTAAGAGGAAGAATAAAGCGGTGTAGGGAAGAGATATAAGAAAAATGTAATTCAATTTCAAAGGATGAATTTAAAAATGGGGTATTAGCAAGAAAGTATGACAACAAGTGATCAGAGTTTGGATGAGACCAAGGTAGAAAGGGTAATGACATGCAAGCAAACTACTTCAATAACAAACTAAACACTATAATTATAACATAATTTGCAGGAAAATACAAAAGTTAACAATTTTTATCATTGTGAACATAAGTGGAATAAATTTACTCAGAAAATGGAAGAGTAGCAGAACACATTAGAAAGTAGACTACAGTGGCAGTTAGGTAGGGCAGGCCCTGGAGTCAGAGGACCTGACTTCAACTCTGACTTCAGACACTTAATACTTATTAGCTGTATGACTCTGGGCAAATCACTTAACTCCAACTGTCTCGCTATTTAAAAAAAAAAATAATTTTTTTTAAGAGGAAAGGAGATTTGTAAGAAAATAGATTACAAGGCTGTTATTATTTACATGTGAAACAAATACTCATGGAGAGTCAAAATGAGGCATCTCAACAATCATATTTTCTGGCAAGTTTTAAAACTAGTAATAATAGTCATCCTATCCAAGGACACAATAAAAAAGTATGATTCAAAAAGATAAGCAGGAAAACTACATTATGCTTAAAGATAACACAAAAAATGATATTACATGCATATATGAAACATAGGCACTGAATAGCATAGTATCTAATTATGTAAATGAAAAAATTCAATTTCAGGGGAAAATATAGCAAAACTATACTTGTTTAAATAAAAATTTCTCTCTTTCAGAACTATACAATTCTAACAAAAATATAAATAGAAAACAAGTTAAGATAATAAAATGAATTTTAGAAAACAGATATGATAAACTTTTAGCATACTCCAATTGGAGAACTATGTGTATTTCTCAGTTGTGAATGTCATGTTTACAAATATTGATCATGTAATAATTACATATAAGAACCTCATTAGTAAATTAATAAAAATAGAAATTTAAATGTATTCTATAATGATTATAAATGAAAATTATCATCAATAAACTGCATTTGAAGAAACTTTTCCATTGAAGCTTAAATGGAATCTAAATAATATAGTCTAAGAGAATATGTAGGTCAAAAAAAATCATAAAAATAATTTCATCAATGAAAATTACAACAGTGAAAAAACACATAAAAGATGAGGCCAAAGCAGTAGTTGGGGGAAAATTTAAATCTCTAAAAACTTTCAGTAACAAAAGGAAGAAAGAGTTGATTACTAAATTAGAAATAACATTTTTAAAAATGAAGAATTCAACATAAAATGAGACATCCTACACAAAAAAGTTTAACACAGCTGAAAAGTTAAAAAAGATAACTAAAACTAGAAGATAAATTCTATCAAATATTTAAAAAACAAATAATTTGAGTATTATATAAACTACTTACCAAAATAAGAAAAGATGTTCTTCAAAACTCTTGATGTAATAAAAATACAAACCTGAAATCTTAACTAAGAAAATAAGAGATAGAAAATCATAAATAACTCTTTCTTTAATGAATCAGTACAAAAATATTGACCAAAATATTGAAAAATAATCTTCAATAATATGTTTAAAAGGTTATATACTAGCAAAAAGTTAGTTCTATAGCAATGGAATTCAGCATTGGTTCAATATTAGGAAAATAATAACTATAATAAGTTGTATTATTAAGAAAATAACATTATATAATCATATAAATAAAAGGCCTTTTACAAAATCCACTTATGTTAAAAACAATATCTAAAAAATTTAAAAATAAATAATGGATTATTTCTTAACATGGTAAATAATATCTATTTAAAACCAAGATCTAACAATATCTACAGTGGGAAAATGCTAGAAACATTTTTCAGTAAAATCCAAAAGTGAAACCAAATTGATTCTTATTTTTACATATAATTAGAGGTGATCATTAAATATTGTTAAACCAAACCAACATACTAAAAATGAAAATGTTACATAAATTTATTCTATATCATATAAATTAAACTATATAAGAACCAGAAAAAAATAAATAAAATTCATCTACAAAACCAAAAGATCAAGAATCCCAAAGTAATCAAGGAGAAAAAGTGAAAAGGAAAAGGATGTAGTAATACCAACTCCTAGATTATAATATAAAGTAATAATCAAAAATTAATTGATACTAGTTAAAATGTAGAAAAGTTGCATCAGAACAACATCTTAGGTACACAGAACTCAGAACCAACTAATAGCCCTTGATAAACCCTAAGAGTCCAACTAATGGAGTAAATTCACTTACAATAGTTACAAAAACTAGAAAGCTGGCTGAAAAAAATTAGGTTTATACTAACTTTTATATCATATGTCACATATGTGCAAATGGATACATGAACTAGATATAAGAGGTCACATTTTAAATGAGCAATTTTAAGAGGCAAGGAAAGAGATCCCTTTGAGAACTAGGAATAAAAGTAGTTCTTGACCAACTAGAAAGATAACAAGAAATGAATTATAGATAATTTTGATTATACAAAATTGAAAAGGTTTTGTATGAAAGAAAATAAATAAAATTTGAAAAGAAATAGTTAACTAGGAAAAAAATCTTTACACCAAACTTTTCTATTATATCAGTCTGGTATCCAAAATATATAGGGAAAAGAGAGAAAAGCCATTCCTCCAATAAAGAAATGGTCAAAGGTATGATCCAAAGGGTCAAAATATACAGGAATCGCCACTAAGAAGAAAATTCAAATTAAAGTAGCTCTGAGATTTCCCCTCACTCTCATGAAATCATCAAATATGTCAGCTGTAGGTAAGATTTCAGGAAGAGAACTGTGATCTGAACAAAGCATTCTGGAAAACAATTTGGAAATTCACTAAACTATTCATACATTATCCACTGATACTACTAAATATATGCCCCAAAAATATCAAAGAAAAAAGAAAAAACTCATATGCACAGAACTAGCAGCTTTTTTAAATATTTGAATAGAACTAAAAACTCATTAATTAATTAATGCTCACTAACTGTAGAATGATTCAACAAATACTGATGTGAAAATAATGGAATATTGCTGTACTGTACTTATTGTAATAGACGATGAAAAGATTTGTATGGCCTGAAGCAGGGTGAAGTTAGAACCAAGAAAATAATTTATGCAATTTATCCACTATAAAGAAAAATAACCACTTAAGATTTAAGAACTATGACATTAACAATAACCAATCATGATTTCACAGAAGACTTTTCATGAATTATGCATTCTACTTCTTGGAAGAGAGGTTCTGAACTAAAGATACAAAATGATAAATATTTTTTCCACACACAATCAATGTGTGATTTATTTTGCTTGATTATACTTTGTCTATATTTCTTTGCTGAAAGGAAAAAAGTTTTGAATTTTCTGAGATTAGGGAGGTATTTTTGAAATATTTATGATGAAATCAAAAAAAGAAGAAAAGAAATAACTGTCAATGAATAATCTGAAATAAAATGAAAAATCGCAAAAGAGTTCAAATAGGTAAAGAAAGTAGGGGAGGATTTAAGTAAACATGTTAAATTTGCAATATACTTTAAATATATATACTTTTAAAAACAATTTTTTATTGACTAAGATGCATGTTTCATATGCATAAATGTTTAGCTATATGTTCGTGTTCTCTAATTTTTTATTTGTTCATAATAAGGAAAATAAGAACTTCCCCAAGAATTAATGAAATCTCCATTATTTAAATGGATTTTTCATAACATATCTCTGACAAAGGCTTCATTTCTCAGATATGTTTTTTAAAAAAGTAAGTCAAATCCATAAGAATACACTTTATTCCCCAACTGATAACTGATCAAAGGATATGAACCAGCAGTTTTCAGACAAAAAAAAAAAAAAAAAAAAATCAAAGCTATTTATACTCTTATGTATAAATGCTCTAAATCACTATTGACTAGAAATATGCAAATTAAAACAACTGAGGTATCACTTCATATGTGTTAGAATGACTAATGCGATAAATAAAATGATTTATATTGGAGGGAATATGGGAAAAGCACTAATGCATTGTTTACCAACTGATCAAACCAATCTGGACAGCAATTTGGAACTATGCCCAAAGGACTACAAAATTGTATATATACCCTTTGAAATTCAGCAATACCACTGTTAAATGTTAGGTCTGTATCCCAAAACAATCTCCCCCCCAAAAAAGAAAAAAATTTTATCTATACTAAAATATTTAAAGCAACTTTTTCTGCAATAGCCAAGAATTAGAAATTGAGGCAATGCCTACCAACTAGACAATGGCTGAACAAGTTGTAATAAATGATTGTAATAGAATACTACTGTGCTAAAAAGAAATGATGAGTAGGAAAATTTCAGAAAAACTTTAAATACTTACATGAATTGATGCAAAGAAAAGTGAGCAGAATCAAGAAAATCCTGTACACACTAACAGAAAGAGTGTACAATGAAGAACTGAATGACTTAGCTGTTCTAGGCAATACAATGTTCCTAGATAATTCCAAAGAACCCATGATCATGATGAAAAATAGTTTTTACTTCCAGAGAAATTATGTTGTCTGGTTACAGACTGAGCGTGCTATTTTTCTCTCTTTCTTTCCTTCTCCTTTTGTTTGAGTCTTCTTCTACAAAATGATTGATATGGAAATGTTTTACATGGCTGCATGTGAGTGTGTGTGAGTGTGTGTGTGTGTGTGTGTGTGAGAGAGAGAGAGAGAGAGAGAGAGAGAGGGAGAGAGAGAGAGAGAGAGAGAGAGAGAGAGAGAGAGGGAGAGAGAGAAAGAGGGAGAGAGAGAGAGGGAGAGAGAGAGAGAGAGAGAAGAGAGAGAGAGAGAGAGAGAGAGAGAGAGAGGGAGAGAGAGAGAGAGGGAGAGAATATATTATTTTTTTTTAAGTGGCTGGTTGTTCACTTATGAAAGATGCTGTAGAAGGCATTTTAAATCAAGTACAAATGTTTGAACTAGACTATCATTTATGATCCCATAATTCAGTGACCCCTAAAGACTCTTCCAGGTCTGCTATTCTGTGATTCTAAGAGGTCCAGAAAAGTTACAACTTTCCTAAAGTCACAGGTAAGGCTAGTTAATGGTAGATCAAGAGTTATAAACTAACTTCTAGTACAACTTTTTTTTCCACTATTCAATTAATGAGAAGCTTAATTTTGAGTTTGATACATTAAGTTTCAAAGAACAAAAAGTAGAGGTAATATGACTTCCTGTTCCGGACTTGGCACAGTGATGGAGAAACGTCTTTTCACAGACTGCAGGGCAAACCCATGCAATGGTATTATACAACTTATTTAACTATTCTAACAGTAAAATAGAACAACACAATAAGACTCATTTCATTTCCAAGCCATTTCAGAAATGAAAATTTTTTTTTATAAACTTTAAGTTAGAGCATGAAGGAAATCTGGCTTCTATCATACTTTTAACAATTCTTAAGTATAATATAGCTTGGTCCAGATCTTCATTGAGTATCACCTTACTCTAGTGTTAAATAGTAATGGAGTTCCCTCAAACATGTACACACAAGCGATGTAAGACCCTTGAGTCATGATGCCTATAAAAACTACTTGAAGTTTTAGGTTACTAGGAACTTTTAATTAAATTCACTAAGCTTCTATGTTAATGTATAGAACTAGGAAATTTACTGGCTACATCTGGCAATGAAATTCCCTCTCCTGAAATGAACTAAAATTCCTCGTGTCCAGTCTCAGCATGTACCGAGTCTTACTAAGCCCCTTAGCAGAATTCTACAGAAGTTCTTTATATTTCAGAGATCCCCAATTACAAGCAAATGCCCTTCAAAATAATTCCTAGGACAGCATATTACCACAAAAGTTAACCCAAAGCATCTCTCCCCCTCCTACTTTTACTGAGATAAAGGACTCTAATTGTAAAATTCTGTATAGATGAGACTTTTTATAATGTGTCAGTTTTCCTAAACTGGATTTTTTTTCCTCTCTTTTTTATTCCTTCTTATAAGGTGGGAAGGAGGTAGTTCTGGATAGCTACACTGGGAAATGTTAAATAACATTTTTTGAAAGGTAGCAATACAATTCTTTTTTTTTTAAAGCCTAGAAGCTCAGTAAAGTCTAATCTTCTAGACCACATTCACTAGTAAGTAAAAAGATATTAATAATAGTTACAACCTGTTAATAAATTTGTTGATAAAATAAACTCAACAGATGCAAAGTACTGCTAAATAAATAGTGAGCTCAAATGAATTAGTTCATTAATCCCCTGGAAAACTGTATTGTATTGAAGTCCACAGTAGATTTCATGGGCTTTGTGAAAGGGTACATCTTTATTTCAATATAAATTATTTCCTCTATAATATTATGTATTTTATATTATGCATTTTAAAAGATTACTCTAAGAGTCCATAAGTTTTACCAGAATGCCAGAGTCCAATACAATAAAAAAGTTAATAACTCCAACTTTAGATAGTAAGATTCTCTAATTACTCTTTTTCACAGATGCCATCATATTGCATCAATTATTAATACATTACAGAGTTTCAATCAGTGAAATCCAAAGTGATGAAAATAAGAATGCTTTACCATCAACATTAAAAAATAAAGTAGATGAAAAATGCATGATGTTCAAATCACAACATGCAACCGGATGGACATTTTCTTGAATTAACCCATCAAAACATACAACAGAAAGGTTCACCGTGAATAAGTTATATTGTATTATTAACAACTTATACATAGGAAATAGCACAAATAGGGATGAGTGGTTAGGTTTGGAGAATGCCAATAGACTGATCACTAAACTGACATTTCTAAGTGACTAAAAAAAAAAAAAAAAAAAGTCAGGACAACTAAGATGATGCACTGAATAAAGCATTGGGCTTGGAATGAGGAAGACTCATCTTCATGAGTTCAAAACTGGCCTTGGACACTAACTAGCTACATGACTCTGATGGCACAGTAGACAGAATATCAGGCCGAGAGTCAGAAATACTCATCTATGTAAGTTCAAATCTAGCCTCAGATGCTTACTAGTAGTATGATCCTGACCAAATCACTTACCTGTTATAGCCTCAGTTTCCTCATCTGCAAAATGAGCTGGAGAAGGAAAAGGCAAACCACTTCATATTCTCTTTGTGAAGAAAATCTCAAGTAGGGTTACAAAGAATTAGACATGACTGAACAACAACAAAAGAACAAGCCCATTAAGTAGATTCTCTTTTGAGGATTGACAGGGAAAAGAAATGTACTTATACTATATGGCATGCAAAAGTATCACACAAGATATGAGTTTTAGGATGGTGGCTGAACAATGGATTTAGAAACAGAAGATATGCTTTTAAATCTAACTCTGCCACAAAAGATTTGGCTTTTTCCCCCCTTTTTATTACATTAATACATAATCATGGGCTTAACCTTTCTAAGCCTTAATTTATTCATCCATAATATGGAGATGATAATACATACCCCACCCGCTTCAGAAAATGGCTATGAAGATCAAATGAGGTAACTTACATAATGCACTAAATAAGGTCAGCTATTGTCACTATTGCTATGGTGTGATGAGAAGTACTATTACTGACTGGCAAAAAATAACAGTTCCACCAGGTATAAACACAAGTATACTTGATGACATCTCTAAACAATCAGCAGAACATACATTCAATTTTTAAATGAGATGAGAAACAATTAGGAATTGCTAATTGTGTCTAATGAACTGCTATTTATACTGAAAGAAAAGGATTATAGCATTAATAATAACCAGTTACTTTGCCATCAAAATAACATGTACATTGATTATTTGAATCTCTGCCTTTTTTTTTTTTTTTTTTTTTTGCTAAGGCAATTGAGGTTAAGTGACTTGCCCAGAGTCACACAGCCAGGAAGTGTTAAGTGTCTAAGGCCAGATTTGAACTCTGGTCCTTCTAACTTCAGGGCTATTACTCTTTTCTACTCTTTTCACTATGCCACCTAGCTGCCCTAGAATCTGCCATTTTTACAACCACTGATTTTTCCTCATAAAAGCAATCACTTCCATCTAAATGGAATTCTAGAAGGTAATCTTATATAGAGAGTCTCAGAATGAAAAACTGGCTTAACAAAATCAAAATATAGTCTAAATTGATTAAACAAACATGCTTGTTAATCAAAACTTTAATACATAAAATAACATTAGGTCCATTTTGCCCTCTTACTAGCTTAGTTCACATCTTAATTCTTCTATAACCACCGAAATAAGCTCTTTATTTGAGATTGGAAGCTCCTATTACTTTATATAATGGTGCTCATTTTAATTTCTTTTTTAATTTAAGGCAGCAGAGTATAGAGTCAACAGGCTCCATTCAAGTCCCATTGTCTGATGACCATGCCAAGTGAGTGATTATGGGCATTTCACTTAACCCTCTCAGTTCCCTATGCAATTCTCTTCAGACCATAAACACAAAGACTTTATATTAACCTGCATTAATAGAAAATGCCCCCACCTGGAAGTTTCTTATGTCAATGAAAGCACAAATCTAAAATGTGATAGAGAATGGAAAGAGAATAAAAACAAATGGGGAAATACAGCATTAGCCAGATTGGTTCAGTTCATTAAATAGAAGAACAAAAAGCAAAAAAAACCATCAATTTTTCAAGTCATAAAAACAATGGCAACTTTTAAAATGCAATGAGTTTTAATCCTCTTGTTACCAGGATCACACATAAAGATTTGAAAATGTGAATAGTTTCATGTTTACATACTATTTTAAACATTCAAGGGTTTTTTTAACTCGTTATTTAAAAATAAAACTAATTGTCTATTTGAATATATATGCTTCTCAAAGGGATTTTAATGTATATATTTCTCCATGAGTCCTTTAAACTCAAAAAAGATCTATGAGAGTCAAAGCAACATATGTCATTTTTTAAAAGATAATAACTTTGTATAAGGCTTATACTCTTTTAAAATAAACTATCAGAAAGCCTGGTTCACTGATTTAATAAACCGATGCATGACAGAAATGAAAACATTAAAAGCTGCCAAAAATCTAGTCAGGTTTTAGGTTGCCAGAAAATTACTTAAGCTTCTCCTCAGGGTAAAAAGAATGCGATGTGATTTTTAAAAGGGAGGAAAAGTGAAGCTTAAAAACAGACAAAATCACAATAGCCACAGATAACCTGATACAAAGGAAGGGATAGCTAATTCACTCAATTGAAATAGAAGGAATGCCCAAAAAAAGTATTTTTTTTTTAAGTCAGGCAAAGTGATGGTTTTGTCTTCAATTGAAAAACTTAAATTATCCTTTAACCAGTCTCTTAAATAACATGGATCATGTTTCAGAATATTCATTTGAGTTTAATTAAACAGAAGTTATAGACTATAGTGTTCTTCTTTTCTCTAAAATATAATGGTTCTCTGGGAGGTTTCCTGGGGGGCTTCTGGAAGCAGCCTTAGTTTCAGTTCCAAATAATAATCACCTTAAATGCAGCCAGCTGTTAAAAGTTCAAATTCTTTACTGTCTCTTCCAAAATAGCCCGTTTAGCTTTCTTAGAGGCCTATCTCCCTCCTTGGTTCCAAGAGCTCTTGCAGCTTGTCCTTTGCCTCTGCCAGCTTCAGCCTCCAACTCTCTCTGAATCTCCAGTTCTACTTGACTCCTGACTGAGGCTCATTCTTTTATATGCTCTTTTAGAGGTGTGAACTCAAAGGTTGACTCCTCTTCCGACAGAGTGGGATTGTGGGTTCCTGACTTGTGAAACTCCTGGACTTGTGAACTCTAATGTGTGAGCTAATGTGTGAACTCTTAAAGGTGTAAACTTAAGTACATAAGCATTGTTACTATCAATTCCAGTGAGTTAACACTTTGTAAGTAGTTTAACAATAGACTGTTGATAGAGACTCTTCAAAACCAAATTTAGTTTTCTTTAGTAAAGGCTTAAAACAGAAAGAAAGATTTGGTCTAATATTATGCTAAGCATATAAACAAAATGTAAAAGCAAAAAAAATAATGAAATCTCAAAAGTGAAAATAAAAAAACACATTGTAAAACAATATTCACAATAAACATGCCAACTAAAAGTTTGAAATATACAATATTAAATATCTACAAGAATAATAAAATAAAGGCAGTTGGGTAGCACAATGGATAGAGCACCAGTCCCGAAGTCAGAAAGACCTGAGTTCAAATCTGGCCTCGGACACTTAACACTTCCTGTGTGACCAGAGGCAAGTCACTTAACCCCAATTGCCTCAGTAAATAATAATAATAATAATAAAACAGCAGCTAGTTTAAATTGTGTAGCAAACACAGTAACTAGATTCAAACTTGAGTTCAAATCCAGCCTTATATACTTAACTACCTGTGTGACCCTGAACAAGTTACTTAACCCCGATTGCCTCACTTCTTCATCTGCAAAATAAGGGGGAACAGGACATGGCAAACCAGTCCAGTATCTTTTCCAAGAAAATTACAAGTAGGGTCATGGAGATTCTGTCCCAAGTCAAAAAACGCAATGACAAGCTGTGTGACCCTGGAATTCACTTAAATTCTGTTTGCCTATTTCCTCAAATGTAAAATGGAGATTATCATAGCAGTAACCTCCTAGAATTGCTGCAAATAATAAATGAAATAATATTCATAAAGTTCCTGAGACATAATATATATATATATGCTAACAATTAAGAACAAAGGTCAAAAAATAAAATTATGAAGTTTTCAAAGAAAACAGTAACAATGCAAAAACATGCTATATTTTCTTAATAATCAATGAAAAGAAAAAAATCACAACCAAACCCAATCAAAAAAGTAAAAGTAATTTAAATAAATGCTATAATTCAGTTTAGGAAGGTTGTAGGTAAATAGCTACTCAATACATTTTTGGTGGAACTACAGACTGAAACAAAAATATAATATTTGGTGAAATTACTGATGTATTGATATAATGATTTGATATTATGATAAGAAGCATTTTTTAAATTAGCAATAATCATGCTGTGAATAAACGTTACTGGCTGTTATGCCTCAATGATATAAAGATAAGAGTCATCTCAATAGCCAAGACTTCATCTTTAAAATTGAAATAAGAAAAAGAAAATGGGACCCATCAAAGATGTTTTGTAGTGTAGATGTTTTGTTTTAAACAAAAAGCTGGAATCAACATATTTATACAATAATTAGGGAATGACTATGCTATGACATGAAAATAAATGGAGATGCAGCAACCTAGACCTGTGTGTTCACTGGAATAAGGAATTTCTGGTATAAACAATCCTTCCAAAAATACAGGGGCATAAACATAATATATAGACTTTTATAAAGTAATTTAAAAGAAGAATCAGCAGTACTAGAATTGTATATACCTAAGGGGGAGGGAAGAAGTTTTGTTGATAAAGATTAATGAATAACTCCCCTCTACCAATGCAGACTGTTAAATGATTTACAAATGGCAGGCTCAGAGCATTGACCCAGGCAGACACTATCTCTGTAACCTTGGACAAATCACTTAATGAATCTCCCTAGTCCTCAATTTTGCTCATTTATAAAATGAAGGACTTGATTGGATAGCCACTGAGTTTCCCTCTAGCTATATGATCTGATGAGACTATTATGTGATTTCTCTGGGGTCAAACAGCATATCTTTAAGACATGTATTAAATCCTGATTTTCCTGCCTCCAAGAATAGTTCTCTGTTCATAGCTCCCTCATATAATTTATTTGATTATACTTCATGAAATGCTTAAGAGTTTTATTTAATAAATTAGAACATAAGATAGTTTACCTCTCAGAATTATGGAGGAAGAAAGAATTTGTGACCAAAGCAGAACTAGAGATCATTATTGATCACAAAATATAATTTTGATTATATTAAGTTAAAAAGGTTTTGTCAAACAAAACTAATGCAGACAAGATTAGAAGGAAAGCAATAAACTGGGAAAACATTTTTACATTCAAAGGTTCTGATAAAGGCCTCATTTCTAAATTATATGGAGAATTGACTCAAATTTATAAGAAATCAAGCCATTCTCCAATTGAAAAATGGTCAAAGGATATGAATAGACAATTGTCAAATGAAGAAATTGAAACTCTTTCAAGTCATATGAAAAGGTGCTCCAAATCACTATTAATCAGAGAAATGCAAATTAAGACAACTCTGAGATAACACTACACATCTCTCAGATTGGCTAAGATGACAGGAAAAGATGACAAATGTTGGATTAGATATGGGAAAACTAGGACAATGATAACATTGTTGGTGGAACTGTGAACAAATCCAAACATTCTGGAGCGCAGTTTAGACTATGCTCAAAAAATTATCAAACTGTGCATACCCTTTGATGCAACAGTGTTTCTACTGGGCTTATATCCCAAAGAGATCTTAAAGGAGGTAAAGGGACCCACATGTGCAAAAATGTTTGTGGCAGCCTTTTCTATAGTGGCAAGAAACAGGAAACTGAATGAATTCCCATCAATTAGAGAATGGTTGAATAAATTAGGGTATATGAATACATGACAACAATAAGACTATACAGCGATCAATTCTGATAGACATGGCTCTCTTCAATAATGAGTTGATTCAAAGCAGTTCCAATTGTCCAGTAATGAAGAGAGCCATCTACATGCAAAGAGAGGATTATGCGAACTGAGCATAGACCATAACATAGCATTTTCACTCTTTTGATTACTGTTTGTTTATATTTTTGTTTTCCTTTTCAGGTTTTTTTTCTTTCTACATCCAATTTTTCTTGTGTAGCAAGATAACTGTATAACTATATATAAATGTATTAGATTTAACATATTAATATGTATTGGACGACCTGCCATCTAGGGGAGGGGATGGGGGGAAGAAGGGGAAAATTTAGAACAGAAGGTTTTGCAAGGGTCAATGTTGAAAAAATTATCTATGCCATATGTTTTGTAAATAAAAAGATACAATAATAAATTTAAAAAAAAAGAACTGGGAAAAAAGTTTTATTTAAGTATTTATTTTCTATTTTGTTTGTCTTTACTGAAGTCCAAACTAATACAAATCCAGGAGAGCAACTAAAATGAAGAGACCCAAATTCATGTCATATAAGGATTATTTGAAGGAACTGGGGACATTTAGCTGGAGGGGAAAGACTTAAGAGTATATGATAAATATCTTCAAGTATCTGAAAGATTTCCATATGGAAAAGGATTTTATTTATTTTAGTTGGCCCCAGAAAATATAGGAAAAAATGGATGGAAGATGCTTGAAGGCAAATTTGAGTTCCACATACAGAAAAGCTCTAATTATAGTTATATAAAAATACGTGTACTCAAGCAGAAACAGATGACCATTTTAGGGCAATGTTGTAAAAAAGAATTCTTATTCTGGTACAGACTAGATTAGATCACCTCCAAGGCCCTTTGCAAATCAGAGGTTCCATAGAATTATAATGAAATAATCAGTTCAACAATACAATGTATCCACATTACTACATATCAATGGAATGAAGGGGAAAAAACAAACAAAAGACAATGCTAACTTAACTTTTAAGGACCTCACAAACAATTATCATCAGAAAAAAAAAATTTACAAATTTTACTTATTGTGAAATACCTATATTTATATGATATATGTAATTTTATTTATATTTATATATTATTATATATTTATACTCTCCATATGTGTACATATATTTGTATACACACACATACATGCACATGTTTGTGCGTGATTAAAGTCAACTATGACATTGGGAAATTAGAACGGACAGAACATGACAAGATTCTGCAATTTCTGTTCCTAAAGTCCCCATGATGCTTAGTCCCTACAGAATACATAGTAGGACTAATTATCTCCCTTGCTAAGGAGAAGAACAACAGTAAGAGATGTTATAAAGGTAACAACAGCAAGATATGACAACTGGTTGAATGTGTGGAGTGAGGGGTAGTGAAGAAAGATACATAATATTGAAGTTGGATTGCATATGGAGCCTGGAAGATTTTAGGGAAGTTTGATTTTCAAAAAGGTGAGTTTGAAGACTTGCAGTCTTTAAAACCCAGCTCTACCATTTGCTACCTGTATGATCTAGAAAAAGTATCTCTTTGGGTCTCATATTCCTCATGTGTTAAATAAGAATTGCATAAGATGTCCTCTAAAGTCTACATCTATCAACTATCAATTGACTATCTTTCTCCTATTATAGCTAAGTAAAATTATTTGTTGTACGGAATAGCATATGTCTCATTTTCCAATATTAAACATAAAGTGCCACACATCTGGCCTATGTTAAGCCCTAGGCTGGCTTAAAACAAAATCAAATTTGAATGTTTCTTCCACCTATATTCTTTCTTTGGACCCTTTAACATCTACTTGTGAAGTGTTAAGATGGCCCTATTTTCTCAATCACATTTGCAAGAGGGAAATAGTGGTTTCCCCACAATGTTCCCAGTGTTTCTCTCTCAGTAACAATAATAACAAATAATATGAATATATAACACAGTTTACATACATGATCTCATTTGTATCTGACAAAAATCCTGTAAGGTAAAACCTATCATTATTTTTCCCATTTTATAAATGAGGAAACAGACTTAGGCTAAAATGATTTGCCCATGATCACAGAACTCCAAGTCAATCCTGTTTTTCCTTAAAAGGTATCTTCAAGATTTAATTAGCTTAAGATACTAAAGCTTCTGCCATCACTTTAAGTTGCCATAGAATTCTAGAACCCTCACTTATGCTTGACTAATAAAAAATGATAGACAACTCAATCATACAACTCACTCAACTGAAATCAATTCAAACTGTCCTCAAGGACAACTATCAATTGACTATCTTTCTCCTATTATAGCTAAGTAAAATTATTTGTTGTATGGAATAGTATATGTCTCATTTTCCAATATTAAACATAAAGTGCCACACATCTGGCCTATCTTAAGCCCTAGGCTGGCTTAAAACAAAATCAAATTTGAATGTTTCTTCCACCTATAAAACAGTGACAAATTAGTTCTTTCTTGCTGTGAAAAACAGAGAGAAAATACTAATGTCCCTGTGACAACTCCCATTTTTAAAAGATGAATTTACCATTAAAGCAAGTCAGAAAAATCATATTTTTCTTCAAGCATTAGGTTTTCTAATTTACTTTATCTGCTACCTCCACTTTATCCATTTGTGTATCAATAAAAGGACAGAAGCAGCCCTTTTTATAATGGCAAGGAACTGGAAATTGAGCGGATATCCATTAGTTAGGAAATGGCTAAATAAGTTATGGTATGTGAATATTATGGAATATTATTTGTTCTATAAGAAACAATCAGCAGGATGGTTTCAGAAAGGCCTGGAGATACTTACCATGAACTGATGCTAAGTGAAGTGAGTAGAACCAGATGATCATTGTACACAGCAACAATAAGATTATGTGATGATCAACTGCAATGAACATGGCTCTTTTCAACAATTAGGTGATTCATCCCAGTTCTAGTAGACTTGTGGTGGAGAGAGCCATTTGCATCCAGAAAGAGGACTATAAAAATTGAATTAAAATATAGTATGTTCACCTTTTTTGCTATTATTAGTTTACTTTTTTAATTTTTTTTCATTTTTGATCTGATTTTTCTTGTGCAGCATAATAAATGTAGAAATATGATTAGAAGAACTGCACATCTGTAACCTATATTAGATTACTAGCTGTCACAGGGAGGATGAGTGGGGAGAAGGGTTGGAGAAAAATTTGGAACACCAGGTTTTAAACAAGTGAATGTTAAAAACTATCTTTACATGTATTTTGAAAGTTAAAAAATCTATTATTAATAGGTTTTATTAAACATTTAGAAAATAAATAAAAGAACAGAGAAATGACGACAAAGTTCCTAAAGCATACTCAGATTTGTTCTTCTGGGTAGGTTATATAGAACATATTTAATATTTTCTGCATTAATGAACTTTACTTGCAACCATGGGAGTTTTCTAATTTTATGAAGAGCCATAAATACAGATGAATCAAGCTGAGTTTACATATACCTTTTGCATTTTTCTGGAGATCAAGAAGTGTTATGAAAGACCAGTTGACGTGCAGGTCCATGAATATGTGATGCCTCTGTGTATTTTGCTTTTGCTATTTTTGTTCTTTGCTGATTTTAAGTGAATAAATATGAGAATACTGAGAAGGTCCATCAGAGCCTTCAAAGAGGTCTCACTGGTAACTGAAACAATGTCAGCTGAGTCCATCCAGTGAGAAACCAGCCCAAGTTGATCCTTTCCTTCAATGGATTTACCCCAACAAGCTAGTACAGCTAAGAAAAGAAGCATCTTTTCACAATATTTTGAAATGAAGTTAGTGTTGACAAGATAAAAGGATTCCATAGGTCAGAGTTGTGATATGGCCCTCTAGGCCCACATGTTCTTTACTTGTGTGATTTTTGGTCTTTGTGCTCTAACTCTTCCCTAACTCTAACTCTGTTTCCAGGAACAATGTGTGTGCTTTTGTAAAAGCTAAGTAGGGCATCTGGGTGAGTCAGTGGATAGAAAGCAGGGCCCAGAGTCACAGACATATCTTCTTCCTTCAAATTTGGCTTCAGACACTTACTAGCTGTGTGACTCTAAGCAAATCACTTAATCCTGTTTGCCTCAGTTTTCTCATCTATAAAATGAACTGGAGAAGGAAATGGCAAATACCCCAGTATCTCTGCCAAGAAAACCCCAAAATGGAATGACAAAGATGTTGAACAAAACTGAAAACACACACAAAAGCTAACTGATGTTAACTGTTTAATCACTCATGGGAAGCTTATAAATGATAACTCTAGAAACTCCTAGAACCCTGAAGAGAGCAATTAGTCAGTTGCTTTCTGGGACCCAAAGTATGAATGGAAGGTGAATGAGTGAGCCCAAAAAGTACTTAATTTTTTTTTTTTTTTTTGCTACATTTTTTCCTTTAAATTTCTAAGGATATCATCTGGGGGAGGGGGTGGGAGGAAGGAGGGGAAAAGTTGGAACAGAAGGTTTTGCAAGGGTCAATGCTGAAAAATTACCCATGCATATATCTTGTAAATAAAAAAAAAAATAAAAATAAATTCCTAGTCATATCTAAAGCTACTTTTCTAAATTATAGCTAGCTACCATAGCTAGCTTGGTACATGTTCATAGGCAGTTTTTCATCATCCCTTTCCTTTTCCATTTAAAGCCTTCTTGGTTTGGATTTGGGAGATTTCAGGGGGAAAAAAATTTCATCACCACCTTCTTTCCCTACCATATTTAAATATTTCCATATTTAAAAACATGGTTCAGAAATCAAAATCTCAATTTCTGGCACCAACTTCTTAACCAGAAGTTGTTTACTTCCTAAGACAGCATGACACAATTTCAGTGGAGATAGTCTGAGAAATAAAAAAGTTAAACTGAAAAAAATTCACAGGATGATTTTGTCACATTCAAAAACACTTGACAGTTCCTATGCAGAGCTATGCCTCACCTTAAGAGCGCTCTCTATACTATATCAAACTTCAAAAGTGATAGATTAAGAAATAATTATTTATATCATAACAGAATTTACTCCAAGTTCCTTTACATTTTCCCTAAAAATTATGTGACTTAGAAAATTCAAATTGTATTCAACTTTTCAGGAATACTGAAGGGTGTTGTATATATACAAGATTCAATCTATTTTGATAGCACTTTTCTATAGAATTTTACCACAGAAGGGAAAATATTATCCTTGATTTTACAAAGTTTACATTCTAAGACAAATTAGTCAATAAGTGTTGGAATCTTTACAAACTGTTAAGTCATTAGAGTTGATAGAGACAATAATTATCTAATTTAGCATGGTTCAGTATCATTGATCTGATCTTACAAGAAGATGTTTTGGGCTAGAACTGAAACAAGGTACTAAGTAGAACTAATTGATACAATGCTTGTGTTCACACCTCTACTCATTGGAGTTCACAAGTAAGGGAGATTCACAAAGTAAACTTTGTAACTTTGTGAATTCACACCTCCCTTAAAGCTCTTAGGGCCAGAGAGCACTATGGGAGAAAACCCATAATCCCATTCTCTCAGAAGAGATCATATATAAGCCCAGTCAAGGGAGTTCAGGGAATTAGATTGGAGAGGAGCGTGCTGGGACAGACACAGAGCACTCTGGGAGATTGAGAGCCAGAAGCCCTCTCTCAGAGGCAAGAGAGATTTATTCCATTTTCCACTTGGCTGGCTAGAGGCTGGAGAAAGCAGAAGCAGAAGCAAAGGACAAAGCTGCAAGAGCTTTTAGAACCAAGCAGAGAGATAGGCCTCAACTAACCGGGCTATTTTGGAAGGAGAAAATAAACATTTGCATTTTTACCAGCTGGCTGCATTTTGGGTGATTATTACTCTTAACTGAAACTAAGGCTGCCTCCAGAAAACCTCCCCAAGAAACTCGATCCCAGAGAGAACCATCATGTATATTTTAAAAGAAGAAAAACACCATATTTTGGCGCCCTGAACATGGGACTGACAGACCCCTCAGTGGATTTCAGTGGAAAAGCCTCTGATCCTGATTCCAGTGGAAAAGACTCTTCAACCCAGAAATTAGGGTGAGTACAAAAAAGAAATTTTGTTAAAAGAGTTAAAGTAGAATTTCAGCTAAGATGGGACAGATATTTAGAAAACAGCCTTATGTTGCTGTTCAAGGAAAATGTTTGGAGAGCATCGTCAAAGTTATGGAAAGCCAAGGTTTGATTATAATTTTGCAGCAGATCACTGAACTTTTAGAAACTGTAAAGAATATATGTCCTTGTTTCTCTCTGAAAAAAGAATTGGATCTAGATGAATGGAAAATAGTAGGAGAGGATCTTTGTCAATTCTATAATAAAAATGGACTTAACTCAATTTCCAAAGACATACTTAATACATATAATTTAATACAACTGGATTTAGGAAATTTTATAAGTATTAAAATAAGGAAATAGAAGAAACAGCAGCAGGGAGAGGTGCCAAATAAACTAGGTGAAAAGCAGAAAGAATCAGATAAGAATGGAATTAAGTAAAATTCTGAGTGTGATACTTCACAGCAGGAGGAATTAGCTCATTCCATATCTCATGACCCTCCCCCCTCAATTAACCCTTCATGAGTGGAGGAAGAAGGGGGAGGGAGAGAGGTAGAAACACAGTTAGCATCTCCTATGAAGCAGAATATGACAAAATTAGAAGAGGCATTAATTAAAGCAAAAAAATGAAGGAAAAGATATATCTGATTTTATAAATGCATATCTTGTGATTGAAAAGCTTGACTCTTCAGGTCAAAAAGAGAGAAAATATACTCCTTTTAATTTGGAAAAAATTAAAGATTTGAAAAAGGGTTGCACTCTTTATGGGGCTACATCCTCTTATGTTAAGATGTTACTAGATAATTTGTCTTATGAAATCTTAACCCCAAATGATTGGAACTCCATAGCTAGAACATGTCTAGAACCAGGACAAAATTTATTGTGGCTTTTGGAGTATCATGAATTATGTAGGATTCAAGCCCAACTCAACAGCAAACAGGAGCTAATGTACAAATCGCTTTTGACCAACTAACTGGTGAAGGTCAGTATAGAGAGAATTCAGAACAGATTTATTATCCCATATCAGTGTATGAGCAAATTTCTAAGGCTGCAATAAAATCTTGGAATTCTCTCCCTGGACAGAAAGATGGAAGTAAAGCTTTCACAAAAATAGAGCAAGGTCCCAATGAACCTTTTGCAGATTTTGTGGGACATTTGCAAACAGCTATAATGAGAACCATTGGAGACAATGCAGCAACAGAAATAATGACCAGACATCTGGCTAAGGAAAATGCCAATGAGGTTTGCAAAAGAATTATATGGGGACTAGACAAAGATGCTCCTTTAGAGGAGATCATAAGATGCTGTGCCACAGTGGGCACAAATGCTTATTATACCCAAACTATGATGAACATGGAAAGACAGGGTCCCTCTTGGCAAGGGATTTCTAGAGAAACTCGTAAATGTTTTCAGTGTAGAAAAGTTGGACATTTGAGAGCTCATTGTAGATATGGAGATAGAATGAGAAGACAGGGTGAGAGAAAACCAGAACTCCATGTCCAAAATGTAACCGAGGCTTTCACTGACCCAGAGGAATGAGAAGCAGGGCCCAGCTCCAAGGTATCAATCAAAAGACAGATGGGGCATGATAGCAGTTGAGGTTACACCCAGAGAGACTTTAGAAATTCAGGACTCTGATGTCATCAACCAATAGAAAAGCAATCAGGATTACAGTTGGGGAGAATGCAAGCCTTTTAACCCAACAAGGCAGTATCCAATGCAAACAGCTCCAATATAATTACCAGATGATGAGGAGAATTCCCCAAAGTGGTAAATAGAAGGGAATTAGATTAACTGCTTGGGGAAGAGGGTTTGTTTGTATCTCCACAAGTGGAGAAGGAATCAGATGGGTGCCAATGAACTGTATTCCCCTTGTCCATCAGAGAGAAACAGAAAAAGAGAAAAACCTCAAAACAAAGGAGCAGATTTAAGAAACATCTGACACTGAAAGAGCATGGCTGACAATGAGACTGTTAAAAGAACTTTAAAATCTTTATGAATCATTGGATTCCCTAATACAAGGTGAGACTGTTTCAGCAAGAATCATTGGATTCCTTGAGATGAAAAATTGTTGATGAGACTATTGCATTACTTCAGAGCTTACAGGAACTATTGGATTCCTGGCACATGAACTAATAGACAATGGATTCCTTTTGGACTATTTCTAGGACTTATGGACATATTACTACTAGCCTATCTTATATTGCTATGTGCTTATGCCATTATGTGTAATGCCTCCCATATTGATGGATTTATGTACACCTTATTTCATACCAGTTTCAAGTGAGCCCCTTCAGAAACCCGCTAATCTGATTTGACTTCCTATTTCCTTTGGTGTTTTCATCTCCCTTCCTGAGATGTCATGGAGCACATGACCACCTTCTTTTTATGGTGTTTTCACTCCTTTTTTGAGCAGTCAGGGAAGGCGTGACTTCCTTGAGAAGTCAGGGAGATCATGACTACATTATGTTCTAAAACAAAAGAAAGCGGGAGATGTTGGAATCTTTACAAACTGTTAAGTCATTAGAGTTGATAGAGACAATAATTATCTAATTTAGCATGGTTCAGTATCATTGATCTGATCTTACAAGGAGATGTTTTGGGCTAGAACCTGAAACAAGGTACTAAGTAGAACTAATTGATACAAGGCTTGTGTTCACACTTTTACTCATTGGAGTTCATAAGTAAGGGAGATTCACAAAGTAAACTTTGTAACTTTGTGAATTCACACCTCCCTTAAAGCTCATAGGGCCAGAGAGCACTCTGAGAGAAAACCCATAATCCCCTTCTCTAAGAAGAGATCATATATAAGAAGCAAAAGAGGCCCAGTCAAGGGAATTCAGCTGAATTATATTAGAGAGGAGCATTCTGGGACAGACACAGAGCACTCTGGGACAGACACAGAGCACTCTGGGAGATTGAGAGCCAGAAGCCCTCTCTCGGAGGCAAGACAGATTCAACTTGATGCTGGCTGCAGGCTGAAGAAAGCAGAGGCAGAAGCAAAGGACAAGCTGCAAGAGCTCTTAGAACCAAGCAGAGAGATAGGCCTCAACTAATCGGGCTATTTTGGAAGGAGAAAATAAACATTTGCATTTTTACCAGCTGGCTGCATTTTGGGTGATTATTACTCTTAATTGAAACTAAGGCTGCCTCCAGAAAACCTCCTCAAGAAACCTGCTTTCTCCTAGAGAGAACCATTATTTTAAAGAAGAAAAACAACAAATAAGTATTTACTAGGCGCAAACTATGTATCAGCCAATATGATAAATAAATAGTGGGGAGGAAAAGGCAAAACACAGTTTCTGCCCAAGGAGTTGACAACCTGATGGAAGGCAAAACAGCTGGATGACACAGCAGATAAAAGCACTGGAATCAGGAGGATCTCAGTTAAAATTTGGACTCAAACCCTTCCTAGCTGTGTCACCTTCAGAAGATAACATGCAAAGAATTATGTATTTATACAGAATATTTAGGAAGTAATCAACAGAGGGATGGCAATAGAATTAAGAGAGACTAAGAGACTTCTGGTAGGAGCAGAAAAGGAATATAGTAGAATGCAAGGTCTGAAGCCAGGAAGACCCAAGTTCAAAATCTGGCCTTGGATCCCTCCTAGCTATATGATCCTGAACAAATTACTTAATTCTGTCGTGATTTCCTCACCTATAAAACAAGCTGAAGGAAATGGCACATCTCTCCAGTATCTTTACAAAAGTAGAACACAATTGAACTAACTGAACAATAAGCAATAACAAAGAAAGACTTCCTAGACAGGCAGGATCATAAATGGGGCTTGAAGCTAGGAGGGGGAAGTAAAAAGAGAATATTATAGGAATGGCGGACAGCCTGTAAAAATGTCCACAGTCAGGAGATGAACAGTCTTGGAGAAGGAGAATGTCCCCGGAGGAGCGGAAAGCATAAAAGGACTGAATAAACACAAAAAGAATAAGGTGCTTTTGTCAAATACCATCAAATAGGATTCATATGGAATGCTTTTTTTTTTCCTTCATCAAAAAAGACAAACTAATTCTCAGTTAGTGGTTGGCATTTCCTCTTCTTTAAAGTGAGAAAATATTAAATACAAGTACTTTTCATTTCTTTTTCTCAATAGCTTTAAACATTTTATGAGTACAAGTATTTCAAAAGGAACAGTTAGGCAACAACTCATATTCTCAAAAAATACATAACCAAGTACAAAGATGGCAACAAAACAGAAACTGGTTATAATTACATATTGGCAAAATGCTTAGGGTTTAAAAATAGGCATTTGCAACTAAAAGAAAACTGCCTTCCAAGAACACGTTCTAACTGTTATGTCCAAAAGTTGCTTGAATCTACTCTTGTTTCTCACACACTGTTAAACAGTATTTTCCCCATTTATTAGGAAATTTTTACACAACAAAGTAGAGAAAATAGAACAGAAAAGAAAGAGAAAGGTTCAGATGTTTGATCACTGCTGAAATGCCAACAACTGCATCTCATTCAGTGAGTCATCTGAAGTGGTAAAAATTCTAATATTGACTTCCCAAAAACAGAGTTCCGGATGGTTGTTTATATACTGATTGTCCTAGGAGCATCATGACAATGTGAAATCAGTTGCAAAAACACTTTCTGAAAGGTGAGGTCTTTGTAAAACTATGTAAGATATTTTCATATTGGAAAGACTTACAAATATCTTTAAAAAATAAAAACCCTGTAACTATCTGTGCCAAAGATAGGAACTTCAATCAAAAATAAAACTCCAAGTTCAACTCTGAAAGGACGAAAGTTACTGTTAATAAGTTTAAAGAAGACAAAAAAAAAAAAAAAATGAAACTGACAACAATATGCCTTCTATGATAATCATTAAATATCTGTATGGACCTTTATATTTGCAAAAGCTTCCACCATGATCTTGATGAACTATCACTCTTGATTAGGATTACTATTCCTTTTTTTTTTTTTTTTTTTTTTTAGAACTACAAGCAAAATGTCAGATTGCATAAGCAGTTAACTATACATACCAAGCATAAAATGTACATGCTTCCTGTTATAATCAAACAGAATTTATGTGATGATGCTATAAATAAAGCATACATAGTAGATAAAAAAACTCAAAAATTACATAATTAGCACTGCTTTTTTACAAGGTCAATTTTTTTTTTCTTTTCTCATATCATCACTTTCATGATATCAATATGGACTATTTTCTTTGATATCATACAAAACCACCATCACACATAGCCTTAGACTCATTCAAATTCAAAGATTCCTTTTTTTCCCCCACTTGTGGTAAAATCTCAATACTAATGGAGAAATAGGAAAAGGGGAGGATTTGGATGAAAAGATGCTGAATTTCATTTTTGATATGTTGCCTGTGAGATTTCTAGAAAATAAGGGATATCAGTGTGAGATACACAAGATACATTTGGTGGTATAAGATTGAGAGTCAGGAGAGAGAATAGGACTAGATAAATAGATCTGGGAATTATCTGCACAGAAATAATTGAATAAACTGAACAAGTTTATCAGTTTGAGATTATCATAGAAATTGTTGATTTCCCTTTATTATTCAGAACTCAGGGCAACGCCTATTACAAACTGTGGATAACTAAAAGTCTGTCCTTTTTCTAAGTTAAGCTATGTAGAATACTGGGTTTGGAATCAGGAAAACACGTCTTGTTGAGTTCAAATGTGGCCTCAGATACTTACTAGTTGTGTGAACCTAAGCAAGACACTTCACCCTGTTCACCTCATTGCTCATCTGAAAAATGAACTGGAGAAGCCCATTCTTTGCTAAGAAAATTCCCAAATGGTGTCACAAAGAATCATTCTTGATTGAAATGACTCGACAAGAACAAAAATCTATTTTAATATTAACTTCATGTATATAAAACTTGTCCCACAGGGTATAAAAATTTACCTAGAGCCTTAAACTTTCCTTAGAAAGCCAAAAGAAGACTGAACTGTCCCTGACTCCTTAGACACGTGTAAATTTTCTTCCTTAATCAATTTGTAAATCTCTAAATGTAATTTAACCTGTAACTGGACTTCATTTACCTATAGAATTTATTTGATGAGATTTGTTTCCTTAGAGAAATGTGAGATTATGACTGTTTAAGTTTGTTCAAATCTCTTATGACTTAAAAGATTGCAATATACAAATAATTTTTTTTTTCATTGATGTAATTTTGACTAGAAGTCTTGTCAGAATCTTTATGGTCATTCAGGATTTTCTATACTTGAGCATAATAATCAAACCTATCCACCACATGAATTCAGTAAGCATTTAATAAAGTTACCTATTGTTTGATATTATGATTATTCCAATTAGAGACACCTAGTGACCCAAATGAATAAATCCCTGGACATGAAACCAGACAGATAATTACAACAAGCTACTTAAGTCACTTAATCGCTGTAACTTTAGGCAAGGCACATTACCTCTATTTGCCTCAATTTCCTCAATTGTAAAATAAGAAAAATGAAAGCATCTATCTCCCAGAGTTCTTAGATCAAATGAGATATTTGTAAAATTGTTGTTGTTGTTGTACAACACCCAACATAATAAAAAATATACAAATATTTTCTTTTTCCCTCCCCCCTTTTTGCCTACTAATGAATATTATGATTATTCTTGCTTTTGACTAATTATTTTAAAAATGTGTTATGTTTAAAAGTAAATAATGTCAAGGTGAAAGACTGTAAATGGGAAGCACACTGTGGTAGCTCAGGAGCTATAGTGGCCAATAATAGGAGTGTATCCCTGCACACACCAGGTTTCCCCTAAAACCCTGAGAAGAGTTTGAGTTGTAATCATGTGGTGGTTACTTTATTCTGTTCATCTCCAAATCTGCCAATGTGAGTGCCATTTGAGAGAAAGAGACTGCAGGATGAGAGGGAGGTCTCACAGTACTCCCTAGGCTATAACTATAGTCTGACCTCTATAAATTCCTCCACGTAGTCCTTTGGAGATTTTCAATAAGCACCAATAAGGTATAATAGTTAATTCTGAAGGTTGATGGAAATCAAAAGAATTTGTTATGAAACATACTGCCCAAACAGAACAAAAATAGGCTTAGACTAATAGAAATTTATTTTTCTTATGCCTTAAGGGAGGAGAACAGTTCAGGCATGCTTCCAAATTGATGGACCATCTCCAAAAAGAAAGAAATTTTAAGTACAAGTTAGTGAAAATTATTGAGAGAACAGACTGTTTAAAGCACTTCAGATTTAAATCAACTCTCTCTATAGCTAAAGCCAAGATGAATTTATTTGTAATATCAACAAGTGAACCATCAACAGGTACAGTGTACAAAGAAAAAGTCAGTTTAAAAAAGTTTTGAGAAAATGAAGTCTTATATTTATATAATCTGCAAAAGTGTTTCTTTTAACTTTTAAAATTAGTGGCATATTATAAATTTAGAACACTAGAGCAATAGGAGCCTTAATCATCAAAAATAAATTATTATTATTATTTTTTTTGCTGAAGCAACTGGGGTTAAGTGACTTGCCCAGGGTCATACAACTAGGAAATGTTTAGTGTCTGAGACCAGATTTGAACTCAGGTCCTCTTAACTTCAGGTTTGGTGCACCATCCACTGTGCCTCCTAGTTGCCCCCCAAAATTATTTTTTTAAAGAAATAGACAAGAGGACTTCCTGCTATGAGGAGTGCTTAAATGGAGGCAGAGAGCCTAGCTTTCATACTATTCCCAGAAACAAACAAAAAGAAAAAGTATAAAAATAGTACCATTCTGAACAATGGTCAATAAACACAATAAAAAAATCACAGGAAGTTTACTTCATCCACTACAGAGCCACAGAAAAAGTCATACAGAATTCACAGTCAAGAGAAAAAATGTCCTACCAGAAAATCTACTACTAGAGTAGGAAAACAACATGGAGGCCTCCCAGAATAACTAAGAAGCAATTTAGACAAAGAGCGGATACTTTGAAGATCTATATCCGAAGAGAAAAAAAAATTAGAGCAAAAGTCTTCTTATGACAAAGTTTCTGAACTGCCAGAATCCTGCAATGAAAAACTTGAAAGAGCCTGGGAACAGCAATGACAAGTTAAGACAAGATTTAGATATGAGATATTCAGGCAAAAGTCTCCAGGGGTAGGAGAATCCATTAAGTATCCCAAAGATACAGTACTCTGACTTCAACAATGATAGGGAAAAGATATGGAGGTAAGGAAAGGAGTCTAAAACCTACATTATTGATATAACATCCTATGAGACTTTATTCATATGAGGAGTCATACTCTTACATGTGAGTGTTCTGTCCAAAGTAATATAAAATTTAATCACTTATAGTTTGGAAGATATGTTGGGATTTGGGGAGTAGATTTTTTTTTGTCTCTATTTATTCTTTTTGTTCCAAATCACTGGAACAATTAACTCATTTGTCTCATGTAATTTTCATTTGTAATTTCTTAGAATCTATATAGCTCTGAAAATCCAGTATTTGATAAAACCCATTGGAATTCAAATGGACTATGCCTTTAAACCCAAACCACTCTGGCTCTCACTGATTGGACAATAATAGGTCCCAGTCCAGACCTCCCTTGATTATTGTTTGGGTTTTGATGGCTCAAAGAGAATGTAAATGCAATTGTTTCTGTTCAGGCCAAAAATATTGACTTATCTAAGTTTAAATAGGCAGTATGTAACAAAGGAAGAATTTCAAAATATAACTTTCTGACTCTAAGGTCAGCTCTCTAACCATTATGCCAAGCTAAATTTTTCTTCAATATGATACAAACACTACTGCATAATCTTGAACTTCTAAATCTTTCACTTCTTTAGCCCTCAACTTACCCTATATATAATAAGGGATTTGTTTAGATGATCAACTATCACGGGGAAATCCCAACAATACAGCCAGTAACAAAATAACTTTGAGGTGAATGGTGAAAATTATCTTTATATTTATTTGGAAAAATAAAATACTACTTTAAAAAATAACAAAAAAGGAATTCTAAGGAAATACAATTATCTTAGTAAATGCATAATTTGATTTTTAAAAATATATTTGAAATAAATTAAAAAACTGAGGTCAATACCTTCATTTAATACTTTTTTTAAGATGGTTTAATATTTTTTAAAGTAGTAAAAGGCAAAGATTAGTCTACATTTTATATAACTCAAAAGCAATATTTTGCTTGTCACAACTCAATTAGTCAAGCTTCCAGATTAATTTTGAGACTATTACAATCTATATGTTAATTAATTTTACATTTAAGTCCTTGATTTACAGCAGCCTCAATCATCTAGATAAACTCCCATGTCATCAGGAAGACAGAATGGAAATGAAGCATCTCAAAACCTAAAGCCAGGGGAGCTCTTTATAAAAGTAAGTTCAATGATTTGAAATCATTCCAGGGGTCCTCAAACTTTTTAAATAGGGGGCCAGCTCACTGTCCCTCAGACTGATGGAGGGCCGGACTATAGTAAAAGCAAAAACTTTGTTTTGTGGGCCTTTAAATAAATAAACTTCATAGCCCTGGGTGAGGGGGATAAACATCCTCAGCTGCCACATCTGGCCCGCGGGCCGTAGTTTGAGGACCCCTGCAATCTGGTTGTCCTTTTCCCCTTGATTTACAACAAATTAAAAACAGAAAAGTAGGGAATATGCAAGAAAAAATTATATTCAAATAAAAATTAAAAAGAAAGAAAGGAGAAGAAAAACTGCAACACTTTAGAACATTTATCATCAAGGTAAGAGACAGTAGAGGCAGCAAAATAATCTCCCATAAAATCCTGGAGACATTTAAGGTTGGACAAGAAAAACAGTCATATATACATCTGATATCTCCTATATTACTCACAGAAGAGAATTATAAGTGATATATATATATATATATATATATATACACACACATATATAATGACATATGTATATACATACATATATGTGTGTATGTATATATGTATGTACATATATATGTATATGTGTATATATGTATGTATATATGTATGCATATATGTATGCATATATGTGTATATATGTATGCATATATATATATATAAAATGACAATGATCCAAGTGAACATGAAACTAAGTAAAGCATATTGTCTTTTAAAAGTTAGGGGCAGGACCAGTTAGATGGAGCACTGGGTCTGAAGCCAGAATGACCCAAGTTCAAATCTGTCTCAGACACATAACACTTTCCAAAGTAATTCCAACAAACTTGGACAGAAAATGCCATTTTGCATCCAGAAAAAGAACTATGGAGATTGAATATAAATCAACACATGCTATGTTCACTTTTTTTTTTTCCTATTTTTTCTTTCTCTCCCATGGTTTTATCCTTTTGCTCTGATTTTTACCTCCCAATATGATTCATAAAGCAATGTGTATTAAAAAATAAATTTTAAAATTTTTTTTAATTTTTAATAGGTAGGGAAAGGGAATACTTTTTAGATAAATTTCCTATAACTTTTTTTGTTTTGGTACTTAAAAACATAAATTTTGATTACCAGAAAAATTCACATATGAAAGCCAGCTCATTTTCTCATAGGTAGACATAGCATATTTTCTTTGATAAGTGAATCTGTACTAAAATAAATTACATAAACTGATGCAAAATAAAATAAAAGGAACCAGAATATTATACACCATTACAGAAATACTATGTAATGAATAGTAAGTAACTTAGCTATTATCAGCAATACAATGATTCAAGAAATTCCAAATTCCAAACCAGAATATTACAATTAATAATGAAAATCCACATCAGAAAAAAAAAAAAAAACAAACCTGATGAAATCTAAATGCAAACTAAAATATTTTTCCACTTTACTTTTTTCTGTTTTTTTTCCTTTTGGTCTGTGTATTTTCATAACATGACTAATATGGAAATAAGTATCACATGATTGCATATGAATAATCTATGTCAAATTGCTCATCATGTCAGGGAGGGGAGAAATAAAGGAAGGAACAATTTGGAACTCAAAATTTTTTCAAAATAAAATGTCCATGTTTGTGGCAGCCCTTTCTATAGTGGCAAGAAGCTGGAAATTGAATAGATACCCATCAGTTGGAGAATGGCTGAAGAAATTATGGTCTATGACCACTACATACCTCTAAGAGTGGCTATGACAGGAAAAGGTAATAATGAATGTTGGAGAAGATGTGGGAAAACTAGAAAACTGATACATTGTTGGTGGAATTGTGAACAAATTCAACCATTCTGGAGAGCAATTTGGAACTATGGTCAAAAAATTGTCAAACCGTGCATATCCCTTGATCCCGCAGTGCTATTGCTGAGCTTATATTCCAAAGAAAACTTAAACAAGGGAAAGGGACCCGTATGTGCAAAAATATTTGTGGCAGCCCTTTTTGTAGTGGCTAGAAATTGGAAAATGAATGTATTCCCATCAATTGGAGAATGGTTGAATAAATTGTATTATATGAATGTTATGGAATATTATTGTTCCCTAAGAAATGACCAGCAATATGATTTCAGCCTGAAGAGACTTAACATGAACTGATGCTAAGTGAAATGAGCGGAACTAGGAGATCATTATACACGGCAACAATAATACTATATGATTATCAATTCTGATGGACATGGCTCTCTTCAACAATGAGATGAACCAAATCAGTTTCAATTATTCAGTAATGAAAAGAGCCAGTTACATCCAGCAAAAGAACTGTGGGAAATGAGTGTGGACCACAACATAGCATTTCTACTCCTTCTGTTATTATCTGCTTTCATTTTTATTTTCCTTCTCAGGCTATTTTTACTTTCTTTCTAAATCCATTTTTTCTTGTGCAGCAAGATAACTGTATAAATGTGTGTGTGTGTGTGTGTGTGTGTGTGTGTGTGGTTTTTAACATATACTTTAACATATTTAACATGTATTGGACTACCTGCCATCTAGGGGAAGGGGTGGAGGAAGGAGGGGAAAAGTTGGAACAGAAAGTTTTGCAAGGGTCAGTGTTGAAAAATTATCCATGCATATGTTTTGTAAATAAAAAGCTATAATAAAAAAAATACAAAAAAAGATACAGTAACAAAATTAAAAATTAAAATAATTTTTAAAACAAAAAAAATTACGGCATATGAATGATATGGAAATTATTGTTCGCTAAGAAACAACCACCAGGATGATTTCAAAGAAGCCTGGAGAGACTTATAGGAGCTGATGCTATGTGAAATGAGCAGAACCAAGAGATCACTGGCAAAAACAAGACATTATGATGATCAGTTCTGATGGACGTGGCTCTCTTCAACAATGAGATGATTCAAACCAGTTCCAATTGTTCAGGGATGAAGATCGGGCCATCTACACACTCAGTTTTGTTTTCTTCTTGATCTGATTTTTCTTATGCAGCAAGATAACTGTATAACTATGTATTCACATATTGGATTTAGCATATATTTTAACATATTTAACATGTATTGGACTAGGGAGTGGGGGGGGGGAAGAGGAGAAATTTTGGAACAGAAGGTTTTGCAAGGGTCAATGCTGAAAAATTACCCATGCATAGTGTAAATAGACTTTAATAAGAAATTTTTTTTAAATAAAAAATAACATGTCACAAATTATCTTTGCACATAATTAGAGATGAGGAGAGGAGATAAAATATTACTTGAAGCTTAAGAAGAAAAAAAATGGGTCTATGAGTTGCCTAGAGCAGATTGTCAAATTGAGCTAATAAACAGTGTGATAGAAAAGATAATATACTTAAAATAGAAAGACCTAAATTCAAGTCCTACATTCATCACTTTCTAGCTGTGATTTAGATCTAGTTCCTTAACTCTTCTGAATCTTTATCTCTCCTCTGCAAATGGAGATAATCAATATTCCTCTTGTGGACATATAAGGGTTCTTATGAGAAACTATAAAGAATTACATAAATATGGGTCGATATTATTCTTGAACTAACATAAACCAATTAGTTTCATGATAAAAAAAGGCATAAATCTTGTTTTTAATCTTTATACTTCAGAAAGTAAGTAGAAGGGAGAGCAGGAAGGGAACAAGATGGCACAGTGGACAAAGCAGTAGTCCTGATGGTCAGGAGGACCTGAGTGTAAATCTGACCTCAGACACTTAACACTTGATAGCTATGTGACCTTGGGCAAGTCACTTAACCCCACTTGCCTCACACACACACACACAAAACAAATTTCTTAAGTAAGTCAAACTATAAATATCATTACCACAGGTATGACACAAATAGTACAAACAGTCCCTACTACTTACTTATACAGCTCACTAAATCACTCATAGAGCATTATAATTTCTTCTCCTATGTCAAATTCTGGTGATGTCACTTTGAACTAAGTATGAGTAAAAGATAAAAGGCAAAAATCAATACAAAATGGGAACCAAAGTGAATCAACTGATAGCGCAAGGTAGGGAAGCACAATATTTCTATTAGTAAAACAATATCAACATATCAACAGAAACAATACTTTTTTGACTTCGATTCAGGGAGCAACAAGCCTGACCTGACATGGAGAATTTAATTTTTTTTTCCAATTCAGAAAGCTAACAACAGCCCAGTAGTACCTTCCCATTTCTCTCCAATCAAACTTTATCATGTTGTATAACAGGGAAGACAGAAAAAAAGAGTAGCTACTTCCAAACATTCAAGTATGAGACAGCTAGGTGGTGCAGTGGATAGAGCAACATCTTTGAAGTCAAGAGGATCTGAGTTCAAATCTGGTCAAAGACAATTAACATTTCCTAGCTGTGTAACCCTGGGCAAGTCACCTAACTCCAATTGCCTCAGGGAAAAGAAAAAGTATAAATAGTATTTGAAATGTATCTTCTTGTTTCAGGAAGTGGGATGTAACTTCTTGAAAGTTCTTAGGAAAGTAAGAAATGTTTAAGATAACAATCCCATTAAAAAGGAACCACAACTATAGAATCTTTTTCAAAGTCATATAATTGTATTTAAGTCAAAAATTTGCAACTGCAAACCCACTGTTTACTTAACTATTCTGTTAAGTAGAAAGGAAAATTTTATTTAAAAAAAAAAAAGACAATCTGTTGTTCACAAAGAGTTTGAAGAAACAAAAATTATGAGAATCACAGAATGCAAACAAAATATTTTCTCAATTAAATTAAAATGGTTATTTAAAAAAATTCTTCCAGCTCCTCTTCAAGCAGAAGGTGGTGACTGACAGGCAAGGGTATCAGAAGCCACTGTATCTCAGCTTCAGACTTCAAAGGAGTCTTCCCTACCTCCACTTTCCCCACTATTGTTGTGGGGTAGTCCTGACTGTTATAACTTTGAGGGAAAAAACGTTAAATGAAAACTAATATAATACTTATCATTAAGGTCTTCCATGGTCCCATGGTTGTTCCTCCTAGTTAGTCTTACTACTTCACATTTGATGAACTGCTAACAGAACAATTTTCCCAAAATACAAATTTAACCACTGTGATTTCCCTATTCAACCAACTTTTGTGAGTCCCTATTGCCGCTAGGATAAAACATAACATTCCTCTTTTTAATTTTTAAAGTTTTTTTGCAAGCTGGCTTCAACCTATCTTTCCAGCCTCAAATGACATTATTGTCCTTTCCATATGCTACTATCTAGACAAACCTGTCTTCTCTGTTTTTCTCAAAGTTTCCACGTCTTCATATTGGCTATTCCCCATACCTAGAATATACTCTGTCCTTAATTCCACCACATAAAATTCCTCTCTTTAATTATGAAGCTTAAGCAACTATCTTCTCCAAGAAAGTTTTCTGATTTCCCCTTCCTCAACTATGTAGTATCTGACCTCCCAAATTAATTTGTAATCAACTACTTTGTATATATTTGTAATAATTCACCTTATACTTTTGCTTTAAATATCTTCATATTTGTGCTGCAATTATTTCTAAATGCATTTACTATCTCCCCCATTAACATGTAAGCTCATTGCAAACAGAATTTTTTTTCATTATTTGCATAGTAGTTCCAGATAAATGTATATGACACATAGGTGCTTAAAAAATATTTGTTAATTGATTGTTCCACATCAGCAATTATATGGGATTATGCTTCTTCCTTATAAAGTACTTAAGATAAATTTTCTTCCTGTTAGCAATCATTCCTAGACCAAGATTTAAGTCAATATGTGATTAAAATGTATCTCCTTTAACTTAATACTTTTGATAAGACCCTTCTAAAAATGGAAAACTCCTACTATTAATGGAAAAAAATCCCTTCTAAATTCAAGTACCAAGAAATTTGAAGGCAGCCAGAATTGTGTGTTCAGAGCTCAAACGGGTCTAACCAAATGTAAGATGATACCATCGAGCCTCCACACTCACAAATACTTTATCTTTCATACTTGCAAACCAAAATACTCGGCTATCAACACAATTTCATCAAATGATATATATACGAACATCAAGTCCTTAAGGATCTCTTTACAAATGATTTTAGTATAAGAATCTGAAGGCCAAATTCTATTAAATATAGAGTATAGGTAATAATTTGAAAATGCTACCACAAAGGAACAGTGACTGGTAATAAAGGTTAGGCCTCTGCCTGGGCCATTTCATTCAGATTAATTACACAAATGTGACAAAAAGAGGGAAAGAAATATGAAATGCACCCACAGAATGAACAGGAAGAATGACTGGAGCAATTATTTTAAAACAACTCTGAAGTAAGCCCTTTGCTAAATCTGAAAACAGAAATTGAAACAAAATAAGTAGCATGATGATGCTATTTGCTAATAGCAACTAGACTGCACAGTGTGTTTAAAAATAAAACAACCATCTGTTTTTCATTTTCGTCCTTCTATGATTTTATGACGATACTAGATGTCAGAGTTTAAAGAAAAAAGAAAAAAACTTACGATTAATGAAAATTCCTCAGCCAAATACTTCAATAATGATGCTTCTCTTGCCAAAAAATTACTTCTCTCTCTCATATTCCCTTGAAGTTGTGTATCAAACTCCTTTCTGACCACAGAAGCAACAGAATCAATAATCAAAAGCTTAACTCCCTTGGAGATAATTTCTTCCTCCAAAGATTCAATCCTTTAAAAGAATAAATATTTTAAAATATTAACTATATGAAAGAAATGTCAGATGATTAAAAATGTTAAAAACTGAATTTAAAAAAAAAAAAACTTGTTTTGTCCTTTCCCATATTGCAGGTACTCAAAATAAACATTTTCCCCCAAAATCTCAGCAATTTATTTATTTTATGTTCCACAATGAACCAAACTACTCAGGTTTCCAGGTAGTTTCATTCTTTGGCTTTCTATACCCAAAGCAGCAAAATTGCTAACACTATAGTGTTACTTAAATCAAAGAGATTTCATTCACTTAAATTTTTGTTCTATTTTCACATAAATACTTTCATCACCATTAGAAAGAAATTAGAATGCAACAGGTAAAAATAAGAGCAATGACAAAACAAGGATCCTGTTATATTTACAAGACTCAAACCCATCCATCATTTATTCAATAAATAGTACTGAGTGAATACTGATAAATGCAAGGTAGTCAGGGACAAGTCCTCTCATCTGTAAATAGTTTAAAGAACTTATCTGAGAAAATCTGGTTGTTGTTAAAGGAAAGGGTTTTGAGATCCTTAAGTAATCATAAACAATCATTTAATAAATGATTCCTATATGTCAGCAGTGGTTTGTACAGCTTCTAGTTAGTATAGTATTTGTAAAAGTCTACAAATATTAACAATTTAAAAGAATTAAGATTGAGAATTACCTAAAACAGTAATCAAAAGAACTTGATGGACAAGGATAAACAAATTGCCAACAAAAATACCACATGAATAAGTGGCAAAAATTATATCATCACAGAGACAGATAACCGAAAGAATAGGCTAGTCATAAAGAGATCAAAACAATAATGGAAACAAAATGAATAGGGACTAGAAAACAACTGAAAATTATTATTGACTAATTACAAAGAAAAACTTTTGGTCCAAAAGAAGAAGTGTGAGCACTTCTGCAAAAGTGGAAGGTCTACAGGAATGGAAAAGTACATGTAAGACATTACACAAGAAGTTCATTGAAAAAAAGAATGGCTCTATATACACAAAGATATTTAGAATAGCACCTTTTATGGTAATGGTGCTAAGGAATAGGAAACAATAGATTCTCCATTTTCTAAGAAAGGACTAAACACATTGCAATATATAAATGTAATAGAGCATTACTGTGCTATAAGAAATAAACATCATGAATATAGAGAAAATGGAAAAAACATAAATTGATGAAGAAAGAAAAAAAAATCTGAAAAACAATATATATAATTGATAAGGTCTAGATTTAGGGAACCAAAATGAGATTAAGATTTCTGGTGGTCAGGGAGTTATATGATAAGATCTAATGGTAGGTTTGCGGGGTTCAGGGAACCAAAGGGAGAGGTTTGGCTCCCCTGCACCCTCTTGGGATTTGGCACAAGGGTAGGGAGTTTGGGGGACTCCCTTCTGGCAGCACAGAGGTTCTCTGTAAAAGAATTTACAGACCCAAAAACCTAGATTGATAAAAGAGGTTTATTATGGGGTTTGGGAAGTTAGGTTAGAAATCCTGATAGAGAGGCATAAAGTCTAGTTAGGGAAATAGGTGAGGCTAAAGAGAGGATAAGAATATTATTCCAGCAGGCAAATCTATGGAAAATGGAGTTTTGCACTGAGAATGCAGTTCTCAGTGGACAGAAGTTCCTGGCAGCAAAGGGAGCTGCCAAGGTCCATCTGCAAAAGACCTCTGTAGATGGAAGCTATTATATTGGGTCTTAGTGGGAGTTGGGACAGCCAGAGAAGAGCAGACCCAGGGGGGACTAGGACATACCCAGATCTCATATTGGAATTCAAAGGGATGCGTTTTGACCAGGATTGAATCAAAGGCTCTGGCATCCAGGCAACACAACTTGTCTGGGGAGGATATGCCTAAGCCAGGAGGGACTGAGAATCTGAAAGGAATCATAGATCAATAGGAAATACAGTTTCTTAAAGGGACCACAACCCGCTTCACAATTACAAAAATTAAAAATGGAAAAAAACAAAAAATATACAATTGAAAATCAATACTGCATAAGTATTAGAAACTTGAAGAAACAACTGCCGCAAGTCCTTGAGGTGGATAAAGCGTCTGCAGGTGTAGAATATTGCCAGATTTTTTTTTGTTTTCTGAAAGATTTTACTGGGTTTTTTTTTTTTCCTTTACTTCTTATTTTTCTTTGTTTTCCTTTAAATTCTATATTAAAAGGAAAAGAAATAGAGTAAAAGGAGAGAATCTAGGCAGTGTAAAAACAAAAAATATCCATAAAAATCTGTTTTAAAAAAGAGATAAATCAATGGATAACCACTGTAAAGAGATCAAGAGAAGACTCCAATAATACTAAATAGATCTCAAAGACTCATGAAGATCATGAGCAATAGGATGAATTTATGAAGATCATGAGATCGAACAAGCCCAACACTAAGGTCAACAAAGTGAGAAGTGTCAAAGGTGATTCCAGACTTTTAAACTTGAGTAGCTGAAGAATAGAGGTGCCATAATAAAAGCTGGAAAGATGGGAAAACTCAGAGCATAAGTAAAGAAAGATTTCTTCTTGTAGAAGGTGAAACTTTGGCTGGAACTTGAGATGCCAAGGACAAGAGGAAGCTAAGATGAGAAGGGACAGCTAATGAAAATGCCTGGAGACAAAAATTATAGTATCTTATGTAAAAGAACAGCAAAAAGGCTGGTGTCATTGGATCTTAGAATATGTGGTAAAGGGAGAAGATGGAAACATGGGGGGCAAGAACTGATTTTAAAGGCCTTTAGAAGCCAAACATAGGATTTTCTAGTTGATCCTAGAGATGACACAGAATAAATTAAGTTTACTGACTGATAAAGGAAATAGGATGGGGAATGGGACAGAGTAAGATCAGGACTGTAGGAAGATTACTCTGGCAGTCATGCAACCTGAGGGGAGAGGATTGGGTCAGGGACACTAAGCAGGAGATGTTCCTAGAGTGATGAAGACCTGCACCAAGAGAGTAGAAATGTCAGAAAAGAGAAGAGAGAGGTTATGTGATAGATGGAATTTGTCTATACTTGAGTGCTTACCTTTTTAGTACATCGTTGCAAGTAAGTTCCTGATACAAATGAATCTTACTGCTCATTGAAAGTAATTTTTCACCAGTGTTGAAAAAGCTGGAGAAACGGAATTCTGCTATCCTGATTAATCTGTGGAAATAAAAATGAAACAAAAATTCAGTAATAGCTAAAGCTAAGTGGCTAAAGTTCTTGTACATCCCAAGTTAGCTAATTCAAAGGATAAAACTACAACAAAGGCTTTAGAGATAAATATGCACATCGATAATAGATTCAATGCTGAAAATTACCTTAAAAGTCATATAGTGTAACACTGTACCACACACATATTTTAAGAGGAAGGAATTAAAAATGCAATAGGTGAAATAATTTGCCCAAAGTGATGCTCATAGGGGCAAAGTCAGCACCTGAATCCCAAGTTTTCTGGATTCAAATCCAGTATTCTTTCTACAAATGAATACCAATTAATAATGATGGATTCTTTTCATCAATAAACAAAGACCAGTTAGAGCCATAGTAAGAATAATAATTTTTATGTGTAATTAATCATTTTATTCATAATGCTAGCATTTTAATAAAAGGTCAGTAGTACTCTTGAATGTCAAAGACCTGAAATATAAATTCTTAAAGGTCTTCATGTTCTAATCTCAACTTATTTATTCTTGGACAAGTTGCATTCTTCTCTCTTATTCATCTGTCTTTCTGCAGATAATAAATATATTGCTATAATATTTTGGCTGTTACAAGACATGTTAACAAGAGAATGAATACACTAAAAATATCTTCATTTTCTTTGCTGAAAATTTTTTCATAAATATGGCTTATATAAATCTTTAAAGTTTCAAAGTATTCATAAAGCCTTTTAAGGTTTACAAAAGCACTTTATGTATTATAATTTCATTGATGATAATAAAATTATATAAGTGAATTGTTCATAGGGGCAGATGTTGGCCTCACACACAACATAGACATATATTCAAAAAACAAAAACCAAGCATTTTGGAAATGGAATATTAATTTTGTTATAGGATTAGGTAATTGCAGGATCAGGCTTTGAAAGTCAACAAGTTGAATCAGACAAAAATACATTCAATCAAAATACAAAACCCAGAAAAAAATTACAAGCAAATGTAATTTCTGTTTGTTAATATATCCTTTTAAATAAATATATGTAAAGAGAATGAGTAAGAGAAAAATAGATAATAAAATTATAATACTAAAGTACTTCAATGTACTCTTTTAAAAGTTAGACAACTCCAATCAAACATAAAACAAAAAAAAAGCCATCACCTCAATTTTATAAAAAGTAGACATGTCTTCATTAATTAATAAATTAGAATCAAAAGGGGTATATGTGTTTCTTAGCTATGCAAGACACACTTGTTGGAATCCTTACAAAGTGTTAACTCATTAGAGTTGATAGAGACAATAATTATCTAATTTAGCATGGTTCAGTATGATTGATCTGATCTTACAAGGAGATATTATGGGCCAGAACTTGAAACAAGGTACTAATTGGAACTGATAGAAACAATGCTTGTGTTCATACCATTAGAGAGCTCATATAAGGAAGAAGCTCTTAGGGCCAGAGAGCACTCTGGGATAGACATGGAGCACTCTGGGAGACTGAGAGCCAGAAGCCCTCTCTCGGAGGCAAGACAGATTCATTCCAACTTTCACCTTGGTGCTGGCTGGAAATATTTGGAAGAAGAGAAGCCGAAGCTGACAGAGGCAAAGGACAACTGCAAGAGCTCTTGGAACCAGGCAGAAAGATAGGCCTCTAGGAAAAACTAACCAGGGTATTTTAGAAGGAGAAAATAAACGTTTGGATTTTAATCCTTGGCTGCATTTTGGAGTGATTATTATTCTGAACTGAAACAAAGGCTGCCTCCAGAAAACCTCCCCAAGAAACCTGATCAGAGAGAACCATTATATTTTAAAGAAGAGAACACCACACATACTTATAAAATTGACCTGGCATTGTGTTATGGGACAGAACTCTGAAACAAATTTTCTTACAAGATGTTAAATCAGTGAAATTGATGATACAATGGTTATCTAGTTTATCATGGTGCTTAATAGTTCTCTAAGTTCAATATGATTGAATTAATCTTATAACAAATAATGGTTTCCTAGTGATATAATTATTGATTTATACTCAGTGTACAGCATATAAGCTGGGAGCCTCAGCCAGATTCAGGGAGGCAAAGAAGACAGAGGACTAGAGCCAAGGAGAGAGAGATTCATTTCTATCTTCATCAGCCTAGTGGTGGCTGATCTGGCCTCCTATACTTCTCCACTGAAACCAAGATTCCAGAAAACCTCTAAGAAAGTTAGTTGAAGCCCCAGGCAAGGAGACAAGACTTTGAAGGAGACAATAAAAGATTTGGACTTTAACATCTGGCTATTCTTGTGGTGATTACTGAACTGAAAAGAAGGCTGCCCCAAAGAGCTCCAGAAAACCAAATAAAAACATTACATTATTGGGTTATTAAAAACCTCACAAATAAATGCCCCAAAGGATGTATTAAAAATATTCTTTACTGACTTTAATGTAACAAATTATTTCAATAAATGACTTGAAGAAATGATTAAAAATTAAACAGATTTCTAAATCACCTGACCACAGTGGAAGCCTAGATATTTTTCCAATCTTCAAATCTCTCACATTTCTCCAAAATAGGAATTAAATGCAAGAAAAAGCAAATTTGCTGTCTCACCAGTTTGACACTAAACACACTAACAAAATAGCAATCAATGAACTACCAGCAAAGAAGGCTAACCCATACCATACTCATTCAGCATCTACTAACTGAACATGTAGGGAAGGCTGCAAAAGCCTCACATACTTAAAACGACAATTGACTCTCTCCTTCTACTGCTAGGGAAAACTAAAAGGCAGAAGATTGCTTTGGAAAAGGCAGCTGTGTAGCAATAATGCTGTCACAAAGCTCAGTAAGAAACTTGAAGAGGGAGAGCTAAATGATGCAGTGGATAGAGCACCAGCCCCAAAATCAGGAGGATCCAAGTTCAAATACAGCCTCAGACACCTAACACTTACTAATTGTGTGACCCTGGGCAAGCCACTTAATCCCAACTGGTTCATAAAAGCAAAGAGAACTAGGAATCAGAAGGTCCTAAAGTTGAGTAGCACAATACCAAGTCACATGACCAGTCACATGCAGATGGCAAAATATAATTTTTACAATACTTAAGAAGTTTTGAGATTCCAAACAAAAAAGGGAAGGAGTTAGAATATGAAAAATAAAGGATTCAATAAAGATAAAGGACTGAAATTCCCAAAGAGATCAAGAGAAGAAAAACACAGTAAAAATTTTGAGCATGCACAAATAAATCAACAAGGAAGATATATTCATTAAAGCTGAAGGCAACATGGGCTTTCAAATCAATTCAAAGAGACATGCACCTAAGAACAAACATTGCAAGACAAAGGAAAATTAATCAAAAAATAACTAAAAATAATAATGCAAGAAATAATACAAGGAAAGTATTCAAAACTCAATCCAGAAAACAAAGTATTAAGGAAAACAATCTACAGACTGCCTCAGGAGGGGGGAAGAAGGAGGGTGACTTACAATACAAACTCCAAGACACAGTGGTTTAATTTAACAATTCCATTGCCAAAAAACAAATTTTATAAGCAATCAAGTGAAATCTGAAGAACCCAGAATCTTCTTTTCCTACTATAAATGACAGAAAGGAATGAAATAATGGGCTTCATAGAGCAAAGGAATTTAAAACACAACCCACTAGGGTGAAAAAGCTAGTTAACCTGCACCTAATCATTAACAGCAATAAAAAAAGAGGCTTTCTTTTTTTTCTTTGAGGGAGGAGGGGAGGCAATGACTTGCCCAGGATCACATACATAATAAGTGTCTGAAGCTGAATGGAAACTCAGGTTGTTATGATTCCAAAGTTAATGCTCTAACCATTGTGCAACCTAAGTACCCCCAAAGTAAAATACTTTCAATAAAAAAAAATTGTATGAAGTATTTATAAAATGAAGTATCACTAGATCCAGACAAGTGACTTGCTTCTCAAATATCCCAAATAACATACAAAACAGGTCAACAAATATAACAACAACAAAACAATAGTGAGATCATTAAAAAATTTCTTTGTAAAAGAAAAGATGGAGAAAAAAGTGAAAACAGGAGTGAAAGAAAATTGATTGTGGATAAGTAAGCCTGGGATATCATGGAACAAATCTCACAACACTGCACCTACAAGTTAACCAATGTTTTTATGAGACTACACTACAAAATAAAAGAGGAGAAGGGAAGAAAACAGAGAGGCATATTTGATGTTCCCTAATCAAGGTAATAAGATTTAGATTTATGAAACCAAAATGAGATTAAGGTTTCTGGTGGTCAGGGAGTTAAATAAGGTTTAGTGGCAGGTTCGGGATTCAGAGAACCAAATGGAGAGGTTTGGCTCCCCTGTACCCCCTTGGGATTCGACACAAGGGTAGGGAGTTTTGGGGACTCTCTTCTGGTGGCACAGAGGTTCTCTGTAAAGGAATTTTAACCTAAACTGATAAAACAGTTTATTATGGGGATTGGAAGTAAGGTTAGAAATCCTGACAGAGAGGCATAAAGTCTCGTTAGAAAAATAGGTGAAGGTAAAGAGAGAGTGACACTGGAAAAGAATATTCCAGTGGACAGAGGCTCCTTGGCTTTCCAACCATGACATAGCTGGCATGTTTGGAACCTCTGCAAAGAGAGGATTTAAGATTGGCTCTTTTATAATGTGAGCTTTGGCTACAAGCTGAAGAGGGCTCATGGATGGGGTCCCAAGTTGGCTCATCACTGGGTTTCAGCTTGAGCTGGAATTTGAATTGAATTCAATGAGTTTCAGGACTGAGCCGACCCCACCTAGATAACAATGAGGGATCCCTCACAGAAGCAGAGTTAAAGGAGATTTTCTCCTTTAAGGATTTTCAGAGTTTCGGGATCCCCTCTTCATTCCCCCCTTAAGCAGTCATCTCCAAATGCATTTGGGATAAAGGGGCGAAGATCTCTTCTTCACTTAACTGCTTTGAGTTGGCAAGGGTTGTAGAGATTTCCAGGGTTCATACCAGGAAATGAGACATGAGGTGTGGGGTCTGAAAACAGCAGCAGGGCATCTAAGGGGTGTTTGTCCCAGTCAGTTATCCCATGTTTTCCTGGCTGAAGGGCAGTTGAGAATCCAAAGTTTGAAACCTAGAAAAAATAGATCTCAGGAGCAGATTAAAACTGGGGTGTCATCCAAGGTTGAGATGGTAACATTCGGGAATGGTGCCTTTAGCAAGAAATGCATCAGGTCCCTTCTGTGGGCTGCTTTTAAGAATGTTAACAGCCCATTTAACAATATTGAATGCCAAAGAAAAGTAGGAGAAAATGCTAGGAGCAGAGTTTAGCTCTTTCACTCCAATTTCCAGGAAAGCTAATTTCTCCTGGGGTTGGGTCAGGGTGGCAGGGAGTAAGGGTGTGGACTCAGAGACTCAGGCTATGCAGGAGGCCTTGTGTAAAGTCCGGGCTAGCTCCCTGGAGGCCTCGAAATCAGCCAGAGTCAGGATAAGCAAAAGTCCTTGGTCTTAAGGGGAGAAGTAAAGGAGATGGACAAAACTGCCAGGAGTTTTGCCAAGGATCCTTCCTTGATTCTAGAGTCCAGAATCTCCACAAATCTCCACACTTTTCTCCTCTTCGTAGTCCTGAGGCCAAGTGAAGTTCTCTTGCTTCTCTCACTCCACCCCCTAATCCTTACCTACAATTTCTTAACCCCAAGCATTGAGCCAGCATTAACTGAGAGAAGAGAAATTCCAAACATAGGTTAATAGTTATTGTCCAATCAGTAATTAGCCTTAAGTACTCGGCTGCCTGGTTCAACCACACCTTTTAAGAGTTAGTCCTTTACCACCTTGATACCTATTAAGTTTAATAAGCCACTGATGTCCATAGGCTTTTTTTTTTTTTAAATGCTCTGAATCTCTAGGGTTAATGGCTAACCCAGGGTTAATATCTACATCCTTGAATGACTATGAATTAGATGAATATAAAAATCTATAGTTGCAATCTTGCTATCAAAGAATACCAAAACAAAATTCACAACATAAAGAGATTTTTTAAAACTGCATTATGCTGAAAGGAAGCATAGAAAACAAACCAGCATCATTATTAAATGTATATGCTCCAAATGTCTAAACATCTAAATTCATAAAAGAAAATTAACTGAATTACAAAAAGACAGATACAAATGCAATATTCTAAAAGAAAGATACCCAAAGAAGGGAAAAGAAATAAACTGCTAGCAAAACTATAACTAAAACGATTAATGGAGTCTTCTAAATTGAAGAACTAAAAATATGTATATTTCTCAACACTATATAGAACTTTTATAAAAACTAATCATGTATTAGGACATAATGATATTGCACATAAATGTAAAAGAAAAGACAGAGATATTAAATACATTCTTTGTAGACTATAACATGATAAAAAGAGTATCAGTTCAGGAATGAAAAACAAAAGTCACAGACCTAAATGAAGATTTAATGAAATTCTAACTACTGAGTAGGTCAAAGAACACATTTTGTAAACAATAATTATGTAACAGAAAATGATGATGACAAAAACAACATGCTAAGATTTCTGGAATATAGCTAAAACAGCAGTTCTCAGAGGGAAAATCAAATTCCTATATAGTAATAGAAAAAAAGGAAGATTAAGAATTTGAATATGTGTTGAAAAATTACAAAGCCAACAATTAAGCAAAGCTAAAATAATCACAAAAGATGAAATTTTTTTAAACTAGATCAAGTGGAAACTTTTTTTTTTAATCACAGAAATGATAAAACTAAAAGCTTAAGGAAAATAGGAAAAGCCAGCAGGCAAAACGTGAGGAAGAAGATTATTCAAAGTCAGTCAGACATAAGAGTTTGGAGAAGTGTTACTGTATTAGAAAGTTAAGTTGTAAAAGATAGAAAAGGGATGTATTGTAAAGGATTTCAAAAACTAGAGGCTTTTTATACTCAGTCCTGGAAATGATAAAAAGTTATTGGAATCATCTGAGGGGGGTGGGTAGTAGGTGTTTAACATGATCATACCTGTACTTTAGGAAGATCTAATAAGGTAGATAAGTGAACAATTACCTAAAGTGGGGAGAGACTTGAGAAAGAAAAGCAATCAAAAAGTTATTCCAATAGTCCAAGCATGAGATGACAGAGCTTATAGCACGTCAGTAACAGTATAAGAGAAAAGATATTTTAGAGATGTTGTATAGGCAGAAAGAAAAAGACTTGGTATAACACTACATATGGGAGCTAAGTGAGAAGAGGATGACATTGAGGCTGCACAAGATGACTAAGAGGATATTGCTATATTTAACAATAATATGGAAGAGTGGAAGAAAAAAAGGTGGGGGAGAAAAGATAATTAATTGTAATTTGGACTTGTTCAGTCTGAAATAACTATGGGACACCCAGTTGGAAATTACCAATTTGGGGATATAAGATTGGCCATCAGGAGAAGCTAAGAATGGATAAACAGATTTGAGAACTGGAAGTAGAGGGAAAGACTTCTTTCCAGCCAGACAATGACCTCCAAAACGTGCGATGCTTTACTTTACATTTTGGTAGACAACAGTTATTAAAAACTTGATACTGGTGATAAATTTGGATCGAGTGAAATGATCCCAGAAGGTGAAGTTACTGAGTTAGCAGTATGGGTATTCAGAAGGGTCAAAGGGGAGCAAGAAAGCTATCCTACCTCCTTCAATGAGAGGTCTGGTGAGGAAGAATGGGCACCCAGAACAGAAGTTACTCAAAGAGGTAAAAAAAAAAAAAAAAAAGTCACAACTGAGTTGGGCTAGAAGTAAAGTGAAGACAAGCAGAGTTCCTTCTAAAATGTTGGTCCAGCAGAAGAAAGCCACATCTATTTCATACTATATAGCTAAGTAAACTTTGTTTTCCTAAATGCTGAAGGAGCAACAAAGGTCAATCAGACCTAAACTAGCAGGAGACCTATCTGTGACAAGCATAACTCACAAGTATTCAGGAGGAGATTCAAGAGAAGTGCTTAGGAGAGGCAAAGAAAATGAAATGCAAGACAGAAATGAGGTAAGTGATGAAAGAAAAGGATAGCATTGGGAAAAACTTCAGTGGAAAAATTCTGCAGCATATGAAAAAAAAGCATGAATGTGCTCTAATAAAGTTAAGGTGGGCTTTGGTGATAGATAAAAAAAGACAGATCAATTACTCTGATATTTAAATCAACTGATTTGGAAGGAATTATTGTGAGGGATAGTTAGGGCAAAAGACTATAAGCAAGATTGTTTTTGCAGACTAGATGCCAAGTCAATAGGAACAGCAATAAAACTTCCCAACTCTTTGGCAATGGCTATGGAATAGTTGATGGGCAATAATAACTCTCAGCTTTGGGCTGGATTTTACCCAATTGTCTGAATAATGAAAAAATCTTATAACTGGTTTTGATTTTTGTTTTCCCATTAAACTCTTGTATAAGGAATAGTAGTCAATATAAAGACATCAAGTCACTGTTCACAGCTACAAAGGGCTAAAATGCTATATCCAATGAGTTATTCAGTTATAAATATGCCTTCTCCCAATTTTCCATTTATTTTCCTCAATTGTTTTTTTTTTATTTTAGGAGGAAAAAAACCCACACATTTCAAATAAATAAAAATGCAAATGTCTATAGGCCTCATGTTGATCATGGTTATGTATTTATGACAATTTTCATCACAGAATTCTTATTTTGATTAGGAGAATTAATCAAAATGCAAACCTGTAGAAGCAAATATAACATGAAGACAGTGACATCTACTGGATGATTTTCTTAAAGATTATTTCAAAAGAGCAATACACAAAATTTAATTCATAATATTAGTCTTTTTCTTTTAATTGGATAGAGATGTCACTGGTGAGGAAATTTGGACTCATCCCTTTGTCACTCCCATTTCCCTCAAAACAAATGGACATGTGTGCTTCAATTTCCTATCTTAAAGAAATTTCCCTGGGGTACAAGGGATCAGAATAACTTGCCAGGTTACACAATTAATATGTGTTATATGCAAGACTTAAATCCAAACTCTCACAACTCTAAGGGTAGCAGTTAGTTATAGTTACTTTTTTTTAAAAAGTCATCAACCCTTTAAATAATAAAAAATAAAATAAAAATTTAAAGGTTATCCAATAGAGCATGATACTTTCCTTTTCAACTATTTAAAGACTTCCACTTCAAATAAGAAATCAATCTTACTGATCTTCTGAAGATTAAGCCAATAACAAGTCAGTTAAAATATGTCTTGAAGTGTTGTTTGAGTCTCATTGCTCTCTATCTCTTCCCAAGATAATTTAAATAAGCATTAGACAAAAAAAGGGTGGCAATAAATCCTATTCCATAGTAGTGGTACGTCTCCCTTCATTTTTAAAGGAGTCAGCTTTTAACAACTGCCCTTTCCTCTCCCAAACCTATTCATATTGAACCATGACTATTATCCAATTTCTGGATAGAAGGAAGGGAAAAAGTCACAATGAATAAATTTTAGAGAGATCAGTTATTTAACAGAGTCATAATGGGTATTTCTTTTCTAACATCACAAAATTAAAATTTTATGTCAATCCTTCAATGTGGTTTAGTGAAAAACCAGAGCATTTTAAATAAGGAGAACTATGTTCAAATACCAAGCCTATAACTGACTACTTTATACTTTTGGGTGAGTTATTTAAGCACTCAAGGTTTTAGTTTTCGCATCTGTAAATACGAGGGCTAGATTCCTCTACCAGTGCTTCCAATTTTAATTAAATCATTCTAATTCAGTAGATATCTAATTTTATACATATAAGAACTCCTTCCAATAAGAATAGCAATTTATATCAAATCTTCTCAGCCCATGAAACTTTTGTTCCGCCCAATGACAGAGGTCTTCCTCTAGATCTTTTACAGTGTAGTATCCACTGTCATACACCACTCACAATCATACAACCATTAGAATAATATATTTTATTTTTTATATATTCTTTTTCATTTTGAATTAAATTATAAGCAATATTCACCAACATCAAGACAAAAATAACAGAAAAAATGTAAAAAATAACAACATATGTTATATTTATATGTGTTTACATACATAAATGGATATGTATGGACATTATATGGATATGTATGGACATATAATGGACATTAAATCTATGAAAGGGAAAGAATAAGGACTAAATAAAGAAGTATTAAAAACTATGAATCAATTAATTAAAAGCAAGATTAGACAGAGAAGAGAACAAAATAAAGAAATGCTTTTTAAATAAAAATAAAATTTTAAATGCAAACAAAAGACTTTGGGGAAGAAGAAAAAGAAAAAGGGAAAGGTGTAAAAGAACTAACAAATAACCAATAAAAAGGAATCAAGAATTACAAAACTTAAAAAAAAAAAAAAGGAATAATATATACAAGACAAGTTAAGGAAAAGGGGAAGAAAGCCTACAAAAATAGAGTGGCCTTAAGAAAGAGTAAGCAAAAATAATTAGAAAGTCTTGTTTTAAAGATAAAGGAAACAAACAAAAAAATCCTAATTCAGAAAAGAAAAGCAATAAAATAATAATTAAAAAAAAGAAAAACACAACCAAATTCTCATCCTTTAAATGTGAGTAGATTACACAAACAAAATAAGAGTAAAAGATTGGATAATTAAGCAAAGCCATAACCTCTTGCTCATAAGAAACAAATTTAAAAAGTAAAGACACACTGTGATAAGTGACAAACAAAAATTACTAAGTATCAAATGAATTTAAAAAGGAGTTGCGATTATGCCAGTCCACAAAATAAAGACAAAAATTCGCAATTTAGACATTAAACAAAGAAATTATGTTATATTAAGAGGAAACACAGAAAATTAATATATTAGCATTAAACTTATATATGCCAAGTACACTACAAAGGAAAAATTAACCGAATTAACAAGAAGACACAGATAAACACTATAATAGTAAGAGACTTTAAAATCTTCTTCTCAGATTTGAGTAAAACTAAAAGATAAAAGGAAAATATGGAATTGAACAAATTCTTGAAAAAAAAAAAAGAACAAAGTTAAAAAAAAACTTATGAAATCTAAATGAAACTCTTAAAAGAGCACTGTATTTCTCAGTAGTACATGGCATTCTTAGAAAACTAACAGGGTAGAAAGATATTAGAAAATAAAAGGATGGCAGAAAACTTTTAAGAAAGACATTCTTTATAGATTATATATAACACAATAAAAGTAGGAATCAGTTCAGAGAACACAAAGAACACAGATCCAAATGTAGAAATAATAATGAAATATTAACTACTAGTCAAATAATAAACTATGGTAAAAAAAATTATGTGAAAGAAAATGATAATGATAATATTTCTGGGATGCAGCTAAAGCAGTGCTCATGGGAAATATATTCCCTGAAAACATGTATTAATAAACTAGGAATAGAGAATGTACAAAATAGACATTTTTATGTGTAAGAAACACAAGAAGTATAAATGAACTCAAAATAAGATATTCAAATCCAAAGAAAAATGAACTGGAAT